>NC_140591.1:205363767-205963767 GCF_964204655.1 Triturus cristatus | reverse complement strand
GCCAATGTTCACAGGGAACCCTGAGCGCACCGCTCTACTTCCGCCTACAAATGGAATGCTTTTAAGATCCAGCGAGTTTGTAAAGTCCAAGGTTGGGAGCGAACTCCCTGATCTAAAGTCTGGGTAACCATAAAGTTTCCAATTTAGGACAGAACATTTCCATGGATTGACGTAGCCATGGCAATGTAATCATTTTATAAAGATACCTATCGGTCAACAACAGAATTCCAGAAGCTCTAATAAGGACCTGGAAACTCCAAACATCGGTTTCTTCGTGGTCTATGTAGGTGTGCTGTAAAGTACAACATTGTGTAGATAATGCAGGCGCCATGAATAACAGTACAGCGTGCAGTCACTCCTTCCACAAGTGGCAGTGCAGTGTCCTATGCACATTAGGCAGTTTCATAGCGTCCTTTTCTTGTTTAAATAGGTTTATTCGGTTCACATCAAAAACATCTGACAGATACAGAATGTACTTTTCCTCAGTCATTCAGGCAGTGAAACAAGACCAAATTCAGTAGTACACTACATAGGTATGGGTCGCAGTTGGTCCTAACAGACCAAGCAAACCGTATAAGATAGCCTCCCCACACCATTGTGTCAACTAGTCAAATCTCTGGAATGTAAAATGGCCCACAATATAGATGACCGATTACCATAGTGGAGACATACCCAACCAAAAAGAGACCCCGCCCCTCCCCCCCAGGCGTGGAAAGTAGAACACATAGTTCTAATGACAGCCGTCGGGCTCAATACCTCCTTCCACCGGACAATATTCAACATTACACTGGATGATGGTGCAGGGCTGCAGTAGGACCGTGAGTGACGACAGGCCGTCGGGGAGACCCCCTAACCCCCATGTGCGTGTTAGCCAAGTAGTCCTCAGTTCTGGACAGTCGGATCACTAATGGTGGAGTCTACATCCGAGTCAGTCTCGGACACCTACAATAAAAGCGTTAGCGCTTCCCAAGCCCTTGCAGGTTCTAATGCTTTTTCGCTATGCGCGAGACTAGCTGCTTGTATCCTAGCAGTACGCTCGCATTCCGCCCAGCAGAGAAGGACAACCCTCCATCTCTTGAAGCTCGGACCTCGTTTACATTTCCAGTGCGCTGTAATCTCTCGCTTGGCTAACACCAGACCCAAATCTATAAACTTGCTAGTGATCTTGGTTTTGGAGGTGTGAGGAAACCAGTGGAGTAGGCAGGGGCCTCGTGCTAGTTCAACAATCCTCTCAGTGATATCACATAGCCGCTCCATCACTTACCCCCAGTAACTCGTCAGTTAGGGGCAATCCCAGAGCAAATGGCGAAGATCTGCCCCCTCCTTGTTGCATCTTGGGCAGAGCGCCGTAGTCACATTAAAATATTTGTTAATTTTTGCTGGAGTCAGATACGCCCTATGCAAGATAAAAAAATGGAACCAGCTGGAATCAAGCGTTTCTAGTGCATTTCCAAGGTCTTTCTAACAACTTAGACCACACCTTCTCAGGGATCTCCTCGCCCAAGTCCTCCTCCCATTTCCACTGCAGTTCCACCAGTGGAGGGAGCCTCTCCTGAGTCATCCTCCTATATAAACATGTGACTGCTTTGATGGTACCCTCCACCAATACTACATACTGGCAAACCATGGAAGTCTGCGGCTCAGAAAGTCCATCTCCCCAGTGCTTCTGGATGGCAGCTATAAGGGCCAAATGGAGCAGATAGCCCCCACGAGGTAAATCATGGCGATCCCTCAGTCTCGAATTGTATAAGGGCATTATCATCATACAGATCACCTAGAGTTGTCAGGCCCAGGTCGCTCCACTAATGCAGTGCTGACCAGATACTCGTGGGGGCTAAGTACCAAACAGTGTTGGGGATTTTAGGGGCATAAGGGCGAGCAATCTGCACCCTCTTCTGGCTTCTGTTGCAACACAATCTAAAAGTTTTGAATTCAGTAGGGAGGGTTTTGAGACATAGCGATTGCTGTAAGATAATGCAGGACAGTATTCGACTGGGAACCCGTCTATCCTCCCTCTCACACACTCCTCTAAATTCCAGAGCCACCGCTTGGGTAAGCCATTGCAACTGGGCCACTAAATAATCCGACTCAAAATCCGGTACCGCCAGTCCACCATCCCCTCTCGGCCGCAAGTGTGTCTTCAGGGCCACTCTTCACCTGCCAGAGGAATCCCGTGATCATGGTTTGTAGGCGTTTAAAGATTGTAGCCGGGATCCAGATGGGAAGGGTCCTAAAATAATATAGGAGCCTAGATAGTGCCACCATCTTAAGCAGGGCCACTCGGCCCGCCACAGAGAGCGGGAGCGTACCCCAGAGCTCCATATTGCCCAGAAGCCCCCGGATAGCCTTGCCCACATTACCCTCCAACAGATTTGCCCGAGTATGATAGATACAGGTCCCCAGGTAAGTCAAACAATTGTATTCCCAATGAACTCCATTATTAATCGGAGGACCCTCCCCCACTGGAGGGGCAGGAAACAGGCAGGACTTCTCCCAATTCATCTTAAGACCTGCCACTAGTTCAAGGTCTTGGAGCAAACGTCTCGCCCGGCGAGGGCAGCCCCTGTGCCCGCTAAAAACATGAGAAGATCATCAGCATAAAGCGCGATGTATTGAATACCGCCATGGACAGAGACCCCTGTATCGACGTCCCGTCCGGGCAGGGACCGCCAATAGCTCAATCGCCAAAGCAAATAACAGTGGGGAGAGTGGGCAATCCTGACACGTCACTCTGCTCACCGCACACGT
Source organism: Triturus cristatus (assembly GCF_964204655.1). Lineage (NCBI taxonomy): Eukaryota > Metazoa > Chordata > Amphibia > Caudata > Salamandridae > Triturus > Triturus cristatus. Next base: position 205,961,019 of record NC_140591.1, on the reverse strand, counting down.
GTCTGAGATCAAACCCCCAGTCTTAACACGTGCTGTAGAGAATCTATACAACAATGCCGTCCAGTTCACAAAGTCCTCCCCCAGCCCAAATGTGCTCATAACCTAAAACAAATAAGGCCATTCTAGACTATCAAAGGCCTTTTCGATGTCTACCGAAAAGATATCAGCAGAGGTCTTCGAATAAGTGTCAGATTCCAGTATGCAGAGTAGCCGTCGCACATTAACCGCTGTGTTCCGCTTTGAAATGAATCCCGCCTGGTCTGTGTGAACCAACTGTCATATGGGGGAGCAACTGGGCCGCAATTATCCAACTCAAGATCTTATAGTCCGTAGGAGGCATAGACAATGGCCGGTATGCAGTTCTATCTGAGGGCGACTTTCCTGGTTTCAAAAGGGGTATTATTATGGCTTTGTGGGTAGTGGCAGGAAGATGTCCCACCGTCTTTGCCTCATTATAGAGGGTCACCAACTTGGGGGCAATCAGATCCACATATGCAAGATACAATTCGACCGGCAACCCATCCGCTCCGGGAGTCTTCTTACATGCCATATGTTTAATCGCACCTCTCACTTCTCCCAATGTGATGTCTTGGCTGAGTTGCTCAGCCTCTCAGTTGGCGATCGCTGGGAGATCGTCCGCCGCTAGAAACTCCCCAAGGATATCCTCATTCAGCACATCCTTACTAAAGCTCTGTGTAATAAGCATGTAACTGCTCGTTTATTCCTTGCTGTGTGCAACGAAGTTCTTCCGACAGGCTATACAATTCTAAAATAAGCGACCCCCGCCGCTCTGGGTTGGCCAACCAAGCCAGCAGGGTGCCAGATTTGTCTCGCTCAGTATGAGCACGTGTGATATACTTCTTATAATCGAAACAGTCTTTAGACTCCCACAGCTACTGCCTCTCCTGCTTCCGGTAAGGCCCTATGGCTGTAAAGTTTACCAGGTCAACCACGTTCCTGCTCTCGTAAGTATCGATCTTGAAGTAAAGTCTTCCTGACTGCACAGACCCCTCACCACCACTTTAAAGGCATCCCATTCCACAGCAATCAAAGCTGCTGAGTCTTGGTTCTCTAGAACATATTGAGTAACCCCAGTGTCCACAGCCTCCCAAAAGACTGCATCTTCTAAGAGCTCTGGGTTTAAACGCCAATTCGGGATTGCAGGGCGCACCAGAGACCACTCAACCCTAACCAGCAATGGGTTATTATCAGACAGTGTCCTGGTGAGATACTCCCTATGCGTGATCATAGCATGCAGTTTTGGGGAGCAGAGTATAGCATCAATCCGAACATGAAGTTCGTGAAGGGCCGAGAAAATGGAATAGTCTCGGTCAGTCTGGTGCGCTCTCCATGTGTCAACCAGTCCCCAGTGTTCCTGCCAGGTCCTCCTAGCTCTAGCTATCTTATGTGTAGGGGCAGTAGAGAGGGGCGGATGAGATCTATCTAGTAGGACACCAGTGACCAAATTAAAATCCCCTCCTAGGAGAACAGCGCCAGTCAAATAAGGTGCTAGTTTCCCTGAGATTTGAGCGAAAAAGGACGTTTGATTAATATTAGGCGTATAAATGCTACATAACGCAATATCCCTGCCATTAAGATGTCCCAACACCATCACATACATGCCCTCAGGGTCCGTAATCTGCTGCACAAGCTGAAAGGGGACCCTCGGTCTAACCCATATTAAAAACGCCCCACGCAAAAACAGAATAAGCAGTATGAAACACCTGACCTCTCCATCTGCGCTGTAATGCAATACCCTCTTGGCCCGTGATGGGTGTTTCTTGGAGAAAGGCTATCTGAATCCCCCTACGTACTAAATAAGCATGCATCTTATAGCCGCAGTCCATTGTATGCAGGCCCCTGACATTCCAAGATATGCCTTTTAAATCCACAAACGATCCCATGGTGATATCTGGGCCCAACAGTCATACCATATGCTAGCCGTACCACGCCTGGGTCCCAACAAAACATCCGCTAAACCCCAACTGCCCCTCCCAAGGACAGTACCTATAAAACGAGTTCCCATCCAAACCTTAATAACCTAAAACAAAGTGAAACCTCCGTTTACTTCAGAGGCAGTAGTGGACGCAACTGACCAGGGACGTGTACCCAGGTCATAAGGCACCAGCTGCATTGAATCAAAGCTAGCTCCGGGCCCATACTCAAAATGTTACAGTAATAAAGTGTAATTGAAAAACTGGTGCCAGGAACTAATAGCTAGTTCACACAATATCACCTACACTTTGGGATGATACCACTGGCAATTTCAAACTGCTACCATTCGACGTGTCAGAGTTATTGTCTGCCGTCCCCATAGCAGACGCTGCTTCATCCTCCGTTGGAGGCAGACTCACAGTCTGGGATAAGGATAACACGGCCTGTAATGCCGCAGCCCTCTCCTTCGTAGTTTGTGTTGCGCTAGGTTTCGCCTGGGCTCTCCTTCTGGATCTCCGCAGTCCATGGGAACCGGAACGCCTGGTCCTTGGACTCGTCCCCTCCCATTGCACATCTGTTGCCAGGCCCCCTTTGTAGCCTTCCAGCCAGTCCCATGCTTCAGAAGGCGAGTCAAAGTAGCGAGTGGTGTTGTCGAGTGCAATGCGCAGCCAGGCCAGGAACATCAAGGAGTATTGGAGCCCCTCATCCCTCAAGGCTTTCTTGACTTCCAGATCAGAAGCTCGCTTCCATTGAACTTCCAGAGTACAATCCGGAAACAGAGTGACCCTACTATTATCAACCTGAAAGGGGCCCGCCGTCCTAGCTCTCTGCAGCAGTATGTCCCCATCTCGGAAATGTAGCAGGCGGGCCACTATCGGTCGCGGATGCCTCCCAGGAGCCAAGGGTCAAGCCAGCACTCTATGGGCACGTTCCAAAGTATAAAAGGAAGTCATCCCCTCGGGGGCCACCACTGTTTTGAACCAATGTTCAAGGTAAGACACCATATCACTCCCTTCGGTTCCCTCCGGTAACCCTACCACTCGGACGTTGTTCTGCAGATTGCGGCCTTCTGCGTCCTCAGCCCCACGCTCCAGGGCATTGACTCGGTCTGAGGGCACTCAGCTGGTAGTCCGTCGCTTTCTGCGCCGGCAAGAGTTCTGCCATAGAAGTCTCATTATGCTTGCCCTGTCTGACAATTTCAAATGTTCTTCGCGTAAAAGACCCAGACCTACCGCCACTGTACTTATATCCTGGTGAAGGGTGGCTTTGGTGTCGGAAATAGCGTCAAGGATTTGCTTCAGTTGTTGCATCGGGTCTCCCCAGCCGACTGCGAGTGCTCAGGCGCGCTGTCACCAGCATCCTGCGCAGCCCTGGGAATTTTATTCCTGGGTTTGCCCATGGTAGTGTAGACCACAGTGAGGGAAGCTGCGATCCCCAATTTAATGTGCGCAGACCTGCTCCAAATCGCCTTCGACTGCCGACACCCACGTGGAAGCAAGCAAAGGGATCGCCAGCCCTACAGGCCCAAGCAGGGTAGGCAATGCTCCCCCTCACGTGTCACCAGTAGCCCCAACAATCATGCCATACTGTGCCTCACTGGCCAATAGTCCAAGCAACAGGCGAAAATGCAAATTAAAGCATCAACGTGCCACTCTGCATAAGTCACAACAATCAGGCAAAAGCAAAGTGGTTTCCAGTGGTAGACGCTGCAAGGGAGAATAGGCACCTCTGTCCTGCCCCTCAGGGTGTCGAAGGCTGGTCACCCGCTTATGGGTAAGAAACTGGCCCAGTCCACAGTGCGAGGCCAGATCCCAAAATGGCGGCCAGGTCGTGTTGCGCACTCGCAGCCAGTGTCCAGGCACACACCGCTCCCAGGATCGCACCCTTCCATCGCCATCCACCTCAAACAGAGTTGCGCTGTTATTCCAAGAGTGGACGACAGGCTTCACCAAGCAGAGCCACAGCCGCCCAAGGCTCACCTCTGAACAGTGCAGGCGGCGCTCGGGTCCCACCGTCCTGTCCCCTCACTCCTGGACCTTCGATCCCTCAGTAGTGCGCCCCGTCAGCGTGCTCGGCGGGAGCCTCCGGGAGTCTGCAGCAGTGCGGTCCTAGGCCTGTATGGAGCGCCAAGCCGGGGCATCACGCAACAGCTGGGCTGCTGCAGACATCAAGGAATGTAGGCTCCTCCTCTCGAAGGCCGCTCCGGGAAGTGCCGTTCCCGACTCCTGGTATCAGGGATCACCGCAACCTGCTCCGCAGTGCCCCACCGCCCTTTAGGTGTTGCTGCAGCAGCAGGGCAGATCGGCGAAGCCCCAATTAGCTCAGGCACAGGATTAATGGGCAGCTGGTGCGGAACTCTTCACTTAAGCGTCCCCCATCGTCCCCAGTCAAGCCACGCCCCCTTTCATAGCGTCCTTTGTCTATCTAGACTACAATATTTAGTTGAATCATTTAATGCAAGTGTAAACCATTGCTTTGAGGCACAACGAATAGTGTGTTAACAGAGAGAAGCTGGGTCCTCTGTTGTCAAGAAAGAGCAGTCACTGCTCATCCACCCCCCCCCAACCCGCAAAACTTAACAAGCTCCCAAAGGTGCCACAACAGCAATTTGTGAAGTTTAATGAGAATTGCTCAAGGAAACATGTAAGGGGCGGATATCCATTTTTGGACCAAATAAACATGAACCACACATGCCAGAGCGATCTCAGCCTGGTCTACAATCATAAACAGGCTTGGGAAATATCTTTGAGGGTGGGAGGCTGGTCTTCAAGCCAGCCTGCAGCAGCGCATTAAGCATGCTACTTGGCATGTCTCCCTGCCCATGAAAAGCATGCACAGCCACTTATCAGTGAGAGAGTTCTGACACCACGGGGTGGTGAATCAAGCTTCTCCGACCCATAAGAACAGTTGGTCAGGCAGGAGACCTCACCGCGAACCTCAAAGGACTCTGCTCTGCAGGAGCAGCTGCCGCGGACAGGAAGCGGCAAGCATCGAGAAATTATCTCTTTTGCAGAAAGCTTGAGAGGTGAGTCTAGTTGTGCAAGGACAGAAGGAAGCCTTGAGTGATAATCACAGTTGTTACTGTTGAATGTCGCTGTGCAGGGGCTGGAGTAACCTGTGAGTGGCAAAAGCAGGTCTCACTTTTTATAGGGCTGTGTGAGTGCGGAAAAAAAGTGTAAGTACGTATGCAGTGGTCACTGCTGAAGCAAGCTGAGAGTGCAGACTACAATAACCCCTACACTTGGCCCGCTCCCATTAGTACACTCCCACACATACATTTGTGATTAAAATTACACCAGTCGTGTGTTTGCATCTTTCGTGGGATTTCTTGGCCGCAGTTCTATTACATGCATTGTTTCTATGTTACATCATTGATTTCATGAATCACAGTGGACAGTCCTAAATCAAGATGACAAGGCCATAAATTACTACGGTGTCATACATAATTCTGAGTGTCTCAAACCAATTTGACAGGATCATAAATCATAATTACAAGACAGGCCACAAATCATAATTTGGTGCCCGGTCATAAATAACCTCTGTCCCATATCAATCAACTCCAGTCATTTGCTTGTCATAGTTATGAAACCTGGTTTGGGGGGGGGGGGTGCTGACCATCGTCCATGCAGCTCTTGGGGTCAAAGTTTTATGTTTTTTTGTTGCCATTTTTCTCCGTTCTGGGGCGGGGAGAGGTGGGGGGGTGTTAAAAAGCCTCTTCCTGCTGTTGGGCTAAACTCACTACTTTGTCCTTTTTGTGTCCTGCCAACTGGTGGGCCAGGGCTGCGAGTGTTGTGCTCAGCTTCCTCACCTCTGTTGGCCTACTTACTCTGCTCTAAGGCATCCCCAGATAAGTGGCCTTCCTTCGACACACCCCCCTTCAGTGTGCCTCCTTTACCAACCTACATACTGCTTTAACCACCACGCCACCTGTGAGGCTCATGTCTCCAGGTAGCTCCCCTTTTATCTTTTGGGGTTTGCTCCTTATTACTCCTTTTAGGTGCAGCCCGCCATTGCCCTGGCGGCCCCCTAGGTTGGCATAGAAAACCTTGATTCTTCTTCCATCACCCTTGCGTGTCCAGTAATCAGGGCTCCCAAGGATCACAGTTAAGGCAACTCTCCCCCTTCCGACAGCCTGCCAGCCGCCTCTGTTTCAATGATACAGACTTAAAGGATTTGTCTCTGCCAGGCTGCAGGTGGTTTCCTCGACACTTGGCAGCTCCCCCCTTAGCTGCTGGGTAATCTTTGCTTAGGAACACCCACTAAATCTAGAGTGCCAGGAGAACTCGGAGGGCCATGACTAAGTAAGTTGGGTTCACCGTTGTCCGGTAAGTCTCTACCTACCAGACAACGGTGAACCCAACTTACTTATTAGGCTGCCCAGGTGGATGAGCCATAACCTGACTGTCTCCGGGCTCCAGCCCCCCCATAACCTTGCTTTTCGGAGTCCTTGCATTTCTTCCTTTTGTGCCCCTCATGTCACCATACACCCATTTTCAGCCCAGATTAACTTCTGGCTTCAGCCATCTGCCCCTGGTGATCCAATTGTCAAACGGACGATGGTCTTGGTTGCTCTTACCTCTCCTGAATGTTCAGGGGCACCTTGTGCCAGTCTCAATGACGACTGCTGTATTCTTCCCAGAGACTAGCACTTGCTCAGTAGCAGACCATTACATGCTTGGCTAAGCTACTCAACCCTAACCATGGGCCAGGAGCCGCTGACCGAAGTGCCCTTTTCTCACTCAGCACCATACCCTAGACTGGAGGGTGGGGGTATCCCTCGTTTGTTTTCATTAGGCGCGCAGTGACCCTGGTATATAGTTTTCCTTGCTGCCTCTCCCAAGCAGAGTACTAATGGTCAGCTAGTTGCCACTCATTTAAGCAGAAAATGTGAGATTGTTGGGTGCTAAATTCAGCTCACTGCATAGCTATAGGCTAAAGCTGTGAGAATCGCCAAATGGATATTGGGAATTCTCGCTTGTATTGCCCCTTCAACCTGACAGGGTCATTTCTTGAAGACCATTGGAATTATTTGGTGGGAGAGGACCCCGTTAAGTGGCATTGTTGACTAAATTATGAATTAAGCAGCAAGACCAAGCACTAAGCAGGGCTTTAGCAGACTATAAACGGACAACTTTGGCTATGTCAAGGTTTCACTCTGCACATTACGTTCTCCCTTAAGCAGAGGTTCTGCTTGCGATGCCTACGGGGGAATGATGTTCTCGTAATGGGACTCCTCTGCATGGAGGTTTGCCACCCTCAATCATTTCCCTTCAGATACTTGGATCACCTTCCTTCTTACTTACGTCCACTCTATAGAAAGCTTAAATCACACTCGGCACTATACCCATTTTATGTGTAAAACAGCTACAAATGCATGTTAACCATCAAATTAGCCACACTTTTACCCTCATACTGCAGAATGCCCATTATTGTCAGCATCACTTTTCAGCCAATTCAAATTACTAGCATCTATGGGCAGCGTGCTGAATAGAAATTCAAGCACATTAGCATGCGACTACACCTGACTGCACAAACTGATACGCCCAGTAGAGATGAGCGATATGTGCTACGCAGTCCTAAAATTAGAATCACGTACTCGGCCAGCAGATTATATTGCCCAATGCCCGGCCATGCGTACTCCGCGACGAATATTGTGCCAAAGGGGGAAGTAAAGTCACGGACTGCAGAGACCGGCAATGAATGAGAATACTAGCCTTGCACCCATAGCATGAAGGCAACCAACAGCTATCATTCGGTAGCAATCAAAAATAACCATTGCTTATACTTTTAACCCCCAGGCAAGGTGCAATGGTGCCCCCACTCATGGAGGAGGTTGGTGTGTCAAACATAACTCTGGCTCCCACTGACCAAGTGTTTTTGCACCAACCTTGGCTCGTTTCATTCCCTAGGAAGAGCGGGACGCTTACCCCCTTGTTTGCCGCTATTGCGGCTCAAACCGGAATTTACGGGACCTCAGGAGGCTGTTCCTGCGCCGGCCCCTCTGCCAGATATGTGAGACAGCTGGTAGAAGCTTGAAAAGCTCTCCAGGAGCCCCTACAATTGCTCAGTTACTAAGGTAGTTCAGTCCGATGAAGCAAACACTGCAGATGTTTGTGTGCAACAGAGTCTGCGGGTTCCTCTTTCTAATTCCATTACCACAGCTCTCTGAGTTAATGCTTGCTGCAGAGATCTCTGTATAAACCTCTCACCCCCCACACAAATTGATTGTACTACTGTCCTGTGACATGGTCTATTGGTGGCTCCTGACCATGAAAAACAAAGCTGAAAGTAGCAATTCTATTACAATAATTGTATTTCTCATCAGGATTTTAATGCCGCAATAGTTCGGTTTGAATCTTGCTGCATTCTCTGGAAAAAAAAGTTCACTTGGAGTACTCTGAAGTTTTCTACTGCAGTACAACCCCCTCAAATAATTACAATAATCTCCAGCCACATAAGTAGGAAGCCTTACAGTAGCTTCAAGTGTAGATGCACTTAATATCAGTATACATTTTCCTACCATCTTAGACTGTGCTAGCTATGCTTTTACACCTAGAGCTTTTTCACAAATTTCTTTAGAAAAATGTGGTGTAAAATGCATGATTTGTCCCCTATTATACACAATTTTCCTAAAAGGTAACCATTTATTGTCTTCATGGGATAGATGGGCAAACTCCCTTCGCTCCCTTGATTTTTGTACTTTGGGACATTCTTTACGTCCCACTAGCTTTCAATATCACCAGCCACCACTGCTTAGTCTCCACCTAAGCACTCCACATTGTCCTCTCCCGTGAGACCCAATGTCCTTCAAAACCCCAAACCTGGAGCCATTTTACTAATCACCGGCAAATAAACACACAATATACACCACACAACTACCATAGGCCTGCAGCCAAATCAAGCAATGTAACAGAACACATCCCAAAGACTAGACTTAAAGCACAGTTAGACGAAAACAATGGCATGGTTCACCTACCGCTGTGGCATGGGTAGAACACAAGGGCACATGAATGTCTTCTTCAAAGGAGCAGGACTACCTGGACCGATGACAGCTGCTCCCTCTAGTGAGGGTGTGCCCAGCAGTATGCAGACAAGTCTTCTTTCAAATGAACTCATAAAGGGCTTCCAATGCGCAGTAACAGTTTAAATTGAGATAGCAAGTGAACTTGCGTGTTCTCTCAAACACTCATCTAAGATTCCAAACTTCGAAAAATTACTCCACACAGTCTTGGCCAACTTCCTTCACACTGCTCATAAATCGGGGAGCAGGAACGTCCCTCAGACGTTCAGGCAATGCACAGATACTCCGGAAGAGCAGATTACGATTCACACACCCCAAAGCAACAGCCTTTACATGTTGTTAAGTTATGTTATTAAAGCTTGTAAAGCGCACAATTACCCTAAGGTGTACTGGCGCTAAGCACTGAATACCTGCAACGCAGAGATCTAAAACTGGGAGAAGAGCCAGGTCTTAAGGTGTTTCCTAAAAGAAGTGAGATCAGAGGCATTTCTCAGGGTGAGCGGCAATTCATTCCAGGCTTTAGAAGCACAGTAGACAAAGCTTCTACCTCCCCAGTTCATTTTCTTGAAGGAGGGAGTTTTCACTTGCTTAGAGCCTGTGCACCTTAGATTTCTGTTGGGAATATACCATGAGAACTTAGTTTTAAGAAACTCAGGGCCCATTCCATTCGCAGCCTTGTAAACAATACACAGTGCCTTGAAGCGGGATCTCAGCTGGATTGGGAGCCAGTGCAACTTTTTAAGTTCTTTCTTAACTGAAATGAATCTAGGTGTCCCTGTCAGCAGTCTAGCTGCTGCGTTCTGGGCCACCTGCAGCCCATTGAGATGATGTTTTTGAACATTAAGAAAAAGACTGTTACAGTAGTCAAGACGCGACATTATATGTGCAGTCACGACCGTCCTCAGACTCCCTTCAGATAGATAGAACCTGATTTTCCTAATTATTCTGATCACCATGAAGCATGCGGAGGTCACCATGCTAACATGGTCACCCATGGTAAGTTTATTATCTACCACTATACCTAGGTTCTTGGCTTTCCTGGCTGGTGTGGGACAAAGACCTAGATTATCAGGCCACCATTCAGGTGTCCACATCCGAGGATTATTGCCAAATCTCAGAACCTCAGTCTTATCTGAGTTGAGTTTTAAACAGTTGGCAGACATCCACATTGATATGGGGGGCATTTTCTGTCAAAGCGGACTCACCTGGCACAACGCAGCGGACTGCTCACGGGACGCCCACGCTGTGTGTCTCCCTCGCCGCCACTCACCTCCGTTGGCCGCAGTCGGGGGAGACTACAGCTCCCGTCATACTCTGCTCTTGGCTTCCGCCTTCCGCTCTCCTTCTTGCCACCAGCGCGCCCGGAGGCGCTACATAAACGAGAGGCTCCCTCGGTGGAGCGGGGGGCATTTTCTGTCAAAGCGGACTCACCTGGCACAACGCAGCGGACTGCTCACGGGACGCCCACGCTGTGTGTCTCCCTCGCCGCCACTCACCTCCGTTGGCCGCAGTCGGGGGGAGACTACAGCTCCCGTCATCCTCTGCTCTTGGCTTCCGCCTTCCGCTCTCCTTCTTGCCACCAGCGCGCACGGAGGCGCTACATAAACGAGAGGCTCCCTCCGCGTCGCGGGACGCGCGCGGGCGGCGCCGGGCTAAGCCCGGGCAAAGGGCGGGCCCTCAGAGGTCAACAGTGGTCGGGCGGGCCATCCATCTAAGCTGAAATTACTGGAAACATCAGGTGAGAGAGACGACATGTCTGTCAGGGGGAAGCGCTCCGTAAATCAAACTGGTAAACCGGCAGTGGTACATCCCATTACAGCTACATCTTTAGAAAGTATGTTGGACAATGCTTTCAACATGGTTGCCAATGAAATTGCGAGCACAGAGAGACGGATGTCATTGGAGCTCTTACATGCACACTGTGAGCCCCGGGACTCTAGTACAGATCACAACGTACCCTTATCCCCAATTGTTACAGTCACTAAGCCCAACACGCCTCACCCACCATCTACTACCCTTGGGGGAGGGGGAAGGCGTCACTATTATCCTTGATTCCCAACTTGACGCCACTGAATACGTCCCTATCCCTCATGTATCCCCGAAAACCAAACCCGCCGGAGGAAAAAGGAAAAGAGGCCCTCCAAAATCGTCAGCTAACAAAAGGAGACCAGTTATATGCAATAAGGACCAACCCACACCACAGAGTATGTGGACCAGAGGGAAGCAAAAAACAACAGGGGGCAGTAGTGTCATGACTGAACAAGCGCATTTGGCCGAAGGACCCTTGGATATTACCCCTCCTAGAAATGGTATAAATTGCACATGTACACAGACTGATCCTGTTAGTGAAAGTACCACACTAAAGAAGTCAAATGTGAATCTTATGGAAACTATTGTGGACACCATTTTTAAACAGTTAGAATGTCAAATGATCAAACAGTTTAATAATATTTTTAAAAGATTAGATCGCATCGAAACTTTGATAAAGAATGAAGATGTAAAAAGGAAGGGGGCTATTAGTCTTGATCTAATAAGGGGTGAGCGCTTTTTGAAAGATCTAGAAGCTGCCGATAGGGGCATTTTGAGTGAAGGGCCAAATGCCTCTAGTAAAGCAACTATCCCCAATACTGCACCCAAAAGCGTCAATGAAGGGAGAAATCACATTTTAAAAACCCCCCAGCATACCCTGACAGCAGTCACAGAACCAATACGTTCCATTAGTTCGGCCAGCAATACGTTAAAGGATGCTCCCACCCTGCCAGCAACAGGGAGGAAAGTACCTACTAACATTGGATCAGATCAGGGCCAAACAACCACTACAAGGCCAATAATGAACTCAGGGCCTGTCCTCCATCTGCCCCCCGACGCCTGCCCTTATGTAATAATTTTGGCAGGCGTACCTCAGTTAAGGGAGGGACAGAGCGAGACATGGATGCAGTTAAATAACAAATGCTTAGACTGGCTATCCAAACACAAAGGGGTAGGCCCTAACATTATGAGAGAAATTCTGACCACTCGGCGGGTGAGCTGGGTTGGGTTACTACCTAAGAATATAGAAGGGGATTGCATTGTCATCAATTTTAGAAACCCCTCTACAGTTAAATTTATCCTTGGTAGTATTAACATGTGTTTTACCCCCCCCTACTGACATAACTTCTCTGCCTTTGGGCTATTTCTATAGACCTCATCATAGATTATCCAGCCCTATTTTTTCACCTTTTCCTTTACATAATAGGTACAGTGCACTGTCTGATCTGGGTACTTTGGATTGACCATCAACCACCTCCCCAGATTCAGTGAACAGGAATCACTTTAATACATTTGGCCTAGCAGGGGACCCATTTTTGGATCCAACTATAGTGATCGCTAATGCCACTAAGGTGCATAAGGACAATAGTTATGCTTCCACCCCGGTAACATCCATTGACAACTTGACAATCCTGTGTTGGAATATAGCAGGTCTAAATGCTAAAGTAACAAATGGGAACTGGGTGGACTGGGTCTCCAAAATTGACATCTTGATGTTCCAAGAAACTTGGTGCACTATTCCTCTACTTTTTGATGGATACAGTTGTTTTAACCAAATCGTACCAATCCCTGTTTCGGGTAGACCCAGTGGGGGACTATCCATATGGGTTAAAATAGGTGCAGATGTTAAAATTGAACCGCTGGAAACACACGATAGGAACTTCCAGGCATTGCTCTATATTAGTGGTGTTAGAATATGTTTAATAAACTTTTATAATAATGATTTTAAAACGCATCCCAATATGAATTTTATAAGGCTGTTTAATTTTATTGATGATATTATAGAAGGACAAAAGTGCGGTAAACTTGATGGGATATGTGTAGGAGGAGATTTCAATGCACATATTCACCGTCAAACTCCTCCCTGTAAAAGAGGCAAAGAATTATCTGACCATCTGGCCACAAGGGACTTAATCAATGTTATGGAAAAGGCAAACACTATGGAAAATAATTGCCCTGTGGCTACTTATGTCGGGCATGGGAGTGCATCTACAATTGATTATGTATTCATGACCTCTGCGCTTGTGGATCTTTCACTAGAGGCCACAGTAGCTAGGTCTGTACACAGCGACCATCACCCGATTTTATCCACTCCTAAACTTCCTCACAAAAAGGTGAAGCGGACAGAAATAGGGGCAAAAAACCTAGTAGCGTCGACGGACAAACTCAGGGTGGTCTGGAAGGGGATTGACAACAAGGGGGTGTTAGCTCGAGTTATAAAATCCCATCCCAGATTAGTATTTACCTGCCTATCTTCCGAGTGCCCTGACCATGCGATCGTCGAAGCATTCACAGAGCTGTGTAAGAACATAAAAAAGGAGATATCTAAGCCAGTTCTAATTAATACTAATACTAACCCTAGATGGTTTGATAATTCCTGCTCCAGAGCAAATAGAGATTTGAGAGCTGCCCTAAAAGCTGATCCACCCGATCAAGCTTTGGCGAGGTCCCTGAGGTCTAGTTACAAACGCACCTTAAGAATACGATCTGAAGAGCTTCTAAAAACTCACTGGGAATCACTTGTACGCACTGCAGCGACAAAGGATGTTGCTGGGTTCTGGAGCAAGGTGAAGAACCTGAAATCACTTGGTTCAAACATCACTCCCATAAACTGCAGCATATCAGAGGAGGTATGGATGAATCACTTCACAAATATTTATATGGCATCGACTCTTCCTATTGAAAACTGCCAACCATTTAAGTTTCCGAACATTTCTATAACAGAAGTGGAGGATGCAATTCTTCAAAGCGCAGGAAACAAAGCGCCAGGACCTGATGGAGTATCCATTGATTTAATAAAATCAGAGCCTGACCTTTGGGCCCCACTACTGTGCAATGTTTTTAATAACTTATCTACTACCTCATTGCCCGATTCCTGGTCTAATAGCACCATCGTACCTATTTTTAAAAAAGGCAATAGACTTGACCCTGGCAGTTATCGCCCAATATCACTAATTGATAATACATTGAAGATTTTGGGCAGGGTCATTTTTAACAAAATCAGTACTTGGGCCGAAGAAAACAAAATTTTACACCCATGTCAGTTAGGTTTTAGAAACAATGTAGGGACGGTTGAGCAGTGCTTGAACCTAAACTTAGTTTTAGATAAATGTATTATAGCAAAAAAATCCCCACTTTACTTAGGTTTTATGGATTTAAGCTCTGCTTTTGATTTTGTCAACCGATCCCGCCTATGGACAGCCTTGCTGAGATATGGTTTGGATGAACCTCTGGTCCAATTCCTGGCCCATCTACATAGTGATTTAAAAGCCTGTGTTCGTATTAATAACGATGGTGAGGTTTCGGGCAAGATTTTAATTGGCAGGGGTGTAAGACAGGGTTGTGTCCTGGCTCCCCTGCTTTTTATCTTATATATAAATGAACTAAGCACATCCCTGGGCAAATTACCTATTGATGTCCCGCTCGTCAATGGCAACCCCCTCCCCGTACTTCTTTATGCAGACAATGCGGTACTCATAGGCCGCACACCAAACGCACTCCGCACTTTAATTTCAGGCTTTGTTTCCTATATGGCTGACCATGACCTATGCACAAATTTAAAAAAATCTTATATAATGTCTTGTGGGCCAAAGAAACATAAAATTCGCCATATTATGTCATGGAACAAGGTTTTAAACAGCACTTGCACTTTCCCTTATTTAGGCATGCTGTTTTCCGATTTTGGAACCTGGCAACCTCATGTTGCCAGAGGGAGGAACAAACTGGGCAAAGCCATTAATTCTATAATTACCTTACGCCAACCAAAGCACACCGAGGTCATCCCATCACTTCTACAAATTTATAAAACCCAGTGCGTCCCTACAGGAACTTATGGTGCCGAGGTGTGGGGATACTCGAGTTGCACCAATATTCAGATGGAAGAAAATAAATTCTGTAGGAAGGTTCTGGGGGGGGTTATTGCGGCACCGTCATATGTGTGCCATAGAGAACTGAATCTCCCCTATATAGAGGATTTTATAAAATCAAGACCCGCCTTGTTTTGGTTAAAAATTTGGCGTAGCCCAGCTGCTTCACTGACTCGTGACATAATTTCAGATTGCCTAAAAAGCGAGCGGGCAAACTTTATTCCTTGGCTTAAAGCGGTACAGATGAGCCTAGTAAGTGTAGAAATGGGGCACCTATTTTCAGCACCCGAAACAATAGATTTATCACATAAGATTACGGTGAAAAGGGCTTTATTTGATCTGTATCGAGTGAATAGAGAAAATACTGAATTCACAAAGCCAGTAATTCTTAGGTACATACCCATACAAGAACCTTGTATTAGGCCACCTAATACGCCCCAAGGCTATCTGCGCAAGAAACTGGGCAGATGGAACAGGAGTTTGCTGTTTAGATTTAGGGATGGGAGTGTGGTAAATTTACTCTGTTTCCCCTTAGGTTACACCCACAATTTGGGAAACTTACTTTGTCCATGTAACCAGGGTGGAAAGCAAAGTTTGTTGCATTTCACACTGTTTTGCGGCTTTTATATAAAATATACCAAACACTTTCTCATTCCCTATTTCAGAGCCAATGCCATGACGGATTTTAATGAGGCTTTCAGAGTTTTACGGATGCTAAGTACGGACGATGTAATTTACAGAGTCAGTCACTTTCTCCAAATCGCTGTCCGTTCTCGCGCCTCAATGAATACGACCTGAAGCATGCCTATTATCTTGCACATTTTACACACTGCACTTTTGCACAATGGGTGTTCATATACCATAATGAATTTGGCTTGAAAGTTTGTTCATTATCTGCATATTGCATTTTTGTACATTGGGTGTACCCTCAGATGTGCTGACTAATAAGACCTGTTTTTTATTGTTCATTGGGATGATTTTATATATTTTAACAAATTTATTTTATAGAGCTCTCTGATGTGAACAAAATGGATATGGCCTGTTACACTTAGAAGTATCCTTGCATTATTTGCACACTGATTTTGTATTTACTTGGCTGTATATGAATGTATGAAGCAATTAGCTTGTACTTTTATGGATGTTTTTAAATATATCCGAATAAAGATCAATTGAATTGAATTGATATGGATTCCATACAGTCATGGAAACATGCACCTACTTCTTTCTCTGTTCCCTCCATCACCGACAGCATAATTTGTAGGTCGTCGGCGTAGGAGGTGAGCTGGAACCCATAGGATCTAATAATGGCTGCCAGGGGTGGCACATAGATGTTAAAAAGCGTGGGGCTAAGAGCTGAGCCCCGGGGCACCACACATGGCAACGAGAAAGGTTCGGAGACATTACCATCAAGATTCACTGTTTGTGGTCTGTCTGTCAAAAATGACTTCAGCAGTTGCCAGGCCAAACCACTTATCCCTATTTCAGGCAGACGGTTCAATAGTACCTCAAGGTGAACCGTGTCAAAGGCCACGGATAAGTCTAGGAGGATCAGCATCGCATTCCCTCCCTTATCCACGGCCTGATTTCCTCAGTCGATTTTAATAGCGCCAACTCAGTGCTATGAAGGGCTCTAAACCCATATTGTGAGGTATCTAAAGAGTTGTTACGATGGAGGAAGTCACTGAGTTGAATATTCATTGCTTTTTCCAGCACTTTGGCTGGCAGAGGAAGTCGGGAAATAGGTTGATAATCATTTGGATCGCTAGGATCCAAAGACTGCTTTTTTAGTAGAGGAAGAACCAAGGCTTTTTTCCAAAATTTTGGAAAAATACCAGATAGAAAGACATCATTGAGCAGAGGAGTAAGTGCTGTACATATAGTATTAGCAATCTGTTTAATGATCCAGACTGGACAGGGGTCACTCGGTGCGCCAGATTTGATGCCATTCAGCAATTTCAAAGTATCACATTTCGTCAAAGGAATGAAATAATCCAAGGTCTTGTCTGAAGGACAGGGACTTCACAATTTATTAAAATTCACATCTGTTTGATTTTTTTTTATCAATCCGGACAACGATAGAAATATCGTCTACATTAGACTTAAAAAAATTCAGCAACATTATTGCAAAAAATCAGGAGCAGCGTGATTTTTGGGCATATTTGGGCTGGATAGTTTAATAACCGTTTTAAAAAGTTCATTGGAATTGGACTGAGCCTTAGTTATTTGTAACGAGAAATATTCTTTTTTGGCTGCCATAAGAAATTGTTTATAATTGGAAATGGCAATTTTAAATTCCTTTCTATCGGATTCTGCACAGTTTTTGTCATTTTCTTTCAGCGTATTTACAAATCAGTTTCTTGGCCTTAAGCTCTTCTGAATACCAAGGTGCGGTGGGGGAAGTTCGTCTAGGAATCAATTTAAGCGGCACTAGCTGTTCGCATGCATTAGCAAGCCATCCATTGTAGAGTCATTGCTTCTTCAATGTCCCGTGGGGGCGTATACTTAGAGTTTATAAGTGAAGATTCCAGATTTTTGACGTCTAGTTTACCCCAGGCTCTAATTGTAACTTCCTTAGTCTGTTTGGAGCTTGGGATATGGACGAGAGAGCTATTTAGTTCAAAGTTGATCACGAAGTGATCTGACCACGTGATTGGCAAAATTGAAATATTGACAAGATCACTATTAGAATATATGCCGTCTAAAGTGTGACCTTTCACATGTGTAGGAGGGGTTACCAGTTGTTCCAGACCTCCTATGGCCATAATTTGCTCTAATCTGGAAGTATCAGAAGCACTACGTTTTTCCAGATGGAAGTTAAAATCTCCGAGCATTGTGAAGAACTATTGACAAAGCCCTTCTTCTAGCAATAAACTCAATGAGTCTAAAAAAACAAACACTTTTCAAACCAGGTGGGTGGTAAAGTAAAATACCTTTAAAAGGTTTGTGTAATACTGAATATATATTAAAAGTAAGCGCTTCGCATGTCTGGTTAAAGATGGGTGCAAATTTGGGGGTAAGTGACTCATGGTAAATCACAGCAAGCCCCCCCCCTTTTTTGTGTGTTCGGTCGAGAGTGTAGCAGTGAAAGCCAGAAGGTATGGCCTTGACCAAATCCGGGCCAGAGGAGCATCTAACCAGGTCTCCGTAATGAAAGCCAGTTTAACATTATTTTCTTCCAATAGAAGAGCGCATTTCATCGAGTGTTTCACTAAGGATCTGGCATTAAACATACATTTCAACGGTGCTCCCTTACTGCAGCCCGTTTTGTTGTCCACTGTAGTTCTCCGACCATCAATTGGAAGGTTTAATAATACCGGAAGAGATAGCTGACAACTTGTAGACAACGAACCCCTTCTGCTCTCAAAAAAGCTATCCGGAAACACTCTGGGGCATTGTAAAGACTTATTTGCCCGATTAGTCAAATGTAGCTCCCTATTGGTATAATGTAATCTCTTAGTAATAAAATGATCAGGGGGACGGGCCCTGCGCCCGGCGCCCGGCCTGAGCTCGGACGGGCGCAGACGGGCTTGCCTTATGCGCGCCCATGGCGCGTCTGCGGCGCGTCAGCATGTTGTTTAAATAGGTCCCCAGGAACACTAGACCGCTAACCAGGCGGAAGTAATACCCCCCCCCCCCCCACCCCCGAGCCCAGAACGGTGCTCGATTAAAGTGCAAAGTGCTAGTCAGTGCCAAAAGATACCTCCGTTCACAGTTGCAATTCCAAATTAAAATATCAAGTGCTAAATCAGTTTTTTGAAAACTATTAAGAGTTTACCATAAAAACAATAGCACCTCAAACAATGATACCGGCGAGCATTGAACGCAGCTTCGCACGGTGATTCAGAGCTCATCCAACCTGCACCACTCAGTGGTCACTCCTACAGCAAAGATTTGAATGCCATTGTAATCTTGCCACTACTTTACCGGATAGGTTCAAGAGCAACCCATTGCAATAGTCTAGCCGCAGGAGAACATTGCACCAGTGGTGTGGGAATGAACAGCAGGATGTAAATGTAAATGTAGTTGAGCTTATATAGCGCACAGCTACGCGCAGTTGGTTTCCCGGCGCTTGCTTAGGGAACCCGTCCTGGTATTCCCCTGTGAGATACCAGGGTATCCACAAGGTGAAAGTCAGGCATCCCGTCACGAGGGGCCATTGTGGAGATTAAGCAAGCTATTGCCCAGAGTCGCAGAGTGTGAACCCGTGAGTCGAGGAGGCACCGGGGCGAGAATTATCGAGTCCGTGGAATTTTTAGCCCAAGACCCGCCGAGGCGGGGAATTGAACCCTGGTCCAGGACCGATCTCAGCTTCTGGGTCTGCCGCCTCTAACCCCTGAGCCACACTTCTCCACTTTGGATCCACTGATCTGAACACTGATGGTGGGAATCTAATTGTTGAGGGGGCAAACTAGTTTAGCCACGCCCCCAGAGATTTTAAATTGTCTACATGTTAGGATTTAAGCCCCAGTAAGGTTGGCCAAGCTGAATCATGCCATGTTTTGTTCCCTCTTTCAGGCTTAATATCAACTAATCAGCCACCTAGATCTGAAAGGAGTTGGGTCCCAATTTGTCCAACCAGACTTCGCCACTGCTCTACAGCCATGGTGAGACACTGAAGAGTGGAAAACGAGGGGAGTCTTTTAGATGTAGAATTTAATCCACAAACAGTGGTCCTGAAAATATGGGATCCTATAACTTCAATGCAGGGGCTTAGTCAACCCCCAGCTTTGCAGTTACAGCAAGGGTGGGGTTCTTGATGGGCCTCTTCCGTCTGCAGCGTGGCAAAGACTCATAACTGTTGTGCAAGAATAGGCAGGTGAATGAGTTAAAGGGTGGATGGATAGATCGAGGATGAATGAGTGAAAGGTTGGTTGTAAGGATGGATGGATAGATGGTTGGATGAGAAAGGGTGGGTGGATGGATGGACGATGAAAAGATGATTGGATAGAGCTGGATGAGTGAGTGAAAGAACGAGTAGATGAGTGAAACTAATGGATGAGTGGATGGTGGAGTGAAAGACTGGATCGGCATAGTGAAAGGGTGGATGCAAGGATGGATGGGAAAGAATGATGAGTGAAAGGGAGAGGAGCTGTATAAAAGGGTGGATAGATGGATAAGAGGGGGGGATGAATGGATGGATGGGAGGGTGGGTCCGTTTAATGGATGGATGGAGTGAAAGGGAGGATTGATGAGCAAGATTGTCATCGTTATAGAGCCACTGGCCGGCATCCTGCAGGATCGCCATGATCACAGAGGCATATGGTGTGACCGATCAAACGTTCTGTTATCCAAGTATGCAGATGATGTCCTTGTCAAGAACCCTTTTGACAACTTGCACCCCATCTTCTGTGATATCACTTCTGGGCAATGGTCTGGGCTCCAAATGAATTGGAACAAATTGCCCCCCCCCCCCTACAGAGACCACCACAAGACCGGAGCTCGACTAACCCTTGCCCCCCCCCCCCCCCCCCCCCAACTGCAAGACGACAGACCCAGTAAACTAGTTAGGCATTATGTATCATATCACAAGGATATGGATACATTGGAGCAAACTATGGCACGTGTATTTCCTGTATTACTGATTCGGTGCAGCGCTGGATTAAGCTGCCTCTATCGGTGCCCAGGAGAATTGGTCTAATGAAAATGTTGGTGCTACCAAAGCTTCTATACTTGTTACCAAACATCCCCATCCCTCTTCGCAGGTCATTCTTCTCCCAAATACACTCTTGTATGATTACCTTACCATGGGCCGGCAAGCAACAAAGAATTAGTTGGGCTAAATTTCAGACACCCTATGACAAGGCAGGCTGTGGGGTACCCAATTTTGAGTTATACTATCTTGTTGACCAGGCTCAGTTCACTCATCACTGGAGTCCCACTATACATTCGGCGCCTCATGTGCATCTGGAAAATGACCTAGTAGACCCGGACCCCATTGAGGTAAATCTGCATAGCCGAACTACTTGTCTAGACTGGGAGATTCACACAGTCAAATGCTCGAGCTGAGTGCTCAGTAGAGCATCGTCTCATTTGCAGCCCTAGCCGAGATTGCTCACCATCTATATTTCCATATTGCTACTCACTCTGGGTTTTGGTCTGTTTTGAAGTGTAAAAATGTTTACATATATGGGACTTATTTCCCCCCCCCCCCATAGTAAATTCCTTGGAGGACTTTACCTAGCATGGAGGAGGAGAGCGAGCCGACACATTCCGCAATTAGAACGTACTCACAGGGGCTGCAAAGTTTGGTCTTTGGTGTCCGAGTGCCCACCACTGATGCCACGGGCGAGGGGTGTTGTAAAGTAGGCTTAGGAGAAGCGAAGCATATATATCTACTGGCTGATCTAAATTGTGCAATTTGAAACTAGAAAATCTGGGATAAATCCCGGCCAAGTGAATGTTAAGGATCCAGCAAAGAAGAAGCGGAGGCCGTGGCACCAGGAGCAGGGAGAGAGTCAGAGGACAGGCACGGGAGCCCCCCTCCCCGAGCAGCGCCTACCGCAGGCAGCACTCTAGAACCGCGGCAGTGCTGGGTGCCGGAGTATCATCACACCCCTGCTGCCGGCACTAATGCAAGAAAGAAATCGATTCGGAGCCGCATAAGAGCACCGGCGCGTTTGAGAGCGGCCGAGCCCGGGAAGAGGGAGCCTTGGAGCCCTGGAGTGGGGGACCCTGGGCAGAGAACGGGGCCCGAGGAGGGAAGTGCAGAACTATTGCAGAACTACCGCCCCGCTCGGAGGCAAGCCAAGGCGGGCTAAGGAGGCAGGAGGGTTTTGTGGGGCAAAGCACTGGTATTGAGACACCGGCGGGACTGCAAGGACCAGCAGCGGCGACGTTGCGTCCTCTTCCCGCCCACCCCCCCACCATTCTACGTTACTGGGGCTGTCCTGTGTGGATGCGCCGGGCAAAAGTTGTAGCCCGGTGGAGACCGGACCGGGCCACCCCTATTTCACCATCCTTGGAGCCAGTTGTAGCTACTAGTAAGTACCTTTGGTGGGGGAATACAGTTTCCACATTTTAAAGTACGATTGTAATATGGCTGCACGGGAGTCTAGAAGCAAAGCACACAACCGCAAACTTACAGGTACTTTGGACAATTTTATTTTGAGAGCCAATTCAGTGATTGATCAGGGTATTGTGCTAATAGAACGTAGGGTGTCGCAGGATCTTGCTATGGCCAAAAGATCTTCATTGGGGCATCTTGCGAACGCTCGCACACCCGAGGTAGCAAGGAATGTGAATATTGACAACGCCTCATTGACTGTCCAAAACCAATTACCTACATGGGGTCCGGTCAAAACTTCCCCCCCCTACTCATTTGATCCAGCAGGATTTTTCAGTGCAATTGGATGTCCCCACCTTGATTAAAACCCCAGAAAGACCTAATACCCGCCAGCATCAGGGTAATTGCACGGGTGCCAGCCCTAAGAAGAAACAGGGTGCTATTCCTAAGAAGAAACAGCCATCTACAAATAAGGCAGGAGCTAGGGCAGCCAAATCAGCCAAGGCCATAGCAAAAATGTAATTCCACCAAGCACAAGCCCAAGCCCAAATTATGCTGAGGCACAAATGTCAGTTGTTGCACCGAAATCACCCCTGCATTTGGGAAGCTCTGGAGGTGATACTCTGCCAGGCGCAGGTCTATCCAGGGAATAATCATCGACATGGGAGGATTCCTTATGCATGAAAATCACCGCACTCCCGAGTGCCACACTACGTCCACTAGAAGAGAGACTTGCCAGTATTGAAAGCAGACTATCTAACTTTGAACAAGTAACAGTGGGCACCCTAAATAGTCTGGCTAATAATGCATTGGTTCAGGGCAAATCGAACTTGTCGATCCTAGCTGGGGGGGCTGTGACGCACGACAATCCTGCCACCTCTGTGACACAACAAGTTCTTGATAATCACACTTCATCTACGGGGGGAACAAATGTATTGTCTTATAAACTGGGAGTGGGACCCAGGGCTGCCCAGTAGAGCAGGAGGGTCACGGTTCAGCACTACCTCACACGAAGGGCGGGCCACTGCAGACACAGATACAGGTATAAGCAAGAGACCTCGTATTGAGCCCACAGTGGAACTGCCACCAGAAGTGAGTCCCTACCTAATTGTTCTAACAGGGGTACCAGAAATTAGTATGCCGAATGTTGAATCTTATATTTCCTTGAAAAACAAAGCCATACATTGGCTTAACGTGCATAGACCCCTTCCCCCCACACAAGACTACTGAAATATCTATGGTCCGAAGGGTAGGATGGGTAGGGCGCACACCCAAAACTTTAACTGGCGATTGTGTACTGGTCAATTTTAGGGATCCAAATATTGTAGACCACATATGTAAATGGAGCTCAGCTAGCATAGGCACAAAAATTGAAGTTAGGCCTCTCTCCTATTTTTTTTCTAGCAATCAACTGAGTGACTCAGACGAAACCTGGTCGCTCGTATCACACTGTCGAGTGGGGAGGGGAGGGGTAAACTGGCATGGCCACCACTCATCTGCCCAGAATCAGATCCCATTTTACAATAGGTTCAGCGTACTGGACCAGGTCGATTGACTGTTTTTGGCTGGGCAGGACATGCAGGATGAGATCCTGACTCATGATGAGGCTGCTGGGGATGGCCCGGCTGTGGTGGAGAGAGATCAGGCATGTGAGCCGCCAGGAGCTCAGAACCCCCCAATAGGAGTGGTGCAATGCCTGTTTTGGGCAGGGAAGTCGATGACCACCTACCAGTATCATCCTTAGCTACCACCAGTTACGATAAACCCCTAGGGAGAGACGATATTTTGCCCGACAGTATATGTCCTACTGTGGAGAACACAAAATGCATGTCTATATTGTCATGGAATGTGGCAGGCTTACCAAATAAATTAGCTTGTCCGGAGTGGGGCATTTTTGTGGAAAATAGTGATATATGTGTATTCCAAGAAACCTGGGCCAGGGAGGAACAACACAGAGTGGGCTTTGCGGCATTTAATACTGCCGCACGGTGGGGAGGAAAGGGACGCCCACCAGGGGGCCTTACAATCTGGGTTGTGCTACATTTGGGCTGCTCGGGTGAGATCATCCCGACTTACTCTGATGACATTCAGTGCGTTCTCTTGTCCTGGCCAACCCCCTACAAACTTGCCATCGTGAAGGTCTACTCACGGCCGACAAGTGTGGCAAAGGAGTCCAAAACAATTGAAGAGTGGTCATCCTTCCTTGGTTCCCTTAGCAGGGATATACATTATTTGGTCGCAGGGGACCTAAACTGTCATTATGAGCCACTTCGTGGCTTAAATGAGGGAGTCCTAACGGGCGAGGACGAATACTGGGGAATTCCGCCATGCCAGTCCCCATATCCGAAGTCCTGGTCCCCACTGGCCATCCAGCTCATGACCCTAACCTTGAACAACTCTATTAGGGCCTGTAACGGTCCGACACCATCTGATACCCCGTCAAAGTGTACCTTCAATAAGAGGGGACACGAATCAAGACTAGATTGCATTATGGTGGAGACATGCTTATGGTCGAAGGTTGTCGACTTCGACGTAATGCCTAGGGTGGACAGCGACCATAATGCACTAAGCCTGAGGATAGAGTGCCCACGGCCTATAGAGAATGAAAAGGAATTTGGCCCGGACGTGGTCGAAGGGCTGACCATAACGAATAATAGACGTAGAGTCAAGTGGGAGAAACTGGTGGTATCACGAGATGCTCTGCCTAAATTATATAGCGCAATTTTACCCTATTTTACAAAGGTGGGCTCCCTAATCTCCCAGCCTCTGGCACTTGACTTTAATGATAACATGCAGTGCGTGCATCAGGACCTAGTAGCCTGTTTAGCGGAATCTTTTAACCCCCCTGGCTCTAATAGGAGGCGCAGGGTGCCTGTATCCACATGGTATAATGCCTCATGCAGGAAGGCAAAATCAGAGCTTATTGTGGCCCTTAAAGATGGGAGAGACAAACTAAAAATTCGCACCCTAAGATCACAATATAAAGAAACAATGAACCTCGCTAGGGAGGAGTGGGATTTGGAGAAAAGGTCCAACCTTTCCTCCGCATTGGAAACGAGATGCACGCAGATTCTGGGCAATAGTTTGCACGGGGTCAGGAGAGCCTAGATCTGCAATAGAACCCAATATTGAGGCGGGGGTCTGGGAGCTCCATTTTAAGACCTTATATGCGGCAGTTACAGGTCTAGAAAGTCCACTGGCACTTACACCTAGACTGGGGGTACTAAATGATCATGAGTGTACAGTGGAGGAGGTCCCCATTGTTCTAGGGAAGTTGTCCACGGGTAAGGCTCCTGGCCTAGATAGACTCCCCGGTGATTTATTTAGGGACCAACCGGCGATCTGGGCCCCCTACCTATGTGCCCTTTTCAACGCAATTCTGCGAGGTATGGAGGTACCGGGTACTTGGTTGGGAGCAGAGATTGTCCTAATCTTCAAGAAGGGCTCTCCTCTGCTTCCAACCAACTACAGGCCCATTAGCCTCATTGACGTTCCCCAAAAAATCTTCTCCCGTCTAATCCTGGACCGCTTACAAGAGTGGATTGAGGAGTATGATATCCTCAGTCCTTATCAGGCCGGATTTAGGAGGAACACATCGACCATGGACCAGATATTCCGTCTTATAATGTTATTCTGGAAGACGGTAACACTAGAGGGTGGCAGCCTCTACATGGTCTTTGTGGACCTCCAGTCCGCGTTCGATCTAGTACCCAGGGCCAAACTGTGGGAGGTGCTCTTGGAAATGGGAGTTCCCAACGCAATACTGACGGTGCTGATTAGGTTACATGCACAAAACTACGCACAGGTCAGATGTGGGAGGGAGGGGGTGCTGTCGTCCCGGTTTCGAGTTTTCAGGGGGGTCAGGCAGGGGTGCGTTCTGGCACCAACCCTGTTCTGCCTCTATGTGAATGGCGTTCTATCGCATCTGGACGCGGTTCCCAATAACGATGCACCCAGATTGGCAGGCAGGAGGGTGCCGGCGATAATGTTTGCCGATGACACCCTCCTGCTTTCCAAGTCCCCCACGGGGATCAAACGAGTGTTGGACGGCTTTACAGACTTGCCGATGCCGCGGACTGGAAATCAATGCTGATAAGACCAAATTTATGATTTTCAGCCCCCCCCCCCCCCCCCCATCCCCCGGCATCGACCCGCCCAACACCGATCCTGGGTTCGGTTAGACTGGAGAGGGTACAGACTTTCCAATATTTAGGGGTAACGATCAATGAAAATCTTTCCTGGGGCCCCCAACAGGCAAAATCACAACTTAAACTCTCCCAATTAGTGGGCGGCATCCTCAAAATGTCTAATACATCTACAATCAAGCCAGTGAGCTCCGCACTGGAGATTTACAAAGTGAAGGCGAGGGCATCAGCCCTTTATGGTGGGGAACTCTGGGGGTGCACCTGTAGGCCCGAAATTCCTAACGTGGAGAACAAGTTTATGAGGCAGCTACCTGCACTCCCCCAAAGCACACCCCTCCTTCCGCTGAGATTGGACTTCGGACTGAGTTTTATCCAGGATGAGCTAGCTCTGAAACCTCTTAGGTTTTGGCGCAGGCTATGGATAACTCCAGAATAGTCCAATTATAGGCTTGAACTAAAGGATGTGCTGAACCATGGTAGTGCAGCGAAAATCCCCTGGCTTGCATTTGTGAAAAAGGAACTGGGGAAAATGGGACTATCGGACCTTTGGTATGAGCCAGAACAGGCATGCAGGGGGGTTTCATGCAAAATGCTTGCGAAGTCCTTTATGGACTATAAACAAAATATATGGTTGCAGGACTCCAAAGCTGGCCCTCTGACAACGACCTTTTTAACACTTAAACATTCATAAGTTTTTGAGGAGTTTTTGAATTTTATTTACCCAGTTGGAGCTAGGAAGTTATATATCCAATGGAGATTCGCAACACTACCACTAAGGGCATTCACAAGTAAGTGGTCTACAACAACGAGCAATTCTTGCCCTGGATGCGGTGCGATTAAGGAAGATGAACTACACGTGCTCTTTTTTTTCCCTGCTTACAGTAAAGCCAGAAAATACTGGTTGGTACCCTTGTGCAAGAACATGGGCTTTGATAAATGTCTTGTTGCAATGAGAGTCCTTAAAACTGACACTTAACCGCACATAGTTTTCGCACTCTCAAAGTTCCTGCTAGCTATGTGGTCCAAGAGATGTTCTCTCATTACAGCGACATCCAGGGGTGATTGTATATCATGATTGCATACCCTGCTTGATAATCTGATTTTATGAAATGTTTATTTATCTCCTGTGGTTTTATATATGTTTTAACTGTTTTAACTGTGATCTTTTATGACTGAAAAAATTTCGAAATAAAGATCAAATGAAAGAACCTCAAGCATGTTCTAAAACAACTACTTCCTAACTTTCTGGGCGCTCCACCAGATGGGAGCTTGTCTTTCCCATTAACAAACCCTACAACTACGTACATTATTGTCTGCATGTATACCATGCTGTCCCTGGCTTCCTCTGAGCCAGAACAGCATGCCTGTATGTTTGTGGATCTGGGCCTCGACATCACTGATAAAAAAAATAAAATCTTGCTTACTCTGAATGAGAAGTTTCGGCTCATTCACTATAAATATTTAAACAGATCTATTACACTCCTGTTACTATGGTGAAGCAGGGTATGTTGTCCCACTCTTCCTGCCATAGATGTCCTGCCCCCACTGCAGATTTTCTACACCTTGCATGGTCCTGTTCCAGAATTGCACCCTTTAGGTCTTCAGTGAATCGGACTCTAGATATTCTGATAAAGGAGGCGGTCCCGATTACTCCCTTTCTGCTTCTTCTGGGGGTTGTGATGGAAGCCCCGAAGCACTATTGTAATCTGTTAACAAGGTCTTCCCTATTAGGTCAACAGCATGTTCCACTGTCATTGTGGGGTGTGGCACAGGTTTTCCAAATTTCAAGTGTTGGTTGAAAGGCATGATAATATGTAGTTAACTCAACAAATCAAATGCAAAAAATCCTTCCACCTTCCTCTCAACTTTCTATTTTTATCAACTGCTCAATTAATTAAAAGAGAGACCGGTTGTTTACAACAGTTGAATTGTTTAAAGCGCTCCACTCTGCCCCCTCATCTCCTCCCCGCCCCTTCAGATTGTCCTTATAATTGGCTTATTTTATTTATAAAATTGTGTATAGCGCGAACAAGACCCAGATGGGAATCGGAGCGTTTCACAATTTGGGGTGTCGTAAATAAAGTGATTCAAACCAATGTCATTTTAGAGTGCATGCAAGGAACAGTGACAGAGGAGGTATCAAAGGACATCACATTTAAATAATACAAAGCGTGCTGGGAGAAGAACACACAACTTATGAGAGTATAACTGAACAACTCTGGACTTCACAAGTGATGGTCTAAATAGTAGTTAGTCAGAGGGCGGGGAGTGAGACAAATAAGCCATGTTCAATTAAGGCAAGAACTTGTTCATAAGGATTATTTTCACTTCCTTTTTGAAAGAAGCGGTTGACGAGATTCTGCGGACTTACGGTGGGAGAGAGTTCCAGATCTTCGGGGCTGAGTGAGAAAAATCTGTGCCTCATTCTCTTTTTGCAGAAAATCTGTGGTTTCAAGAGGAGAGAGTTTGCACTTCTTGATGATCTACCCCTTCCCGATTGTTCTAGCTTTTGCGCCAAGTAGCGGGGGGTATTGGAATGGATGGCTTTGAGAGTCATGCAGGCGATCTTTAGTTGTATTCTTGCTTCAAGTGGCAACCAATTTAGGGATTTAAGGGATGGGGAAATGTGAGCATTTCTCTTTGTACCCGTAATCAATCTAGCTGCGGCATTCAGGGAAGCCCTTAGTGGGGCCAAGGTATATTTAGGGAGGCCAGAGCGTAGCACTGCCATAGCTTAGCCTCGGCAAAACAAGTGCTTGAACCACCCGCTTGAAGTCATATAGTGGGAAGAATGGTTTGAGATCCCAAAGTATCCTCATCTGGTGGTTAGCACCCTTGCAAGCCTTACTAATATGATTCTTCATGTTCAAGTGCCTGTCCAGGGTGATTCCGAGAGATCTGGCTGAGTCAATGGGAGGAGCGCAGTTGAAGGGTGTGAGGAGTTTCATCCAGCGGTCTATCTTGGGGGTGTGATTAGGCAGAGATATGAGAAGGAATTTCATTTGGGAGGTGTTGAGCAGGAGGTGATTCTCTGTTAGCCAGCTTGGAGTATTCATCAGGGTGGAATTGAGTGCAGTGAAATCTTCAGAAGAGGTGATTTTCAGGTAAAGTTGCGTGTCATCCGCATACATGTGTAAAAAAAAGTGCTTGTGGAATTTAGTGCATTTACTAATGGTTCAATGAATATGTTAAAGAGTATGGGATATAAGGCAGACCCTTGTGGGACCCCCATGGAAACTGTGGAGGGCTGGGATAAGGAATGATTCACCTTGACTCTTTGGGATCTGTTGTAGCCCTTAATTCATTTCAGTGAGTTCTCGGGAATGACATATAAAAAAAAAAAAACGATTAAAAATCAGAAACTGTAGCATAAACGAGTGATTTAAAATAATTATGGCTATGAATAATGCAATGAGCCTCCATGGGGTCTTCCTCTCATCCAAGAGCTTTTTTGGGCCCTCTACGCGCTTATGTTGCCAGTCTAGATGAGCCTGAGATACTGGCATGACTTTGTATTTGGGGAGGAGAGGGGGGGAGGGGGGAGTGTGGTATAAAGATGGTTCTTTAATGAATTGATGCCTTGGTAGGATTTACATCTATCATTTGGTTCAAAGCGGATTTTAAGGGGGTAGGCTAGGACATATTTCTGTAATGATGTCAAAGTATGTTATTACGCTGCGAGACTCTTGCATGATGTACTGTGGTTGAATCTTGCTGGAAATGACCAGTGTGTGTGTGTGAACTCAATGAATTTCAATACAAGCCTTAAAAAAAAATGTAAAGGTTAAAAGTCTTAGTTATAAGGTTCCCACTCACTAGGGTGGGTGATTTCAAGACCAACTGACAAATATGGTTTGGCGAGTCAGCTATAGGATTGATAATTCTCGGACAACTATCTAGAGAGCAGAAATGGATGACCATTCTTGTTTGGAGGATGGCAGGAGCCTTATGTTATAACATGCAAGATTGTACATTTGCACTGTTGGCATAACGTGGGAAATCTTACCTGCCTCTCCCTGGCCCCGGTCCGACGCGGCAAGTGCCGTTGCGCAGAGGGCCATTGGGAGCAGATTCCACCTTATTTCCGGTTGGTCAGCGCTCTAGTTGTTTGGGCGCCCAGCACCATTTAGGACCCCTCGATACGCACGCGCAGCGGACGCAGCAGTCACTGATTACTGAGATGCTGCAAGCTGCATTGTGCGTACATTCGTTTTTAATTTGCCTGAATATTTTAAATTCCTCTCTGCTGCTACCAGTCGCTCAGTAACCCTCATGTTATAACATGCGAGATTGTACATTTGCACTGTTGGCATAACGTGGGAAATCTTACCTGCCTCTCCCTGGCCCCGGTCCGACGCGGCAAGTGCCGTTGCGGAGGGCCATTGGGAGCAGATTCCACCTCATTTCCTGTTGGTCAGCGCTCTAGTTGTTCAGGCGCCCAGCACCATTTAAGGCTCCTCAATGCGCCCGCGCAGCGGGCGCGCCGGCGGCGCTCCAAAGGCAAGCCCGTCTGCGCCCATCCGCGCCTGGACCGGGCCCAGGGCCACTTCCCCTGCTCCTGAGTACATCGAACATAAGATTCTTAGTTACTCATCTTTGGATCTATTTAATTTACGCCCTGCACCTATTAAGGGCTGTATGCGCATGATCCTAGACAGCAAGAACGGGCCACCGAAGGCTTGGCCTCATTGCATCTACATACCCACCCCACGACTTAATCAACAAATCAGTATAACACAACGCTTATCAATGCACGCTCTGTTAAACATAAACACGATATAGCAGATCTTATAATTGATTATAAACTTGACATTCTCTTTGTAACGGAAACCTGGCGAGACCCTTCATCAGGACCGGATAGTGTAGATGCAACCCCAGAGGGTTATACAGCCTTAACGCAAGATAGAGTAAATAAAAAAGGCAGTGGACTCGCTATGATTTTCCGTAACAGTTTTACAGCGAAAATTGAACCCATCCCCCTGCATACCTGCGAGGCCCTATACTTTTCCATTCAGCTAACCGCATCCCAAGCTTTCAAAGGTATTCTACTCTAACGCCCACCAGGACCTAGGACAGAGTTTCTCTCTACGCCAAGTACTTTGCTAGAACCCTCAGCAGTTGAATCCCACTTTACAGTCCTAGGTGACTGTGACGGAGCAGGAAGGCCAAAGCAGAAGGACAATAAGGACTGGTGGACATATGTACCTTTCTCACCCCCTCTAGTCCCCTTACAGCAGGACGAATGGTTGCCGGCAACAGAAACAACAACCCGGTATCAACCAGAAGGAGTGGAGCCCTTTAACTGGGGGGACTACATGATCTCAGACACACCCCTGTATGACGTCACTGCGCCGGGAGCGTCAAAAGGAAGCGAGACCAGGAAGTGGGAGGACGGCGATTCCCGGAGGAGTGGAGAGCAGGAGAGGAGTCGAACAAAGAGTTGGAAAGAGAAACGAGGAAGGTCTTCGAGGAGGAGCAAGGAAGAAGCGGAGAGACAGACACCGGACGGCCGGGAGGCCCGGGACCCCACGAAGCGCCCAGCCACGTTCCCAAGGGAGGAGCGTGGCTAGGACAGGTACGAGACCGTGTAGTGGGCTGGATAGGGAGAAGGGAACAGCCGACTCCCTAACGTACCGCACCTGTAACGCCTGTTTTTGCTTTTGGGTTGTTTCCCCCCCTTTTTTCTTTTGATCCGCACGTTTTGGGGTTAAGCCCTCGCATCCCCGCACTTACGATCAACCCTTATGGATTGATCACTGATACACGGTTTGGGTGTCTCCTCAATCCCTGTCCCTGGATTAGGTAGCATCGTGCTCGAAAGGTACCCTGACACTGTTCCTCGTCTTTCCTTTGTTTTGGGGCCGTCCACATCCCGGGGAGATCGGAACACCAGAACTATCGTGTGTCCAGGACCTCGGACACCAGGGACGTCCCAGGCGGAAGGCTCTCCACGACAGGAAACACGGATCTGGCCACATTTGCACGAGAAAGACTTACAAGCAGATTAAAAAAAACGATACATATCAATAAAACCACGGTTGCCAAGAACCAGTGTCCAGTCTGTCCCTGCGCGCCCGTTACAGTGACTAACTTTCATTTAGAGAATCATCTGGATAGTAATACTAATAATGTACTCACTGACATGGAAGCAATAGGCCTATTCCAGCAAGTCCCGAATGCCACGCATCAAGCCGGCCATATTTTGGATGGCCTTTTTTCAAACTCTCAGGCCATCCACTAACAGAGTATTCTCCCTTTAGTATGGTCTGACAACCACGCAATCTTTTTTGAGATCCAGATTAGTGTCAAGTACCCACCTAGCACTTTATCAATCAAATCGGGCCCACGGAGAGCCTGGAGGTGTTTAGACCCACAGCTCTTAAAAACACAATTATCCTCAACTCAAGCTATAGTCTCCTCCGACGCCAACGCAGCGTCAGTAACTTACACCAACTGGCTACATTATGCGTTTGATCGGCTGGTGCCCACAAAAGATATTTCAAAAAAAAAAAATCGGAGTGCACCATCAGCCCCCTGGTTCTCTGAACTCCTTAGAGGAGAAAGAAAACTGTGTAGTAACTATGAAAGAAAATGGCGCAGATATTACACTGCTCAGATCGAAGCTGCACAAGATTCGAATAAACACCTATTCCAAGTAGTTGCCAAATTATCTGGCCAAACACCTGCTAGCAATGTAACCCCCACTCATCCACTTTGTGACTCTTTAGCTAATTTCTTTGTCGATAAAGTGAACGATATCTACGCGAAACTCGCATTGGTAACCAACACTAAGGCACAACCAATAATAAAGGTCCCCCCCCCCCGAACACTCCTTAATGGAATTTGAAAAGACCACCCCATATCAGATTGTTAGTATAATCTTATCCATCAAATCAGGTTCCGCCAATGATCCTTGTCCCCTGGCCGTACTTATGCCAGTATTAGACCAAGCGGCCCCAGTCCTGTCCACTATCTGCAACACTATGTTCGCCTCAGGTATATACCCCACGATATGGAAGAAAACTATAATAAAACCTCTTTAAAAAAGCACACCTCGATTCTAGTGAAACCAAGAACTACAGACCAATAGCCAGCCTGCTTTTTCCGGCAAAAATCAGTGAAAAGATAATGAATATCCAACTTTCCAAATATATTGAAGAACATCAGCTCCTAGATGCCACTCAATTTGGTTTCCGTAGAGGCCACGGAACAGAGACCGCACTTAAGACAACAGAGGACATCAGAGTTATCTTGGACCAGGGAGGCACAGCAGTTCTTGTGCTGTTAGATCTCTCAGCAGCCTTTGACACGGTTGATCATACCATACTAATTGACCGGGTCGCAGAATTGGGCATTGGGGAAAAAGCCCAAGACCTGCTGGCTTCTTTCCTTGCTAACCGTACCCAGACGGTTAATTTTGGTACCTTTCAGTCCACCCAACTGAGTCTCCCGTGTGGTGTCCCTTAGGGCTCATCCCTAAGCCCGACCCTTTTTAATATCTATGTGGCGGACCTGGCCAGGGTTATTAGGAAACATGGGTTGGGCCTCACCTCATATGCTGACGACACTCAGTGTTGACTATACATGATGATGGAAAGGAAATAGCCGAAAAATTTCAAGGAGACCTACTGGCTATCAGTGACTGGATGACCAGGAACTGCCTCAAATTAAACTCTGAAAAAACAGAAGT
This sequence comes from Triturus cristatus, assembly GCF_964204655.1. Lineage (NCBI taxonomy): Eukaryota > Metazoa > Chordata > Amphibia > Caudata > Salamandridae > Triturus > Triturus cristatus. The sequence goes on along the minus strand of NC_140591.1, from coordinate 205,927,331 downwards.
TATGATCTTCGGCAAGCTAGCCCCAGCCTGGTCTTCTACCTGGTGGCCGCTGTTACTGGGTTCTCCACCACCCCCAGTTACCAAGGTTAGGAATTTAGGAGTCATATTTGACAAACTAACTTTCTTCCCCCATGCCAACTCAGTAGTTTCAGCGGCTTTCTATAAACTGCACATGATAAAAATAATTCTTCCATTTTCTTCCCTTGACATCAGGAAAAACTCTTGTCAGCACTTTAATCATGTCAACAATTGATTACTGCAATGGGCTTCTTCTGAATGCCCAAAACAAGGTTATTCGCAAGTTGCAAACCATTCAGAATGCAGCCGCCAGGATGCTCTCAGGAACCCCTAAATATAAGCGAATATCTCATGTTATTCAAAAATATCACTGGCTCCCTGTGACGAGCCGTATCATGTTCAAGGCCTTATGTATTGCATATAAAACATAGTGCAACACAGGGCCTCAATTTCTGATCAGAGACCTAGCAGCCTAGACTCCATTTCGGGCTCTTCGCTCATCCACGGCATCCCTGTTCATAGTGCCTCACACTAAAAATGTCTCCTGGGGCGACAAACGTTTCATTGTCGCGGCTGCTAAACTTTGGAACTCGCTTCCACTACAGATCAGATCTTCCCAATCATTACTAATGTTCAGAAGAATGACGAAAACATGGCTGTTCACACAATAAGTCTCCTGGTACAAGTTTCACGCTGCCGTCCTTAGCGCCAAGACACCCACGGGTATTTGAGCGCTCTATAAATCTCATGAACATAAACAAACAAACAAACATACTACAGATGGGAGCTTGAATAGAATTCCCACTTACATACTGTGAATGTTAGATGAGAAACGTGTTGCAAGGTATTTGAAATATTCCTGCAAGCCAGAAAGATTAGCAGAAATACATTTTGAAAGAAAGTAGTAACGAAATTTGATACATTGTAGAGATGGAACTTTAGCAGAAAAAATAAAGCAGCAAACGAAATTTGCCTTTGCCTAAGCAGGGGTGTAACAAGGTGCCCTCGCTATAAAGGATCACTCCAGACAGTAGCTTGAATGTGAAGGTTTAGTCATCATACACAAGACCTCATCCATCCAGCCTCTTTTCACCCTCTCTCAGGTCCAACTGTCACCTCTTCCTGAGGCTCTTTGACCTCAACACATTCCATTCATGCTGATTGTGTGTTCAGTCATGAGCTAGCGGCATATTACACACCTCCCCTTTTACATTAAACAAGCTTATCTTAAACAAGTTGACAAAATGATACAATTGTACATATGATAGAGTTTTGATAATATCATGCATTTCAATATGCCAAAAATGCATTTAATAGAGGCAAACCTCACCAATAACATAACTAAAGTTATTTATGCATTACTCACATAATCCTTTAGAAAGACAGGAGTTTCTCAGTCTAAGAGATCTTTTGTCATTACCTCACCAGGAATGTTTCTCCCTTTGTTTGAATCTTTACTCAAATTTTTATCCTTTCCATTTGTCAATGGAATAAGAACCTCTGGTTTTCCCGCAAAATCCAACTTTCTTTTATAAGGAACAATTCTATTCAGGTTCCAAATACAGGAATCCTCAATCTTTGCATCATTAGAGAATATTTTAGAAACTCTTATTGGCTTAGAATACCAACCATTTCTCTCATTACCACATGTTCATTTTATCGTAACAGTCCCCAACCTTCACTACCATTTTCTTACCAGATTTCCTTCGGTCAAAGATTTCTTTACAAGCAATCACCTTTTTCTCTTAATTTCCAATTGTCATCCATAACTTACCTTCAAATTTTCCTATTGCATCTATACCGGCTTGAAACTAGTAGAGTGTTAGGAGACCTCCCATGAAACAGATCAAAAGGAGGGGGCGTGGCTACGACTAAGATGGAGGAAGACTTGACTTGGTAGAGCTCTGCCGGAGCCTCCCCCAAACAGGCCCTGCACTCTGCATGGAGACACCCCAAGGAGGCTCTTGCCGGGCGCAACCTCATTAAGAACACGGCCCGGGCTCCTGCTGCTGATTTGGTCTTGTCCGGGTCTCGCTCCGCAGACTTTGCCTGGGCGGGCCGCCTAGTACACAACCCCTGTGGCAGACATGAACTAAGCGAACACGGGTATTGTCTCCGCCCACAAGGCGCAAAAGATGGTATAGCAGCAATACTCAGACGGAACGAGGCTGTGGATACTCGCCCTGCCATCGCCTAATTGAACACTTGCTGGTGGGCAAAGAGACTCGTTTGGAGCCCGCGTCGCTTACCAGCCTACGTTGAAGGAGGTCCTTGGGTCGGCTGTTGGGCCGAGCGGAAGCGGGCTGTGGGCGGTGGCGCCTCACGGACTGCTCGCTTTGCCGTTGCCCTCACGGTGCAGTTGTGATCTGCGGACACCCGCCGGCAGAGGTCACCGGAGGCTGTTCACCCTGCCGCTCCGGACGGGTACGCCGGCGGGCAGCTGAGTGGGACTGAGCGAGCTGCTGACCGGTGCTGGAACTGGAACCTTTATTGTATGCTGTTCTCACACAATGCAAAATGCCACGAGTCACTATGCTGGGGAAGTCGTACTTTGCCGAGCCATCTACTCTGCATAAGTTTGTTGGACTGCTACAGGCGCATGGCCACCTAATACACTGTAAACACTATGTCTACACTTAAAATTGGTACAGGGAATGTGCGGGGCATGCACACACCGTCAAGTAGCTATCAGATATACTCGTACCTTAAACGACATCACATACAAATGGCTCTTTTGCAAGAGACACCTGTCCAAATCAGAAACCCAACGCTTGCACAGCCGCTGGCGAGGCCAACTGAATGCCAAGGGGTACTCCGCTTATCCACGAGGCACGTTGATCTGGGTGCGGCCAGGGGTCCCACTTAAATTCACACAATCGTTGAGACACAGAGGGCAGATATGTGGTGGTTAGGGGCACGTTGGATGGCTGGCAGGTTGTAATCGCATCAATATATGCTCCCAACACGGACCAAGCAGTTTTTTTTAATGAAATGTCACGCTTCCTGGTGCCATGGCATGATATACCTATGTTTTTGGGGGGAAGACTACAACAGCGTACTTGACGTCTCACTGGACTGTTCCTTTCCACCCGTTCCGGGCACAAACGCACATTGCCATGAAGGCACGAACTAACTGTCAAGGCAATGGCATCTCAGAGATATTTGGAGACACCGTCATCCCCACGACAGGGTGTATTCCTACTACTCCGGTGCTCATGATTTGCATGTACGGTTAGACCGATACATGCTATCAGAAGAGCTGCTCCCACACATATCCGCAGTCTATTATATGGACAGGACACATTCAGATCACAACCCGCATATATTGGAGGGATCATGGGAACACCCCCGCCACCAATTCCAACTTGGCGGCTACAACCAGATAGGTTATTAGATGCACCCTTCCGGGGCCTGCTAGCCACAAACATCACACAATATTTTGATAGAGAATACTGGCACAGCCACGACGCCTCAAGTAGAATGGGACGCGTTTAAAGTAGTTAGGGGTGCATGCCTCTGTACAAGCGGGCATGCGGAGACAGGAGACAGAACTCACACACCTTGAAAATGACCTGCTCCAAAGGGAGGGAGAGGCACTAGAAGACTACGATTGGTCCTTGGCACGAATTAGAGGGGAACATTCCAGATTACTACACCGGCTCCTTAATTTGAACTATGCAGCACACTGCGCGCACCCACCATATGGGAGATAAACCTGACAAGTTGCTGTCGTGGCTGATACGACAGGATGCAGTCACCACACCCGTGATGTCTATACAGAACGCACACAGCGACATAGTACAAACCCAGAGGAATATACACAATGCCTTTGTGGAACACTATTCCACGATGTACAGGTCTTGCTTGCTAGCTACAGACGCAGACATACGGGAGTTTCTTTCTACCCTGACGCTGCTGCAACTGGCAGAGCATCAGCAAGAAGAACTGGGCGCTCCTTTGCTGCCGGAAGAAAAGCAAGATAGTGTTTTCTCCCTATCAAATGGCAAATCTCCGGGTCCGGACGGACAACTGGCTGAATTTTATAAAGCCTACTCAGATATATTAGTACCGGAATTGTTGCGGGTATACGCGACAGCCCTAGATTATTCGGCCCTCGCACATACGCAAAATGAGTAGACGCTGATCTCACTCTTGAAACCCGGCAGAGACCCTGAAATACTTGGTTCTTACCGCCCACTGGCTCTGTTGAACACTGACTATAAAATACTCGCCTCTGCTCTAGCTAAAGCAATAGCCGCGTTAGTACTGGTTCTGGTCCATAGCGATCAGAACGGATTTGTCCCAAACAGGAGCACCTCTCTTAACATTCGCAGATTTAGGGTTCAGAAATACGCTACAAAGAACTGGCCACGATATGGATGCTTCGTGCTAGACCTAGAGAAGGCCTTCGATTCGTTGGAGTGGCCTTATCTTGCAGCAGTTCTGCATAAATATGAGCTAGGAGACTGATACTTGCAACTAGTGCAACTATTGTACCAGCGATCCACAGTACGAGCCCGCACAGGTAGGCTCATCTCTGACACAATCAGGGTCAGACGTGGAACCAGGCAAGGATGCCTTTTGTCCCCATTGCTTTTCTCCCTTGCCATGGAACCTCTAGCAGCTCTGTTCCGGGAGAGCGGTGCAGACTGGGGTATCCCCTTGGATGATGGTCTCCACACGGTGTCCCTATATGCTGATGACCTGTTGCTGTACATCAGGGACTTGTATGCTATCCTGCCAGCCATATCCGCGATATTCTGTAGTTTCGAGGAAGTGTCAGGCCTTAAGGTAAATTGGGCTAAATCGGGCACCAACTCTTTCCACAAGGATGTGGTCGCTACGGACATAGTTATCAATGGGACTGTACTTGTCTGGTACCCGACCACGTTCAGGTACCGGGGCATATATCTGTTTACAGATCCCCAAAGGACATACTGGAAGGCAACCTGGTGCGCGCCATCTCCTCTAAGGACGCAGATACAATTCTGGAAAACCCTACCGCTCAATGTGATGAGCCGTATTACTTTAACCAAGATTATAGTATTACCAAGACTGTTGTATTATTTTGCAAACCTCCCGGTATAGGTCCCGGTGCGACTGTTTCGGGAGCTGGAGGGATTATTCAGAGGTCTAATCTGGAATGCGGGGCAGCCCAGAATAGCACTGCAGAAATTATATGCACCACCGGAAAGTGGGGGCTCAGCAGTTCCTCATTTAGAAATATATTACTTAACTGTGCAGCTACAATGGGTTGCTAAGTGGCTGAGTGGCAGGAACCTGATGGATACTGCGACCGAGTCATCATCCTGGACGCAAACCCAAATCTATAGTTTATTTCATCCACTGGCGAAACTTCCCCGCCCGACAGATACATATGGAATTGGCCCATAGATTCTACCGGAGAAGCCTTCAACTTACGAAAGACAATGCCTTATTCCCCAAAAACTGCCACTTATTGGGACACCCAGAGCTGGAGATTGTGTACCAGATGTAGTGCTGACGCCCTGGACTGAAGCAGGAGTGGAGACACTTGGAGACCTATATGCGGACGGTGCTCTGTTGCCTTTTGCCACCCTAGCGGCGGACACTGGTTTGCCGGTGGGTCAGTTCCTCCTGCATGCAGCCATCATGCGAACACTGACACTAAAATGGGGAGACATGACAACTGAGTCACCGACACATCAGTTGTTGCAGGATCTACATGTGATGGGGGAGGGGGTCACATGTGATCCACTGGCTGGTGCAGGCTCTGCTTACTCACGTGTTAAAATCACCACAGAGACTCCGTGCACGTTGGACTGAGGACAGAGGTCGACCCTGGACCGATAAAGACGTGTCTTAGCCGGTGCCACACACATACCACACAATTCATGTTTTAAACTTATACAAACATTCATATTGCACGGAGCGCATCTTTCGCCAGACAAGATCAATAAGTACTTTAACATCACCTCCTCTGGTTGTCCGAGATGCCATCTTCTAGCCGCTGACCTACTGCATATGCTGTGGTCCTGCCCCCTACTTCTGTCCTATTGGCACACAATAACGGAAACACTCACAAGCAGAACACCGAGGTACAGAACACTTGGGAGGTTTGTATTCTAGGATTTTACAAATGAACAAAAGCTAACAAAGTAAGTTCTAGATTTAGTGACTTAGGCCTAATAATGGCGAAACGATTGATAACCAAGAGATGGAAACAAAGACCCTCCGGAGTTAGCCCACTGGTTAAAATCCTTAGAGATCCGGGCACAGGCAGAGAGGACTATTCTTCATAGGGAAGAAACGGCTGGGTTGAGAAGGATTCCCATCGCACAGGCCTGGGATGATATTCTGAAAGCCCTTACACAAACTAACACTACGTCACACACGCCTCCCATGCGGCAGGCGGGAGATGATGCCTAGCGTGATGCCTGTGTGGAACTGACAGGCTGTACTCACAGGGCGCCTTGGCCATAGCTGGCGGGTCAGACAATGACCCCACATTCCATCATGACATTTCATAGACATAACTTCAGACACAAGATGCCTTAGTGTCCATGCAACTATGCACAGTACAGGAAAAGTAACTCACATCCACTATGTTCACATGGCCCTTGGCATGACTTCACTAAAAAAGCACGTACTACATCAGATACACGTTGCTTTAGGTACTAGATATCTCCTTTTCTTTTGCTTTGATTTTTATTTTTATTAGTTGTGGTTATAATGAAGATGTCTTGCAATCAGTTATGATATTCACTTCTTATCGCCCATGCACTATTGTCTACTGTAATCCTAAAGTTAAACTACATATGGGCCATGCACCTCTGTAATAATTGTCATGTCTGCATATGGTTAATTACTGTTGTGAGGAGTCGCATGTAATAAACGAGCCCTGCTCCTCAATTAGAGGTAACGGTATGTGTGGGTTGTGGATACCCATGCTAACTTGCAAATGCACGTCAACTCCTGCGACAAAGATGCTACTTATGCTATGGTTATAAAATGATAATACCTAGAACTGTATATACAGTGACGTAGCAACATTGATCTGGTCAAAAAAGTGCGACGTGTACCAATGCTTAGTTTGATTGTATTAGGAAAATGATAAAGAAAATGCAATAAAGATATTAAAAAAAACAAATGAAACAGATCAAAAGGAGTTTTCCCTCTAGAAGATTGTGGAGTGAATCTGTATACCTCAACTTTTTTGTAGAGTTCTTCCTTTAAGTTCAAGCCATTGTCCTTTGACATATGTATGGTTCCTTCAGAACCCTACTGAGGTGGTCTACGATCCTATTGGTGTTGGGATGGTATAACACAAATGTTTCATGTTTTATCCCACAATCTCTCAAAAATCTCTCAATCTCATGGGACACAAGTTTAACCCATTGTCAGTTAGTTAAACCTGTAGTAAGCCTTCTCTTCCAAACACCTCTAATACATTCAATCACACGATTGGTCTCAATTCCCTGTGTGATAAAAACTTCAGGCCATCTGGAATACATGTCCAAAGTTGCAATGACATAAGCAATTTCCTGCCAAGGAGAACCGGGACGTTCTCGGATGATCATAAATTGCACTCTAGTCTTTACAACCTTTTCACTGTGAGCACACTGCATACACACTCAACCATTCTTCCCCGTATGTCCATTCCCTGCCACCAGTATGCCACTAAGTCTTTCTTTGGTTTTTGACATACCCTGCTGACCACTAGGAGCTAAGGAGATAAACTCCTCTCTGATGGATAGAAGCAAGACCGGTCTGGTGCCCCAATATAATAGACCATGACTTTGACAACTCACCCTCGACATTCCAAGATGTTTTTATTCTCTCACTCACTTTGCTATTCACACCTCAACCTTCTCTTGCACATACAAGTACTTCCTGAATCACACTTGCAGACTGTAATTCTGTAAGCCATTTCTCTTCTCAAAGTGTTGCGTCAATACTACCAACCATCTCCTCAAAAATATCCTCATCATCAAATGTATCTTTATCCTGTTCTCAATCCAGAGCAACTTATCTTGGACAAGGAATCTGCAAGCAAATGTTCCACATCAGGAATGTATTTTATCTTGAAATCATACCCTTGTAATCCAATTACCCACTTGGCAATCCTGCCAGAAACCGCATGAATGCCTTTTAAAAAAAAATGTTTTAAAACAACTCAGAGGTTTGTGGTCTGTTCTGACCTCAAACTTTGCTCCCCATAAGAACCCAAGTTCACATTGCCCAATACACTGCCAGTGCCTCTTTCAAGTATCTAGTCTCTGGTTCCTACAAACTTCTTAACAGAAACAATATTGTTCCAAAACTTACCTTCACCTTGTAATACCACTCCCAAACCTTTTAAACTGGCATCAGTGGTTAGATTAGACTTCTCTTTTGGATCAAAGCTTCTCAATTTTGGAGCATGGCTGCGTTTCTCCTTTACCTTTCTAAATTCAGTTTTGCAAAAAGTCCACACAAAATCAACACTTATCGTGAGACGTTTCCTCATGTTGATACAAGTTTCTGCAAAGCCCTTTAAAAATGTACTATAACATTCAGCCATGCCCAGGAACTTCACAAGTTCTTCTTTGTCAGGTGATTACAATCCATGAATAGAGTTTACCAGATCCTCTTTGGGAGTAATACCCTCCCCAGTGAGCAGTTACAACCATCGAAACAGGGGATAAAAAGAAATATGTACAAGTGATTCCTGGAGGTTCGATAAACAAGAATGCTAAGGAAGTGAGCGCATCACTGAGAATGACACGATGTTACTGAATTCAAAATAGAAGTCCATGCATCACTGTTTATTACACACCATTACTTCTCTTCTTCAGGAAACCTCCCAATCCAAATGGCTTCTTTTTTTAACGTGCGGCGTCAGACTGCTGCTAGGTGACACGCACAAAGGCTGCTCAGGGCGCGTGACAAGAACCAGCCCCAAAGAGATGAGCGTGCGGTTACCATAAGCCTCACACCAAGCACATGTAGACGACCAAGAGACAAGCTTAGTCAAATGGCGTATGGGTATATGAGCATGCGACAACTATAGTGACCACCACACACCACGAATAATGCACTTATATCGACTCCTCCAGACACCAACGGCAGATCAGTTATTTCAGTGGGCCACAACATCCGCTTGCCCCACACATCCACTGTCATTAGATTCCTGGCAACGAAATTCTTCACTGGTTCCAATGAGTTTGTACCACATCAGGTCTGACAGTTTGTCTCCTTGATGACCCACTGCTGCCAGGAGGGTTGAGGTGGAATCAATGGTTACACTCCAAATGTTGAGGTGTTCTGATGGCTACAGATTCCTCTGTATCGCCAGTGTAACATGGTGCCTTCACCACAAAGGACCACCACAGAGATTAGCTTGAAGGTTTATTCATCATACAGAAGACCTCATTCATCCAGCCTCTTGTCATCCTTTCTCTGGTCCAACTGTCACCTCTCCCTGAGGCTCTTCTATGACCTCACTACATTCCATACATGCGTATTGTGTATTAAGTCATGAGCTATCAGCGTATTACCAGGGGCTCTATTAAACTCTTACTTCGCTTTGTAGAGTGAGGCAAAACCAGGGGAGTAGTGTAGTTGCTCCACTGCCTCTTCAGATGGTGAAGCAACAAACGCTTAGTTATGAGTACTAGACAGACACCTAGTACTATCAATCAGTGGATCTAAGACAGCATTATGGTCCCCTTCCCAAAGACATGCCGAGTTTTTAACCCATGAATGCACAAAGCTGCATGGGTCAAAAATCCTTACAATCAGCATTGGGGCCACAGGAGTTCACCAAGGTAAGGTGGACAGAGCCAGCCATCCCTTGAACTAATAGGTAGCACCCCTCTGGATCCGAAAATGTGTATAGGCAGCAGACATTAACAGATTTGTGACTCAAGATTGCTACCCCTCGCAAAAAGTTTGAGTAAGAATCAAAGTATGTGTGGTTACCCCACACCTGTTCCGGTAGCAACCCTGGTGTGGGAGTGATATCTAGAATTAAAATAAGTCCAACATTTCCCCCCTCCCCCAATCAGAAAAATCAATACAATGAATAGAGAAACAGGAGCAAGTCCCTTTTCCAAGCATCAACGTTAATTTGACTAGGATTAAAATTCAGATACCTCGAAAGAAGATTCCAAGGAATTTATGGGGCAAACTGTTGCCAAATTTATTGCATTAATGGATCTAAAATGCACTTCTAGACTCAGACAAAACAACTTGAGCCAGAACATGTGCCACTAATATAGAAAACAAATTTGTCTATCGAGGTTATGTATTAGCCACAGTTATTGTGCCTGAACTTAGTTTCTGTGATGCTACATGAGGACATCCCAAAAGGATCCTGGGCAAAACAATTGAACTGGTAAATTAAGAAACTGGGATAAATCCGAAGATCACTAAAAAGAGAACTCAAATGCCTTGAAAATAAATTAGGAACATTGACGATAATGAATTAACGAAGGGAAAAATGTTAAGGAATGCTTCCTTTGGTGCTTTCCCATTTTGCACACAAGTAAGGAAACTGGATTAATGGATGCAGAGTTAAATGTTAAAGGTGCTTGGTCTCTGCAGACAACAGAGCCACAACGTTTTTACCAGTTTAGCAGTGCACTCCTATTATCTTGTGTACTATTTGACTCTATGACAGTTGTAAGACATGCTTGCTGCAAGAAGACTGGCTCAGCAGGAATTTATGTAAGTAACAAGGAAGTACGGTTTGGCGGCATGGCAAATCAGTTTGAACAATATGAATAGGACCAACAGACAAATTAAGCCTACCCTCAGGGCTTTCTGCATGGAGCAAGCTCCCCTTTGAGACAGTCACTTGATGCAATCTCACCATTTAAGAAAAAAATGGTAACATGGCTCTTTAAGCAGCAATAAATGGCTTGACCGCCTGTGCCTTAGTGCTGGGACACTCCCTGGAGTGAACGTGCACTATACAAGTTGCCATTCATTCATTTAGTCATTCATGTGTTAGGAGAAACATTCGATCTCCGCTACAATGAAGCAGAGCAAATATATAAAGCAGACTTAGACTGCTAATAAGAGACAGGCCATGAAGGAGGGCAGCATCAATGGCAGAGTCACAACTCAATGAGCTTAGTTCACCGCGCAGAGGAAAATCTGAAGTTGCAGCTTTCAAATTTATGATGCAATCCGACTAGTTGCAGAATTTGGAAATGGGGAAGCCTGAAAAATCCGAAGAAAAGGTAACTACATTTTGAATGAGCATACTACCCTTGGACACAATTATAGACATCAGGAAGGGTAATCGTATAACTCTGAACTGTGGAACACCTTCTCCCTGTTCAAAAATGAAACTGGTCATTTCTGAAAGCAATTTCAAAACTATTGGCTAAGCCGTGGATGGAAGCAGCCTCCCAGACACCTCACTAGGCCCTCTGAAAGGCATCCTACACACCACAGCATGCCTTATCAGATGCCTGAAGAAAGTCACCCATATCACCCCTACAGCCCTTAAACTCCACTTGCTCTTTGCACCCCTGCATCACTTGAGAGACCAGCTGCATCACATGCTAGGTCAGTAGGAGATGTACTCCTGTCTTGATGGCTGAAAAGCAAACCCTCGCAGATCACAACAAACCTGCTTCAAAGACACTGCTAGACTGGAGATAAATAAAAGTAAATCGAGAAAAGCCACCAAATAGGCCTTTCTACCTCTATGCATTCAGGATCTGAGCGCCAACCCTGTAACCATCAAACGTGACCCCCTCCACCCGTTCGCCAATTCAGAAAACTATTAGAGGAATAGTATCTTCTAACATCAAAACACCTAGAACACACATTGCCCTTCACTAACGACAGCATCTCTCCCATCCTCTCAACCCTGTTAATCCTGAATGGTAATTATGAGTGCTAGCCTTTCACACCACTCCTAGCTAGGTTTGCAATTTATAAATACCCCCACACGGAGTATTTATCAGGAGTAGGCATTTTACCAAAGCTTCATCAGGACACCTTTTATTCTTGACCAACTATCCTTTAAACTGTAATGTCTTGAGACCTGCAGGAAAGAAACTGCTAGACAATTACAAATGGTCAATGTATTTATAAACTACATGCCCTCACTTGTGTAAGTTATTTTTTTGGGTACAAGACTAGAGGGCACTGCAAGTAGATTATGAACTGCAAATCAAATTCTGTGTGGAAATGTGCATTTGTTTTATAAAGCTGTATATTGCTGTAACATACATATAGCGGACATTTGACATCCTCTAACAACTCTGCAATCTTGGAAGTCCCATGCTTCTCTCGCTGGTCAAAAATCAGACTATGGAATTCAATGGCTTTAAATTAAGAGAATCAGCAAATGTTCACCACATTTATTCTACCCATACAATCTTTGATAATCTGAAAAACCCTAAAAAACACCAATATTAAGCAATTCATGGAGAGGAGGTGAATTCTATGGCAGGACCGGAGGCGAGGATTATGCTGTAACTTCCTTTATTCCTACAGCCAGCAGTATTCAACTCCAACAATAACAAAAAACTAGCATTCCCAAGGTGCATGGGTAGTTCATAGTGTCCACCAATCAGCATGCCCCGTCATCCCCGAAGGCGTGTGCTTCCCGGGTCAACTCCTCTTTCTTTCCTGCTGCCACGCAGTTAAGTTGATTTTTCTTTCTCTCACAACGATTATTGTATTGATGTTTGCTTTTTAATGAGCTTTCATGTTTACTACGTGACGATTGCTGCCTGTGGGTTTGCCGGTCTTAGCGTGCATAGGAGAGCTTCTCCGTCACGTGCCCGTGTGTTTCTTCTCGCGCCGCCTTTTTGATGTGGCGGACGCGGTGAGGGGACACACGCTGCGGGTCGGTCGGCGGCTGTCTCGTGGTTTCTGGCGCTGCGGCGCGATCGTACTTGTCACTGTGGGGGCCGCGGGAGCGTTCGGTGAGCTACGCTCGCGGCCCCATTCTTCCCGCTCGCATGGTGCCATCGCTGGGAGGCGCATTTGTCGTCTCGCTGGTCCGGAGCACTTCCTGTAGCGGGGACCAGCGAGTTTGAATGCGCCCGCGATCGTTAGGCATTTGTTTCCTGCTGCGGAGAGTCTGGGACCTTGACACCGGGTACCCGGTTGAATGTTGATTGTTAGCCTCAGTGGCTTTGATTACCACAGCAGGACACCCCCTTTAGGGTCAGACCTTTGCTGTGAGGCGATTGCGGGCAGAAGGCATCCTGGTCAGCTCGCTTGCTGTGGGAAGGGGCAGGCCCAGACTTCAGACACCCGGTGAGCACAGGGTGAGTCGCCCCCTCTTCTGACCAGCCGCTGGGCGGCACAAAATAGCGCTTCGCGCACTACTTACTCAATTTCTAACCCGGTTCCACGGGATTTGTAGTTGGAGGGCACAAGTGCCTACTGCACAATGGAGGCAGAGTACGCCGAAGAAGAGACCCTCCAGGTCATTCCTTTGGATGACGAGTTCTGTGAGGCGGTCGATACGTCCATTTATAGGGCGGTAGAGGCGGCAATGGGGCCTTTTGAGCGCCGCATTATGAAATATGCCCATGCTTTACAGTCCGAGCAGCCCCAACATGCTGAGAAGCGGAAGCTGACCAAAGGGCCCGTCCCGGGGGCGTTTGACCGTCTAAAAACAGCGTTTCTGGCTAAGTCTCGGCGTCTGGAACAGGATTTGTTATCGGAGGCCCCAGAGGGGTCGCAGTTTACTGCGGACGAGGTTGAGGAGTCGGAGGAGGACTCAGGTTTTTCTAGCGTTCCCCCACTAGACCGTTCTGCGCAACCCGAGGGACCCGCGGATATGTTGGTCCCTGAGGATCTGGTACATCCCCGTTCATCCGCTTGGCTTCCATCCCCTAGGGTGACAGCATTTGAAGCCAGTCGGCTTCATAAACCTTTGGAGAAGGAGGTGAGAGCCTGCCTTAGGGCTGAGTGCCCCCGGCCGGTCCTTCCGGGCAAGGTGGCCATCACTCCGGAGGTCGACCAGAAGATGGCGACTTTTCTGCAGAAGTATATTAGAGACCCCAAAAAGGGTATCGACAGATCCTGGAAGAATTGCCAGGACAAGCTCCTGGACCTCACTGGGCCCCTCACGAAGATCTTGGAGTTAGCGGAGGAAGCTAAATCTTCGGGTTCTGCCTTGTCCCCTGAACGCATTTCTAATTGGGCTCAAAGAGCGGTTGTTTTCCTGGGAAATGCAAATTGCGCCCTCTCTACTGAGAGGCGCAGGTCCTTTCTACTCAAAGTGGACCCCAAGCTGGGGGACCTAGCCTCGGAGGCGGGCGCAGTGGCAGATGGGGGTTTGTTTGGAGAGCCTTTTATTAAGGAGTTGACGAAATTCGTCTACTTTCACGTCATTGGATAGAGCACAGACTTCAATAAAGAAGGTGTTTCGTCCGCGTGTTTGTCAGCGCCGGTCGTGGCAGGGGCCGCTCGGCCGGCAAGTTCTACTCGCAAGCCCCGCAGAGAGGCAGAAAGAAGGCCGCAGAGTCAGGACGTCAAGAGTTCTTCCAGTCCCGCCTGGGCTCCCGAGGCAGATGAGGCAGAGGCCGACGTCAGCAGCTGGCCGGTTCAGGTGAGTGCCTTTCCTCTGTCACAATTCGGGGTGGGGGGCAGATTGGCTCTTTTCGAGAGCAACTGGAGAACTATTACCTCAGACGCCTGGGTGTTGCAGACTGTAAGGGGCTTTCAGGTAGAGTTTTATGGGACTCCTGTGCAGGATGTTCGGCCCCGACCGCTGTTTTTCGCACAGGACAAAGCCGCTCTCGTAGACAAGGAGGTGGCGGATCTTTTGCGGAAAAGAGCGATAACCCCTGCTCCTTTACATCCGCGGGGTTTCCTCAGCAACATTTTTGTGGTGGACAAGACGGATGGCGGACAACGCCCCGTCATAAACCTCAAGGAATTCAACCAGTGGCTGGTTTACCACCATTTCAAGATGGAGGGGATCCACCTGCTGCACGACCTGCTGCAGCCTGGGGACTGGATGGTCCACTTGGACTTGAAGGACGCGTATCTGACTGTGCCGGTGTTCCCTCCCCACCGCCGTTTCCTTCAGTTCATGTGGAGAGATCAGGTCTACGAGTTCGCGACCCTCCCCTTCGGCCTATCGTCAGCACCGTGGTGCTTCACGAAGGTCCTCAAGCCGGTGGTGGAGACGTTGCGGGGGATGGGCTTGCGACTCATCGTCTACTTGGACGACATCCTGTTGCTGGAGCAGTGCCCAGAGCAGTTGTCCAGTCGTCTCTGCGAGACTATGGGGTTATTGCAGAGGTTAGGGTTTGTCATCAACGACAAAGTCCCTTCTGGTTCCTTCACGGCAAGTGACCTTCTTAGGGTTCACCATCGATTCGGTGGCTCGGACACTAAGCCTCCCTCCCAGGAAGATTGTCAAGATTCGCAGAGAGCTCCGGCTAACTATAGCACGCCCCTCCACTTCGCTTCGGCAGATTGCAAGGGTGGTAGGCCTCTTGTCCTCGTCGATTCAGGCGATTTTTTTCCCGGTCCGCTCCATTACAGAGCTCTTCAGCGTCTCAAGGCGTCGCACCTCCGCAGGGGGCTTCAGTATTCCGACCAAGTTCCGCTTACAGAAGAGGTGCGCACGGAGATGAGATGGTGGCTCGACCATATGGAAACCTGGAATGGCAGGGCCATTTTCGGTTGCGACCGCGATTTGGTCATAGAGTCCGACGCCAGCAAGCTGGGTTGGGGAGCTCGTTGCGGGGAATCCTCTACAGGAGGAAAATGGTCTGTAGAGGAAAGCCGGTTGCACATCAACTGCCTAGAGTTGATGGCCGGCTCCTTTGCCATTCGCTGTTGGACCAAGGACAAGGTCTCGTGCAATGTCCTATTGAAAATGGACAACGTCTCGGCGGTGCGTTATATCAACCACCTGGGAGGGACGAAGTCCAAAGCGTTGGCGGATCTGGCCAAGGATTTGTGGATGTTTTGCCTGTCCCACAATATCTCGGTGTCAGCGGAGTACCTTCCGGGAGTCGCCAATGTAGTGGCGGACCAGTGCTCCAGAAGTTGGATGGATATGAGCCTGTGGCAACTTCAACCAGCGGTTTTTCGCCGTCTTTTCAACACGTGGGGCCCGTTTTCAGTGGATCCGTTTGCGTCCAGGTTGGACCACCAGCTACCGAAATTTTACAGTTGGAAACCGGATCCTTTAGCAGCGGCCACGGATGCCTTCATGCAGGATTGGTCCGTGGAAGCGGGCTATGCCTTTCCGCCATTCGCAATGATCATGCGACTTACAACTCAAGTTCGCAGGCAGCGAACAAGGGTGGTCTTGATTACCCCATATTGGAGGTCTCAAGTGTGGTTTCCAGTTCTTCTGGAACTTTCTTGGGATTCTCCAATCCTACTACCCCGAGATCCTCTTCTTCTGAGGGATCCACAAGGTCTTCCCCATCCACTTCTCCAGCAATGGAGGATGCCCCTAGTGGCATGGCGGATTTCAGGCATCGCTGGAGAGTCGGCGGATTATCGCAGGACGCTCAGAAGCTGCTTGGGGCGGCATGGGCGGACAGCACCAACAAACGATATAAGTCGGCCTGGGCTAGATGGGTCGGTTCGTGTGTTCGGAACGACCACGATCCCATGGAGTGCGAAGTGGTAGCTATCCTGAACTTCTTGGCGTCCCTAGCGTCGCAGGGCCTTGCCTATAGAACGATTAACTCTTACCGTTCAGCGATTTCGGCAGGGCATATGCCGGTCCAGGGTCATCCCGTGGGTGAGCATCCAATGGTTTGTAAGTTGCTGAGAGGCATTCGCTTGTCGCTCCCTCCAGAACCCAGATATTCTTCTCTTTGGGACGTTAACAAGGTCCTTCGTCTGTTCAAGTCCTGGCAGGCCAATAGGTACCTGTCCAGGAAAGAATTGTCAGCAAAATTGGCGATGAAAACAAGTTACTTACCTGTAACTTTGGTTCCCCAGTATTGGTAACTTTCATAGATTCTCATGCTTTGTATCATTCCCCGTCGTCGGAATGGGAGCCTCGGTAATATATATATATATATATCCATAGAAACAAAAGAGAAAAATAGGCCTAGGCCTCATCTCATTTTGTAGTATATCACCCTCTTTGTGTAAAAGAGACCAAACTTTTGCCAGGACCAATCAGCACAGCCTCACCCTCTGGAACCTTCCTGAGAGAGCTCAGAGCCTCAGATTTTCGTAGCCGTTGTGCCAACAGCCACTACCTCAGTAAACCGGCAGAGCTTTCCCAGGGGAGGTGGGTGGGCGCATGAGAATCTATGAAAGTTACCAATACTGGGGTAAGAAAACAAGTTACTTACCTGTAACTTTGGTTCCCCAGTATTGGTAACTTTCAAAGTTACAGGTAAGTAACTTGTTTTCTTACCCCAGTATTGGAACTTTCATAGATTCTCATGCTTTGTATCAGAATAGCAAGCAGTAAATCACGACAAGCACATTTCGGAAAACACATGGCTTTACAAAATCATCTCAGTGTACATGATAAAACAACCATTACTGAAACCAAATGTGCTTACCAGGATGGAGGGATTGTAGGGAAAGCTCACCTCTCATTGAAAAAGATTCCGGAGGACTGCTTGACCAACAGCAGCGTCAGCTCGTCCCACCGATTCCAGGCAGTAGTGCTTCGTGAAGGTGTGTACACTGCTCCACGTTGCTGCCCTGCAAAATGTCCTTGATCGCCACTCCAGCAAAGAGAGCCACTGAAGACACCATCGCTCTCGTAGAATGAGCCCGGGCCCTTTTATCCAAAGGTTTGCCCGCAGCCTGATGAAGTATTGAATTGCACTGGAGATCCAGCGGGAAATGCCACTCTTGGCGAGCGGCAACCCCTTCCGTGGTGCACTGTAGGCAATAAATAGCTGAGTAGACTTTCTGAAAGAGCGTGTGCGCTCGAGATAGAATTTCAGACATCTTTGGACATCCAAAGAATGCAATGTTCGTTCCGCTTGGGTGGAAGGACGCGGAAAAAAAGGAGTTCAAAATTAAGGGTTCATTCAAATGAAACTCCGAAGGCACCTTCGGGATGAATTTTGGGTTGGTTCTCAAAATCATCACATCCCTCTTGAACTGCAGAAAAGGTTCCACTATAGAGAGAGCCTGGAGTTCACTAACCCTCCTAGCCAAAGTTAATGCCAAGAGAAGGGCTAGTTTCCACGATAGGAACTTCAAGTCCGCCTTGTGAATAGGCTCAAAGGGCGCTTTCATCAGTTGAGCCAGTACTAGGTTAAGCTGCCAGATAGGAGGGGGTGGTCGGACCGGAGGAAACATCCGAAATAACCCCTTAAGGAACTGCTTTACAAACGTTGCGGACCATAGAGATGGCCCCGATGTCTTCCGTCGAAAGCGGGATATGGCAGCCAGATGTACCTTGACCGAAGAGTGCGCCAGACCTGATTTAGCCAGAGACAGGATGTAAGGCAAAACCTGATGTGGCCGGGATTTGTAAGGATGGAGTTTATTCCTCTGGCACCACAGACAAAATCTCTTCCATTTTGCCCTGTAAGTCTTATTAGTGCTTGGTGCCCGCGCCTGAGATAAAACATCCCTGCACTCCTTGGAGAGATTCAGATGGCGGAATTCTCTGTGTTCAGGAGCCACGCTGTCAAGTGAAGTGACTTCATATCCGGATGGAGCACCTGCCCCTGATCTCGCGACAACAGAGATGGAATCAGTGGCAAGCGAATCGGGCGATCCTGGGAGAGAAGCAGGAGTTCCGTGTACCAGAACTGTCGCGCCCATGCTGGAGCAATGAGAATCATCTTGCATGGTTCCACCCCGACTTTCCTGAGAACTCGAGGAATGAGGGGAATTGGAGGAAAGGCGTAGCAAAATGCGCCGAACCAAGCAATCGAAAGGGCATTCCCCAGAGACCCTT
Source organism: Triturus cristatus (assembly GCF_964204655.1). Classification (NCBI taxonomy): domain Eukaryota; kingdom Metazoa; phylum Chordata; class Amphibia; order Caudata; family Salamandridae; genus Triturus; species Triturus cristatus. The sequence goes on along the minus strand of NC_140591.1, from coordinate 205,908,457 downwards.
GCTGGGGAACCTTGCTTGCGTAAAACCGGCACTTGGCGTTCTCCGGGGACGCAAAGAGGTCTATGGTCGGAGTACCCCATCTCTTGAACACTGCCTCCAGCGTGGCCTGATCTAACTCCCACTCGTGTGTCACTTCCGTCTGTCGACTTAGGGCATCCGCTGTGATGTTGAGACACCCTGCTAGGTGCTCGGCTTGCAGAGTGATCTTGTGAGAGATCGCAAAATCCCAGATCATCTGAGCTTCTTTGGACAGAGTCCGCGACCTTGTTCCCCCTTGCTTGTTGATATAGTGCATGGCCGTCGTGTTGTATGTCCGGACCAGCACAGCAAGATTCTGAAGTCTGGGAAGGAACGCCAGCAAGGCTAAGTGAATGGCCCTCAGCTCCAAAAGATTGATGTGGCGTAGTCTGTCTGCTGGACTCCAGTGACCGCTGACCTGAAGCTCCTGGAGGACAGCTCCCCATCCTTCTAGGGAAGCATCTGTGGTCACCACCATAGGAGAAGGAGGGATCCGGAACGTTAATCCTCCTGCGATGTTCTCCTTCACCAGCCACCATTCGCAGGCTTTGCGCATGGCAGGCGTTATCCACACTCTGTCGTTGAACGAGCCTTCTGCCTGGCGCCATTGTTTGTCCAACTCCTCCTGTAGAGGACGCATATGAAGCCTGCAATGCGGTACCAAAGGTATGCAGGATGAGATTGATCCGAGCAAGGACTTGTACTGTCGAACCGATACATGTCTCTTGTGGAGCATTTGACGAGCGGAAGTGGTCAGTTTGCCCTGACGCTCCTCCGACGGACGAGCCGTGCATCGTTTCGTGTCCAGAACAGCCCCAAGGAACTTCCGTGACCTGGAGGGTATCAGCACCGACTTGGACATATTGAGCTGAAGACCCAAATGGGCGAACAATCGTATGCAAGTTGACACAGCCTGAGACGTTGCCCTGAACGATGGAGCCTTGACGAGCCAGTCGTCCAAGTACGGGAACACTTCCAAGGACTGCTTCCTTAGAAAAGCAGCGACTGGTGCCAGCATCTTCGTGAAAATTCGGTGTGCCGACCGAAGGCCAAACGGGAGCACCTTGAACTGGAAATGGCTCTTGCCTACTGTGAAGCGTAGATATTGCCTGTGAGCTGGGTGGATCGGAACATGAAAGTATGCATCCTCTAAATCCAGGGACGCCCAAAAATCTCCCGGATTGAGTAGTCGTAGAATATCCTGGAGAGTGACCATCCTGAAAGAGAGTTTGATGAGATAGGTGTTGAGCTCCCTGAGGTCTAGTATAGGACGCCATGTATCCTCCGTCTTCCGAACCAGGAAGAACCTGGAATAAAACCCCTTGCCCCTTTGTGAAAGCGGCACGGGCTCTATCGCCCCCTTGCTGAAAAGTTGGTGGGCTTCGAGATGTAATAGTCGGAGATGTTTCGATGCACGGGCGTCCGGAGCTCTTGTTGGAGGAAGATCTTGGAACTCCAACGTATGGCCACTCTGAACGATATTCAAGACCCACCGGTCTGATGTTAAACGCACCCAGCTGTCCAGACAAAAAGATATCCTGCCCCCGACCGGTGTTTGTGGTAGGGGAGGAACAGTAGCCAGAGCCAGGAGGCCGCTATTGCCTCTTGGCGTTGTCTCGTCCCTGACGATTCGGACGTCCTCTCTGGGACTGTCGAGAGAAAGACGCCGACTGTCCTTGGCGCTGGCTGGAGTATTGACCTTTATAGGACTGTCCGGATTGTGTGGAATATTGACGTTGGTTTCCTCTGTAATTAGAAAACCCTCGACCACGTGCCCCTCTGAATGGCACTTTGCGATAGTTCAAAGATCCCAAGGACTTAGCTGTGTCTGTGTCCTTTTTTATGCTTTGGAGGGCGTCATCCACATGCTTACCAAAAAGCATCTCCCCGTCAAAGGGAAGGTCCAAGATCTTATTCTGGACCTCCTGGCGAAACCAGGTCGCCTTCAACCAGCCTTGACGGCGCAAGACCGCTGACCCTGCCAAAGCCCTGAAAGCAGTAGAAGCTATGTCCATCGCACAGTCAATGACTTCCGAAGAGCATCTTTCTCCTTCCATCAGAACCTGCTTGGCTTCCTCTTGACTAGAGTCTGGTAGCTGGTCCATGAACGGCTCCATATCACACCACATCTGGCGGTCGTACCTGCCCAGAATAGCCAGAGAATTAGCTGCACGCACCAACAAGCTGGCCATGGTGGAGAATCTTTTACCCACATTGTCCAGCCTCCTGCCTTCTTTATCTGGAGGCGTGGTTAACGGAGTGGACGGATTTTTTGACTTGCTTTGTGCGGCTTGTGAAATAACGGAATCCGGCTTAGGTTGTCCTAGAAGACACGCAGGACTGCCCTCAGGGGCCTTGTATTTCTTCTCCAGCCGGGGAAGAACCGGAATGACCGTCGCCGGATTCTGCATCGTCTTAATTCCCTCATCCCAGACATGTTCTATGATGGGAATTGATCTGACCGACTTCTTATACTGAGCTTTAAAGTCATATAGGAAGCAGTTGGACTGCTCCACTGTAAGGGGCAGACCAAACCTCTTGGATGCCCGTTCCATCAAATTATGGAAACCACCAATGTCTGCTGGAGGCGATATATTTGTCTCTCGGCCCACAGCATCCGGATCCTGCGTATCATCAGGGTCCCCATCAGGATCCCCTGAATCAGTAAGAGGGATCACCTGTCCCTCGTCGTCCTCGTCCGTATCCAAATCTTGTGTGTCTCGATCGGCAGGTTCCGTACCTGAAGGTTGGGGAACCACTAAGGGTACCACCGGTGAAGGGGTACGAGGTATGTCCCTTGGCAGAGGTGGCAAGTCCATTGCCATGTCACGTGGCACTACAGACGTAGAAAGACGCACCGGAGTGCGATCCGGTAATGTCGGAAAACGAGATTTATAGTCTTGCAGCATCAGTTGCAAATCCGTCACTAAAGCCACTGGCAAGGCAATCATATCCTGCCTCAGAGAGCGGGGGTGTACTTCCTGTGTCAAGCTTTGCCGCCCCTCCTGCACCTCTGGACCATAAAACTCCTCAGTATCTGTGTCCTGCTGTTTCACATTCAGGTCTGAAGGGCTGTATGCGTCCCCCATACTGCCCATCCTCTTCATCCTCCTCCGAGTCCTCGAGAAGCATGGATGGTGGCAAAGGCGTGACCCGCCTAGGAGAAGTCATGTCCGGCGTAATCTTTAATCTTTGGATGGCAAATCCTGAATTTTTCGTCGTCGACGGAGTCGATGGCAAAGGGATTCCCAGCGTCGACGAACTCGACATCGTCGACTGAAGGGTAACTGTCGTCGACGGGGCTAGAATAGTCGTCGACGATGAGGCCGTCGACAGTTCCGAAATCGTCGTCGACGGAGCTTTCTTCTTCCTCGACGGAGCATGTTTCATCGTCGGCGGAGCACCCGTCGACCGTCTCGTCGACGAACTCGTCGTCAGCAACATCGACGAACTCGTCATCGTCGACGTGGTCTTCGTCGTCGACACCGCCGTCGAAGACGAGAAAGTAGCCGTCGTAGACGATGAAGTAGATATCGTCGACGGTCTCGTCGACGACCCCATGGAAAGTCTTAACTATGGAGATCGTCGTCGACGTACCTGCTTTAGCCTGCGTCGACGGACGCGGTTTCTTCACTGGAATTGACTGAGGAGTTTCTGCAGCATGTTTTTTCACAGATTTCTCCTTCTGGGACGGAGGGGAAGACGTTGCAACCTCCTTCTTGTCCTTAAGGGCTACGTCCACACCAGCAGCCCGTCCCTGCCTCTCCTTTACACTGCCGTGAGGAGATTTCAAGGGACCAGCCTCCTCAGACCTGTCAGAGATCCCGTGAGGGGCTTTGAGAGGGGGTTCCACAGAGGTGGAGGGAGATGACCTACCCCTCTTCTTAGATCTCCTGGAGGAGGTACCAGAGATAGATTCCTCCTCATCCGAAGAGAGGACCTCCGTCCTGGTCTTTAGCTTCTGCAGCCACGTCAGCAAGCGACCCTCTCTGTCTCTCAAGGTCTTGGTAGAGAAGGTCCGACAAATTTTACAATCTGTGGCCTTGTGTTCCGGGTACAGGCAGTATATGCAGCTTTCATGCTTATCTTCCACAAACAGTCTTCTTCCCACAAGAAGCACAAGATCTGAATAAAGCTTTCTTCTCCTTTTCTGACATTCTGTCACAAAAGATGGCAATAAAGATAACCAATAGTAAAATTCTGATAAACTGAGCAGAGCTCAGTGGAGACTCCCTAGCACAACGTGCGGTAGAAAAATCTGAGGCTCTGAGCTCTCTCAGGAAGGTTCCAGAGGGTGAGGCTGTGCGGATTGGTCCTGGCAAAAGTTTGGGCTCTTTTACACAAAGAGGGTGATATACTACAAAATGAGATGAGGCCTAAGCCTATTTTTCTCTTTTGTTTCTATGGTTATACATACATACATACATATATACATACATATATATATATATACATACATACATACATATATACATATACATTACCTACTGGCGGTCGCCAGTAGGTAGTTATAGTTAGGACCACGTTTCCATAGGAAAACCTCAACATTCTATTTTGAATAACTTTGGCGCCGGTCGACGAATCCTCGCGAATTTCTCAAAATAGGTGGGGCGCTACGCTCCGCTCCTACCCTGAAAGTCTCGGGGGGATTCGTCAAGCGGGGGCGGAGATAAAAGGGGGGTCCCAAAACGCGTTTTTCCCATGCATTTTTCCATAGGACCTTTAGAACGAGCTACAGCCCGAACGGCTGAACAGAATTACTAGAAATTTGGCAGAGAGGTAGTCCCTAGGTCAAGGAAGTGCCTTTTGTAGGTTTGGTGTAAATCTGTTCAGTAGATTCTGAGAAAATAGCCTTTAAATCAATATATATATCTGAGCCCGCTTACGGTACGCTTACGGTACGCTTACCGTACGCTTACCGTAAGCTTACGGTGGCGTGCGCGAGCGCGATTCTGATTGGCTCTTAGATCTTAGTAAACATTCGAATCGGCCGAAACCAGGAAGCGGCGTCCGCCATTTTGTCTCTCGCACTGAGTGTTGTTTATCAAACATGATGGCCAAAAACATGTTACGGGGCTGTTTTGACAACTCCCTCCAACATAGTCATGCTGAGGGAGTCCCCAAACATCCCCCAAGAGCAAAAACGGTTTTATTTTTTTTTCGGCAATTTCGCGGGGTACGCTTACCGTACGCTTACCGTACGCTTACCGTAAGCTTACCGTACGCTTACGGTAAAAAAATAAAAATAAAAAAAACACTATCCACACTTACCCCACCCCCTGTGCTTTTGGTGGCCGCAGGCCACCAAATGTGCAGGGCTTATTAATAGAGAAAAAAAACGTAATTTTGGCAACATGAAATTATAAAATCGAAATAAAAAAAAACACTATCCACATTGACCTCACCCCCTGTGCTTTTGGTGGCCGAAGGCCACCAAATGTACAGGGCTTATTAAAGTTGATAAAAACCGTGCACGGAACGAACTGCGTTAAGTGGGCGCGCACGCCACAAATGGCGTAAAGTAACTTAGCATTTAAAAAACCGTACAAATTCACTGAAAAAACCATAGGTTTCACACACGTTATAGTTAGGAAATAGCATTTAAAAAACCTTGCTAATTCACTGAAAAAACCATAGGTTTCACACATGTTAGTTAGCTGGACATTTTACTGATAAAAAACCAATGAAATTCCCCCGTTATAGTTACTGTAGGCAACTATAACTCACGCGACCGCAATCCTCTGCTGATGCTAATACTGTATTTAGACACTTATTTGCCCATATCTTCTTCCATTAAATTTTAGCTATACATATATTACAAATATTTTTTTTTCATAAAGACACATATGTCATCAGCAGAGGATTACGGTCGCGTGAGTTATAGTTGCCTACAGTAACTATAACGGGGGAATTTCATTGGTTTTTTATCAGTAAAATGTCCAGCTAACTATAACATGTGTGAAACCTATGGTTTTTTCAGTGAATATATATATACATATATACATATATACATACATACATATATACATACATATATACATATACATATATATTTTTGTTACCGAGGCTCCCATTCCGACGACGGGGAATGATACAAAGCATGAGAATCTATGAAAGTTCCAATACTGGGGTAAGCTTTTATGCCTGGTTTCATGTCGCAGAGTCTCAGATGTTAGAGCTCTGGACATTTCAGGTAGAGTGTATACACCTCAAGGAGTTACCTTCCACATTGTCAGGAAGACGAAGTCGGACTCTAGGATCATTTCTTATCCAGCTTTCGATCATTCCCCTAAACTCTGCGTAGTTAGGTGTCTTAAGGAATATGAGTCCATGACTGAAGAGACTCGCCCTCCAGGCGAACGTCAGTTGTTGCTTTCATTACGTAAGCCCTTCAAAGCTGTCTCACCACCAACGATAGCTCGTTGGATCAGATGGGTGATGCAAGAGGCGGGCATAAATGTCTCGCAGTTTGGAGCCCATTCTGTGCGGGGCGCTATGGCGTCTAAGGCCTTCTCCCTGGGTGCCAGGTTGGAGGATATCTTGAACGCAGCAGACTGGTCATCGGATTCGATGTTTAAGAGGTTCTACTTTAAGCCAGTCATGGATATGGCCTCGCTGGTGGTGGATAAGCTTTGAACGATCATAATCCTCGCCTCCGGTCCTGCCATAGAATGAAAAATTTCCTAGTAACCATGACGTAAAGTTTCAATTCTATTAAGGACGCGGAGGCGAGGATTATTCCCACCCAGGGCTCTGGAGACCTCCTGTTCCCACCCGGAAAATGGATTTAGTAGCTTGCCTTTCCTTGGGTGAGCGAGGCCTCGTATGGTATAAGTATTCTCTTTTTTAATGGTTTCAATAGCATGCCTTCAGTCATCCTGCTTCTGTGGTTTTGAATGGTTGTTTATCTCACACTGGAGAACAGAGTCATGGGCCTCTGGTTCTTTTCTTTCAGGATCTGATGGAGTCAAGAACGAGTGACGAGTTGGACATTCATTCTGGGCGCAGTCTCGAAAGAGGAGTTGACCCGGGAAGCACACTCCTTCGGGGAGGACGGGGCATGCTGATTGGTGGACACTATGAACTACCCATGCACCTTGGGAATGCTAGTTTTTTGTTATTGTTGGAGTTGAATACTGCTGGCTGTAGGAATAAAGGAAGTTACAGCATAATCCTCGCCTCCGCGTCCTTAATAGAATTGAAACTTTCCGTCATGGTTACTAGGAAATTTTTCATTATTGTGCAACAGCAATTGGAAGCACCACAACGAAAACAAATAAATAAAAGTCTACAGAACTGATCTTTCCGTTACACTTCAACAGCCATAGAATTTCCTCAACAGCTGCTACTGGTTTCACAGATCAATCCTTGTAAGAGCAATATTCAGTCCACAACTTCTCCTCAATTAGGAACACAAGGCATGGATTCTAAAAAGGTCGACCTGAATTCATGGATTTCTTAATCTTGTGTATATCTGGTGCTTTCACTGTAGTGTCTGTTGCGGACATTGTCAGAATCTCTATATAAACCTAAGGTAGGACCATTATTAGATGGGCAAGATGTTCAAAGGCCACAGTGAACGTGCTGCCACCTTCTCACAAATAAGTGCTTGAGGACTTTCCCGGATAACCCTCCAGCAAGGAAGGCTGCCAACAGTATTGCACCCACCAGCAGTTAAGTCCTTTGTGCACAAGGCTCTTCAGTCCTGAAAGGGAGGAAGTGGAAGGCACCAGGATATACAACAGGTAACTCCATCTCAATTGGCAGTACTGTCAATGTCACCCTGGTCTTCTCCACCATACTAATTCACTCCAGAGTTCGCACACATGGACAGGCAGAAGAGCAAGGCCTAATTCATCTTGGCTTTCCATGACCAAATGCGCTACTGTTCCTATCTTAAAAAGATTTTATAGGAATTTATAGGTGACTGTACTGATATTTTCTTGTTACTCTACAGGTTTTAAATTCCACATTAAAACAGAGGGAAAATATATTTCAAAGCACATGCAGTCAGTCCATGAACCAATTAACAGTGCTGGGCAATGGTATGCTAAGTTTGTGTCTGAAATTTTGTACGAATGAGATTAGTGTAGAAATACACTTCTTACATAAAGTGCATGCTCTACCTGAACAATACATCAAACGTGAATTGCACGACTGACTGCAAATATGTGAAACCTTCAAAGATTCATGGTTAAGACAAATGTCATATTAAATCAATCCATAATGTACTTACAGTACTAAGTCCCCCACAGAGGTAACCTTCCCGTTTTGGAGTTCTATCTGGACTGGGCCTACCGCCCACTCTACACAGCATTTCACTCCACACCACTTGCACCATGATACATTGTTCACATTGTTCTTTCCTTTTCTCTCTTTTCCTTTAGTTTACTAGTTCATGTTTCTCTTTGTTTTCCCCCTCAATGGAGCACATAGTATGGACAGTAAGCATTCACATTCTCACTGAGTACCCCTTCAACTGGGTCACCACCCAAAAGCTCTGTTAATAAAAGCGGTGGGACAGCAGCTCTGTTAATAAAAGCGGTGGGTACAAGCAGGGGCATGGAAGCATAAATGTATAATGGGTCGAATCCTTGTTCACAAGCAGTGATTCGTTGTGAGATTTTTTATAGCATTTGACCCGCTTACTGTATGATTGTATCCGCCATGTATTTCTTACTGTGGTGCTCTGAATAACTCAAATAAAAAGAATTTGAAACAAACATAATGTACTTACCTGCCTCATGAAACATTGCCGGAAAGGTTCGGGGGACATTGCTGCAAGATTGGGGCCCCTGATGTTTGGAGATCTCCGGTAACCCCTCTGCACTGGAGAGCCATAGAAGTCATGATTTATTCGTGGAATATAGGGCACTTTTTCCATTATGCGTAGAATTGCTTTGTCCTAAATAATGCAAAAGGATACCCACAGAACAATTAGAATTTTTGGGAGAGTGAGCACCTGCAAACAGACGAATCATCACGTATGCAAGCTCTAAATAAATTGGAGCCCATACTATTTCATACGGTGTTCCCTCCTTTTCACTTCCTAGTGGCCATGTTCTGCTTACTCCCAAAAGCACAGCACCCTGTTGCTCCCCAATAGGTGTATGTACACACAAATACACATAGAGTATACAGTAAATATTAAGTTCTCTAGAGCATGCATTATAAGGATATCGCAAATGCCGGAGGTGTTCTGTCCTTGCGCATAGGCAGAGTGCCTTTATATAAGCAAAGAACAGAGAGGAGATATGCAATATTCTTTTTTTTACACTTGAAGAGTTCTTTATTCCTTGTGAGGCACAGAATTTTGAGGTACAGTGAATGGGTACAGAATAACTTGAGGCTCTGGTGAGGGTCCTTCAGTTCCACATAAATGGTGGTGCAGTAAAGCTTTCGAGTTTTCCTCCTCTCAACTTACAGAGTGTTGGGGATTTCCTTGGCATTCTAGTATTTTTAGTTCTGAATTTATAACGTAGTATATAGGAATAAAATTCTCAGAATGAAAGAAAAAAAAACTGACTGGTTGACCCAGTCAAGGAAGGATCTGAGAAACATTAGGTCTGTAGTGAAGCAGGAAGTCTGCTCAGCATGGGTGCCTCAAGACATTATGATGACAGTTCGGAAGTTTCTGCAACACTATGCTGCCAAGTCACATCCAAACAGAATCCAAGTGAACGTTTGCAAGCCGCAATGTATAAAGCTTGTAACCCTCTGCTCAGGTTATCTGGTCTGAAGAACAGAGGGTATGGAAGGAAGTGAGCATGAAGCCTGGAACCAACCGCCACTGCTTGTAGGCCTCCTGGAAGGGTACATTTTTGGGCATTTCAAATACTGCCTTTAAAATGGAGTGTGAGAGCGTGTGTGAGAGCGTGTGTGAGAGCGTGTGTGAGAGCGTGTGTGAGAGCGTGTGTGAGAGCGTGTGTGAGAGCGTGTGTGAGAGCGTGTGTGAGAGCGTGTGTGAGAGCGTGTGTGAGAGCGTGTGTGAGAGCGTGTGTGAGAGCGTGTGTGAGAGCGTGTGTGAGAGCGTGTGTGAGAGCGTGTGTGAGAGCGTGTGTGAGAGCGTGTGTGAGAGCGTGTGTGAGAGCGTGAGAGAGAGCGTGAGAGAGAGCGTGAGAGAGAGCGTGAGAGAGAGCGTGAGAGAGAGCGTGAGAGAGAGCGTGTGTGAGAGCGTGTGTGTGAGAGCGTGTGTGTGAGAGCGTGTGTGTGAGAGCGTGTGTGTGAGAGCGTGTGTGTGAGAGCGTGTGTGTGAGAGCGTGTGTGAGAGAGCGTGTGTGTGAGAGCGTGTGTGAGAGAGCGTGTGTGTGAGAGCGTGTGTGTGAGAGCGTGTGTGTGAGAGCGTGTGTGTGAGAGCGTGTGTGTGAGAGCGTGTGTGTGAGAGCGTGTGTGTGAGAGCGTGTGTGTGAGAGCGTGTGTGTGAGAGCGTGTGTGTGAGAGCGTGTGTGTGAGAGCGTGTGTGTGAGAGCGTGTGTGTGAGAGCGTGTGTGTGAGAGCGTGTGTGTGAGAGCGTGTGTGTGAGAGCGTGTGTGTGAGAGCGTGTGTGTGAGAGCGTGTGTGTGAGAGCGTGTGTGTGAGAGCGTGTGTGTGAGAGCGTGTGTGTGAGAGCGTGTGTGTGAGAGCGTGTGTGTGAGAGCGTGTGTGTGAGAGCGTGTGTGTGAGAGCGTGTGTGTGTGAGAGCGTGTGTGTGTGAGAGCGTGTGTGTGAGAGAGCGTGTGTGTGAGAGCGTGTGTGTGAGAGCGTGTGTGTGAGAGCGTGTGTGTGAGAGCGTGTGTGTGAGAGCGTGTGTGTGAGAGCGAGTGAGTGTATACACACAAACATTTATGACCAGGAAAGGTTGAGATTGCAGCGGAAGGTGAAATTAGGTGAAATAGCTGCCTTGCAAAATGAAAACTTTGTGTAATGTTGAAAATTCATACTCGAGCTAACTAGGCCTCAGACGCCATCTTTTACTGGGACGTTTCATTGTACCATATGAATAGACTTCTAATTTCATGTCTATCTAGAATATGTATTAAATGTGTTCCAAAGACGAGGACAAAGACGCTCACAGACTGTTCTTAAAGTATGCACATTCAAGGTGAAACCTGGCTGTCCCAGACGAAAAATAGGTACTAGGTTACATTTATTGTCCCATGTGTAGACGCTTACTTGGGAGAAACTTCATTTGTATAATTAGGAGAATCTTATTTAATTTAAACATTTCTCTTTCACTGTATTCCGATTGGTTTAGAACCTGTTAACCAATGAACTACTGTAGTAAACTTAGAGAATACTTTGTCCAGAACCCTATAAAAAGAGTGATTCCTTGAAGTAAAAGTAACCCTCTTTCACTAGGCTTAGAAGGCAAATATATCTAGTTATATAGACTGGGGTGGATATGCTTTGAATAATCTGCACACCAATAAGGTTTCCTTACTGTGATAACAAAACAACAATAAAATTAGTCCAATATCAGGTACAATCTTGGTGTCTAATACTCATCCACCTAGAGAATTAATTCCTACACTTACAATAAGTGATAGGTCCAAATTAACAAAAGACACCAGAGCACAACATGTATATGTTACTTTCATCCTCCATGCATTAAGCACTCTCAACAACACTATCACTACATGAGAAAATAGTTCCACATCGTTGGATATCAGCGTAGCTGTAGATCAATCCAATTTTTATTTTCTTTACAAAACAGCCGATGCGCGTTTCGCTCCTTCGAGGCTTCCTCAAGGCTCTCTAATAATCCAACTCACACCTTGCCTAATCATCTCCTAAGTTCCATCAAAACGTTTCACTTGTCTCATTTGCAACGTTAGTGTTTCTCCAAGTTCCGATTTCGAAATCGAAATGAGACAAGTGAAACATTTTGATGGAACTAATTATGGCTCCAGGAGATGGTTTGAAGCTACAGCGCTAAGATTTGGGACACGAAGTGGAGTTACTTTTTTGCTTCTAAATCAAATGGCAAACATATCGAGAATACAATAATTAGCACTTTGGACATAGGAGACGCTTGGTTAGTAGTAAAACTACTGGCAGTTTTTATTGATTATACAAGGTGGGAGTTGGACTATTAGAGAGCCTTGAGGAAGCCCTGAAGGGGCGAAACACTCGTCAGCTGTTGTGTTTTGTAAAGAAAATAAAAATTGGGTTAATCTACAGCTACGCTGATATCCAACGATGTGGAACTATTTTCTCATGTAATGATAGTGTTGTTGAGAGTGCTTAATGCATGGAGGATGAAAGTAACATACATCTTGTGCTCTGGTCTCTTTTGTTAAGGCAAATACAAGTCTGTATTTGATGATCTGAACTCTTGAGTTCTTGATGGATTACATACCTTAACTGAGCTTTGCACACTGACTTATTGACTAATTAAATCGACTGCATTGAATTAACTTCTGTATGTCTGAATACTTAAAATAAACCCTTTGAGGTTAAGACTTAATTTACTGTCATTTTGTAGGATGTGTTTTACATTTGCAACAACTGAAACAGCCATCTTTGAATGTCTATAATTGAGACTAGTGCGGTGCACCAAAGGTAGTCTAGGGACTACACCACTCCCAATCCATCAATGGTAGTACCATAACTTATTAATGTCATACACAAGTTTTGTGTCAGTGTGATGGCCTGAACTCCCTTTTAAACTGGTTTGTATTGGGGTTTTATTGTTTGCCATATCTAAAAGGTGGGCGTGTGGGTGTATACTGGCATCTGTGCAGACATAAGATGGTGCTCTGTGGACACTGGATAAAGGTTGTGTGACTGTAGGTATTTTATCAGTCGGTCAGTGGGTGGGTGGGAGAGCTTATAACAGTGGCTGTAGCAAAGTACGAGGGGGTGGAGGGGTAGACATTTAGAATGGTGGATGGCTTATTAATAAATGTTTTATGGAGTATGTGAATGTATTCAGTCATTGTTTGGCTCTTAGTTCCACTTTCCTTGGTACCCTCTCTGTTCCCCTGCCCTTCTGTCCCTTTGTGCTTGCAGGCAGCCAGGGTGTGATGTTGCCTCGGCCCGTACCGCCCCAAAGACTAGGAGGGCATTAGGAAGTCAGGGTCCATATGCTAAGAGTGGGAGAAGACAATAGTGTGGAATAAACCTCACCAATGCATTGCCAGAGGGCGGGGAAGAATTGTATAATTGGGCCCCCTTCTCCAAGAGCTAGATTTGTACCCCTTTGGCTTAAAGGACAGAAGGCTTTTATTGTTTATTTTTATTTCTCCAGGTATTTCCAAACATGGGGAGAAAACAAGCATTTGCAATGCAATAGGTCTCGCATTTACAAGAGTTTGAGCTATTGGCATTGTAAATGACAATGTTTTTTATTTATATTTTGATTTTAAAACAGATAAAATGCATTGTCATATACAATGCCAATAGATTAAACTCTTGCAAATGCGAGATCTATTGCATTGCATATGCCAGCACCCGTGCTAGAATTTTTTTTAAAAGTGTTAGGGGAAACCTCTTGGCTTTGTCAATGTTTGTTTATATTCCGTACCCATTTTTAAAGTCGTCCAGTATGAGAAATCATAAGTGGTTAAGAGAACCTTACAATGCTGCAGCTCCTAGCATTCCAGTTAAAGAAAACCCCACCCTTTTCAGAGGCTACACGCCATGTGGCAGTACTATGATGGGCTGGTTTGTTACTGGAAAGTTTTGAGAGAGGGTCACTACAGCACAGAATTCCACAAAATCAGTAAAGAAGAACACATTTGTAGGGACACTTTTTAAAATTATAACCGAACTTTGTGTCATAAAAATGAAGTTGTGCAATTGATATCGAATAGCCTTAATTTGTAATACACATTTATTAGGACAAGGGAGAAAGCTGCAGATTGCGCTCAGACCAGTATTACGAGCGAGAGAAGCCTGCCCACAAAAGGAACAAATTCAGGCTGGAAGAGTGTGCGGAAATAGGTGTGTCCAGCAAGCGGATTCCTGGCTTCCACACCGCCACCTCACAACTGCGACTAGCTGCAAGACAATCCACGGAGTCGGAGACACGGCGCTGCAGACTCTCTAATTAAAATGCTCTGACCAGAAGCGGCGTAATTATCCCCCGCCTTTATTTCTCGCCATGGCTGCTCATTACCGAGGAGCTGCTGGTGCCAGACCCACACGCCGCGCATGTGCCTCTGATCCACTCCAAGCGCAGCCACATGCATGCAGTAACTTCTAGGGGGGTAAGAAAAGTCACGTACTGGCAAACAGCACCATCTTTTGAGCCATCAAAGCTTGACGAACACATACACTATTGTGCCCATTAACGTGACACTGCCTGCGGCGTCCCTCCTAGCTCCGCCGAACAGGCTGTGGTAACACACTCGGCAGCACCTTTGAAAAGTTGCCCAGCGCCGCCGTACCAGTGCAGTGCATCAGGTGCTTTAGATGTAGCCAGGCAGGGGCTGCCGAGCTTCCCTACACGTTCAGAGACACCCGCGGGCCTTATTCTAAAAAACGATCCCAGGAAAAAAAAAAAAAAAAAAGTGGTGCGCACCACAGAGGAGCGGGGTCGGGAATCGAAACTAGTGGTGTGCGCGCACCACAGAGGAGCGGGGGCGAGGGAGCGCAGCAGCGAGGCGAACGCGCGCTAGACACGGACGGGAATGGGCGGAGCAAAGGCAGGACATGCGCCCGCCTTTGCCCAATTGCAAGCTGTATTTTTTTTTTTTTTTTTTTTTTTTTTAACAAGCACGCTAAAGCCATTGACAGCCGGCTAAAGCAAACTCACATGTCCGAGCGTGTGGGTAGCTTTCTGAAGCTCGTACAAGAGGTCTTGCGCTGCGCAAGCAGTGTTGTGCACTGCAACGCTAGGCGCGAGACCTAAAAACGGTACCATGAGGTTTACATATTCCTGGCCTTGCTGAAGCTTTGGAGAGGGGAGACAATGGGGGTTTAAGTCGCGCCCTCACTTTGTCCAAAGGAAGTTTATTACTGCCCACTTCGCCTTGCCTAAAAATAAGAGTGGCAGGGGAGTGTGGGCGGTATAAGAACAGGATGGGATAGGTACAGCCCACCTGCTCGCATGTGTGATTTCTTTTCTTCAACAGACCAGTAGAAGAGGGGTGAAATGAGGCAGCCCTCCCTCACCCTTATTTTTGTCAGAGCGTGGGAGGGATGTCCCCGCCAACAGCGGTCTTCTGGACAACTTTGCCAAATACGCACCAGCAAGAGGGACAGCAGTTGGCAATTGAGGTTGACGTCGCTCACTCTTTAAAAACAGGGGGGGGGGTGGGGAGGTCTTAAAAATGACTCCTCATCCCCCACATACATTTTTGCAATGCCAGGGTAAATGAAATAGCATATGTACATTTTATCCCCAATCCTTCCTGAGACAAGGTATTCACAGACATAGGGGAAAAGAGAGTAGCAAGCAACAAGTGTTTTTAGCTGGAAATGAAGAGTCAAAAACAGAATAGCTGCACATGAGCTGCAACTCAACACATTGCCTTTTTTTTCTCAAAAAGAAGAACAAATATTCATCAAAACAGTAAAAAGCACTGGATGACGGGGTGGCGACATGTCGGCAGTGCAATTCAAGTCTGGGGATTCTTTGTCTAGAAATGTATAAGTTTCATACAATGAAAGTTTCCTATGGGAAAGTGACATTTGGAACAACAGCTTTTTATAATTCTGAAACTGCTTGACCAATCTGCACCAGGTTTGGTGTGTTCTGGACTGGAATTTTAAGTATAGCTACCCCCCAAGTGCTATTGGTCAACTGGGGACAAAGGTATTAGAGTTGTAAAAAGAATTTCCTACGAAGTGATATATCAACTTTAACAACAAAGCTGTGACTGTACATAATATATGTTTATTCTGTGACCTAATAACACATCAAGAGAAATTGTGTATTAATTTAAATATTTACATATTAATGTAAAATGATGGCGACTCCACTGCAGAATGTTTAGAGGGGACACTGAGGCTACCATATCTCAGCTATTCAATGACCTTCGGTAGAATGGGGTCCCTCTGAAGGTTTTGGAGTCCCTTGAAGAGTTGTGCCCCAGGGGCCTATATAATTCCCCGGGCACTGGTTGGATGGAGGGAGGAGTATGTCACAAAGATGAACGTAAAAGTCCTGTGAACGAAAACAGAAAATCGGCAGCAGCTATAATCGGCCAGGCCCATAGAGTCGGGCCATTTCCCATTGTTTCCAACACCAACTCTAAAGTTAATCAACTTCGGTCTTATTTGCCAAGTCTTAGAGAGTTTTGTAAACATTTTCATGCAGTGCACTGACTTTTAGGAATCCAGAAACTACAGGGACAAGTAAACGTGTGGTTGGTGACCAGGGGCCGTATTACAGAAGTGCCCCAGAGGTGCAATGGGGATTTACGCTCGCTTTGCGCGCCCCTGGGGCACATTAGTATTACAGAAAGTGCCGCAGATGCTTGTGTGTCCCCTTCTGTAATACCAATAAGGCTGGTGCACCTAAAAAGAGACAGTGTTCTCATCGGAGGGCATTCCCTCATTTGCATGGGGGCGTAGCCCCAGGCAAATGAGGGAATACCTTTGCCTCAGCGCCATATTATAGACTAGTGTGCTAAGGCAAAGATGCTGTCAGGAGGTGCACTGACCGTGCCACACCTAAAAGGTGGGGTGAAGTCAGTGTACTCCCTGATGGCAGCCCCCTGGAGGGGAGAATTGGGGATGCCTTGGACCCCCAGACAACCCCTTGCAGGTGGGTGCAGTCACTCAGTGCTGCCTGCACTGAGTAACAAGGAGCGGCTTCAAAGCAGCTTCTCAGTTTGTCACATGAACGCACTGCTCCTAGGGCAGCACGAGTTCAGCTGCCATGGGGGCAGCGCATTTATCCAAATATGGTGCATTTTCCTTGTGTGCACCGGGCGCATCTTTTAAAAGGTGCACCCGGCGCAAACAAAAAAAATGCTCCATATGCATGATACAGCCCCAGATGTCCTTGTTCTGTATGGCAGTGGAAAACTGATGACCCTACAAGCCCTCCAAGAGAATGCTACAGCTAGTGTGAAGGTGGGGCATCACTACGCCCATGATTGAAAACAGAGTGCATGGCCAGAGTCTTGCGCAAATCACACACACAGGTGACATGTAGGCTGTATTTTGACAGTGGAATGGCTGAGTACGCTATGTAGCATTTTTCCAGCAGGAAATGAGAACTTGCAAGCAGCTGTTGTACAAAAATGGGAGACGAACCGAGCTGCTAGCCTGTGCAAGAGGAGTCTCATCCTGGAGATACCAAACAGACTTCCTCCAGCAAATTAAAGCTAAAACTGACAGCACTAGGCTGGCTCAAGTGGCCAATGTCCGTTTTCTCCAAAGACTCCCTGATCCCATATCTTCGCAGCTGAAGGGTGGGGATAAACCGCTGGATCTATCAAACTCCTGCAAACCGAAAGACGGTCAACCTGCCTGGGCACCATGACTACCGCCAACATGTACATATAAGAAAGGCTCATGTGCAACTCCCACTGCAATACCTAGGAGCTGGAATAGACATATCTGCACAAAGATATGCACCATAACAAGAACTTTTAGAAGCAGTCAATACTTAAATGAGCCCATTTATTATTAAAATAAGGTGCATAACAACATGCACCACACAGAAATCTTACGACATCAACACAATTTTTAAACACCACGCATATCCTGTTAAAGATTGATCCATTTCATTCTCCAAACCTTACTTTTGTAAACATCACGGACAGTAAACTTATTGAATTTGTATTGACGTTTTTTTTCTTTTTCAGCTTGTGTAAGGCTCTAGTCAAAGTTTGGTAGAGAAAATATAACAAGTTGGGGCATGTGGGCGATTTGAAGACTTTTTTTTTTAACCTTCCTTTCAGTTATGGGTCTAGATCTTCCAATAGTTCCCTTATGGCTTGACTGCATTGCTGGGTGTCGCAAAGTACAAAAAGAGAAAAATATTTGTTTTTTAAAAAAAAACGCCTTTTGGTGTCCCGAAAGGCAATTTTAAATCATACACAATCTTCAAATAATAAACCTACCATCAATGAAAAAAATCAAAATCCGTTTCTAATTGCCAAACTATTCTAGTGTTGATTATTGTAATAATATTCAGATGAGTTGTGCCTTACCTCTAGAATCTGGCATGCTACGGAGGCGGGAATATTTCTGGGAGAGGTATCCCACAACACGGAATCCATTCCAGTCTGATGGTAGGAATAAAAAGACGCAATTCCCATTAATAGAAACCAGTGGGAAATGGATTGATTGGCAGTACAGCACTGGTAGAATATTTCAGTGAATTCCGTCAAATAAGAAACCCTTCCCAGAGAAATTCACGAGCGCCTCAATTCACAACCTCTGTACGACTTCTATTTGAGCAACCCTCGTCCCCAAGATCTAGAAAATTTCTTGCACTCCCGCAGATGCATTCTGCGTAAAGCAGCCAGGCTAGTTACAGAAACATTTGACTGGCTGAGCCAACAATTAAGGGGAAAAGATTATCTGGAATATGTAGTAATATAACACAGCAAGTTATAAATACCTCAGAGAAGACTTTGCATTTGTAACAGATGAGCTAGAAAAAGATTTATTTTTCTCATAAGATTTATTATTTTTCCCTTTTTAAATAAAATGTAAAAAAAAAAAATCAGTTCAATCTTGGACGAAGTTTAACGTATGTGCAGTAGAGGAAAAGACTGGTAGTGGTTATTGAGAATTAACATGCACAACCTACAGTTTAAAATGGTACTCACCAAATCCTGTTCTGTGTCAATTTCACCCCAGGTAGAGCCAATCCCACTATCGACAACAGCACTATCCAAACTCTACAATGCAAAAAGAAGCAAAGTAATTGTTTTTACCTTCTTCATTTAAAGCTCACACAGAGGCAGTAATAATAACATGCAACATTTGCAGTACATCTTGGAGCAGCATTTCACGAGAATAGCAAAGACTTTCTGTGAAAGGCCTCCAGACACTGTAGATCGAGCCTTCGCTTTTTAAAGGATTTGCCTCCAAAAGAATATGCCTATAAAATACCCTTACCTTCCCCAAAATGTCCCCGGTGTGAGGCGGAGGCAGCTGACTTCTATCATATGATTTGGTCCCGCACCATCCTTTCCAAGTATTGGGAATCGATTATAAATGAGCTAAGAGCCATACTGGGGTGGGTGGTCCTCCTAGCCCCCCTTCGCTCTCCTCCTGGGGGTGATGGATGGGCCAGATGGCTCCGTAATGACCAATTGTTTCTGGGGACAGCCCTGTTGGTAGCCAAGAGAGACATCGCAGCGGCGTGGAAGGACTCTTTAGCCCCTTCTATTGCGCAAGCAGGCGGATTGGTGTGCAACTCAGGAAAAGAATGTATGAGGCACGACGCTGCCCGGCTAAACACCAGAGGGTGTGGGTCAAAAGGCTGGGCCTACTGGAATGAACTGCCTTGAGGGGTTTGGGTGGTCTGGGGTGAGGACTGAAAGTTCTCCTTCGCCGGGCTGGTCAGGGAATTGCTATGTGAATGTAATGGTAAATAGGTTTTGTCCAGAAATGTTTCATTTGTTGGCAAAAGACACAATCGATTCACCCCCAGTCAAGAGATCTGGCTTAAATCCATCATTCTTTTGCTCACCATGCCACCCCGGTTTAGACCTGGCCATATGCAAATCAGTCTTGACCATGTGCCTCATGGGAACAGTCCAGCCCGAACTGCTAAGCCAGGTCCTCCCTGGAGCGGAAACAAGCATCCTAGGACCGGTTTCGGAGTTTCACAGTTCGGGCTGGACTGTACCCATGAGGCATGGGGTAAAGACTGATTTGCATATGGCTGGGTTCAAACTGGAATGGCATGGTGAGCAAAAAAACGATGGATTTAGTCCCAGATCTATGTACTGGGGTGAATGCATGACACTGTTCTGCATTTTATCAACTGTTTTTGCATTTGTTTCTTTTGTGGAGCATGAAAACTAATAAAATTGCGGATTTAAAAAATAAAAAAAAATTCCAGGTCCTCATATGAGAATTGTTCATCCTCTAAGTAATCCGGTCCCTTTCACCACAGAATAAAGACCCATTGGAGGACCTAAGAGATTTAGTATGGTAGCCGAAGTTAAATAGAGAAAGGAGGAAATTAATTAAATAAATTAGTCTTTAAGGCCCAACACTTCTACAGTGGCGTTCCGTGTTGTGGAGTGGTATGGAGCATCAGTGTCAAGAGTGGTGTGTCAGAGGGTAGTGTTGCAGAGTACAGTGCACTGGCATGTGAGTGGCGTATCTTAGAGTGAAAGAGTGGCGTGGCGTGAGTGGCATGTCGTATAGTGGCTGGTCATATCAATAATGTTTTAGACTTTAATATGTACCGCAGAGTGGTGTGGCAGAGTGCCATGGTGTGTTGTGAGTGCTGTGTCGTGTCAGAGTGTCTTGTCATACACATTTATTTCCATAGAGTGGTACTTCCCAGATAGTTTTGAGTAAGTACCACGGTTCATCAGAAACTTTAAAAAAAAAAACACACACACACACACACACACAGGCAAAAAAGGCAAAAATACTCTTCCTTACTTACAGAGACTTTGCTAAAGTGCCTCATTTGTTCCCATGGATTACCAAACCACTAATAAGCAATATTTTATGTTCAAACCAAGAACAAAGATTTAGTGTGTGCTAAACAATGATGCCAATAATATTGTGGCTTGTCAGCACCATGTACTGTGAAATTACTGCCACACAATACATCACTAAGTCCCTTATTACTTAAAACTACTGAACCAATTTACACCTATTAACAAAAAAGGACCCTTTCCATGCCTTTATGTTTATGCCTGCCAAATTTCATCAAAATCAGTTTGTTCATTTTGGCGCTATGTTCGGTTAAAACGTCTAGAGAATACCTTTTCCAGACTCTGCCTACTCAGATTCCCCAGGAGGATATCCTTCACTTGCAGCAGAACATTCGTTCCTTTATTTGGAATAGGAAATGGCTAAGAATCTCTAACTTCCTACTGATGCAGCCACGAGACAGGGATGGACTTTCCTGCCCAACCTTCTTGAATGTTACTGGGCTCCCAACCTATGATTCATCTCAGAATGAGTGGTGAGAGTGAGAAGCATTGGTTTCAAATGGACCGGGTGGTGGCCTGCCAGCCCTGTGGGATTTAGCTTGGTTACCCAAACAATCCAGACTGTGCAGCGCTCCCTTGGCTACCCCCACCAAAACTGTGCTTGACAGATGGGACATGTTGGCGACTGTTGGAAATGGCCCTTTTGACAGGGTTATCCTCCAACTTTATGCTTCTCCCTCTTATTTTTTCCTGACCTGTGTTTGTTGGCTATAGGACTCTGGACACTTTACCACTGCTGATCAGTCCTAAAGTGCATATGCTCTCTGTGTAAATTATTATTGTGATTGGTTAGCCATGATTGGCATATTTGTTTTACCAGCAAGTCCCCAGTAAAGTGCACTGAGTGTGCCAGGGCTGGTAACTCAAATGCTACTAGTGGGCTTGCAGCACTGATTGTGCCACCCACATGAGCAGCCCTGAAAAGAAGTCTCAGGCTGTGCACCCACTTGCCAGGCCCTACCATTGCCCCCTTGCATGTAGGACACCCCTTGCATGTAGGACAGACCCAAGGTATCCCCCTGGGCAGGTACCGTGTATGTGAAAGGTAGAACATTTACTAGTATGTGTAACATGTCCAGATAGTGAAATACTGCCAATTTCGTTTTTCACTATTGAAAGGCTATCTTGCCCATAGGACAGAATTGGGAATGCTTTGTAACATATTACAAGCATATCATCCCATAGGAGTAATAGGAGAAAATGGAGAGTTTGGTATCCCTGAACTCAGGATTTAACACCACATCTTTCAGTAAAGATGGCTTTTAAATTCTGTGTTAGAAAATACTACTTTTAGAAAGTGGCTATTTTCTTGTTCAACCTTCCTGTGTGCCTCTGCCCGTTTGTGGATTGACTGTGGCTTTGGAGTGACAGGGGCTGGGGAGGTGCAGTGGCTCCAAGAGTCTGGATGAGTCAGCACTAGCCTGAATAGGCCTGATCTGCATTTGGAGTGGTGGGAGTAGCACCTGTACCTGAATAGGGCTGTGCCTACTTTCCACAATACTAGCTATACCCCCCCCCGCGGTGTGTCTGGAGCCAAAGCTCACACTGACAAAGGAGGCTGTTGTGCACTTGCAGAGTGCCCCCCACAACTGGTTTGAACTGGGCTCAGAGCCCCTTGCACCCAGAGAACACAGACATTTTGGGGTAGAAGTAATTGAACTAAAACCCATTAACTTTAGATCATTCCTGGAATTCAAGAGGAACCTTTGCCAAGGAGAAGAGCTGGAGAGACTGAGGAGAAGTACTGCCCTTGCTGTGTGTCTGGAGTTGGCCGTCAGTTGCTGATTCTGCCAAGGAAAGGAGAAGGACTTTGCTGTGTCCCATGCTTGAAGGAGATCTCCAAGGGCCTGAAGTGAGCTGACCTCCTGTTCAGAAGTCTCAGGGACACAAAGACTTCACCCCCAGCTCCCCTGAACTCTACCATTGTGAGTTCTGACCTGCCTTGAGGTGCGTAACACCGCTGCATCGAGTGCCGACGCATCGCAAAGATCCACACATCGTACCTGTGCTGCTCGCTTCGCCGATGCATCACCTGCGTGCCGGAACCATCACGAACAATCGACGCATCACTCCCCATACAGACCAGACTGGACGCAACGCGTCCTCTGTGTGTCGCAGAACTGTCGCATTGCCTCCCCAAGGTCTCAGGAGTGTCGCATCTTTGTTTTCCGACTCTGCGGCTTGGTGAACTTTGACGCAACTACAGGTACTTTGTTGAAAAGTCACGCATCCATAGTTTTCTACGGTATAAGTTTGTGTAACCTTTTTAAAGTCATTTTTAACTGTGTAGGTTAGATTTTTGTCATTTTGGTCTTTTTTAGTTTTGATAAAGATACTTTATTTTTCTAAACAGGTGTGGTTTCCACTTGTGGAGTTTTCACTGTGTTACTGTGAGTGTTGGTACAAATACTTTACAAATTGCCTTTGGGATAAGCCAGTCTGCACATGCCAAGCTACCAAGGGGGTGAGCAGGGGTTATCTAAAGTGTGTATCCCCATACCCTGACTAGAAGCAAGGGTCCCCATTTGGACAAAGGTACCTACCTCTGCCAACTAGAGACCCCCCCCCCCCCATTTCTAACAGCAACTAAGAGGGGGCTCACTACCTTCCCCTCTCCCAACACACCTATTGAGCATAATCCAGATTTTAACCCCGCACAGCTAGCCCAATCCTTTCCCAGCTAGGGGGTGGAAGAGTTTCAGATGCTACACAAACTTTTGTAGCCTTTCCATCAAGTACTAAGAACAATGCAAAACTGATTTCCACCTTCCTTAAACAGCTAGACTGCAGTATTGCCAATTACGGCATTGGGCATTACATCCCACCAACTATCCTGTGGCAACTAGGCAATATACTCCCTTTGAAAAATCGGTAAGAGTACAATGGATCCAGGGGACACATCTAAAACATCACACACTAAAGCATTCTGCATCCCTTCGTAGCTACCCCTACCAATCTTGCTGGAAGCCTACCACTACAGAGGATGTCTCACCCAAGCAATGAGACACCCTAAGGCAGGACATACCCAAAACTTAGCAAAGCTTAGGGAGGCTGCATACAAGCTCATGTTCTAATGGTATTCTACACCGGCCAGCCTCTCCACCATTTACCCCTCCACATCTTCCCTCTGCTGGCGATGCGGATTGGCAGTGGGGGATTTGTGTCACATATGGTGGTTATGTAGCCTCATCACTACCAACTAGTAAATCCTGAGACACCGTAGGATGCCCGCTCCTTGATTCCTACGTTATGGTTAACCTTGATGTGCAGCCTCTTACATTAGAGGCGATGATGCACACTGAATGGAAGCTTATTAGCCACATGCTCCATGCTGCACAGCAGCTTGTGGCGTTGACATGGAAAAGGACTACTGCATCTTCTATTGCTCAATGGTACAGTTGTCTGTGGCACGTGCTGGCAATGGAACAACTTTCCCACAGTCTAATACACCAAAGCTGAATTTCAATATGTTTGGCACCCACTGATCCACTATCTGACTCGCTTGGAGTTTACATGTTTCAATCCTCCAAGGTTACAAGCTTTACTGTTCTTTGACTGATCCCCCCCCCCCCCCCTCCCCCTCCTCCACTCCCTAATAATTACCACCTGTGCACTAATGCTCAACATTGTCCGGATCTTCAAATTATCAAAAATGCCTTGACGGTCTATAGGAATGGACTACCATGCACGGACTGAGACCGTGTTTTATAGCAAGAAGAGTTGTGAACGCAAGCGCGAGTGTGTCGCAGATTGCTTGGATCTCCAAGCAATACGACATTTTACGAAAAAGCTGACTAGATTGTTATTGTACACTTTATACTCTAATTTAGACCTTATCCACATACTTAATACTCCTATCTACTGTTATGTGCCATGAATATGGGTTATTCGGCAATATTTTTGCCTATTTTGCCAACCTAAAAATGAAAATAGCACAAAAGGGAGGTAGCACCACTCGAGGTAGGCACTCCTAGCATATCCATCACAACAAACATGGAACTGCATCACAGCTATGCTTCCTAGAGATCCAAGGGTCAGGGACAGCATGAAGAGCAAGCTCTATGAGCCAAGCATGTAAGTTCTACATCATCTTCTCAAACTACTCTTCTTACTAGAGAGAAGGAAAGGTTTTGGTTAAGGTCTTCCTGCAGAGGAGCACTGCACTGTTCAACGTCCCAGACTCCCTTTCTCCCCATACTGGATTCAGGATTCTTTAGTTACAGAAACTCAGCACCCAAAGCATTGTGAAGGTGCTTGTCTCAATTGTCCTGGCCATGAAACACTTTAGATGCAAATACATATGCACAGCTTTGAAAGCACCCTGTCCACAAGCACAAACACATGCAACTGTTGTCCTCTATTGGTTAAACTCGAGCAAGGTATGAATGGCTGTCAGGAATCAGGAGTGACAGACAAGAAGCAACTCATAGGATTTGCAATCTTTGTGTTTACGTCGCACCTGTGCAAGTATGGGGCCATAAAGGAAACCTATCCAAGGGTGTGGCGGCTGCTGCTGGGATAATTAACCATGTTGGTGAGGGTGACTAAGTTATCCTGCTAATCCTGCTGCAGGCTGCACCTGCTTCTGAGAGGTAGGGCCACACAAGAAAGCCTCATCTACCTGCTCTCAATCTGATGCCACCAACTTCAGAAGGAATCTCCGCTCACAGTACTGACTGGGATTCCTGCTAAATACTGCCTTCCAGTCTGAAACAATAGCTGCCTGGGGTTCTTGTACGAGCTGCTAGGTCACAAAATTAACTAAAGTTTGATACAGGTCGGAGGACATGTAAAGTTTGGGGGCAGGAGAAGAAATCAGGCACCAGTGTGACAAGTACTGGAATGTCCACGGGAGAGGCCAAGGTGCAGGGAGTGTGGTAGTATTAAAGGGATCTTTTGTTGATGTTCCAGGAAAGCCACACTTCAGGAGACCGGCATGATGCGAAGGATCCTAACTAGATCTAGAGTCCCGTCCAGGTGGCCCCCAAGTACAACAGAGCACCAGATCAACTTGTCAATCTTCATGGAAGGCCCATGTGGGGGGTATCATGGCCTATCTTGCCTATTTACCAGCTGCACGCACCGCAGCTCCTTGAGGGGCCACTGTGTGGAAGCTATGTTGGTGTCCAGAGCTCAACTGAGACCTCAGGCTGAAGTTCCGTTGATAAATATGAATAGAAATAAGGTAGCACATCTGCCTCTTTTCAGGAAAAATCAGTAAATGTTCCTACAAGACAGCTCAAGAAGAATGGAGGTCAGACCTAAACAATGGAAGAGAGAACATTGGCATTTGCTACATGTGCCAGAGTCTGCCCCATAGAGCAAGAGGCAACGATACAACAGATCCAGCAACCATCTCTACCCACACCACCTCTTTAGTAGCATTAAACCTGGTAGGAGCTAGTTACCTCTGATCTAAAAATAGTTGGACATTAATGTTGTGTTGTAGGGCACTTGTAAAGCACACATTCACCATAAGCTCTCATGGCGCTGGTAGCAGAAGGAAACATTGATCATCCGGTTTAGGCATAGTATGGTCAGAAACACCAAGTTTCAAAAGGTTTCCTGAATTTCCCATAGTTGGACGCTGATCTAATGCCGGTGGAAGGGTGCCCAGAGGCTGGAGTGTTCCATGCGAGTGGACCCAGTACAGAAAAACGGCCCCTACTAGCATTTTCCTTTTGCTTCTAGGAACCGTGAGTAAACTGAGATGAGCAGATCTATGATGGCGAGTGGGAATGTGGCGCAGAATTCTGGTAGATCTAAAAACAGGACTTTTGCCATGAAGCGCCTTAAAGATAGTGCAGGCCATTTTGAAGACCGCCCTCTGGGCCACAGGGAGCCAGTGGTGCTTTTCCATCAGAGGCTTAGTGACACAGTGTCATGGCCGCCAAACTATCAGCCGGGCTGCCTGATTTTGCACTAATTGCAACGTGCGATATAAGCCAGTGGGGAGTCCCAAAAAGAGGGCATTTGCATTGTCAATCCGCGATATCACAAGATCAATGATAATTTGAATGGCAGCTTTCTCTTATTCTTTGGAGTTGGAAATGGCAAGAGGATGACATAGCTCCTATCTGTTTGAGAGAAGTCTTAATCAACGAGAATCCGACGGCTTTTCACCACTCTCAGGCGCAGTGGGAGAGCCTAATTCTGAAGGACCGAGAGAGGGGTTTCAATGGATAGAGTGCTTTTTCGTTACCATTTTGGTTTTATCGGAGATTAACTTCAACTTCGGAAAATTCATCCAGGCCTGAATATAAAGCATGGTGTTTTGAAAGCGTGCCTTCATGTAGTATCAATAGCAAACATCAGCAGCATATCATCAGCATAATTAAATAGTCGCATTTTGCTTCTGAAGAGAATGTATTAAAGGACGGATGTAGAGGTTAAACAAGTGGGGGGGGGACAAGGACAATCCCTGAGGTACAACACAACCTAAGTGAACCTTGGCAGAGTGATACGGGGTTAAGGGAGACAGATTGAGAAAGGAGGTCAACCACTCAAGGGCAGTGCCACACAGTCCTACATTGCTGACAAAGTTGATCAATATGGTAGTGTCCATTGTGTGTAATGCTGCTGAAAGATCCAGGAGGACCAGGGCCGGTGTTGTCCCAATGTCCGCTTCCTTCCTCATTCCTTCCATAAGAGAGAGAACAACAGTCTCAGTGGAACACAGAGGACTGAAACCAGCTTGGTGGGAGTTCAGGTAGCCAGACTTATCCAAGAAAGAGCAAAGGTGCTGGGAGTACACGAGTTACTAATTTAGTTAATTAGAGCAGCAAAGAAATAGGTCTACAGTCCTTAAGTACGGCGGGGTCATCCTTAGCTTTTATTTCCTTCCTTGAAGGAGTTGGGGAACTTGCCCTGGGTAAGAGATGAATTGAGGAGAGACATTGCTATGTCCAGAAAGCAATAAAACAAATGGTCTTTTGGACGTTAGTAGGACAAATATCATTCGGTGAGTGTTTTGGCCTGTGGCCATCAACTCAATAAGACACTCTTAGCTGATGGCCGAAAATGCAGAAAGAGACTTAGAATTTCTATCCTTTGGTGAAATATTGAAGGTTTGGGTGCTAGAAGGGATTGTTTTTTTCTAACATTTTCCCCACATAAAAAAATGGTTCGATTTATCACACAGATTTTAGGTAGGGGAAGTAGACACAAAGTCTGTCAGGAGTGACAGTTCTTGGATCATCTTAAAGATGACCTTAGACTTATTTTTGGAGTTCAAGATTGTTAGAAAAGAAGGTTGATTTTGCATAGAAGATGAATTTTTTTAGGTTTTTAAAACGTTGGACAAAGACTTCCATTTTCATGCAAAAAGGAGTGATGCCATTTACTCTACGCCTGCCAGAGTTCAAGGTTTGCTGCTTTCAAATCTGCCAAAAATAACTTAGAAGCTTCATATCGATTGGCAAGCTGGCTTTCCGAAGGGGGGGTATGAGAGTTGCTGGCTTCTGTAAGCCAGTCAGAAACTTCTTCCTCATAACCCTAACGATTAGCACAGGGATCGGGAAGAGAAAGGCGGAAAGTGGTACAAAGTGGATTTACATCAATGCCTTTTCAATTTCTAATGCGTTAGGAGTATTCGGACAAGAGGGAGGGTTTGGGGAGAATTCGAGCATTTATAGTGATGTGAATGAGGTGTTGGTCTGACCAAATACGAGGAGTTAGTTATAGCTAGATTAGAGGACCAGACCGGATCTAAAGTGGGACCATTAATGTGAGTTGGTAAAAAACATGTTGGTCAAGATTAATGCCAACACATATGAGTCAGGTCTAGTGCCGGTTGATCACACCTTAATTTGTTCACCCAGTAGTTAATATCGCCAAGAATATTATTTTTTTGCATGATCGATGGCTAGCTCAGAAAGTGACGCATCCACAAGTTGGGGGAAGTTCTGCATTTATCCCTGCAGTCTGTACAATAGGGCCAATAGCGGCAGGGAAGCAGGGGAGTCTATTTTAAACACAATCCTGTCCATCCCTGGGAATGGTAGTGGGGAAGAGTTTAACAATTGAAAGATTTTTTTGGGCAATTACTGCCACCCCTCCACGGTTAGTGTGAAGTAAATGGAAAGTTACTGGGCGAGCCGCTAGAATATCTAGTACCAAGTCATCTGTTAGACATATGTCAGTCATAAATAGAATATTTGATCATTTAGAATTGAGCAAGTGGAAGATCTCCAGTTGAGGATTTACTAAGGACAGAGTGTTCAGGTAGATAGCAGTGAGTTAACTGTGATTCAAAATGCAGGGGGCTAATAGGGTTCTGATGATCGAGTCTGAGATGGATATGCAATCAAAAGGGGAATTGGTGCTTGGTCTCGGATTGTACGAGCTTGTGCTGGGTGAGTTCAGAGTAAGAATGCCTCACTTAGAATGTTTAACTAGAGTAGTTGGCTCAAGTTGCCAACTATGTTTAAATGAGATTAGTCTCATTTTGTGTATCCATATGGAAATGATTAGTTCAATTAAAAACATCCATTAAGAATAGCTCAGTCCCTGAGAGCACTTATTTTTTAGACCTATCCTGATAAATATCGAACTACTTCATTGACGAGTGAGTCACAGATTGCTTTCTTCAGCATCTTTTGCTTGGCACATATGACATTCATAGAACATGGCCCACTGCGAATTAAGAAATAAATTGAGCTTGTGCCATATTGCAGATACAATAGCGGAGGTTAGGAGGTGCACTGACTAGGAGTGAGATTGGTGGCACGTGGTCAGTTTGCCCTGCCAGGGCACATAGTTTCAGGGCCGTTCAGACATTCCCCTGACAGTAGGCGCAGCTACTCACTGCACCAGCTTGCTGGTGCAACCTTTCAAAATGGTTGCCAGGTCACAACATACAGTGAACTGTGTACCAGCAGCTTTAAACAGCCAGACTACCTTTCAATAATGTGCTGTTCGCAGTGCAATACCAGTTTGGGAACTGCACTGGAAATAGTGCATTTTTTGTAATCGGGTCAGTGTCAGTGTGCACTGACAAGAACAGGGCATTGCATCCCTATGCCTACTATTGCCCCTGTTAAACGGTAAAAAATGTATTCTGTTAACTTAGCCTCTGCTCTCAGCCATTTTGCCTGCCAGCCCCATTTTGTGTTTCTACGGGGACTTTAAGTTAGAAATTGCGTGTTCACTGAAAGCTGGTCATACTGATAACGTTTGCGTGTTTGCGTGTCAGAGTAAGCTGCCCTGCCGAAGGGCTTACGTGCACAGATGTCTAAACTGTTAGCCCACCAATGCCTGTAACGTGCCTTGCTTATCTATGAAAGTGAAGTGGGTAGGGGTTTATCAGGATTGTACGGCATGTAGGCGTTGTGTAAGGGGGTTGTGTAAGCGTCATGTAAAAATGCCACAAGAGGGTTATGTAAAGTGTAATGAACTCCTATGGTACACAGACTGTATAAAAAGACAGACCACAAGCTGTTCTAGTTCGTTCCCTCTCAGGCACTTGTAGTGTCTGTATGACAGAGCCATCTCACGAGATCTAATAAATGTGTTTATTCCCACTCCAGTGTCGATCCTCATTTATTTAGCCCGTAGACAGAAGGGTGTCCCTGCACCGGTGAGACTGATGAGAATAATTTCTACAATTGGCGCCAGCAACGTGGGGCCCCATTGAGGGACAGAGCTGGACCAGAAGGAGGTCATTTCGACAGGACAGAAACACCGAAGGGGCGCCCCGCAGACAGACTTGCTCTCGTGGACAAGGTGATTTTCAGCTTATCGACCTGACCTTTGTGGCAGCTGTGTTTCTCAACTGGGGCTTTTTGGTTGGCATTTTGGAGGTGATCTATTGATACGAGGATCGGCAGGTGGGAGTCGGAGTACTGCGATCAGGTAGTATCGAAGTGGTTGTCTTTTTTGGGGGTTTTGTCTGAAAAAAGTCATTTGCAAATGCCTTTGACAGGTAACGTCAGAATTTCTCCTCATCTTTTGGTTTTGGTATAAGAGTCTCTTAACGCTATAGTTAAGAAGCATTTGGTAAACATGCCTGTTTTGAGCACACTTCATGCATTATGTTGTTGTTGCAGCAGGAAATATGTTTTAGAGGAAAGACAGCCAGCGCCTTTAGAGGGCACTCTGAATTATGAAATCTACATTAAATATGGTATTTCTTCCATACTTTTTAGTGCATTATGGAACAAATATACAAAGGCCGATGCTAGTTTACAGTGGCCACTTCATGGTACCTTTGATTCAAATAAATTGCAATATATAGAGGAACAACTGTTTAAAAATAAATGTAGGAAGAGTATGTTTGATGCTCTAGCAGACTATTGAGCAGTAGATTAAAGAGCTCCAATTAAAAATGCAAGAAGAAATTGTAGAGTGATGAGAGAAGATTTAAACTTCAATTGCAGAAAGCATATGTGACTAAGGAAGAAGCAGGGTTTGAAGAGGAGGATTCAGAATTAATAGAAATGCTTTATAGACCAGCCCCACCTCTTTATGCACCAAATCCCGTTGGAAATAATGCAGTCCCGACAGCGCCTCCCCAGTTACCTCCAGTAGTTCATCAAATGGATCCACCATTGCCTGCTGCCTCTGCTGCTACCCCGGTTCTTGATAGACAGACTGTAGTTCGTACACCCCCAACTCCTAAACGACGTCATAGATCTATTCTTACGGAAGAGGACAATGTGGTATTATTGGTTAGGGATTGTGAATGGGTCCGGGATGACGATATAAGATTGGATGAGGTTTATATGACTGACACAATATCCACAAATGACTCAACAGTAACTTGTAGGGGAAATGGCTAATGCACTAAGAGGACTGGAGGACCAATATGAATGAGGAATCTCCTAGAGAATTAATTAGGATATGTAAAAGGACAAATGAAGGAGCGCTGACCGCTGCTCCCCTAAAAGTAGCGGTAGAAGATCGATTTACTCAGAAACGAAAACTTAAGAGGTTCATGTCGGCCTTGAATAAAGCTTTCCCTATGCGAGAAGCGACCCCCGTGTTTCAAGCAGCCGTAGGCAACGGTCAGGGTGTTCATGCGGCTGGGTTCCGGTTCCAATGGATTTATTCCCCTTGGAAGCGATAGCGATCAGATGTATTGGCCCTTAAAACTTCTTTGCCTGACCCTAGGAAAAACCAGAGTGCATTTTATGATTAATTGAATGCTGCCGTAACTTCTTGTTTTGTGTTAGTTGATATTGATATGTTTTTCGGGTTGATATTGCCCCCTGACCTTTGGCGTATGGTCCGCAAACAGGACCATGCGACCTTTGGTGGTACTTGGGCGTAATTACAAGTGGAAGATATCGATAGGAAAGCGGGGCAGAAACCACCACAGCTTATATTAGATTTACTGTGTCACATCATTACTTATTTGAAAGAAATCGTGCCACCAAAGAAAATATCATGGGCAAAATTGGTAGCCTGCAAAAAAAGGAAAGAGGAGTCGGACCCTGACTATTTTACAAGGTTTGAAACAACATTTCATGATTATAGTGGTCAAGACAACTTCTGATACAGGTCAACACTTATTTGTAGACAAATTTGTAGCTAACTTGTTACCTGAAATTTCACAGAAATTAAAAAGTAGCTGGAAGTACGTGGGCTTCCTCTGCCCCGCCAAAGATTTTGGATATGGCCCAGCATTAGGAGAATCAAGTAAATCAAGAGAAGGAGAAAAAAAAAAAAAAAGGAGAAAAATAAGGAATTGAAAACTAAAATGTTGAACCAGGTTTATGGGCCACAAAGAGGTAGAGGTCATGGAGTATTTAGAGCTGACCTCCCAAGGAGGAATATTCAAGACTCTCAGGCATTTGGTCCGCTGGGTCGGAATCAATGAGCATATTGTAAACAGGATGGACATTGGCAATCTGAATGCCCATTGCTTCGCGAACAAGGTAGAGGTACGGGACAAGGAGTGTAAAGGGGTCTTCAACAGCGCCCCGGTCCTAGTAAAAGACAGAATTATTTTGACAATCTTGCCCCGATGAAAGCTCATTATGCAGATGATTTCAGTGCATCCGATGCCACGGGTATGCACTTTAAATAGGACAGCGTAGGACGAGGGGAGGGGTCGATTTCCTAATCGATAGATCAGACAGGCCCATGTGTTAGTGCTAAAATATTAGGGACCTCACAGAAGTTTCTGGTGGATAGTTTCTGGTGGATACTGGGGCTAGACGAAGTGCGCTTCTTAAAAAACTGATCCCTGGGACTCCAGTCTGGCCATAATAACCTGTCCATAGGCTTTGCTGGAAAGCCTATTTTTAGTCCCATGTCAAAACCCCTGGATCTTACTATTGGACCTGCTACTGTCCAGTCACCGTTCCTTCTTGCACCAAATTGTCCTGATAATTTGCTAGGTCTCGACTTACTCAAACATTTCCACGCACGCATTTATTGTTCACCGGATGGTGTATGTTACATTTGGTAAGCCGATCCGTAATAGGCAGAATGTTATTGATGACGTCTCACATGCATTGCCCACTATCCCGCCTTCTGTGTGGGCGGAGGGTGATACCGATGTAGGCTTATTGTCTATTGAACCGGTGCATATTCAGGTTAAACAGAATGATTTTTTTGCCCCGTATACCTCAGTATAAAATATCCCAGGAAGGCGAAAGCGCCTTACTTCAGATTATAGAAGATCTTATTCTAAAAGTAGCAGTGGAAGAGACTGATAGCAATGTTTCTAACAGCCCTATCTTGCCTGTTTTGAAGCGTTCCATTTCTGAAGATAAAGAAAAAGTTTATCACTTCGGAATTGATTTGCGTGAAATCAATAAAATAGTTCCAGATATTACTACCTTATTGACCATGATTCCAGCCACAGCATCTGTTTTTATTGGTAATAGATCTTAAAAATGAGTTCTTTTCCATTCCCATTGCACCCTCTAATAGGTATTTGTTTGGTTTCTCAATTAAAGGACGATCATTCCAATTCTGTTGTGCTCCTCAGGGGTATACAGAAAGTCTGAGCATTTATAGTCAGGCCCTTAAACGTCAACTTGATACCTTGCAGTTACCCCTAGGGACTTCATTGTTACAATATGTTGGTGATCTGCTGATAGCAGCAGACACCACTGAACTTTGTATTGAGGCTACCTTGCTCTTATTGACTCACCTTGCGAAATTGGGCCACAAAGTATCGGGAAATAAGTTAGTTTTGTCGACCAGAGGTTACCTATTTAGGTCACCTCTTGTCAAAGGAGGGAAGAACTCTGACCAAAGACAGAATTCAGGCTATCATACACACACCTATTCCTCAGACGCAAAAGGACGTTAGGGCATTGATTGGCATGGCGTCCTATTGTCGTCATTGGATCCCGAATATTTCCCTCATTAAACCTCTCCTTGCCCTTACAACAAAAGATACCCCATTTCCTTTGCCCTGGTCTTTGAGTGTCAGGATGCTTATCAGCAACTTCGAGCAGCATTATGCTCTGCACCTGTATTGGGAACACCTGATTACACAACCCCATTTTCTATTTATGTACACAAACAAAAAGGTTGCGCATTGTACTAACAGCCACACAGGGACAAAACGCCCATGTGTATACTTTTCTGCAGTTCTGGACCCTGTGGCCAGGGCACTCCCTGGTTGTCTGAAAGCTGTGACATTTCGATAAGACAATCAGCAGGCCTTGTACCGGAACACAAATTGATGATTTTTGTTCCCCATTCAGTTAATGTATTATTGAATCAAACAGACAACATTTGACGAGTGCTCGTCTTACCGGGTACGAACTCCCTTTGTTAGCACCACACAACTCTTAAACGATGTCTGACCCTAAATCCAGCTACCTTGTTGCCCTTGCCTTCTGAACAGTCTAGTGATATGCACAATTGTATTTTCACCACTGAAGAACAAACTAAAGGTCGAGTGGACCTTACCAATACTCCTTTGTCTGATGCCCAGGGTGAATTATATGTAGATGGGTCCTGCTTTAAGTTACCTGATTGCACTACAACTGCAGCTTACGCTATCACACCGCTACACACAATTGTGGAGACGGCTTGAATCCCCTATAAGTCAGCACAGGCCGACAAACTTCTTGAACTGTTGAGAGCTTGTGAGCTTAGTCAAGGACGGTCTGTAAATATCTATACAGATAACCAGTATGCCTTTGGAGTTGCACATAACTTCGGACGCTTGTGGCAGGAAAGGGGGTTCCTGATGTCACTTGGAACAAGGATCCAACATGGAGAATTAATTCAGAATTTATTAACACTACCAAAGCTGGTGGCTATTGTTAAGTGTAGTGCACACCAGAAAGTGGTAGATGATGTGGGAAGAGGCAATGCTTTTGCAGACAGTACTGCAAAAGAAACAGCACGTAGCCAACAAGAGAAAATGTAATGTACTCTTCTGCAGAAAAATCTATGATGCAAATAATGAAATCAGGGAGATTCAACAGATGGCAACAAAAGAGGAAAAAGAACAACGGGAAAGGGCAGGAATATTGGATAGTGAAAATTGTTGGAGAAGAGGGCCAGATGGGAACAGGTAGAAATAGCCCAGTTCATATGTACTACCGTTTGTCACTATGGCACATGGCCTATCACATGTTAGTGCAAAAAGTATAGCCACACAGTTGGAGCAAGTATGGGAGCATCCAGATATAAGGAAAACAGCTGAACATCTTGTTAAACACTGTATGGTATGTTTGCAACACAATCTGAGGAAGGGAGTGGCACCCCCAAAAAGAGGATTCTCACTGCCTAGTGCGCCATTTGAAGTCCTTCAGATGGATTTCATAGAACTGGAAAGGTGCAATAACCTTAGGTATGCCTTGGTTATAGTATGTGCCTTTAGTAAGTGGGTGGAGGCATAGCCAATGAAAGATAATACTGCACTTACTACAGCTAAGATCCTTTTGAAGGAGTATTTAACCTGGTTCGGAATTTGTAGAGTTTTATCGAGTGATAATGGACCTCCTTTTATTGCTCATGTTGTTAAACTGATATCTGAAAGTCTGGGCATATGTCAGAAATTTCATGCTGCTAATCACCCACAATCAGCTGGTTTGGGTGAATGCTATAATGAGACTTTGAAACTTAAATTAGCTAAAGTGCAGGCCTCGACAGGGCTTAAATGGCCTGATGCTTTGCCATTAGCCCTTATGTCCACACGAGCAGTGGCACATAGCAAGTCCAGTCTTATGCCGTTAGAAGTAGTATTTGGAAGGCCAATGAATGTATGGGGTCCCCCACGTCCTAAGCAAATGAGAGAACTTGAGTACCCTATCTTGTTAGATTACATGAAGGTACTTAAAAATAATCTCTTTGATTGATCAACAGGTGCAAAACTCACTTCGACAATTCTGAAGGTCCTGGGCATTCATTACAACCCGGCAACTGGGTCCTGATAAAATAATTTTCAGCACTCGAAGAACTTGGAAGTTCATTGGAAGGGGCCGGAATAGGTCCTCTTGGAGACATGAACAGCAATCCGAATTAACAGAAGGAATTGGGTCCACGGCTCGCACTGCAAGAAAGTGCCAGTCGATTTGACTCAAATTACAGAATCTGAGAACGCAGGAATTGCACACAATATTCTCAGCAATGAAGAAAAGACAGATTATTATTTTACCACACCTGAAGAATTGCTTTTTACTGATAAACAGCTGGAAGATAGAGGTACAATCTGAGACCTTGTGTCATCCACTGAGCGAATACTTTGAAAGAGGGTGCGGCGAGTCTGGTCCGGTTAGAGGGCCTACTTGGCAGGAGACACGGTTCTGCAGAAGCGGCCAAACTAGGTTTGGTGCGGTTTGTGGGATGAATTTCCTGAATCCGTGGAAGAACCCACATTTGTGGACTACGAATTGATTTGTAGTAAAAATCAGCCGTCCTACAGTTTCTGAATGGAGAGAATGAGGGGTTTTGGTGCAGAGAAACCCTGACACTATCCAAGTGCTTATTAATTTACTTTGCCCAGAACTGGAAGTAGAGTCAGAACTTTCCACCTCTTGGCCCAGAAAACCGGTCAGGAGCAAGATTGCAATTATTTGTCTTGGCCACGAGCTTCAGTTCCCTGACTTTTCCCAGTCAGGATTTTATAGGGGACACAAATTGCATCCTTTGAGAGAGGCAGTATATCTAACGATCCTTGAGGCCATAGGGGACGAACTAGTGGACGAATTTTCTTGAGTACTTGTTCTATTGATTTCCTTTTTCATTGCTATCATTGAACTACAATCCTTCAACGATTTTTTCTTTTATAGTTTGGCCTTTGTTTAGGTGAACAAGTGTTTGATTTAAATATTTGCTTTTTCTTTGAAAATTCCCCATTGACTGTTATATGCATTGAACACAAACTATAGACTTTTGAAAAAGAACATTTTGCGCAACGTTTTTAAGAGACAATACAATTAAGAACATTGTTGGTTTTTGGTCGTTAAATACGAAGGAAGAACACCAGGATATTCAACACCTCATGTCAAGAAAGAAGAAACGAAAACGGATGTCTATTTAGCAGCAAGTTTAATTAGTGTTATAGGAAATTGTGTTATAGCTTGGTTTTTAAAAGTAAAATATCCTGTGCACGTTTGCATCTCCAACACCCACACCGTCCAAACATTACCATTTTACACTGTCACCGTTAGATGAAAGGCATAGACGCTCCTAAAAGAATAATTCATTTATTCGAATGTTACATTACACTCACAGCATAACTAATATTTCTAATTGTCCGGTTTTTGTGGATTGTTACCAGCACACCAGGGTGTGTGTGGGGGGGGGGGGGGGGGGGGGTGAACTCCTCTTATTCTGCTCCCATTCTCACACAATGGTTCTTGCCGTGCTTGGTTTGCACTTTTGTGGGCTTCACAAATTAGGGGTGTTTCTAGGGCTGATGTAGGGGGTCTTGATAAAAAATGTAATAAATGATGTTATCCAAACTATGGTGATCCACAAGCGAAGGGAACAGAATGGGAAATGGAGGAATATGCTAGAGGTACCTCTGGCATGAGATATGTCTTTGCAAGGACACGGACTAAATTAGAGAAAGGATTCCCTATTATAACAGTAATAGACACACAAGCTCCCCTATGTGTAAAAAGATTTGGTCCCATTTTTGTAGGTAATACTGATTGTAATACAATTGACTATAACAGGTCCGACCCTTAGTAGTTTTCTAGCATCCGATAATACATATTTTATTTGTGGGAATAAGGGTTATTTCTATCTACCTCCAGGCTTGTCAGGGATATGTTATGCATCTTTCCTCCTCCCCTCTGTTTATTTTGCTCCAGCTTCTTATCATAAGACTGGACAATCTACCCTCAATCCTTTATTAGCCTGGACCAAGAGAATGATCGATATTAAAGCAGTGGATCAGACCGATACCTCATTGCAAGAATATGTTGACGTAAACTTGGGTAGGTTTTTCTTTGTTGGGCCACCTCTCAACAGTAGGAACATACGAAGACTCACTAGAGTAGTTGAAGCAGTAGTTAAGACTACGACAGCTCTAGGTAACATCACTGAGGAACTCCAGGCGGTAAGACTTGCTGTTTTGCAGAACCATATGGTTCTAGATGGAATTCTTGCAGATCGTGGAGGTGCATGCCAAATTATCAGTACCAGTTGTTGTGTTTATATGCCAGACAACGTGCCTACCGTTTATCAGGCCATTTTTAAATTACATAAGATAGCGGCTGAAATACACCAAGACACTGGAACATGGACCTGGTCTGTTTGGTTCTGGAACATTGTTGTGTCATGGGGATGAAAATTACTTTTAACAGCAGCTTGTATAGTAGGCACTATTCTAGGATATGGTCTTTGTATTCAATGTATCGCCCCCTTTGTACTTCTTTATGCATGTCCTGTATCCCTAAGAAAGTGGATATTCGTGATGCTAATAAGCAGCTTATGCTTCAGCAACAAATAGATGAATTTATGAAAATAGATACAGAAAGCTTGAACGATGCAAATAGAGCACCTTCGATTGTTGCAGTATGATGTGGATTCTTCGTGTATTCGGCAATTGATAAGTTTTTATATCTGAAATATACTCTTGATTAGGCAAAATGTATTTAGCAGAGGCTAAAAGGAGATACTGTTAAATGGTAAAAATTGTATTCTGTTAACTTAGCCTCAGCTCTCTGCCATTTTGCCTGCCAGCCCCATGTTGTTTCTCTACGGGAACTTTCTAAGTTAGACATTGCGTGTTCACTGAAAGCTGGTCATACTGAGAACGTTCCCGTGTCAGAGTAAGCTGCCCTGCCGAAGGGCCTACGTGCACAGATGTCTAAACTGTTAGCCCACCAACACCTGTAACCTCCCTTGCTTATCTATGAAAGTGACATGGGTAGCGATTTACCAGGATTGTACAGTAGAGCATGTAGGCGTTGTGCAAGGGGGTTGTGTAAGCGTTATGTAAAAATTCCACAAGAGGGTTATGTAAAGTGTGATGTAACCATGACTAAGGGGTTTTCTAATGAACTCCTATGGTACCCAGACTGTATAAAAAGCAGACCACAAACTGTTCTAGTTTATTCCCTCTCAGGCACTTGTAGTGTCTGTATGGAGGAGCCATCTCATGACATAATAAATTTGTGTTTACTCCCACTCCAGTGTTGATCCTCATTTATTGAAACCGTAGACAGAAGGGTGTCCCTGCACCAGTGAGACTGATTAAAATCTCATTTCTACACCCCTATGCCTTTACTTTTCAGGAAGAGGTGCCTAATGAAAAAACAACCATGGCTAGGAGCAGTCACTGGTTTAGAACAGGCAAGGGGAAATACATAAATATATAAACATCTACCACCCTCTCTCACTTCGAAATGGGCAAGTTCACTCTCTATTATTGCTTGGCAACAATACAGCCAGTAAGCAACAAATCGAATGATGTTCCCCACGATGAAAAAGCTCCATGTGCTATCAGACCCGAGAATGGATGGATAAAACATTCATCGGTAGCCATAGACCAAACCTATGGCTACTAAATTATTTGCCAAAGAGACAGGAACGCAAAAGTAACCTAAAGAAAAACGGTCACACTAGCTATTACCACTGCATCAGCTTATTTAGATTCGAGATACCATAGACAATGAAACAAGGCATGGAATCTGCTCTGGAGAAAATACATGTTGCAAATCTTGAGAAAGTCACAATGATTGCTTTGCTCTTCGATTTGGCATTCTACAAAATGTGCGATGCATTAGACACTTTTAGGGCCCGTACAGTCAGGATTAACGAGACAAGAAAGGGAGTCATTTAGAAGAGTTACATTTTCTGTGTGAAGCAGAAACTGCTGCCAGGTGGTTAAATCTTAGAACCGGTTAGGTCTTACCTAGTGCAGGTCTAAATATTCCACATTGGCCTGCTTGGTGCCCTGGTTCTCTCACAGGCCATGTCGGCTTAAGGCTTTTCACTATAGCCTGGTATTTGGAATTCCGGAAACTCAAATGAACCAGTTTCTCTCACTAGGACACCATAGGTTGCAGTATGGAGGACAGAACTGAGGTATTAAGGAGGCTGCAGTAAGAGGTCATGATACACTTTTTGTAATGCACACTGTCCATCAACAGGGATGTCTGGCCGCTACTATTTGCATCACCTTCTAGTACACATTTTCCCCAAGGTGGGAATTTGGTTTAGAAACTGTTTCTTGCAGCATTTAAAGCACCTGAGTATCTTGCGATGAGGTGAATGTTAGCATGGTGTACAGGTAAAGGCTCTGAGTATCACTCTAGAGTGAGTGTGTGCTTGGGTGGTACTGCTATGGAATTGTATGCTATGCATCATGTGTATTATGCCATTTAACATTTC
Organism: Triturus cristatus; assembly: GCF_964204655.1. Lineage (NCBI taxonomy): Eukaryota > Metazoa > Chordata > Amphibia > Caudata > Salamandridae > Triturus > Triturus cristatus. The sequence goes on along the minus strand of NC_140591.1, from coordinate 205,868,108 downwards.
CATGGTCTGAAGACCACTGTGGCTAGGGTTGGGACATCAACTGTGTGATGGTCATAGTAGCAGCCAACAAAAGAGGCATGGCTACATCCACCATGCAGTAATGTGCCAGGCCCCGTTCATTGGTCCAGTTATTTCCCACAATTATAGGTATCCACATCTTTGCCTATAAAGCAATAAGGCTCAGACTCCACAGCAGACCATCACCTAATTCAGCTCTAAACGTTTATTTTCCTAGTTACATAAAAATTATATGCAAAGCATTATCAGACGTTGAAGTCATATTAGATCACTTATGGCAACACATGGTCTAATAAGGTTTTTTTCCCCACCTATTTCACAGGTTAAATTGGCTGTACACATTTTAAACAGTCTCATTTAACATGGATTCAAAGGTTATTCATTTTTAGTTAGACCCTCTTGATTACTATCCATTCCCGCATTTACATTTCTTTTGAATAGGGAACATATTACTGTGTGTAGCGGGCCCATATATTATTTGGTCTAGACAGACTATAGACATCTGTTGCATTATCACAATACACTCAATCCTGGACTCTGGGAAGGGAATGCTCACGCCATCTCATCACCACTCGTCACTTTGCCAATCAATGCAGGTGAAGTACACTTCATCACTATTGGAGCAGGCTTCGCACAGCCCTACAGTAGGCGATAAACAGCCCCCCTCTCTGTAGATCCAACCGCCAAGTATGCCCGTATTGCGGATCACCACCGTCCAAAATGCACCAGATTTACCAGTGCCTAGTTTCTACACCAGCACCTAGCATCTTCCAACAGACCGTCTCGCCATCACTGCTCCAGACTGGGATAAAAGCGATATAGAAATTTGAATGAGTCTAGATCTACTGCTCAATGATACATCGTGTCATCAAGCAGCAGTATCTCCATAGCTCATCAGTAACAGAGCCCTCTACATTTTGTTCTTATTGCAAGTGTTCCTGGTTCCGATATATAATACCTGCTTTATACAACCTAGGTATCATAGGCTTGTAGTCTTTAGTTTACTCCAGATGTTTTAACAAATGCTTCTGTCTCCGAGGAAACCCGGTAAGGCGTTAGAGTGTGGCAAGTATTCAGTAGTACAGCAACACATCTAGCACAGTCAGATCTTGTTTGGCGTCTTTCACTTCTTCTAGTGTCTTAAACACACTGTATGAGAATAATTTACCCACTTTCTGTACATCATTGTTTTCCAGCTGTACACCAGTGTTGGCATCCAGTATTCACACACACCACTGCACACATCCCTGGCATAGAGTACTTTAATGTTGTATTGTAATGCTAACCAGTCCAATTACATCTGGATGTACACACAGGATCTATACCCCCATCGCAGTTTGCAACTAGTAAAAAATGCCAGGCAGTGGCACAATCATTTCATTCCAAGTTTAAATGTGGCAAGTGCGCAGGGCCATTAGTATAGTACTGGCAATGTTTTGCACTTCATTCTCAGTTGCTTGCCAGCCTCAGACAATTGAATCAACCACCTCCTGGGGATACTTTAATTGAAAAAATAAAGTGGGAACGATAGCGATGCTAAGAAATAAATACAATATTCTTGTAAGCACCACTATTTTCATAATGGCAATTCTGCAAACAAGAGACAACAGCAGCTTGATCCACCTTCTTTGAAGTCGCACAACTGGTCTAAAGCCGTTCCGTCATTACAGCGGAACACTTCTACCAGAGCTCTATGCACCATCATTCTCAGGTACCGCACTATATCCTGCATCCACTGAAGTAATTATTTTAACACCTACTGCTCCTTGAATTCAGGCAACAGCAAAAAACTGGGACTTAAAACAGTTCATTTTTCAGCTTAAAGAATCCACCAAATTGGAGTAGCTCACAGTCATATGGAGGAAACAGCGGTCGGAGACTTCCAAGTAAGTAAATAAATGTATTTACAAGTGCGTGAGAAGGGGCAGGGGCAGCAAGAAGAAAGCTGTTGTCCCCACCGCGTCATACCGCCAAACAGTGGTTCTCGCATGCAGACCATTCCAGAACCCACATCACTCAACCAGGTTCGGGAATGCTCAGCACATCAAGTAAGAACATGCACCAGACACAAATCCTTCCACCCAAGAAAAATGAATTGCACCAGTAAGGAAAACTGAAAACATGACACAGAAAACTGAAATCATGACCCATGACCATCTGATATGAGCCTCAAATAATTTTACAATTAACATTCAACATTTAAAGAGATTAAAACAAAGCAGAATCATCAACACATCAAAACAAAATACTTATAAGTCAAAGAAAGACTTCGACCTCTTTGCTGAATTGGTCTCCTCTAGTAGAGAAGTGATGCCTCAGATGTTGCTTTAGACCGTATGGTGTGGCCAATGGTAAACTAATATCACCAACTAGATCATAAAGCTAAGGAGTGTAATCTTTGTGAGGCAAGTTGTGTTCATTGTGCTTCAACTTGACCACACGTACACAATTCCACCACTGACAAGTCTCACTGTACAACCATCAGCACTCCTCTCTACCAGGCTAACATGATTCTTGGGTAACTTTACTCATACAGGATCTCTAAAAACTACCTTTGGTGTTAACATCAAATCTGCTATTGCTTTTAGTAGGACTAGACATGCGGTTTCTTGTTCTATCAAGGATCTGTGTACAATCTTCTTTCGGCAACACACTCACTGCTCCCATAAACATGGTGAGCTGCTTGCGGACATGGATATCACACATTACGCCTCCTTAAAGCAAAAAAGGAATAACACCAGTGGCAGTGTGGTGTACTGCAGTTTGCCCACAAAACTGCTCTCATGGAATCTTGAACACAACTGAATTGACAGCACCTCAGATGCATTCACTGACTAATCTGCTCATCCTTTCGACACAGCCATTGCTTTAGGGAGGAAACAAACTGCACTTCTTGTGCTGGATACCAGCATCACACAAAAAACATTCATCTCATGTGATGTAAATTGCACTCTTATAAGACAATTCCCGAAGGAAAGCCTTCCCTCGAAAAGATCTGTTAAAAACCTCAATCACACACCTAGTATTGTATTTCCTCAAAAACCTTTGATACTTAGTTTTCCAAGACAATGGTTTACCTTTGATGCAATAGTAGTAACTGCAATGGACCAAGAAAATCAACGCATTGCCTTTCCCATACGTCTCCGGGGCACTTTACCCTCCCCATAGGAGTCGTCCTGCATTGAAGACCCTGACATTAGCTTTACACACCACCCCTCTCTCAATCCAACCAACACTCAACATCCCTATCCACTGCAGCCCACCAACATTTTTCTTCTTACTAGCGGTCATGATGTGATGTCCATCTTGAGATGACTGCAACAACCTGTTACGGATTTTGCAAAGGGGGAACCGAATTTGCCACTGCAAAGTAATAAAGCCTTTTCTAATGTAAGCGCACTCTGCACCTTGCTATAAGTTTGATACTAAGGAAGGAAATTCACATGCAGCCAGCCTTTCACCACATAGTTCATGACTTTGACAAGCTCTCCATTCATCTTCACTCGCATGTTTACGAGATATCCAGTCCACTTTTTGGTTTTTGCTGCCAGGTAAATATTCCACTTCAAAATTATATTTAACAGTTTAGTACTCAACACAGAAAGATATGTTTTATAAGTAAGCAATACACATGCGTGGAGTCGAACAGTAAAATGTAAGGCAAACACCGCATTAGTTTAGGTATCTGCACCCAATTTACTGAAACGGAGATGACAACCCCCCCCCACCCCCCGCCCCCATTCTACTGCTCACCCCCAAGAGTTAGCATGTTGTTATAGTTGATACCGCATGTGTATCTCCGACATTAACGAGTGTTGGAATGCTGATGCAGTAGTCCTTGTACATAATTCTCGCTATAAACAATCTAATATGTTGTTAAGACATTTACAGTTTGCTGCATGATTCAACTGAGCGAGACCGGTATACAATTTCCATTGACAACTGCTGTAGTTCATGTAAAAACCAATAAAGAAATAAAAAATAAAAATACAGTTTAGTACTCAACCATACCAACCTTGCAATAGCTTTAGATGAATTAACATTACTACCATTCAGTATTTGAGCCTGTGGTTTATGGTTTGTCCCCCAAGTGTATGGTCTCAAATTATCAATTGCTGAGGTACAAGTGAGCACTTCTCTTTTTATTACAGAGTACTGCCATTCATGGTATTTCAATGTACGGGATGCAAAAGATTGTGTGACCATTGGAATCTCTGCCCTGTGACGAAATTGACCCACCCTGCTAGCATCAACAGTGAATTTTTTGCAGGGAACATACGATTTCAAAAGTGCAACCTGAATAAGAAGTGACCTGATTGAAGTAAAAGCTTCTTGCTGCTCTTTACCCCACACAAACTGGACTTTTTTTTCTAGCAACTCATACGTGGACTCAACAATAGTTGCAAAGCTTTGAATGAATTTCCAATAGAACGCACACAGCCCCATGAAATCACCCACCCCTGTCTCCAGTGGGACCCCTGAAGTATAAGCTGAGTGGGGGCCATAGGAAGGTGAAAGCCGCAAGGGCTGGTCTGGCTGCAGAGGTGCTCAACTGTGCAGCGGATTGCAGTGAAAAGGGGAGGCCGAGCAGCCTGTGATGGCCCCTGTTGAGCTGAGATCTGCGAGGGGGCTGGTAGGTGCCTTTTTACTCGGGGGAACCGGTGTGTTGTCCTGGCCGGAGTGCAGAGAACGGACTTCGCTGCCATTTTAGACTATCCAGCGGGCAGCGAACCCCCTTGACTGGGGACAAGTGGAGGTGTACCCCCAGTGCCGACTGGGGTGGCAGGGCCCTGCTGAAAGGGACTGGCTGCACCAGTCTTTGATGCCAGCGGGACCCCTGAAGGGCAAGCTGAGTGGGGGCCGCCGAAACACGATTGCAGTGCGTGCTGGCTTGGCCGTGGTGAAACCCAAGAGAGCCGCAGATTGTGGAAGTGAAAGGAGCGGCCTGAGACAGCCCTGGTGAGCGGGGACCGGGGGGAGGGGTGTGGGGGTTGGGGGTTTGGCAGTGCCTTCCTTAATTGAGACCCGATTTGTTGCCATTGCTGGAGGACATAAAAGAGGGCCTGGCCGCCATCTTGGTTGCGTCAGCGGTCGACGGACATCGCGCCAGGGGGGAAGTGTGCGTACAGCGACGACTGAGGTGGCCCTCCAGGGCTGTCGCATAAGGGGAGAACCTTACTGCTGGTGCGATCAGGCTGGACAGCGCCGCAAACCCCTATCATTGCAGGACTTGCATGGCAGGGTTAGGTCACGAGGGGAGTGACACCATCGGACAGGCCCCAGGCGAGAAGCGCTGCCCTCAGACTGACGTTTTTACAGCTCTGCCTAGCTGGAGGAGAAGAGAGGACCGCCGGAGGGGGAGCAACTGACTGGGGGTGCCCTATGGATCGCCTGTGCGCAGGAGGTCCTTATGACTAACCTGGATTGTTGTGAACGCAGGGGGCCGGGGCCCAACTAGAAGGGACAAAGCGATCTATTAGTTGCTATACGATTGAAGGGTGACTTGCCAGGAGCGCTGATTGAGACAGGCCTTGCACATCGCGGGCTCTCTGTGAGGCTCAAGACTAACTCTGACAGAGTGCAGAACCACCCGGGAAGTCGAGTTGGTGGCCGGAAGCACCGAAGGCCATGGGGAAGCCACGGGGGAAAACCAGGTCATACCCCTGGACCCTGAAGATTCGGCGACAGAACACAGGAAGCGGGATACTGCGGATCACAGCCTGAAACCCTGATGCAGCAGCAAGTGGACCAAATACTGAAGGCCATCATTGACACAAGGGATGCCCTACAGCAGGACATTGCACATGTGGCACTAGGCCTGGGCCTCCTTCGCACAGAACATGCTACATTGACTGATCGGGTGAAGCAGACAGAAGCGACGCTGGAGGTCATGGAGCCGGCCCAGAAGACACTGGTGGCCCAGATGGGGGAGGTCACACAGACTACAGGCCCTGAAACTGAGAGCTGAGGACGCCGAAGGCCGAAACCGCAGGAACAACATAAGGGTGGTGGGGTTGCCGGAAGGAGTGGAAGGGGCCAATATGGTGGACTATTTGGAAGACTGGCTGCGAAACAAGGTTGCACCGGAGGGCCGATCTCCATTCTACACACTGAACAGAGCACATAGGGTGCCGGCACGCCCGCTGGCGCAGGGAAGGCCCCCCCAGGCTGGTGCTGGCGCGACTACTTCATTACAAAGACAGAGACCTGCTGCTGCACAGGGCCCGCTCATCAGGCCCCTACAAGGTGGAAAATGGCAATGTGTCACTGTTTCCAGACTACACCCTTGAAGTACAGCGACGTTGCGCTTCATTCCTGGCGGTCAAGAAGGCACTACGAGATGAGGGGCTGCAATATTCGTTGATGTTCCCCGCACACCTGAGAATAATTTTGTGATAGTTCGGAGGAGGCATGGGATTGGCTGGAGTCTTATCGAGCTGGTACGGGAGAAGCAGGGCACAATAGGAGACCGTCCGCCGAGGGACCGCGCCCTCGCAGATCGCAGCGTGTCAGACGGCGTCGTCCAAGCTTAAGGGGGCCCACAGTAACCCAAACGGAGATGGAGAGATCAGTAGAACTGCAGGCAGTGTCGGACATTGCCCAAGAAAGGCTCTCTCAATCGGTGATGGACACTGAATCTGAGAAGGGCTCCGAAGGGTCTGACTCGGATGGGACTGAGACAGGAAGTGTTCCTCTGCCACATGTTACACCTGGGACAGCAGATGATATTGCTGATGCTTAATGTTCTAAGAGGTTGATTAGATCGCTGCTGCATAAGGATACGCTCTGTTTGCTCCTTTCTTCACATTGGAATCCCCTTGCAATTCTTTTATAGGGATAATAGCAGCTGCCAGGTTCTGGGGATACTAACCATTTGTAATGTGGCGGCTCTCAGAAATGCGGGCCCCCTGAGAAATCGGGGCTTCGCAATTAATGGGGGTATGGCACCAGATAGTGGCGACACAGTAAGTCTGGCCTAGTTGGCCCTTGGGCGCCTTCCCTGTCTTTTGGGTTTGTCAGCCCTCAGTTGCTACTAGAGGAAACTGATAGTTTGGATGGGAACTAGAGTCTGTGCCTGTTCTAGGGTGGCTGGGGAATTTTGGGGTGGGGATGCTGGGGGGGTTTGGGGGTTCATGTTGGGGGAAGTTGGGACCACCTGTGCGCCCAAAGGTAGCAAGCAGTTACTCATGGGACCTCGATTGCAATATGGGGACGATACCGGAATTAAAATGCATTACATGGAATGTGCGGGGGTTACATACAATGCTGAGATGCCATAAGGTGCATGCTTACTTGGTGCGCAGGGGGGCCCAAATTGCTTTCCTCCAAGAAACACATGTTAGCTGCGCTGAAGGCTTGGCATTGCAGCGTAGATGGAGGGGGCAACTTTTTTACACAACATACTCTGCTTTTGCCAGGGGAGCACTGATATGGGTTAGGGCAGGGGTCCACTTTCAGCCGACGCAGTATTTAGAGGACCCAGAAGGGAGATGTGGTAGTGGCGGGTTGCCTTAATCGTAAAGATGTGACGTTATGTAGTGTATATGCCCCCAATGTGGACCAGGCGGCCTTTTTTTACCCACCTGTCAGGGAGGTTAGCGCCATATTGGACTGGCCCGGTAATTATGGGCGGCGATTTCAATTCTATAACAGACACAGACATGGATAGGTCTCATCCCATATTGCCTGAAGGAGTAGTTTACCTGTAACTCCAGTTCCGTAGTAGGGGTATCTCTGTTTTAGTCATAATCTGTGAATAGTCCCGCCCATGCGCGTGGACCCCGGAGCAATCTAAATATAGTCTCTTAAGCTGTCCTCTTCTGCAGTCCTGCATAGACACTTAAGAGAAAATCAAAGACCATAATGCAGCCTGACATTAACAAGGCTACACTGGCATGCACTTTATCCTGAAGTGACAAAAAAAGATAGCCAAATAATATTTAAATTTACACATTTATCTAATTTTCACACCAAGAGAAACTACCCTTCACAAAACTCGTTTGTCATGATCGAGAGTGAGGGTTGGACAGACAAGCCCCATAGGCTGCCATTATGTGTCTGAAAAAGGGATACCGTGCCTTTAAGGAACCCTCTAGAGACCCTCGGAATCCCATGATGCACAGCCAAAGGCAAGTTACTTTCAGTTCTTTTTGAAGGTGTATAAAGCCAGGTCTGTATAATTCATGATGACGTTTCATCCACCGGGGAGGAGGCCGGGTCGCTTATGACTATAACAGAGATATCCCTACTACTAAACTGGAGTTACAGGTAAGAAACTACTCCTTCTGTAGTAGGGAATCTGTGTATAGTCATAATCTGAATAGAATGGCAAGCCCATCCCACACAATCCAAACCCAGCAGTGAAAGACGTATAGATTCACTACTGTGCAAATAAATTCCTCAGCGAAGCCTGCCCAACCTGCGCATCTGCCCTGGCAGAGTCCAAGCAGTAATGCTTAGCAGAGGTATGGACAGACTTCCAAGTGGCAGCCCTACAGATGTCTGCAATGGGAACATTACGCAGCAAAGCCGTCTTAGCCGCTTTGACCCTGGTAGAGTGAGCCTTAGACTTACCCCCTAGAGTCTTGTTAGCTTTCTGGTAACACAACTGGATACAGGACACAATCTACCTAGAAATGGACTGTTTAGAGGTGGCAAGACCAGTCCTCACCGATCCATAATTAACGAATAACTGATACGATCTACGAATCTCCTTGGTCTTATCTAAGTAGAATTTTAATACCAGTCTCACATCAAGTGAATGAAGGGACCTCTCCGCCGGAGAGGAAGGATGTGGAAAAAATGTTGGTAAGGTGATCGATTGATTGACATGGAAATCAGATATCACCTTAGGGAGAAACTTCGGGTGAGACCTCATGACAACCTTAGATGCATGAAATACAGTATAGGGCTCTTGGCAACACAGGGCCTGGATCTCACTCACCCTGCGGGCCGATGTTATAGCTACAAGGAACGCTGCCTTCCAGGATAAATGCTGTAAAGAAGCCTTATGAATAGGCTCAAAAGGTTCCTTCATTAATCTAGACAGCTCCACATTAGGCTCCCACGGAGGCGAAGGACGCCTAATGGGAGGAAACACTCATCTCAAACCTTCCAGAAAATCTGATGACAGGGATTTGGAAAAAGGAAGTTTGTGAAGGGCATTTCCTATACGAAGTTAAAGCTGCGAGGTGAACCTTAATAGAATGAAAATTAAGGCCAGATTGAGCCAAATGCAGCAAGTATGGAAGGATGACATCCTCCTTGCAGGATCAGCATCTTTAGAGGCACGCCACATGCAGAATCTCTTCCATTTGTATGCGTAGGAAGTCCTCGTAGACTGTCTCTCTGCCTCTTTCAGTATCTCCATGCAGCTCTCTGGAATATTTAAATGTCCATACTGCACTAGTTCAGGAGCAATGCTGCCAAACTCAACAATGAGAGATTGGGATGCACCATCTGCCCTCCGAACTTCGTGAGAAGTACCGGCCGACACGGAAGCCGAAGATGCGGCAGGAGAGACCGGTGTAGTAGGTCGGTGAACCACCACTGCTGAGGCCATTTGAGCAATGAGGATCATCTTGGCCCGTGACTGGGACAGTTTGATCAACACTGTCGGGATCAGGGGAATGGGTGGAAAAGCGTAGAGAAAGCTGTTTGAACCAGTTGATCCACAGTGCATTCCCCAGCGTCCACAGTCGGTAAAACCTGGAGGCGAAGTCTCGGCATTTGCTGTTTTCTGCAGTGGCGAACAGATCGATGTCTGGAGTGCCCCACATTGCAAAGATGTCTCTTAACACTTCGTCGTTTAAGACCCACTAGTGGTTTTCTTGAACAAGCCTGCTGAGAGCATCTGCCCGAGCATTCTGCACACCTGGCAGATGGGTCGCCGTTATTGTCAGTCCCCTGGCCAACAGCCATTTCCAGATCGCTTGCTCTTCCAGAGACAGTGTACGCGATCTTGAGCTTCCCTGCCTGTTGAGGTAATACAGCGTTGTTGTGTTGTCCGTCTGTACAAGCAGGGAATTGGTCCGAAAGGATGGGTGGAAGGCTTTCAACACCAGATGAACAGCTGAGTTCCAGAAAATTGATGTGATACGTGGATTCTCCAGTATTCAATCTTTCATAGATTCACATGCTTGTATCTTCCCAGTCGTCATGGTGGGAGTCTCACAGTAACAGAATGACCACAGCAGTAATAGAAAAAACTGCATAGCAAAATCCCATAGGGAATCATTATTTGGTAACCAAACCTCATCATTATTTGGTCCAAAACTCAGCCAATCGACTGCCAGCCCTGACATCACACTCCCCAGCAGAGCCATCCTGCCTCAGATTTCCAACCGCCTTCGTGTGAGGAGTCGTCTCCCTGAGCCTTGCTCAGTTTTGTTCCTGTGTGAACTTTTGACCTCTTGTTCAACTGGAAGTCCTTTCTGTTTACTGGATTTGAGGTACTGTGCTTCATATTTTTGCTTATTAAGGCTGAAAGCTCTAAAAAGAGGCTCTTCAGGCCCTGCAGATCCTGTGGAAAACCTAGACTGTTTTCTGAAGACCCCCACAAGGACTGCTTGGATTGTTTACATCCTAAACATGTGCCTAAAGACTGTAAACATTGCAGAACCTTTTCTGCGAAAACCCTGCGTGACAGGGAGGCACGGCTACTGTTGTGGCTTCAAAAGAAGAAGGTCACTTCAGATTCTGACTCTGAAGAGGAATCTAGAACATCTAAAAAGAGGAAATCTTCTGCTTCTGAGGAAAAGATAGAGCTTAAAAAGCAGAAGACAAAAGGCAAAGAGGCTTCTTCATCTTCACTTCCTCATAAAAAATCTTCAGAGTCCAGAGAAGTTTCCTCAGCTCCGTCGACGAAAATTGGGGCTCGCCGGCTTTGATTTCAATAAAACCGTCGACCGCTCTGTCGACGACTACTCAGTCGACGACTACCATATAGACGACAGCTGTGTCGACGACTAAGACATCGTCAAAGAAAGGCCCGTCGACGGGGAGGCCGGTCTCGACCTCGTTGACGACTCCATCGTCAGCGATGACAACTCAGTCGACGGCCACCTCGTCGACGAGAATTCATCTTTCCACGTCGACGAGAACTCAGTCGACGGGGCTCCGTCGAAGGCATCCTTTAAGTCTCCCAAGGCAAAGACAATTTCATTAAAATCTATTCCATCGTCGACGGGCTCGTCGACGAAGAAGAAATCTTCAGATTTTACGGCTTGGACAAAGATCTCTCCGCTTCCTCCATCTAATCTGCTGGAATTACACTCAGAAGATGAAGAGTCGTCAGGAGTGGCATATAGTCCGTCGCAACTTCAAATTAAGAGCCAGGAGACCGACGATGAAGAATATCAGGAGGTTCAGGAAGTCTCTTTCCAGGATCGTCCTGCACAAGATTCAAGGAGGTATGAGTCATTTCAGCAGACGTATGACTACGAAGAGGAGGAAGAACCTCAGCCTGATTTTAGAGAGGACACTATCTCAATGCCAATTTCCCTAGTAACAGACTTGCGGCTTATGATAAATGATTATTATCGACGTTTTCCTGACGCTAACACTCAAGCGTCAAAAACTTCAGACAAGCCTGCTCAAGTTGAACCACCTCATTCCTCTCCCAAGAGTTCAGCTCAGAAAATTAAATCTCCCCCTATTGTGACAATTAGGGATGATTTAGAGGAAAGTGACGCAGATCAATCGGAAGAAGGGAGAACTTCTTCAGGATGCTCAGGTTGGCGATGAATGGGACCAATATATCCTTCCAACTACTCCGTCTCCATCTCCTTCACCGGTGAATTCTCCGCCACAAGACATTGGAGGTTTCCATGATATCATGGAGAAAGCATCAAAAAGATTTGATCTTCCGCTTCCAGTACAAGAAGCTGAGTGTTTCCTCTATGATTTCAAAGAAGATTCACGGAAATCCATTAGATCTACTCCAATAAATCGCTCACATTTGGGAGGAAGGATTAAAAATGAGGAAAGTGGCTTCGGTATCTGCCTCAGTCCCCCGGATAGAAAAGAAATAGAGCCCCAGAATCTTCTCCGGCCTGTTTAATTGGACATCAGCGGCCAGAGTCTGTGGTGATGCAAGCCGCTCAAAGGCACTCCAAAAATCCGGTTTCAACATCTGCAGTTCCCCCGGATAAAGAAGGGAGGCGAATGGATGGTGCGGGGAAGCGTTTTACTGTGATGGCAGAGTCGTCCATAAAGGCCTCGAATGAGTTAGCCCTCATCAGCAGATACAATAGGCAGATGTGGTCTGATATACCACCTTTACTAGCTCATCTGCCAGAGGATAAGAATGAGAAGCGGCTGCTATTTTACAGGATGGTGCTCGGGCGGCCTCGAAATCCATAGATATTGTGATGGATTTGTCTTCAGTGGCATTCAGACAAATGGCAGGTGCAATGGCCCTGCAAAGGCAAGGATGGCTTAAAGCCACTTCTTTTTAGACCAGAAGTGCAAGCGAAAATAGTGGACATGCAGTTTGACGGAGAGAACCTTTTCGAAAAACATGTGGATGATGCCCTCCAAAGTATTAAAACTGACGCGGATACAGCGCGTGCGTTGGGATCTCTTCAGCAGGGCAGGTTCCAGTCCTTTCGGAGGAGAGGATCCAGAGGACAATTTTTGCAAACATCTTCTTTCCAGTCAAATAGATATCAGCCGTACAATCAGCAGGGATATTGCCAATTTTCAAATAATCAACAATTTCGTTCATCAAACACTTACCAACAACAGTCCAGAGGGAGATCTGCGAGAGGCAAATCGCAACAATCCAATAGACGACACTTGTTCAAACAGCAGCAATCATTACCTGTCCTCCTTTTATCCTCCTATACACAGGAGACAAGAACATCTTTCAGCCCTCAAGGAAGAAGTTTCATTTCTTCTACAAAAGGAAGCAATAGAAGAAGTTGCGCACCTTCAACAAGGGAAAAGCTTTTATTCGCTTTTCTTTCCAATAAAGAAAAAAGACACATCAAAATGGAGGCAGGTAATGGACCTGAGAGGTTTGAACAAATTCATCCAAAAGAAATCATTTTGAATGTTAGCCCTGCAAGAAATACTCCTTTTGATTGGCAAAGGAGATTATTTGGCATCACTGGACCTCTTAGATGCTTATTTTCATGTCCCAATTCATATAAATCACAGAAAATTCCTGCGCTTCATGGTGGCGGGGCGCCATTATCACTTCAAAGTATTGCCTTTCGGTCTAAAGTCGGCGCCAAGAATCTTTACGAAGTGTATGGCGCCAGTAGCAGCACATCTAAGACTTCAAGGTCACCACATTTTCCCTTATCTGGACGATTGGATCATAAAAGGTGGTTCGTTCAGAGAAACCCAACGTTCTCTACAAGTGTGCATGAACCTTTTCAATCGTCTAGGTCTGAGAGTCAACCTAGAAAAATCACATCTCATGCCATCGCAGTCCCTTCAATTTCTGGGAGCTCTAATCCGCACAAATGCGGCGAAGGCTTTTCCTTCAGAGTTACATATTCAAAAAATCATAAAGCGGACGTCGCATTTGCAGATAAAGTCCGTTTCAGTAAGAACCTACAAATCATTGTTGGGGATGATGTCCTCTTGTATCCCCCTACTTCCCAATTGCAGACTTCATATGAGGCCTATTCAAGAACTGCTAGACAAGCAATGGATTCAGTCTCAGGGATCCTTCGAAGATCGAATAGTTATCACTCCTCAGATCCTAAAGGCCCAGTCATGGTGGAAAATCAGAGATCATTTAGCGGAAGGACTGACTTTCAAACCACAGAACTACAGTTTTGTGATGACGGACGCTTCGCTACAAGGTTGAGGGGCGCATCTGCAGGAGCTCGAAATTCAGGGTCACTGGTCAAAGAGCGAAGCGCAGCTCCACATCAACTTATTGGAACTAAAGGCTATTTTCTTAGGTCTAAAAGCGTTTACCAGGATTCACGATTCGACAGTACTTGTCAAGACAGACAGCTCAACATCCATGTTATACCTTCTAAAACAAGGGGGTCCAAAATCAAAAATATTGTCGAAGCAGGCACAAGAAATTTGGAAGTGGCTTCTGAATCACAACATTTCACTTCAAGTCCAACACGTTCCAGGGGTGGACAACACAAGAGCAGATATTCTGAGCAGATCTTCCCGAGATTTATCACTAGTGGGAACTGGACCAAAGGCAACTTCTCAAAGTATTCAAGCTATGGGGCACTCCAAAGCTAGACCTGTTCGCGGATCGCCACAATTCAAAATGCAAACACTTTGCAAGCAGAATTGCACAAAAAGGGTCGTGGGGCAATGCGCTGCAGATGTGTTGGGCGGGGATGTTTGCGTAGGCATTTCCCCCATTTCCTCGAATATCAAAGGTCTTGAGAAAGATGAAATCAGAGCAGTGCCATCTGATTCTAGTTGCCCCAGAATGGTCGAGGACAAGCGTGGTTCTCAGAACTTCTCAAATTATCAGTGACACTCAGGATACAGTTTCCATTAGTGCAGGATCTAATCACTATGAACAGCAGCCAGATACTGCATCCAAATTTGAAAATCGCTGAACTTGTCAGAATGGAACCTCACGAACATGAGTCCCAACTTTTGAATATCCCTCAAGTATGCCGGGAGATTCTGTCACTATCTCGAGCAATCTCTACAAATAAAACCTATTCAGCTAAATGGAAGAGATTGTCATTGGTGTGCATCTAAAGGTCTACATCCTTTTCAAGTCTCTTCGGATCAAATTCTTCCACATCTTTTAATGTTGGCCAAATCTGGGCTCTCTCATATGTCTATAAAGGTACATTTGGCCGCTATTTCAAGATACACTAGAGTTCCTGACCGCCCATCTCTTTAGTCTCAAAGAGTTATTAAAGAATTTCTCAAAGGGCTTTTCAGGATGTTCCCACCAGTTCAAAGACCAGTGGTTACTTGGCAGCTTAATACGGTTCTTGCACAGCTCATGAAACCGCCATTTGAGCCAAAACATAAGGCGGATTTACAGTTTATCTCATGGAAAACAGTGTTACTATTAGCGCTCACGTCATCAAGAAGGGTCAGCGAGATCCAAGCCTTCTCAATTGCAGAACCATTTCTACAATTCAGACAAGACCGAGTTATTCTGAGAACGAACCCAAAGTTTATTCCTAAGGTCCCCTCCAATTTTCATCTGAATAAACCAGTGGTTTTACCTACATTTTTTAAAGATCCTTCATCATCTGCAGAAAGAGCTCTACACTCATTGGACATTAAACGATGTCTGAAATTTTACATCGATAAGACAAAATCGTTCAGAAAAACAAATCAACTCTTTGTAGCCTTTTCTGGCCCCAGGAAAGGTTTAGCACTCTCCAGATCCAGTATTTCAAAGTGGATAACTTCGGCGAACTACTTGTGTCATGTCAAAGCTGGAAAACCTTTACAAGCCAAGGTATGTGCACACTCCACAAGAAAGATGGCCACTTCTACAGCTCTATTCGCAGGGGTGTCGTGGCCGGATATTTGCAGAGCTGCGACATGGAAACATACGCACACCTTCACTAGACACTATTGTCTAGACACAGCATGGAAAAAGGATGCAGCAGTGGGACAGGCGGTTCTACGGCATCTATTTCATTAAGGTATTTATTAAAATATAAATGTATGTGTGCGTCTATTCGTATTTTGCACCAGACTGTTGATTTAATAAATCGATTTTCTGATATATTTTGAAAACTGTAATGTATGTTAACATTCTACACAAAGGAGCAGAGCCCACTGTCTATTTGGGGTTCTATCCTGGAAATGCAGTTTGGGATTAGTACTGCTTGCTATTCTGATACAAGCATGTGGATCTATGAAAGATTGAATACTGGAGAAAGAACTAGTTACTTACCTGTACACTATGGTTCTCCAGTATTATGTTTCATAGATTCACATGCGGCCCGCCCACCTCCCCATTTCTCAGGCAGAACCTCATTTTTTCTAGATATATCCTGGTCTCCCACTCGGGGCTGGAAATCTGAGGCAAGATGGCTCTGCTGGGGAGTGTGATGTCAGGGCTGACAGACGATTGGCTGAGTTTTGGACCAAATAATGATGAGGTTTGGTTACCAAATAATATGATTCCCTATGGGATTTTGCTATGTAGTTTTTTCTAGTACTGCTGTGGTCATTCTGTTACCGTGAGACTCCCACCATGCCGGGAAAGATACAAGCATGTGAATCTATGAAAGAGAATACTGGAGATCCATAGTGTACAGGTAAGTAACTAGTTTTTTCTGTCTGAGACCACGTGCCTTGGATCTGAAGGTGGCCCAGATTCTCCGGTGAACACCACCACTTCAGGGATTGTAAAGCGTGATGAGACAGTTGGATCCTGTCCTCCCAGTTCCCTAGTCTCTGGTTCCACCGATCTTCCAGACATTCCTGGAACGGCCTCTTTGTGGAGGCGTGCATGTGGAGTGAGAAAGATACAAGAGGCCATCGACCCCAGGAGAGAGGACACCGTCCTCACTGTCGGTGATGGAATGGACAGGAGCGTGAGCTTTCCAAAGGATTGATAAGCGGCGCTCCTCCGAAGGACCCACGCTTGCCTTGAGAGTATCGATGGAGGCTCAAAAGTACTGCAGACACTAAACAGGAATCGGGACATGTTGATGTGCAGACCCAATTGGTTCAACAGAGCAGCCGTACTGTTGAAATGTAATGTTGGAACGTGGAGGCTTTGATCAGCCAGTCGTCCAGGTACGGATAAAAAAAAAACCTTGTTCTTTCTTAGGTGTGCTGCCACCACCGCCATGCACTTTGAAAAAGTCCTGGGAGAAGACTTAAGGCCAAACGGAAGTACTGTATACGGATAGTGGTTGTTGCCAACCAGAAAACGAAGAACTTCCGATGCTTCTGGGCAATGGGGACATGGAAGTACGCGTCCTGCAGATCTATGGCGCAGCGCCAGTCTCCTCGATGCAGCAGAGGATAAATCTGGTGCAGGGACAGCATACAGAACTTCTCTCTGCAAACCCATTTGTTTGCTTGCCGCAAATCCAGAATGGGCCTGAACTCGTTTGTCCTTTTTCCGCACAAGAAAGAATCTTGAGTATAGACCCTTTCCTCAGAGATGGAGGAACAGGCTCTATCGCCCTTTTTCTTAACAGGGTATTGGCCTCCACTTGGAGTTCGTGTAGCAGGTATTGTGAGCAAACTGGTGGAATAGCTGGAGGAGGGCTGATAAAGCGTAGACTGTATCCATTGCAAACAATATTCAGCACCCACTTGTCCAGAGTACTTTTTCTCCACTCTGCCAGGTAGTTCTGAATGCTTCCCCCACCGGAGTGGGTAACAGAAGAGGGGGAAGTAATCCCTTAGGGCTTAGACCCAGCCGGCCCCTTGTTCCCTGATGTGGACCGTTGGTGCCTTCTGCCCCTTTGACGTCTCTGAAAAGGCTGCCGCTGAAACTGCTGCTGCTGTCCAGCCTGACAAACCTGCCCGCATTGGCACTGGGAAGAGTAACGTCGTTGGTAGGGGCAGAAAATCTTACACTGTTCTTTGGGCTCCTCCAAGCCAACAGCCTTAAGTGTCAACTTCCGCCTTCAAGCGAGCCATTTCCTCGTCTGCATGGGCCCTGAAGAGCGTGGAACCCGAAAAGGGCAGATTAGCAATTCGCTGCTGTGCCTCCTGTTTCAGGGATGTAAGCCGCAACCAGACGTGTCGCCTCAAAGTCACACCGTGAAAGTATTCATGGGCTGCCAGGAGAGAGGTGTCAGCAGCCGCACTGATGATTTGGTTTGACACCATCACGCCTTCATTAAGAATTTCCTGAAAGTCCTCACGCTTGTCCCTGGGGAGGAGTTCAAGAAATTGCTGGAGAGACTCCCATAAGGAGCGGTCATAGCGGCCCTAGAGGGCAGTCAAAATTGCTGCCTTCATGGAAGTGGCTGCTGTACTGCAGACCTTCCTCCCCGCCGAATCCAGTCTGCGGCTCTTTGTTCGGTGGTACAGTAGACGATGGAGCCGTAGAGTGCTGCTTCTTAGCCGCCACCACTATAACCGAATCCAGAGGAGGATCCATTCGCAGGAATGCAGGGTCCGGGGGCCTGTTCTTTTTTTGAAGCCGTGATGGAGCAGACTTCACAGAGGCAGGCATCAGGAATAGCTGCACAGCCGGTTCCTCCAAAGCGGGCACTAAAGGAAGCAGAGGACGAGAGAGTTGCTTCCGTTGTAGCATCTCGAAGAGGACAGAGGTGGACGGGGCAGGGACAGCCAGTGCGATCCATAGTTTAGCCGCTCCTCTCAACAGCACGTCTTGAAACCCTCGTAGGAGGAGAGTCTGACAAGGTCGGCGAGTATCTTCCACCACTAGAGGAATCTGTGTCCCTGGTGTACCTGGAACGTGACCACTCACGGCGGTGATGATGTGGAGACCTGGTAGAAGATCTGTGCCGACTGCGAGAGCAATGTCCCAACCAGGATCAATATCTCGGCCTTCTGGGCACAGCCGGAATAACCGGCACAGGCAGCTGAGGAGGCGGAGGAGAAGGCGGAGGCGTCGCAGTCCGAGGTCGTGGAGACTACAGATGAGGGACCACAGGCTGGGTTGTTTCCGGAGACCTAGATGGTGAATAGGTCCTGGAGTATTCAGAGTCCGAGGTACGAATCACTCTCCTCCTCTTACGGGTAGGCCTTGAAGAGGGTGCTCTGGAGGCAGTATCCCCTGATGGAGCACGCTGGTACCACCTTGACCTAGGACTGGAGATGCTAACCACAGTTTGACAGGCTTCGCAACGTCGACTTTTCCCGCGACGGCGAAGATCTCCTTCTCAACAGCAACTTGCACGTTGACGTCGAGCGGCGGGGTCGCCTCGACGGCAAGGGCCGATGCCTTCAGTACTCAGATCGACGACTATGATGTGTCGACGTTGTCTGTGATGTCCTAGACGTCAACCTCGTCCGAGGTCTTGACGTCCTTCCCCCCCCCCCTAGACACCAAACGTTGACGCCGTTTAGACCCAGAGCCCTGGGTCAACGGGGAGCATATCGTCGTCATACCTTTTGACGTCGTAGCCATAGACGTCGACCAGGACAGTTTTTGGGCCCTCTTGTGACTGGGGAACCCCCCAGAGGCCAAAGCACGGGAAGTGGAAGATGAAAGGTTCCCTCCATGCCCAGATTTTCCACCTGCAATCGGATGTCTTCTCTGCTCCAGGCCTTGAAGACGAATCTTCTCCCTGTCACGTAGGGTTCTCCTGGAGAATGACTTGCAGATGACAGGAGTCAGGAACATGAGAAGATGGAAGACCGAGTATGCAAACCCTGAGAGAGTCTGACTTGGCCTTCTTCCTGCCACACTCCGGGCACTTGTCAAATAAAGCTGGCATTTTAACAAAAGGAAGTGGCTTAACTGGCCAAAAAGGACAACAAATGGAAGATAAAGGCCTCAGACGTTGAATGAAACAATAAAACTTTCAAAAAAGCTCAAAAAATTGAAGAAATACCAATAAAGGTAGAGCTCAATGCTCCAGGGTCCTGCTAGCAGGAGCCAGAAAAAAGAACTGAAAGTAACTTGCCTTTGGCTGTGCATCATGGGATACTGAGGGTCTCTAGAGGGTTCCTTAAAGGAACGGTATCCCTTTTCCAGACACATAATGGCAGCCTATGGTGCTTGTTTGTCCCACCCTTCCTCTCTATCTTGACAAAGGAGTTTTGTGAAGGGTAGTTTCTCTTGATGTGAAGCTTAGATAAATGTGTAAATTTAAATATTATTTGGCTATTTTTTTTGTCACTTCCGGATGAAGTGCATGCCAGTGTGGCCTTGTTAATGTCAGGCTGCATTATTTGTCTTTGATTTTCTTTTAAGTGTCTATGCAGGACTGCAGAAGAGGACAACTTAAGAGACCATTTTCGATTGCTCCGGGTTCCACGCACATGGGCGGGACTATTCACAGATTATGGCTATACACCGAGATACCCTACCACAGAAGTGCCCATACATAGAATTTCCAAAGTAAGACAGGACTGGCAGAGTAGATGGGGAATAATAGACACGTGGCGTGCGCAGAACCCAGGTGAGCTAGATTATTCTTTTTTCTCGGCGCTACACAAATTAAATGTACGGCTGGATGCGGTATTATGCACCCCAGACATACATGCTAAGGTGGGCCACAGTGAATATCTCACAAAAACCCTCTCGGATCATAGCCCGTTATTGTTGAGGATTCAATGGGCCCAAGAGGGGCCCAAGAGAGACCCTCGATTCCAGCCTGGAGGTTGCGACCAAAGGCATTGGAAGACCCGGTCTTCCGCTAAGAGGTCGGGACAGGAATCGCGCAATACTTCCTTGAAAATGAGGGTACGGCGTAGACGACAGCAATGGAATGGGACGCCTTTAAAGTGGTGGTAAGGGGACTGTGTATCACTAAAATGGTGGGAGTACGGAAGACACTATTGCGAGATGTAGAGGCGGCAGAGCAACGCTTGCGTATGTCAGAAAGGGCCCTCCCCGAGAACCCAGATGCACAGGGGGAGGTCTCGGACGCTAGAGAGGCAGTGGTGGTACAAATAGAGAGGTTGCGTTGTTTCGACCACAAGAAATACTTGGCGCGAGCGCACGCGGAATGAGAGAAAGCAAGCACACTCCTGCCGTGGTTGGCCAACCCGGCCCCTCGAGGTACACCCATATTAAACTTGACCTCTCCGACGGGCAATCCGGTGTATACCCAACAGGGGATAAAATGGGTTGTTTTTAGACTAACGAGTTGTACCGGAGCAAATTACAGTTTACTGGGGAGGCCATAGGGGATTTCTTGGCTGACATAGCGCTACCGCAACTGGAAAAGACGCAGGCAGACCTGCTAGAGCACAAGATAACACTTGGGGGAATTAGGAAAGCAGTTAAACTCATGGCACATAATAAAACACCAGGTACGGAAGGGCTGCCCACAGAGTTTACTCGGCTTACATTGATTTATTGGCCCCCAAGTTGTTGGCTGTTTTTAAAGCGGCAAGGAAGGTTGGAGTATTATCGGCCTCCACCCGAGAGGCTGTCATTATTCCATTGCTGAAGCCCGGGAAGAACCCCTCTGATAAGACAGCTTACCGCCCCTTATCCATGCTCACGTCCGATTATAAAATTCTGAGTAGGATCCTTGCAACTCGGCTGCTCCCATATATGGTGCAACTGGTACACAGAGATCAAGCGGGCTTTATACCAACCCGGACTACAGCCACCAGTGTGCGACGTCTACTCCTCATATTACTGGAGGACTACTGTCTTGCCCGATCGGTAGATATAGAAGAGGCGTTTGACAGCCTGGAATGGCCATACCTGTTGCAGGTTATGCGCACATTTGGTCTTGGGGATGCTTTAGTGGGGTGGACCGAAATTCTCTACAGTTCGGCGAAGGCTCGGGTTAGGATGGGGGCTATGGTTTCTTACTCTTGCCCAGTAGGGCGGGCAACGCGACAGGGGTGTCTGCTTTCTCATTTATTTGCATTGGCCATTGAGCCATTAGCGGCACATGCCAGAAGGGGATGGAACTATGGCGGGCTAGACTTACTTACTGTGCAGTATATTTCCCTCTATGCCTACTATTTACTTATGTGTCTGGCTAATACAGTGGAGGCTCTGGATGGAGCGACGACCCTACTTTGCAAATTTGGCAGGGTTTCGGGGCTTGGGGTGAATTAGGCGAAGACCTGCCTGTTTCCGGTGACGTCATCGGAGGCTAGCCTCACCCATGTTGAAGGCATTCGGTGGGAGTCTCGATGCTTGCCCTATCTCGGAACCAATATCTATCATGCACCGGATGACTTGTTCGAAGGGAATATAGACCGAGCTATGCGAGGGCTTAGTGGTAGCTTAACGTTTTGGGGCACTTTGCCACTTTCGGTGGCCTGCCGGGGGCTCTATTAAAGATGGTAGCGCTCCCCCGGTTGTTGTATTATTTTAGGACACTGCCGATTTGGATTCCGGGATCAATTTTTAGACAGCTCCGCTCAATGGTCCGGTGTTTCTTTGGGGGAATGGAAGACGGCAGGTGGCACTGGATACGATGATGCGCCCGAGGGCTGATGGGGGTCTGGCGGTACCAGACTGAGCTATATTACTTGGCAGCTCAACTGCAGTTGCTTACCAAGGTGGTGGCACTGCAGTTTAGGGTCCCAGATGGACAATGGATTCCACGCCAAGTATTGTCCTTTATAGTACTTCAGCAGCAGCTGCGCCTTGGAACGCTTTCTAACGAGGAGCGGACGCTGAGGCTGTGTTGGAACCGGAGCCAGTGCAGAGCTGGAATTGCCCATCCTTATACCCCGGAGATACCTTTGGCTATGTGTACCGCCCATCCGCACGGGGGGAATTGGACTGCATTGGCCGAATGGGAGACATTGGGAGTACAAATATTGGGGGATTTGTATGAAGATGGTGCCCTGTTGCCCTATCAGGTCCTGCAGGATAGATATCACCTCCCTCGTTGGGATTACTTACTACGTTCGGCCCTGCTTTCAGCAATACAGAGTCACTGGAGGGAGGCACTCCTGGAACCACGGACGGCCATGGTGTGCCAGTATGTAGTGATGGCAGCAGGGACCTTCAAAGCAATTACATGTTTATACAGGCGCATGGTGTGCGAGGAAATGGAGCCACTGAGGGAATTGCAATGGAAATGGGAGGTAGATCTAGGCAAGGAGATCCCTGAGAAGACATGGGCTCAATTAGTCAGGAGAGCATGGAAAAGTACCAGGAACGCCAGATTCCTGGTACTTTTCCACATAGAGCTTACCTTACTCCTGCCAAGATTAATAAGTAATTTAAAATAGACACTGCCCAGTGCCCACGTTGTACACTAGAGGGAGCGGAGTGTCATCACATGATCTGGGGTTGTCCACAACTGGGTACGTACTGGGAAGAGGTAGTTGACCTGCTCTGCGAAGTTACGGAACGACGGATAGAACCTGACATGGGTACTTGTTTACTGCACTGGTTTCTGCATACACCCAAAACGAAGGTAACGAGTATGTTTTTAGACCTGGGATTGTTGCTGGCTAAAAGAGATCACAGCGCATTGAAGTCAAGGCAAGGACCCAACTTTGAGAGGTGGAAAGCAGAATTAATTAAATGGGCAACAAGTGAAAGTACAGTCCGGCTTCAGCATGCCCAGCGGACTAATAAGGCGCTGGAGACTGCAAGGGCGTGGGAGGCCATAGTCATGTCACTAGAAGCACCAGTGGCGGATTCAGATACAAATTCCGTCCTGAATGCACAGACGAGACTGCCCTCAACTTCAAGGGCAGTAGGGAATCCCCTAGTACAACCATGTTGTGCACCCATTGAAACTGAGTGATTAGAGGTTAAGACGTACCGTACTAATGTTATTACGATAAGTATTGTTGCTCTATAATTCATAGCCTGCTAATAGTTGGGACACACCGGTGGAAGTAGGTGGGCAGGGAGGAGGAGTGGGTCATCTTGTTTTTTGTTATAGGACTCCGGTAACATGGCACTGGCACACCTTGGTTGCTAGCAAGGGATGGGTCTCCATCAGATTGTTGTACGTTATAACGTTATGTGGCTAGCGAGAGATAACCTACAGACTGTATGCATACAATCCACGTGACCGCGAAGATACTGTGCAGTGAGACAAATGACCAGAGGGGCTGTAGCTATGATGAAGTATTATGTTTTATCACCTGCTTGATGTGTGGAAACCTCCATAAAAATACATTTAAAGGGGGCGGAGTCAAGATGGCGGCAGAGTAGGACGTTCCCCCCCCCCCCCCCCATGTCCCTCCGGCGCCTGACCTGCAAAGCATTGATTTAGCGGCCTCCCGAGGACCCCTAGGACCTGCCTGGTGTAGCGCTTGGTGCCCTGCAGCAGCGGAGGAGCCGTGAGATCGCCGGCGGGCCCTCCCGAGGTGCTGGCTGTCCCGTCCTGATTGCGGCCTGTGGCGTGGCTGGCGGAGGAGCCGGGACCTTGCCTGCGAATCGGGGCCGACGCTGTGGAGCCTGGCTTCCCATCGGGGGCAGAGCTACATGCCGGAGGTGGCGACGTGGTGCTGTCGTCCGGCGTGCGGAGATGCGCGGCCTGTCCAGCGGGTGAACTCAGCAGTGGGGGCAATGACTCCCGCCCCGGCACTGGGGGCGAAGCCTGCGGGGGTCCCCAGCAGGAAGCGCTGCAGCGCCGGAGCTTGAGCGGACCAGGCCGCCCCGGTGACGTGGTGTGTGGGATGGCGCCCGGACTCCTCCGGGTTCCTGTGGGGCAGTGAGCAGTGGAGATAGTGACGGTGCTGCCCCCCCCCCCCCCCCCCGACGTAGGCGATTCCCGTGTGGGCCCGGTAAGCTCAGTTGGGGGCCCGAGGTGGGGGTGATCCCCCTGGGGGAACTCTCGCTGGAGAGCGTTTGGGGAAACATAGCCCCACTACTCTCCCTGTTGGCTGTGTGTCCCTTGAGGTGGAGAGTGGACGGGGGTCTGAGGAAGCGGGGGCGTTGGTCGAGTCGCCCGGGTGCGCGGCCCCATAGCTGGACTATCCGAACTGCTAAAAGCCGGCCTGTGTCTGCCTATCCCCCACGCTTGGCACGAACTGAGTGGCTTTACCCAGAGACTGGCTACCCCATTTGCAGGATCACGTAGTGGTGCAGCGCCAGGAGTGGTGACGTGCAGCCTGGCAGTGGGTGGCAGCGAGTTGCCCCTGAATAGGACACGATGTCTGGCAAGACCCGGGGAAGCAAATCCGGGCGGGACGGTCCGCAGCGGGGTGCCACCCCTTCGTCGCCATCTGGCGCTGGTGCCTCTTCTAAGCAGCCTGATGATGATGCGCCTGTCACAAAGGCATTTATGCTGGAATTGTTCAACGCCATCAAGGAGGACATCACCAGCCTCCGCTCCCAGCTGGCTTCTGACCTCCGGGAGGTGCGTCGGGATGTGGACGGTATTGGGGAGAGGGTGGCGACCCTGGAAGAGCACGACTTGGGGCTCGCCGGCGACGTCCATCAGCTCCAGCAAGACGTTCTTCGGCTCACAGAGCAGAACTTGGATCTCCAGGCCCATGCGGAGGACTTAGAAAATCGGTCCCGACGGAACAATATCCGCATTTGTGCGGTGCCGTGGGATGGAGAGGCTGGGGACCTGCGGGGCTACGTGGAGGGCCTGTTCCTGCAGATTTTGGGAGAGGACGACATCCGCGAAGTCCGGATGGACAGGGTGCATCGCGTGGGGTTGCCGAGAGGGACGGGGGCTCCTCCCCCCGACATCCTGGTTTGCGTCTACGATTACCAACTTAAAGAGCGTATACTTCGGAAGGCGAGAGGGACTCCGTCGCTGCTGTACCGGGACCACCGTCCCCAGTTGTTTCAAGATCTGGCGGCGTCGACGCTGCAGAAGCGCCGTGACTTTCGCCCCGTGACGTCCTTCTTGCGAGACCAGAACATCTCCTACTCATGGGGCCACCCGTTCCGGCTGATCTTCCGGTGGCGGAACAGGCTGGTTCAGGTCCGCTCTCTGCAGGTTGCCAAGGACCTCCTTGGTTTGGACGACGGGTCCCCCCCCGCTGGGGGCTGGGGACTCGCCGGTGAGGCAACGTCGACGCTCCTTCCCTTGGCAGCGAGTGGGGCGCCCTGCCGCTCCTGTTCGGCCAGTCCCTGAGACCAGCGTACAGGAGCGAGATGCCACGGTTGCCTCGGTGGTGACTGACGGAGGCAGCCTTGCAGGACCCTTCTTCGGCTGCCTAACTACTCGGGAGGCCTCTGCTTGCTCGACGCCGGAGGGCCACCCTCCTTTCAGGTACCACTGGGTATTGATGTACTTTGCAAGGAGACACCCTGGGCCTGTTCATTGGAGGGGTGGGGGCGGAGACCCCGCCTCACAGACTTGGGGGATAACTACAGTGGTCCCGGCTTTGGGGTTGTTGGGTTTTCTTTTGTTTCAATTTACTTCTTGGTGGGATCCTGGTTGGGGGGGTCCCCGGAGAGGGTGGGGGGGTTGGTTGGGATTGGGGAAGGGAGGGTCCGGTGGTGGCGGCCGGGGGTGGCGTGTGCGGGATGTGTGGGAGATGTTGGTTGTGTGGGGGATGGAGGGAGGTCATGGAGTGAGTGGTGGTACGCGACTTGGCTACGGGCGGGGGAGTGGGGGGCGGCATTGGCTAGGGTCCTTGGTCTACTTACCATGGCAGGCCATGAGGCGACAACTGGCTGCTGGGTCCGATGAGACGCATGACAACTTAGGATGTGACCTGGAGTCTCCCTGGGCTGGGATCCGAGAGCGAGGGATCTGGGGGACGCTGCCGGTCCTAGTGTGGAGAGGGTGTTTTGATCACGCTGGCAGATGGGGGACGGTGCTGTGGTGTGAGGGGGGGGAGATCTGACGGAGCAGAGAGAGGGGTGTAATGTAGGATGCCTGTTACATTAGGTACTTGGAATGTGAAGGGGCTTAACTCTCCCCAGAAACGCCAGGTGGTCTGGAAATACATTCTGGATCATCACCTGGATGTGGTGGGACTCCAGGAGACGCACCTGGCCCGGAGAGAGGAGTCCCGTCTCAAGCATAGGCAATTCCCTCTTATCTACAGGTCTTCAGCGGCGTCGAAGCACAGAGGAGTGGCCCTGCTGTTTCGTTCGACCCTTCAGTTTCCACCTCTGGGGGTGCAGATGGCTCATTGTTAAGGGAGTGCTCCTCGGCAGGACTTGCACGTTCCTAGTGGTATATGCTCCCAATGCCAGGCAAAACCGGTTCCTCCTGGAGCTGTTGTGCTCGGTGGAAGACTTTGTGGAGGGCGGCCTCTTTTTAATGGGCGACTTCAATTTGGTCTGGGACAAGGATTTGGACTGTTCTCACCAGCGGAGAGCCGAGGCCGGCCTCTTTTCTGAGGAGACACGTCAGCAGTTTGAGGAGCTTGGTCTGCTGGACGGGTGGCGCTCTCTGCACCCCCTCTCTCGTGATTACACTTTCTTTTCCCACGTGCACAACTCTTACTCCCGCCTTGACCATGTTTTCTATAGCCAGTCCCTCCAGGGGTCTGAGGGAAGCGAAGATTTTTCCCCTCTCCGTCTCTGATCATAGCCTCCTGGCGCTGGGCCTTCAGTGGGATCCGGAGGGGACTGCGCCGCGAAGGTGGTTTTTCCCGGCGTCACTGGTGCGGGACGAGTCTTCTTGCAACGACCTCCGCAAGGCGATTCGGGAATTCTTTCAGCTCAACCCGGTACGGGACACCTCGATCTTCACTACCTGGGACGCCTTCAAGGCGTCAATCCGGGGTAGCTGCTTGGCCCTCAATGTGGCGCTCAATCGGCTGTGGAGGGTGGAGCGGGAGGCGCTGGAGAAGGAGCTCTCCACACTGGAGCAGGCGCACAAAGCCAACCCGACCAGGCAGACGTTGCGCTCCCTTACGGCTATCAGGGGCAAACTTCGAGCCCACTATAACAACAGGGCTGAGTTCACTCTTCTGAAGCTCCGTCATCTCTATTACTCCCAGGGGAATATGTTGGGGAGGCACTTGGCCCGTCAGCTTCGCCACCAGCGGGAGAGGGAGTACATAGGGGGCATAAGGGATGCCGCCGGCTCGCTACAGCACAACGACGCGACCAAGGCAGAACTTTTCGGGGACTTTTATGCGGCATTGTACTCAGGGGACGCCCTGGACCCCACTGCCCAGGAGGACTATTTGCGCACTCTTCCACTCCCTCGCGCATCTCCCGAATGGAATGACCTGCTCTCTGCCCCTATCACTAGGGAGGAAGTGTTGGGCGCCATTAAATCTCTAAAGCCCCGCAAGGCGCCTGGCGCGGACGGGTTCACGGCCCTTTTCTACCAGACATTTGCGGTGGAGGTCTGTGGATTTCTGGTTCGCATGTTTAATGAAATGGCTCGCTCGGGGGTGTCCTCCGTCTCCATGGCGGAGGCGGTCATCTCTGTGATCCCCAAACCTGGCAAGGACCCCTCTGTTTGTTCATCATTCCGGCCGATAGCGCTTCTCAACCTAGATGCTAAACTCTACTCTTCTATTCTGGCGTCGCGCTTACAGGATTTGATGCCGGTATTGATTCACCCTGACCAATCTGGTTTCATTAAGGGGCGGCAGACCCATGATAACACCAGACGGGTGGTCCACCTTATTGAGAAGGCCAACCGGTTTCATATTCCGGCGGAGTTGATCGGATTGGATGCCGAGAAGGCGTTTGATCTGGTGGACTGGCAGTTCCTGTTGCGCACTCTTCAGGCCTTTGGCTTCTCGGACGGGTTTGTGACCATGCTTAAAGCCAACTATAGCGGCCCCCGATCTAGAGTCGCGGTGAACGGATACCTGTCCCCCTTCTCGCATTCGCGGGGTACGCGACAGGGTTGCCCTCTCTCCCCTCTGCTGTTTGCCCTGAGCATCGAGCCTCTCGCAATGGCAATCCGGGAACACCCGACATTCGGGGACTGCCCTTCACTTGGGAGCAACATAAGATTTCTCTGTTCGCGGACGATGTCCTTCTTTCCCTTGCGGATCCGGCGCACTCCCTCCCCCATGTGCAGAAGGCCCTGGCGCACTTTGAGGAGGTTGCAGGGTTTCGGGTCAATTATAGCAAATCTTACATCCTCAATCTCACGCTCTCATCAGCGGAGGTGGACCGGCTTCGCCCGCTCTCGCCCCTACCGTGGTCTCACTCCTCCCTCTTGTATCTGGGGGTCCGCTTGACCCCCCACAGTGGGCAAGCTGTACTCGGCCAATTTCCCTCCGCTCTTGGCGTCTATCCAGACTGAGTTGCAGCGTTGGAAGCCGCTGTTTATCTCCTGGCTAGGCAGGATCCATGCGATCAAGATGACGCTCCTTCCGAAGCCTTTATATCTATTCCAGGCCCTTCCTATTGCTCTGGACGGGGACTTTTTTCGCCGCATAAAGACTCTCATGCTCCGATTCGTCTGGCAGGGGGGCAGGGCTCGCTTTTCTTTTACCACTCTTCGGCAGTCGCGGGCGGAGGGAGGGGTGGGCCTCCCTGATATGCATCTCTACTATAAGGCAGCACAATTGAGCGTCTTGGTGGAGTGGACCCAGCCCCTTTCGGAGAAGCACTGGCTCCACATGGATAGGAGTGTGGCAGGTCGCACGATCTGGGACCTGGTGTGGAAGCCTAAGGGGGATAGGCCCAAGAATGCTTATCTTAGCACCCCTACCTGCACCACCCTTAAGGTTTGGGATTCAGTCTCCGGAGACGAGCGATGGACTACTTTTCCGTCGCCCTTCACCCCCATACATTTCAATCCGGCCTTCCCGCCTGCGCTCCGGGAGGGCCCCTTTGACGCCTGGAGAGAGGGAGGCTGCCTAGCCCTCATGCATTTGTTCCACGGCTCTGCCCCGCTGACTTTCCCGAACTGTGGGCGGAACTATGGGATTGCTGAGAAGGAAAGGTTTCGTCACGGCCAGTTGCTACACTGGCCTCTATCTCCGTCGGTTCGGGAGGCGGCGACTAGGCCGCCAACCCCCTTTGAGGCCTTTCTTTCCCGCACCTAGACCATGCGTGGGGCTCTCTTTCATCTATAGCCACCTCCTGACCACAGCTGTCTCGCCCACGATATATGGGTCAATGGGAGGACCTTGTTGGGCGAGACATCACGGATGAGGAGTGGTCCCAATTATGGCGGGACATGGCCAGACAATCATTCGATGGAACTTCGGGAGGCGCATACTAAAACTATGATGGATTGGTATCTCCCCCCTGCCAAACTTCATCGCATTTTTCCTAACTCCTCCGACAGATGTTGGAGGGGCTGTGGTTTGTTGGGGGGACTTCCGCCATATCTGGTGGGACTGCCCGGTTATCCGCCCCTATTGGGAAGAGATTTTGTCACATATCAAAGACATCCTGGGGTATCCCATCAAGGACTCACTGGAGCATGTGTTGTTGGGTCTTAGGGACCCACTTTTAGAACATCAGACACGTGTGGACAAAAAAATCCTTTGGCTTTGCATCGGAGCGGCTAAAATCACTTTGGCGGCGGACTGGAAAAAGAGGGAGGCCCCAGCGATTTCTCTATGGCATGCGCGGATGTGGAAGTTGTTGAGCATGGAGCGAATGGCGGACATCTTTCTGGGGGACTTCAAAAATGTTGCTTTCCGCTGGGGCCCTTTGGTGCGCTTCCTTTCTCGGGGGCTACCAGCCGCGGTGTGCCCGCCGTCGATTCGAGCCCTCCATTTGTTTCAAGTGTGAATAGCGTTGGAAGCTTGCTGTAGTGTGACTGCGTGCTGCCACCACTGGAGGGTTGGGGGAGGGAGGTGGGTGGTTGTTGGGGGGGGGGGGGTTTGGGGGAGTTTTCCCGGTTACATTTTTTTTTTCTTCGTTGTGGAAGATTACCGTGTCAGTCCTAAACGGCGAGAGGGGAGGGCCTGCGGCCATGGGTTTGGCTGGTCCAGCCCTGGTGGCTTGCCTGTTGTGTTCATTCTAGAAGGGCAGACTTTGAACACTTGTATGGCATCCGTACTGGCGGCCTGGACTTGGTCCCCTTTCATCTCCTTTAGATTTGATGCCCTGCTGGGCCGGACAACAGGACTTTTGCTAGTCATAGTGGCCCCCCCTTCACCTTGTGCATCTCCCCTCCGTGGGAATTGTGGCGGGATTGCCGCGTGTTTACCTTTTTCTCCTTGGTTTTTACCTTCCTAAAATAAAAAACAACTTTGAAAAAAAATATTTTACATTTAAAAAAAAAAAAGCAGCAGTGTCTACAGCCCACCAGGAGCAAGATGTCCGTTTGTAAATGTGACACTTGGAAATTAAGGAAAATATGAATGACTAGTCTTACGGAATCCATAAAACAAAGTTAACTCTTCAGTTTAATTCACTCCCATTTCAAAGTGTCACCTTTATACACAGCAGGCATGTTGCTCCCAGCGGCTGGTAGACCTGGTCATATATCCCATGCAGGCCCATTGTCGCTTTCTCTATGTTAGCATGAGCACGTTGCAGACGGTCCTAGGCTTTGTGCACGTTACTATACAAACATTTTGCTTTGTGCCAGACTACTTTCACACAAAACTTGCCGTTTTCACGTTCTGTTCTTTCCTGGGATTTAGTCTGCACATCATAGACAAGGTCAAAAAATGCCCCTTGTTATTTTGTTCTGGTCAGGCCTCAGCAGCTATACAAAACACCAATGCAGCTGTTTGAAAACATGTACTTGTCCTATAGCTATGTACAGAATAGATAACACTGAGAGGAATATTTCCAGGGAAGAGATCGTGACAGCACCCGAGATGTAGCACTTTCATCTGTGCATGCTAAGATACAGGGTCTGCTGCAAACACCCAGAGATCTTCTGATATATAATCACTTTGCTTCTGTAGAGGGGAGGGGGGTTAGGCTACACTGTCTTTTATAATGACAGCTCCTTTTACGATTTATTAACTACTAACTATGCTGACCATATTTGTGTTGGCCATTTTCTCTATCATTGTGGCACATATATGCTGCATGCTAGAACACAATGGTTCAAATAAAACATTTTAACCATTACTCGTGTCTGTCAGATCTTATTGTGGACTAGTAAGAGTGTGAGAGCAAAAAGGTGTCCTACAACCGCGATTCCTGAGAGGGACGGGAGTGTTATTTACTTGGGTGTCAAATCACTTGGTGCTCTGAGTGAGAAGGAGGGCAAGTGAGACACTATAGCGAGTTAGTCCCGGACTCATTCGTTCTTAGGTGGTAGGAGGACACAGTCCCTGCCTAACAAGGTTCTATGTTCCAAAGCATAGTTCTGTGATTTCGCAGAATCCCTGCAACAACATGGTGCCATATCTAGAACTGAAAAAGATATTATTTTAAGTGGGAGAGATTTAGAAGTGCAGAAAAATGTTCCACATTATGAAAAATTTCTGCACTTGTAATTTCTCCCATTAAGAGTATGTTTGCGTTCTACATGTAACAGTGCCACATGTGGTGAAAGGTGTGTCCTGTGCCACAAGTACATATGACAGAGGCTATGCGTCACTAACACAAATATATCCCATTCATTTACACACATGTTCATACATCCCTAAAGACCACACACTCACTGACCCGCATTTCTGCTCTGTGAGTGCCCCAGTAGTCAAAGTATTTTGTGCAAACCATAGTACCTGGCTTTGTGGACTTGCGCTTAAAGACAATGAAGCTGGGCGTGCCAATTAATCAGGATTTATAAAGCACAGTTAACCACCAGTTATGGTATCCAGGCGTTTGCTGGTCCCAGAAGGCTCATTCAAACAGCCAGGTCTAGAGGGCCCTTCGGAATTCTGGAAGGGAGGTGATGGGCCAGAGCTGCTGCAAGGAGAGGCCGTTCCAGGTCTTTGTGGAGATGGAGCGTCTTCCACTTCTGCTTCGATGGATGTGGGGAGTGTGGGCTAGTGATAGGAAGCTGGAGCGTAGTCTTCAACATTTGGTGGAAATTCAGGCAGTGGCTGATGTAAGCGAGTACTTGGTTGTGCAGAGCCTTTAGTGTGTTTGTCAGCAGCTTGAATTGGCATCCCTTCTTTATGGGGAGCCAGTGTAGTTGCCAGAGGTCGGGCATCATGTGGTTTTTGTCGGGGGGGGGGGGGGGTGGACTAGTCTGGCTGTGGTGTTCTGTATGGTGTGAATTCTCTGTGGGAGACGTACAGTGATTCCTACGTAGAAAGCATTGCAATAGTCCAGTCGGCTGGTGAGGATGGCCTGTGTCCCAGTGAGTCTTGTGTGCAGTGGAAGCCACTTAAAGATCTTCAGTATCATGCATAGTGTGTGGAAGCAGGTGGACGAGACTGTTGAACTGTGATTTCATGGTGAACTTGTTATCAATAAGGATTCCGAGATTTCTGGAGTAGCCTGAGGGCATGGGTGTAGGACCCAGGACTGAAGGCCACCAGGAGTCATCCCAGGGGTTGCAGTGGTTACCGAAGATCAGCACTTCTGCCTCTTTCATGTTCCGCTTCAGGCAGTTCTTCATTCAGTCGGTGACGCTCGTAGTGCATCTGTGGAAGTTGGTCATGTTGGTGGTAGGGTCATCAGCAAGGGAGAGGATGAGTTGGATGTTGTCTGCATGGGATATTATGTTGAGACCGTGGGATCGGACGATGTTGGCCAGTGGGGTCATGTATATGTTGAAGAGGGTAGGGCTAAGGGATGAGCCCTGGGGGACACCGCAGACGATGTCCTTTGGTTCTGAGGTGAAAGTGTTAGGCGGAGCCTTTTCTTTTATTTTTTTATTTTGCCTATTTATATAGCGCGAACTCGACCCAAAGGTATTGGAGCGCTTTACATGAGCACCGTATTTACATTACACATTCAGGCACGGGGAGATTAAGTGATTTGCCCAGAATCATAGGATGTGGACGCGACCGAGGCTTGAACTCTGGTTTCCTGCACCAAAGTTGGCAGCGTAGCCGACAGACCACATCCTCTCCCCTCTGTTCTTCCGGTGAGGAAGGAGGTGATCCACCTGACTGCGCCACCTTGGATGCCACTGTGCTGGAGTCTATCAGCGTGTGGTGGAATACAGTTGTCTGGTAACAAAGCACAAGTTGTTTAGACTTCAGTAGATCACAATGATTTTCACGTATCAAAAATAACTCACTACAGAAATAGCTGAAGACCCCTTCTCTAAACCAAGACTGCGCTCCATAAGCCATCTTTGCCTGTTCGGTTTAAATTTAATACAGTCCATCGCTCCCAGATGCGCATTAAATGCTCTAAATCATTCTTTCCACTTGATGGGAGGTTTTCCCAGGCATTGTAAAAATGGTGGTGGTGGATTAATTGATTGCATAATGAAGCGCCACAAGAAAATGGAGGAATACGGAGAGAAAAAAATATATACTTAATACCACTCAGTAAGGTATGTATTACGGACAGATCTTGCCAAAAAAAGGACTAGTGAAATTGACTAATAGCCAATTATGTCCCCAAAAGTCAATTGAAGTCTGCCCGAACCAAAATGGCTGTAACTTTAGGACAGTAGTGGGCCAATGCTCAATCCAAAATAACTGGCAAACATGACAATTTTGTGATGAAGTAACACAAGGAGCATGGGCCGATGCCCAATCCAAAATGACCACTGAATGGGGACGGACGTAACACTCTAACTGCAGCAGTGGGAAAATGACCAAACAGATGGCTGCAGAAAGCGCCTAGTGCCCCAATGACATTAATCACAAAGCACATGGTCAGAATGATTGCTGGGAAAAATGTAATCCAAAAACAAAACTAAAAAGGAAGCCACTGTCCCACAAATGAAAATTACTTTACCGGGCTCCCCTCCATCAAGGGCCACCGGAGCAGAGAACTTGAGACTCGGCACGACTCCAGCACATCTCCAGAAGTACTGTTGCTGGATTTGTCAAGCATTCGTTGCTAGTGTCCGATGGAGGAAACCGCTGTCGGAGACTACCAAGTAAGCAAAATGTATTTATTCAAGTGTGTAAAATGGGGCAGCAACAAGAAAGCTGTTGCCCCCACTGCGTTATAACTCCAAACAGTCTTCCTTGTGTGCGGAATATTCTAGAACCCACATCAACACAAAAGCGGGCTCTGGATTGCTCAGCACGTGAAGAAAGGACATGCGCTAGACATAACACTCACGAAGAATGGGTGAAAGGTTGACACCCAGGTTCCTTGTATACAACAGAAAGGCATCAGCATATGCAGAGAAGATCTGCTTGGTGCCTAGAAATCTAAAAACCCCACTGTGCTTGTTGTCCATAAGCAATCCCTTAGCTGTTGTATACAACAGAGGCAAGAGCAGACAGTCTTGTCACGCCTCGCTCTTTATGGGAATTTTGTTAGTTATATATAGCTAGGGATTTTCATTTTGGCAATGGGACCAGCATTTAAAAGTGAAACAAAAAACAACAAGAAAAAAGCACAATTCTCCCACACCTTTTTCTTTTAGAACTGCAAAGACAGACCCCTTCTATCAATCAATCAGAATCTATAAAGCATGGGTAATCACCAGATAGTGTATACAGGCACTTGAAGGCCCCAGAGGCTTATTCGAACAGCCAGGTCTTGAGGGTCATTCAGAAATCCAGAATTCTACAAAATCAAAGGCCTTCTCTGTGTCTAAAATACAACGTTCACACCTTGGTCCTGCGGTGCAACAAACCGTGCAGAAGATCATCCTCAAGTTATATGCCTTTGATCTACCTGGGATAAATCCAGATTGATCCAGGACCACCAACCCAGCCATAAACATATTCGATAAACTACAATTATGTGTGTCCCTATTTATCTCCACCGTGATATTTCGCCTCTCTCCTGCACAGCCACCTCCCAGCCCACGAGCACCTTACTCAGCCCAGAAGCGGCACATCAGCAGTCTGGAGCCAGTCGCCGCCATCTCAGGTTGGTCTTAGGTTAGTTCAACAGGGCCCATGTATCTCAGCTAAGCTAACCGGCTAAGAGACAGCTCCATGGTCTGCAGCAGTAATAAAGGACCTGCTGCATGTCACTTTCGGCACTAATAATATTGTTAACTGCAGGCCAATCACACCGATGAAGAAGCCGCTTTACAGTGTGGCCATCTTCAAGACTGGCTCTGCCCCGGTCCTGTAAACATTTAAACTGCAAATAAAACACTATTTCTCGTAAGCAAAGACCACAGACTAGATGTTATTTTGTTTAGGATACTTCATTGAGCTATACTATCACTGCACTCCAACTGACCACTTACTGTATAGTTTTAGGCATGGGCATTCAACATAGCTACCAATTATCAACTAAGGATGCTTGGGAGTCACATTACTTTGAAATAAATAAAACAGGTCACCAGGTTTTAACATGGTTCAGGTATTCCTACCTTTGGAACTTGCTGGGTCTCCCCAATCACAATAGACTGATGAAAGCTTGACTGGACACAAACAATTAACCGTTCAGTAAAGTGTGCATAGAACATAATTGAGACCTCAATTTTCTGGAAAGCGAGTGCAACCATTATGGTGGACACTAGTAACTTAAAATGCAGTCAGGTAAAGGAGGAAATAATCCACAAACAAATATTTTAATAATATGACAGATTGGAAATGGATTGAGGTTATGTTAGACCTGGCACCGTGGCGTGGGACTCCCTTCCATTTTTTGCTGTTGCCTCATGAGTTTTTGCTGGAGTTAGATGCTTTGGGCATTGTGCAACTGCTATCCAGTGTCACAGTGCCAGTGCTCCCTATGGTAAATTGATGTATGGATTAGTGATTCCATGATTGGCTGGTTTGGTTTACCTGTCAGACCCTAGTACAGTGCACCAGAAGTGCCCAGGGCTGGTAATCCAAATGCTGATAGTGGGCTTGCAGCACTGGTTGTGCCACCCACAGAAGCAGCCTGTTAAAGTGTGTCTAAGGCTTGCCATTGCAGAGCCTGTGTGCAGTCTGGTACTGCCATGCTGACGGGGTAAGTGCACCCACTTGCCAGTCCCTAAACCTTCCCTTTTCTTCATATCAGACACCCCTATGGTAGGCCCAAGGGCAGGGTGCATTGTAAGCATAAGGTAGGACATGTCCTGGTGTGTGTGTCATGTCCTAGTAGTGAATTAGTCATTTTCGTTTTTTCACTACTGCAAGGCTACCTGTTCCCCGTAGGCCAGAATGGGCAGTTTGATTATTACATCTTATAATCCTAACTGACTCAGGGAACATGGTAGAAATTCGAATTTAGTATGCCTGAACTCAGAATAATAAAACCAACTTCACTAAAAGATGTATTTTAACATTCTATGTTTGAAAATACCACTTTTAGAAAGTTGGTATTTTCTTGTCTAATCATACAAACCTGCCTCTGCTAGGTTGTGTATTCCCTGTCTGGAGTTTGAGTGACAGGGGCTGGGGGATTCCAGGAGACCGGGTGAGTCAGCACAGGGCTGAATAGAGATCTGCATCTAGATGGGTGGAAGGAGTTGCACCTCGGACCTGAATAGGGTTGTGCCTTCCCTCCACAATGCTGGCTCCACCTCGTGTGGTGCGTCTGAGGTCTCTGCGCTGCACTCTGAAAGGAAAGAAGGAGTCTTGTCAATAAAGTGCTCCAGGACTGACCAGAACTGGTTTGGACTAGGCAAATGCCTCTCTGCCTTCAGAGAACAAAGAGAAACTGGGTATAAAAATTGGTACCCCAAACCCAAGAACTTTAGATCACTTTGGGAAACGAGAAGAATCCTTTGCTGAGGAGTAGAACCAGAGACTGAGGAGAGACTTTCCCTAAGCTTGAGGGACTGGCCTGCAGTGGTTGCCTGACTGCCAAAGAGAGGAGAGAAGGAACTTTGTGTACTTTATTCAACTTGTAAAGGATCTGCAAAGGCTTGAGAAAAGAGCTTGCCTCCTGCTGAAGTCTCAGGGACAGACTTCACCCACCAGCTTCAAGAGTTCTTTGGAAGTGCCTGCTGTTTTGTGAGGCTTTCCGAGGGACTGCGTGTCGCAAGGAGCTGGAAGTGCGACTCACGAGCAAGAAGCGTGTCACCACACTGCCGCTGTTGCTTCACAACAAGAAAGCGCCTTGCATCGCCAGAGAAGAGGATCGACATCGCAGTAGATGCCGCCGCATCACTGGGAAGCGTGTCGCGGGGCCTGTCGCGGCTCGCATTGTTGCCGGAGCACCCCGCATCATCGGAGAAGAGGATAGACATCGCAGCAGACGTCGCTGCATCACGGAGAAGCGTGTCGCAGGGCCTGTCACGGTCCGCATCGTGTCGCATCAAGAAAAGACCCCATCTGTTTCTTTGCACTGGATCTGCATTGCATCACCTTGCAGACCTTTGCCACGGACTCTACCTGGGCGGCTGCCTTGGTGTGAGCTCCTTTTGGCGGCGGGTTGCTATTGCCTACTTTGCACTATTTACAAGCGCTGTTTTAAAATTGTCTTTTATCGTTTTTAATCTATGCTGTTTTGTGTGTGAAGTGTATTATTCTGCTTTCATCTCTTGCTGCTGCTATTCTTTCCTGAGGCGCAAAGCCGGGAGATCTTTCCTGTACTCTCGCTGTGTTCGGGGCGAAGGGGACTCGCTTCTTACCTGGGGGCAGCGGAGTGAAGTCAATTGCTCCGGTGTCACGGCCTCGCAGCTCCACGCTCTCCTCCTTCCTGCTGGGCTCTCCTGGCGACCCTCTCGCTGGTCTGTTGTACAGCGGGATAGTCGCACTGGGACGGCGGCCATCTTGAGTGAGGCAGGCTCGCTGGTCGGCGGACTAGGCTTGCTGCCTCACGGGCGGGAAGTATAAAATCAGACGGTGATGACTCCGCGCAGCGGATGCGCAGTGCGGAGGCGCCTTTCCCGCGCCAAAGGAGCGCCTAAGGAAAGCCCGTCTGTGCCCGTCAGCGTCCCGGATGCGGACGGGTGCGGAATTGTGGAGTACACAGGCCCTCAGCTGCTTGCTTTAAGAACTGGCCTGCACAGCAACTGCGGTGTGTGTGACCCTGGTACCGGGGAGAACCTGAGCTGTCCGGGATGTGGTTGGTCTTTGGGATGGGACCGGGTGGAGCTAATGGCTTCCAAGCTTAGCCGGCATATAACCACTACGACGATTCATAACATTGATGACTGCTCTTACAGTTGTGCTCTTTTAAACACTCGTTCGGCTAGCAAGCATGCTCAGGATCTGTTCAGCTTCCTTACTGATTTCAAGCCAGCTTGTCTCTTTCTTACTGAAACATGGCTTGATGATACTTCCGGCAAGGATATTGCCAATGCCTTGCCCCCTAATTATTACGTACTTAGAAAAGACAGGATGAATAGAAAGGGAGGGGGAGTAGCACTGCTGATAGACAGACGGTATGAATGCTCCATTATTCCCACTAATGAAATTCACGGGGTAGAAGCCTTGGGTTTTTGCCTTTCTTTTTCACCTGCTCAATCCTGTGCCGGTCTGTTGATATATAGACCTCCAGGCCCCTTGGGATCTTTTAGCGAAGAGCTTGACACTATTATAGCAACCTTGAGTATTCAATTTAAACATTTTATCCTTTTGGGCGATTTTAACGTGCATTTTGATAATTTGGATGCCGCTGACACTATCAAAATACTAGATACCACTGCACCTCTGGGCCTTTTACCCTACGTGATATCGCCGACCCACGATAGAGGGCACACGTTGGATCAGATCTTTTCTACCTCTTCCATCTCTGTTGCGCCCCCTCTTCCCGTCTTATGGTCGGACCACTCTCTACTAGCTTTTAAGATTCAGTCCAGGTCCGCTGTAACTGGTAGACCGGTCGGCTGTCAGACCCGGCTGTCACAACCCTTTCATCTAGTTACACCTGAAATGATTGAGCAATATAGGCTCTCTCACCCCTGTTCTCTTACTGGGGACCTAGAACTGGACCTCTCTCGTTTCCAAACATGGCTAGCACAGTGCTTGGAGGACTTAGCCCCGCCTAAGCGTTCCCTCAAGAAATCTTCACGTGCCTCTGGCCCCTGGTTCACGCCTGCTCTCAATGCCAGTAGAAGGCTCTGTAAGAAGGCCGAGAGAGCTTGGCATGCCAATTATTTAGATCCGCTAAAGGAGGCCTATAGGTCCTGTATTAAGGCCTATCAAAGAAATTTATGTAGCCAAAAAAGTGTACTTCACCCAAAGGATTGAAGAAGAGGCGAATACTAGCAAAGAAATCTTTGCTATTGTGAAAGAATTCACCTCTCCTGCTGCCAGCTCCCTCAAATGTTCCTTCTCGGAGACGTGGGTCTCTCAATTAGCCAGCTTCTTCTGATTTTATTGGAGGAGTATTCAGGCAACTTTTACCTCTCTCGTTCCGGGAGGACTGTCCTGTCCTAAAACCCCGTCTGAGGTGCCTGAGCAGGGTCAACCCAGCCTGACAAGCTTCCCTCCTATCCAACTTCATGCCTCTTTGGAAATTCTCTTAAAAATAAGATCGGGCTCTCCGTTGGACCCCTGCCCCGCTAAGCTGCTGGCTAAAGTAGCCCATGTGCTCAACCCGATGGTTAACCCCATCATAAATCGCTCCTTAGAAACAGTGACAGTACCGTCCATCTGGAAACGAGCGATGGTCGTTCCACTGCTGAAGAAGCCTTCCTTGGATCACACTAATCATGCCAACTATCGACCCATCTCCCTGCTCCCAGCCTTGGCAAAAGTGGCGGAAAAGCACGTTCAGTCTGTCCTCTCGCACTTCGTTGAGTCCCATGGTATTCTGCACCACACTCAGTCCGGCTTCCGTACCAATATGAGCACGGAGACGGCCCTATTGGAGGTGACTGAGGCCATTAAGGAAGTCCTGGACTCAGGGGGGAAGGCAATGCTGATATTGCTTGATCTTTCAGCGGCATTCGACACCGTCCCTCACGGCCGCCTTCTGGCGCGCCTTGAGGAGATCGGTGTTGGAGGAACGGTGTTCAACTGGTTTTCGTCCTTTCTGACCAACCGCCAACAAACAGTCAGGGAACCCCCACACTCCGCGGTAGTGCCGCCTATGGATGTGGGTGTCCCTCAGGGATCAATCCTGAGCCCAACTCTTTTTAATATCTATATCTCCCCTCTGGCGGCACTTGCTGAGTCTTTTGGTGCCCAGATTGTCTCATATGCTGATGACACCCAGCTCCTTTTCTCTTGCGGGAAAGATATGGACTTTGATGGTGATCTCATTAAAGGCTGCCTGGAGGCAGTTTTCAATTGGTTTCAAGAGAATCAACTCAAATGTAACTCGGATAAATCCGAGGTTCTCTTTTTTGGCTGTCCTCCAGATACTTGTTGGAAATCTTGGTGGCCGCTGGATATGTCTCCCCCCTCTAATGCAACACTGGTGGCAAAAAAATCTCGGGGTTAAGATGGACACCCCTCTCACTCTGAAACCACAAATTATGAGTCTAGTTGGTCAGTGTTTTGGGGTTCTGAAATCACTTAGAAAATTTCTTCCCCTTCTCCCCATCGCCCATAGGAAAACGACAGTGCAGGCCCTAATAGGATCCAGGCTAGATTATGCCAATGTCCTTTATTTGGGCCTCCCGAAGTCTCTCCTCTCGCGCCTGCAGATTGTTCAAAACTCGGCCGCTCGGGCGATCTTTGGTCTTGGTCATCGCGCCCATGCGACCGGCTTGCTGCAAACCCTTCACTGGCTGCCTATCCAGAGGCGCATTGAATTCAAAACGCTCACCATTGCTTTTAAAACCCTTCAAGGTGTTGGCCCTCGCTACCTTAGGAAGAGGATCACCCTCTATAGACCAGCCAGAGCCTTGCGCTCGATGTCTTTATCTCTCACCACGGTCCCAGCAATCAGGCGCGCTCGTATTGGTGGACGTTCCTTCAAGTACCTTGCGCCCCGGGCTTGGAATGCCCTCCCACTTTCTTTAAGGAAGAGTGAGAGCTTGCTGTCTTTTAGAAAAGAGCTCAAAACTTGGCTATTTAGCCAATAAGCCTCTTTCCCCCTGTTAGAGTTCTGTGGTTTCGGGTCTGACAGCGCCGGGACACTCTGCTTGAGTAGCTGAGCGCTTAACAAAACCCCGTATAACATAACATAACATCACGGCGTTGCATGCCGCATAGCCACGGAAGCGCAGTAAGAAACCAACGCATCACCTCCCCTCGCAGAGAAGATCCGACGCATCCCGTATGCAGCAGTAGGGACCCGACGCATCACCATTTTTGCGTGTAAGGAACAGACGCATCACCTTCCCTGCAACACTTTCGTTTTATTGCGTTACGCATCTTAAGGTACATTGAACTCAAAGTGTTGCATTTTAACATCTAAAGAGAACTAAGCTAATTCAACCATTTTAAGTACAGTATTGTGGATTTTTGTCGTTTATGGGCTTATGTTAAATCTATATAAAGAATACTTATTTTTGATATAAAATGTACGTGGTATCAATCTGTAGTGTTGTCACTTGAATACTGTATGTGTTCACAAATGCTTTACACACTGCCTCTGAGATAAGCCGGTCTGCTCGTGCCAAGCTACCAAGGGGGTGAGCAGGAGTTATTTTAGGAGTGTCCCTGACTAGACGCAAGGGTCCCTACTTGGACAAAGTTACCTACCTCTGCCAACTAGAGACCCCCAAATCTAACAGGTTACAACAGATTTTGATTACATTTCTGTTTCGCATATGGAAATATCTAGACTTAAGTGTATTATCTGTGGCAAAATAGTCACTGCAAATGCATAACCTGCTTAATTTATATTGCATTTCCTATATTAAACATTAGTAGGGAATACTGGTAGGGACATTACAAATTCCCCCACTAGAAAGGTGTAATAAGTTATATGTATTTATATAACATGCCACTGTACAACAACCAGAGAACACGTTATTGGAGAAATGGGCCAGATTTACTCCAACTTTGATGGTGGCTTGGGTATACGTTAGGAAGATTGCCAACATTAACTCCAAGATTAAATTACATTAGCATTGTGAAAGAAGCCAAACAAGTTGCCATAATTTTACATCAAGTTCATATTGAGCAGCGTGAAGATCAATGTGCTAAACCTATTCAACCGTGTAGTCTAAACCACAACTGAAACCACAGAGGTTCCTCATCTACAGGCTCACCTCAAGTGTTGGTTTTCCATTGATTGCTTTCATCACAGCAGGATCACCAAGTTCAGACTCTTCTAGTTTGTCTTCATTCTCCTGGGTGTCAGTCAACACCTCTTTCAGCTCGGCTTTATCTTCGGTCTTGGCTTTTACTTCATCCTCAGTCCTACCTTTTCCCTTTTTATCTAGCACAGTTTCTTCTTCGTCTTCCAAAGAGGAGGAAGATGAAGACGAAATGGAGTCCACTTCAACAAACACCTCAGGCGTTGCTGCAGAATGATTCTGGATCTCGGTTTCTGAATAGGGCTCTGCAGTTCCAGTTCCAGGCACGAACTCCATCGTCTTTCCAGTATCCTCATCTGCAGAATCTTGATCTTAAAAAGAACGTATTTGTTAAGTTAGTTAACAAAACACTTGCCTACTGAATCGAGGAGCAAAAAAATTAACATTGAATAGAAAGACAAACAATTGCTCGGCTAATTAAACAGGCCAGATTACTATGAATTCCATTGCGCTTCCAAAACACCTTGTGCCACTTCAGAGAGCTGTAAATACAACCAGTCACACTCAAGTTTCAAGAAAAGATTGAGAGAATGGTCTCTGCTCTAAATGTTATTCTCTGTATAATTGTCCATTCCATTTTAACCCCTTGTGCGCTCATGACGGAACCACGCTGTCATGAGCCACGGGCGGCGTGTGCTCATGACGGCATGGTTCCGTCATGCTGCGGCTGTTAGCGGCCGCTCCTCCCACGCGGCTCTAATTCCCCACCTGTGCGGGCGAATTAGAGAGTGGGCGGAGTCGTGACGGAACCACGCAGTCATGAGCACAGCTCGCCCGTGCCTCATGACGGCGTGGTTCCGTCATGAGCATGGCGGCGCCTCGCTCACCCCTCACCCCCCCAGCGCTGCGGCGGAATTCACGCCGCAGCGAAGGGGTTGACTAATCGTCCCAATGTTGACAAAATACTTTAAACTGGGGCGAAAGATCTAAAAGTCGTCATGAATTTGTGGCATGCTACTTAAAACACATTTCTATAACAAATGCATGCCTGGTTTTACTATGGTAGCATGAGAAGATGCAGGCTATAACAAGCATTTGCAATGCAATAGGTCTCACATTTGCGAGAGTTGAATTTATTGGCATTGTAAATGACAAAGGCTTTTATTTATATGTTTTGATAATTAACACATTGATAAAAGGCATTGTCATGTACAATGCCTATAGCTCAAACACTTGTAAATGCAAGATCTATTTCATTTGAAAAAAGTGCCCGCCATTGTCCCAGCTGCTTGGAAAGTGAAAGCGTGCATGGCGTGCTGAATATTGCAGGAAAGCATGCCGTGACTGCAGTAGAAGAAACGCATTAATGAAAATAGTGCTTGAAGCCTAAAAAAAAAAAAATAAAAAAAAAAAAAAAAAGACTCCCTGTGTAACAACCAAAGTAAAAGGAGCAGTCCTGATGGGAGGTAATGAATGAAGACAAGGCAGTACTAAGGAGGGACTAACAAGCCTATTAAAGAATCAGAAGCCAGCATTTATGAGGGACAATGGCAGAAGCCAATGACAAATATGGGCGGAGAGTGGGCGACGCTTCTAATCCGTACTCCAGTTCAGTGTGGCTCGCAGAGCAGCGCATGCGCTGTCCAGGCTCGACCTAATAAATAAAGGGGTACGGTGCAGAATGGAAGCCACTTCCTGTTTACCTGTTGCAATCCCTCAACTCCAGCTCTCCCACATGGCTAGACTTCTGGCTGGCCTGGCAGCATAGTTACTCTATATAAAAAAGCGTTTTCATACCACATCACGGTGCCCCTAGGAGGCCTCTCTCCACCGCTGTTGAGTCTGAGCCTTCAGTATGAAAGGGGTTGGCGAGCCATTGTGCACTCATTAGGCAGTAAGCCAAGGAACCCTCACTGTGAAAGCGCCTCCCACTCCTGGGTGTTTGCCGAAGCCTGGCTGGTCTGAGGGATCATAGAGCACAGGATAATCAGTGGCACAGAGGAGAGGCAGGGATCAACATTCCAGGTGCTTGTACTGCCAAGTCGCACCTGAGCATACCTCTCATATAATTATGCATATTGACACTCCACTAATGAAGAAATCTACACCATACATGTATGGGATTAAGGATACAGTCCGCAGGAGCCAGAGATTCGATATTCAGTCAATCCATAGACCGCATAAGTGGCCCAAAGGTAGTAGAACTGAGTAGCGAAGCAAGGGCTCCAAGGATCAAGATGAAGGACATACTGACAAAGATGTAAGTGCTTGGAGTCAGGAGGGTAAAAGCTAAAAAGAAAATAGAGAGCTTTTGTGACAGTGAGCATGTACAGCTCCACGGACAATTAATTGAGC
Organism: Triturus cristatus; assembly: GCF_964204655.1. Lineage (NCBI taxonomy): Eukaryota > Metazoa > Chordata > Amphibia > Caudata > Salamandridae > Triturus > Triturus cristatus. Next base: position 205,823,334 of record NC_140591.1, on the reverse strand, counting down.
CAAGAACTGAAGGGTTTAGAAGAGACTAAAGTGATCTAGCGAATGGGAGGAGGAACTATAAAGAACTATACAGCGGTACAGCTCAGCAGAGAATAAAACCCGACAGCTTACTGAAGATTGCAGGGACACAGAAGGTAGAGCTCACAGGAGAATAAATGGTTCTATAAACTAGAAGGCAATACATTAGAAGCTCCCAGTACACAGGGTTCCAGGGATGAGAATTAAGGCATGACCTAATAACAAATAAGGCACTTCAGATACCGGACAATGTAGGTAGAGCTCATTAGATAAAAGTCAAGGGTCAGAATGAAACAAGGTCTGGAATAAATTGAGAATTTACCGCTCCAGAACCAAGCAGAAGTACAGCAAGCTCTGGTGATATTTAGGGATTAGAACCAAGAATTAGGGCTTCTAGAGATGTGGATACAGTAAAGGTGAACAGACTGAAGGGATCTAAAATACATCAAAGATGTGCATCCCTGCAGACTCAAGACTTTAGGGAATAGGAGGTACAGCTGACAAAAATGTTTGAGCTGTGCACAGAATAAAGGGTGTGAGAAAGAAGAGGCAGGGTGCTAGGCAAAGACTAAAAATGTATGGTGCGTGAGGATGCAGAGTACAACAGGCAATTAAGGTATTTAGAGGCAAGAGGAAGACAGTTGATATAGTAAGTTAATTCGGGGACCAGGAGAGTAGAACTGTGCAGAGAATAAAGCACTTTCCATGAACAAAACAAATGAGCAGCGAAAAAAAGCCTCTAGCGACCTGCCTCTGAAAGGTGACTTATCCACTGCGCCTCAAAAGGTGCAACAAAAGGTAGGACCATGCTGATCATGGGCACTTTATCCATTGGATTTGTATGAACGTACATCAAACCACAAACAGCATATAGCGATAATCCATCTTGTGAACACGATATTTCGCCTTGGACCAATCAAACATGCCCTCAAACACCTGACTGCCTGCAGACTATTCTATAAATCTATATATAATGAACGCTAACCTACCGTCCACCCACAAAGCTCTAACCAATAAACACATGCAATCAGTCCACGCACTCAGACACATGGCCTGCTCAGCAATTTCAACATCAGACTACAAAAAGCGACAAAGCAAAACCTTTCCACCAGACTGCAAGGACACCATGCATGTAGTACTGCCAGCACCGCATTAGTGAACTGTCTGAAAACTGCAGAATTCAAGCACAGGGGTAAAGGCCCAGGGTTACAGCCACCAGCCAAGAGAGCACTGTAACGGTTGCACAACACGACCGCCCTCCATCCGAGAGCTTTGCCACATCCGCACAAGGAGTAAGAACACCAGTGCCCAAACCACAGAAAGCAATTTAACCACTGCCTAACGGAGTAAAAAAATGCACTTCATTCAACTCCACAACCTGCCACAATCACTGCTGACAAATGAACAGTCCGTTCAATATGCCACACCCACCGTGACCAACAATGGGACATTAGAGCCCCATTTTTCCCCCGTCGGGGCGCTTTTCTTTAAACGTTAACATACCTGGAAGCGAAATACACGTTTCTGCAATAACCTTGCGTTGGTAAGGAAAACAGGGGCCACTTAACTCTGGGAGACATCTGATGCAGCCTACAAAGCGCATTGACACACACGACCTTTAACGTCAACTGGACCAAAACCGGGGCCGCAAAAGTTAGAGAGAGGGGGAGCAGGCGGTGAGCCCGCGAGTGGTGTGTGCACCACAGCGAGCCATGTGGTTTCAATTATCGCGCCTGTGTCTGGGCAAGATAATTGAAACCACATGGCAGCAGTGTGCGTAATAGACACCAATAGGCCATGGGCAGAGCCAAGCGCCCGGCTTTGGCCAATTGCGTGCGGTCTTTTATAAAAAGACTCACGCAAAGGCCAATAGCGTGGACCCAAAAGGAAAAGCACACGGTTCGTTTTGAAACCCCCTCCGAGAGGTCTCTTGCTGCGCGAGAAGTGTTGCGCACTGCAACGCTAGGTGCGAGACCTAAAAACAGGCCAAGCCAATAAATACCTACAAAAGTACAGATATGCACATAATCCACCATCAAGCATGTCCCCCAAATACACTAGGGCAGAAGTTAGGATAGTATTTTACAACAATAAGTAGGAAGCAAATGTGGCTACATTTAGCATTTTTAACAAGACAATATTAATGTAGTCAGATCATTTTGGTTGAGATGTACTTTTGCAGTTTATGTTTAAATGTCTATCACTGAAGTTTATTTTAATGTCTGAATTTTCACGTGGAGAAAATTCAAACTCCATCAAAGACTTAAGATTGCAAATCTTTAGAAATCCTAATGTCTTCCAACTTACGATTTTGTCCCACAATACTGGCTAAACCAAGCTATCAGCATTAATGTAATGACTTTGGGATGTATTTTTAGAACAACATACACTGCAGAAGGGTCCATCTGTAGTCTGGAGTTAACAGGAATTTTGAGGCACAAAAAGAAAGGATTTATCAAGAAAATATAATTGTTATTCAAGTGCAGAAACCAGGATTTGAACCCAGTTTGAAGGGGTACACGATCAACAAAAATAGTTGTCTAAATTTACCTATAAGTGACTAGATGTTTCAATCTACCTCCTGGGAAACTCCAAACTGATCAACTGTGCCCTGGTTTCATTCTACTAGGAACGGAGGCGAATACGGTCTCATTTGACCATCACAGGCCTCTGTTGCAATTGAATCCACCTTTACCAGGCCAATTGTTCTACCAGTGTAGCTATAATTGGAGTAAAGCGGAGTATAACTTAGTTACATTTTATTGCAGTGAACAGAATGAGTCACTTGTACAAAGACGCTCACTCAGTTACATTTCAACTTTTAAAGTGATCTTCAGGAAAGGACGGCCACATTTTCCTGCCACTGCCTGGAATTGGTAGCAAACTACGAAAGCTAACCCACTGAAACCAACAGGTCTAATGAGCATCTGCAATTAGTCAGGACACCACTGGAGGAGCAAGAACAGACTACCAAATACAAACCCAGTTAGAAGTAACTCCTCCTTCCTTCAACTCTACTGAATCCCAAAAATAAGTACATATAACTGATCTTTCCTGCGTATGGGCACTTCAGCACCAGGACTCCTTATAATATTTTGGCACGTAACATAAAAATCAACTGAAATCTTAGAACACACTAAACTAATTGGTGAAAATATTATTTTCTTAAAAAGGAAACTTTGGCCAAAAACTGTGTGCAAGGTGTAAATAACAAAGGATTTTCAAGGTCCCATGACAAAACACAGAAGGAAGGTTCTTGCATGCCCAATATTCTGACTTGGGCTGAAAACATGACAACTCGCTTGAGAGCCAGCACCCAAATTACCTCAATGTCTTATTCTGTAACCATGTTCTGCTGGCATCTTGCCTGCATGCTATCTGTAGCTCCAACCCCCACTATATTTTCCCCCTCCCAAGCACTCTTCCCTCCCCCACTCAAGGTCTTCCAGGAAGACAGGCAGTAAGAGAAGTAGATCTTTTTAGGGCAACAGCTCAAGGTAATGCTCCTAGGTAGCAATGGAGGAAGAATGCAATGAGCTATTCCTGTTATTTCAAAGTACGGTGATGAGAATTTGGTCATAAAGTGACCAGTCCAAAAAGGATGCTAATCTCCTACACTTCTGGTTCTGGTTTGGGCAACCAAAAGTCCCCAAACTTCAAAAGAGGAATCTGGTTCAACTAAACTCAAACAGGCAGACTGACATGCTGTACCTACAGAAAAAGGTGGTAACAAGTTCTGATCAGTGCTCTTTCATCTTAAGTCTTTACCTGGCACTCCCGCTAAACTAATCTAAAGTTGTGCAACTCCTGACATTGCCTGAGATCATCACCCACTGAAGAGACCAACACTCTCTAGAACTATCAACATAATAGGTAACAAGGTAATGATCAAGGAAATTAGACAACCTTGTGCTCCTCTTATTCTTCCACTGACCCCTTAGCCATTGAATGAATCTCCTCATCAATCCAGCAGAGGACAAGGACTGCCACTCTACCACACTCCTATCCTCTGGATATTGGTACACAATATAATTTTTCTTCTAAATAGTAAAATCTCTTTGTATATCTTTTCTAGCACCTAGCATTGTGCAGGTTTCATGTACAGTTATCTGGATGACTGCCTGAACAGGATGCCCGATCATCTCTTCTAAACAGCCAAAAGAAGCATTAGGACCAGGGTTTTAGAGAGCAGCCTCTATTTTTGCAAATTTAGCTTTTCCTATTGTATGCATTTATATAATCACCCAATAAATATTCTTTTGCCAACCTAATTTTAGAAACTCAAAGGAATATTTTTCCATGTCGATGTGCTGCGCTCCTCACCACCCCCCTCTCTTCTTAAAAAGTAAGTCCATAAGAATTGTTCCTCCAGATACATGCTGGCAACTTATAGCATTTCCCCTCTGTGAAAAGTATTACCATGGGTTATTCTTACCTACATTTGACACAGCTCACCACACACGTAACTGTTTAAGGACCTCATAATAATTTTTTTGGCCCGGCTAAAATCAGGTCCAGACTTATTTTTTCTTTGTCAACCCCTATAACTTCAGACTGCTTCAGCTTTTGAAAACATGTTTTCTAGCTGTGTTTGTACAAATGCTCCCATTGGCTAATCCTGATGATGCCCAAAAATTCCAAATGTCAAAACCCTGGTAGGCTGTGGTTCATCATACTTGTCATTTTTTTTATCAGTAGTGTTAAGAAAGGCTCCTTTCCATGCAGCACAGACTTCCAAACTGCAGAACGTCACATGGTTCTGCCCTCAAAGCTGAGCATCCATTTTTAAAAAAAATGTTCCTCTCATCTAGTTCTTGTGGTGACATTTATTTTACAGGTATGCAGATGACACTGATCCTCCTACAGGGCAATCTTTCTGGTTCAGCCCAGCACTTTCGTGCTTTATGCAAAGAGTGGAAACTGAACATAGCAATGGTCTTCAACGTCCTTCAGACAAGACGGAGGTCTTGATGGTCTAGAAAGATGTGTACCTGGATTTTATTTATCTGGCAATAAAAGTTACATTAAAAAAACAATTCATACAAATTAGACATTTGAAAAATCAAATATTCAGTGATAGATATTACAATTAGATCTCCTGCAATCCCATTCACAGGTTTACATTGCCATCAATTCATGGTTACTAAAATTATTAGATTACACTTACATTTTCTATACCAAAGTCTAACAATATACTCAGCAAAAGTTATAGGTGAAAAAAATTACCTTATAAATGTAAAGTGCATCACGCAATACTATTTGATCTGCTGATTTGCGCCTTTGCCAACAGAGCCCGACCCCCCACCCCCCTCCAGACATTTAAAACGGTCTACTAAGTTTTGTCAGCTGTCCCTGGAATCACAGATTTCATTGATCTCCTCCTTCTGTTCATTTTAAGGTACTGAAAAAGAGCTTGCCGGTGCGGGTCGATGGGCAGTAGGATTAATAAGGTCACTTCTACAAGTAGATCTAGGCTTGTTTACAGCAATTTACTTTAATTTGTCGTCCCAAGCAATCCCATTCCAGTCTGCAAGCGGTTCATAATGCTACTGCCAGACTAATCCATGGTGTCCACAGATTAATGCCTACTATCCCACTACTGCAGTCTTGTAAAGGGATCTCACTCCACGCTCTGAACTCGTCACTTGCTTGTGAAAATAATTTCAGGTGCATCCACTGGCATTCTCTGTAGACCATAAACTAAGCTCTCCTGGCTGCACCTCATTTTAGATGGGAGCAGAAAGGAGGACAGGCTGTTTCAGCACTGGCGCCTGCCACTCTTCTACCTCCCATTGTAAATGCTGAAACTATTCAACCTGATTCCCTTCCAAAAATCCTGAAAAACCAAATGTTCTTATCCAGCTAAGAATACTAATTTACTGCTATATCTTTGACAGATAACCATCAAACTACAACCAAGGGGCTGACTAATCAGCAAGAGCCTTTCTACCACCAGGTGATGTGGCACTCTAAATTGCAACCTAACATAACACTAGAAGAACAGTCTGGTAACAATCAACTATGTAGGGAGCTCTCTTCTTTTAGGTTCTCCTCCATCCACTGCAGCAGAGTAGAAATTAAAGATAACCGACTTAAGACATTCCTATTAACTGCATACTAATGTTTAAGAATCTCTCTCTGACCTTCTATACGGGGATGGTGAAAGTGGGCAAGGTCGGCAAACCAGCATGACAGACGTCTAAACTAGAAATTAGTCATCTTGCAGCATGAACCATTTGGACAAAAAGTCCTGAGTCTTCAGTAGTAGCACAGATAATGAAAAAGGAAGCCTAGCCACTCACTTTGCACATGTACTCACTTCATAAAAGCACTCCCTTGTGAAAGGATGAGCGAAGGAGTAAATCAGTAGTATGGAAAATGTGAGATACTAAAGTGGTGTATTTGACCCTGGAAGTTCCATTGTGTTTACTCCTGGCCAACAGGCATCTTGTACTCGTACGTAAATAACGGACTGGATTGCGCATATGAAATCTAATCACACTGCAACAAAGCCAATTTGTTAAGTAATAAAACTAATCAAGTACAACTACTGTGTAAGCCAAGAGTCGCCTTTTCCTGCAGCTTATAGGATTTTGACTCAACATTGCGCCGACAGACTTTGCATATCCATGTTCTGTGGCTTGATTCAATTGTAATTCCTTATCCCGTACCACTACACCATAAGAATCCATGGCTTTACATAGGAGTACATACATCAAACGAATATGGGTCTGAAGGGAGAGCGTTAGACTGCACAGATACTTGCGTGAAGAAGCCAAAATAAAGTTCAAGTTAGGGTGGTTGGTGGGAAATAAGTTACTGCTCAGTGAAGAGGTTGCAGGAAGGAAGGTGGGATAATTCCTTAGCCGCTAACAGCAAGAAGACACTTTAACCCCTTCAGTGCCCATGACGAGCTGGACTCGTCATGGGCCGCGGTTGCGCTGTGCCCATGACGAGTCCAGCTCGTCATAGACCCCGCCTGCTAATGCAACGGCCGGCACAGGGCGGGGAAAGGGGCGGGCACTGAAGGGGTTAAACTAATTTGGAGTAAACAACATTCAACTCCAAGGGCCACACTATGGAAACTGCACTGGTCAAATGAAAAAACAGAACAATTACATGTGCACCATTTTTACCACCTCGGTTATAGGGAATGGAGCAGACTGCATTTGCAACAAAACAAATCTCTGCACCGGAGAAGGCCAAAAAATCAAGCAGGTGGTTTCGCTCTACTTGTATTGCATTTTGAAAAGAAAACGCATTGCATCTGCATGAAACTTAGCTTGAAGTACCAACAGCTTGCCCCATTCAAATCACAAATTAAAAAGCAGTGCAAAATAAGTTCTCTTGATTTATTCAAGCAATAGCATTTGAAATAGCAAACATTTAAAATGGTATATAGGCAAGACATTTTTGATGGGATTTTTAACAATGGCTCTACAAATACATATCCTCCATTCCGCCCTAGCATGAGGAATTTTCTGTCACATAGATAGAAAAAACAGTTGTTTGCCCCTTTGAAAAACGCAGTAAGACTGAGCAAATTCAGTTGGCTATGCAATGTGTCTACAGAACGGACCTCAGATGTCCATGCCACTCCCGAACCCACACAGTCACCAGGGAATCACATGACAGCCAGTGTGGAAGCCAACGGTAGCAGATAAAGTGCGCAATGCTACCAGAGAGCATTAAAATAAAATGCAAAAAGAGCATAGCAGCTCAGGTTATTTTCCTGTATCTAAGACATCTTTGCCAGCAAACACCTACTCTCATATTCGCCAGAGGATGTTTATTCCATCTTAATATGCCAACACAAAAACATGATGCAAACAATCAGGCTTCAGATGGACATCACAAGTCTAAGTTCAGATTTGAAGATTTAGCACCAGCCTTCAACAGTGTGAAAAATACTAAATCTTACCAAGGCCAAATGTCACCTCATTGTACAAGTCAATCTCTTCATCTTCTTCTGCCATTTCCTCCAGCAGTGGCCCTTCTTCTGCTAAATAGTAATCCTCTGGGAGCTACAAGAAAAGGAGTGGATGCAATTACTTTAAGGTAATGATTTAAAACATGTTTTATGAAGAAATTTAATAAAACTATGGATTGTTTTTTGGACAATTAAAAACAAAGAATGTGCTGCTTCGATGAATTATCAAATATTGTGAAGGAGTGACATCTCTTTAGTTACTACAGTACTACATTACAGTTTGAAAGACTTGTTACATTAAATATCATAATCAAGCGAGCCCACAGAATGCCTGCGACGAGACCACCACCGGGGCTCCCCCTAGACCACTGACAGCTGGATTTCTAAACTTTCAAGATCGAGACCTGATCCTGCGAGAATTGCGACGGATGTGGGAAATCAAGCACACAAACACCAAAGTAATGATCTATCCTGATTACTCATGGGCTGTACAGAAGATGTGCCGCACATTTGACTCGGTAAGGGTGAAGCTAAGAGCCCTACAGCTCCAATACATGCTAATTTTTCCTGCCAAATTGAAAGTTATCTTCCAGGGCAAATCTCACTTCTTCCAGACCCCAGAGGAAGCGTGGGCCTGGATTGAAGAGCGCCCCCCCAAGATTGGAGGTAAAAGACACTGGCTTAACACGCAAGGACATCCTGAAAAGAATGAATCCCAAAGACAGAAAAAAAAGTAGACCACTGCGGATAGGAATGCGCAGAGCCCATGAAAGGACACCTCCGAGGGGAGCTCCTTACACACAGGAGAACGTGCACGTTTCAGATTCTGAAGGAGACTCAATCCAAGCCGGGAGGCGGGGTACAGGTTATCAGGACAATCCCCACTCAGAACTATCGGACAGACTACCTTGCTGATACGGACAGCGACCATCCACTCCTGTGGAAAATTAACTGCTGAAATAGGGGCTTAGTCACAGGTAGAAGGACGCTAACCTGTTAATAAACCCCAACCCCACCCCCCCACCCCCGGACACTAATACGCTCAGTCTTCCTGGGTGAAACTAACTGTATACAGTTTTTTGTATCCTTTTGCGTGCTTAAGTGTAGTAATAAAGTAGTTTAGGGAGAGGGGTGGGGATACAGACTTCTCGGGCTATAACTGTGCCAAGTTGTCATGTGACAGTTCAGAAGATGAGTGCAGGAAGTGGGAGAGAGTGGGGTGGGTGGGACAAGTTGCAGGGAAAAGGAAGTAGTGATAGTTCAGTAGTTAAGTGTTTCATTTCCGTTTTTTCAGTCAGCAGCAGGAGACTCGCAGACAGACAGAAAGGGGTTAAGATAGGACAGGATGCCCTCTGCCCCCAAACAGGGGACAGAAGACTACTCCCACGCAAGATGGGTGAGGGAGGATACACGGTAGTGGCGTGGAACGTCAATGGACTGGGAAACAAGGTTAAGAGAGGGCTAGTTGCAAAATATCTTGAGACTTAAGCCTGATATCGTCTTCTTGCAGAAGACTCACCTAATGGGGACACATTGCGCTTTTTTGGGTAGGGGGAACATACTACACTAGCTCATGCAGGCTGTTCCTCGGGAGCCAGAGAAGCCGCGATCTTAAAAAAATGCCTCCTTTTCATACCACAAAGACCTGGATTGATCTCAATGGGACGTTTGTGGCAGTCCAGGGAACATGGGGAAGACAGGAATTGACACTAATTAGTGTCTATGCCCCACCAAGACTCCAGAGTAGGACACTGGATGCTGTAGCTAAAGTCCTACTAGATTCTGGCCCTTCTACACATATAATCGGGGTGACTTTAACCATGTGAGCGATCCTAGATTGGACCACACGCACATAATTACTGGGAATCGCATTCCCACCTTGCTGGCTGAGTTTATAAAACTCGCTGGGACTGGCAGATCACTGGCGCTGCCACCACCACCCAATAGCCCGCAGCTCATCATACTTTGGGAGCACACAGTCTTTTCTAGACTTGATTATCTATTTGCCCTGGTGGGAGAGGTAAAATCCATAGAGAGGGTGGAGTACTTAGCAAGAGAAATCTCAGACCATTCTCCGTTTTGGTTAGAGGTAGGGGGCAAGAGATATGGACAGCGTTCGGAATGGAGACTCAATGCATGGTAATTACGGAACAATACTTAAAGAAGTGATTAGGACGGAGACGGATCTCTACTTTAATGAAAATGAGGGTACAGTTGCCTCGGAAATAACCCTATGGGGGGCCTATAAGATGGTAATGCGAGTCAACATACAAGATATTATATTGAGGAAAAACCATGGGGCGACGCTGAAGAGGAAGCCAATACACCTAGAGAAAGATGTAGGCCCGGACGTGGATACAATCCGGCTGCCTCAAATTGCACTCCTCGCAGGGAACTCAGAGCTCTGACAGAAATGGAGGTGCAGGCCCAAATAAAGGCCTCACACCACAGACTCTACGAGTCGGGAGACAGGGCAGGGAAGTTACTGGCCTTGATAGGCAGAAAGGAGGAGGCAAGGTGGGTGGCCATGATACAAGAGACCGGAGTAGAACACATCACAGCACACAATATAGAGGAGGCATTTTCCCGCTATTACACAAGTATGACGCCAGGAAGTCACTGATAGCTGCATACCTTGATCTAATTGACATCCCATCCATGACCATAGTCGTCTTAGGTGAAGGTATCACCCAGGAGGAAGTACTGGAAGCTATTTCCAGACAAAAATCAGGGAAGACCCCCGGGCCAAACGGCCTGCCGGCAGAATCTTTAAACGAAATGCTAGCCAATTAAGCCCCCCCATCTGTTAAATATGTACAATGAAGCAAGCAAGCATAGATCTTCGTAGTGCCCCCATAGTGGTAATTCACAAACCAGGGAAGCCACCAGAAAATTGTTGGTCCTATTGCCCAATCTCATTACTTAATGGAGAAACTAAAATATTGGCCTCCATTTTAGCGACTAGTCTACTTATAGTAATTACGTCTCTTATCCACTACGATCAATCTGGCTTCATGACGAAGAGCGCTACACGCCTCAACCTTCGTTGCCTGGCCAATTGGCTAGACACAGTGAAAAGCAGGACTACATCTCATTTACTCCTTTCCCTAGATGTGGAAAAAGCATTTGACACAGTTCACTACCTTACATGCGACAAGTTTTGGTGAAATTTGGATTCGGACAAAACTTTATAACATGGGTGGACCTACTTTATAACAACCATAGAGCCAAAGTCAGAGTTAAAGATACATTATCAAAGCATTTCCTAATAAAGAAAAGGAACCAGGCAATGCTGGCCTCTAGCCCCCCCCTTACTTTTTGCCCTGATATTAGAACCATTGGCATGTGTAATTAGAGCCCATCCAGGGATAAGTGATTTCTGCGACAATGACGGAAGTCTTATAGATGAACGAATTTCCTTATATGCAGATGACATTGTGCTTTACATAACGAATCCGAAGAAGACCCTCCCACAAGTACTACATCGGTTTAAAGAATATGGCTATAATGCGGGATATAATATTAATTGGAACAAGTCAAATCTGTACCCAGCAGGAGGTAATCTTGACATGTGCACATTACCAGAACATCTCTACATAGCCAGGAAGGGATTTAGATACCTGGGGCTCTTTATTTCCACCAATGAAGCGGACTGCTTGCAGAACAACATTAGGCGAGTAGTCACGGAATTCCGAGAAGATGTGGCCCGATTGTGGCAGCTCCTTCTGACATTACTGGGTAGAGCAGCTATGTAGAATATGATCACCCTCCCCAGGCTCCTTTACATCCTGCAGAACACATCAGAATCCCGTGGCAATCTCAAACATGATTAATGATGAACTTTGCATTCTCCTCTGAGATGGGGAGGGGGGATGGGGAGACGGGGGGAGACAGGGGGGGGGGCGGGTCACCCAAGAGTGGCACTTCAGACGCTACAATGCAGCCAATATAATGGAGGGATTGCATTGCCAGACAGTCCTACTACAGAGCTGCACATCTTATCGTAATTAATGAGTGGGGGCACATAACGGGAGACCACCCAACATACGCACTGGAAAGACTCCAGTTCCAGAAACACCTACTCACATTAGGTCTATGGGGGCTCAGGAACCAAAAGACTATTGTCTACCACACAAAGAGCGATTGAGGCATGAAGGGGGGGGGCAGAGAAACAGATGCAATGGGATAAAAAAGGTGACTAGGGCGATGCCGCTTTGGGAAGGCAAAAGATTTGTCCAAAGTGTCTAAACTACGTGGCTTTAAGAAATGGGACATGGTTAGAATTTCAAATGAGGGCAATATCTTACATAGTGGCAACTTAATTCCCTTCTCTGCACTTCAAACTGAGTACCAATTAGCACATACGCAAATATACAAATACCTCCAATTGCAGCATGCGTGGAGAGCAGATAAAATAGACACGACGGACATCCTCAAATATGCACCACTCAAGAGTAGATTGTTACAAGAAGAAATTTCCTCCAAGGCAGTTTATGGACATACAAAACTCGAATTAACATTCCTGACAATTTGAAATCCTTGCGGTCCAAGTGGGAGGATACCTTAAGCCCATTGGAAAATATTGATTGGGAGGAGGCCTTGATTCAGCCAAGAGAAATGGCTATTAAGCTACGACTTAGGCTAATTCAATACAAAATCCTTCATAGGAAGTATTATGATAGGGCCTGATTGCATACAATGGAGAGAGCGGAGTCACCCAATTGTCTGCGCTGCTACACTGAATGAGGTACATACAGACATACATACATAATGGGAATGCTAGAACATTCAAGGATATTGGGATAGGAAAATAACAGAACTAAATGATATACTAGATGTGCAGGTAGCCAGGATAACTAAATATTTATTACTCTGAATCTCCACAGACGTTGACCTTCCCAGGTACAAACTTTCATTGTATAACCTGGGGCTGATAGTTGCTAAAAGAGATATTGCTAGGCACTGGGGAACATCAGATATGCCCACCCCAAAGGAGTGGAGAACCAGGATGGACCTCTATCTGGGGGCAGAAAAGACAACATATGCAGCCGGAGGCTGCCCTAAAAAGTTCACTAAAATATGGGCCCCATGGTTGAGCTACAATAATTTAAAAATGGAAGGAGGCGGAAGCCAATAACAGGCACCCACCCATGTTGAAAAGAAATAAATCATGTGACCCCTAGCCACACACATACGCTAGCTGGCAAAGAAATACATCTCCTACATTTGGGGGGGGGGGGGGGGGGTGTAGGAGGATTATATTGTGGAATATATTTTTGCATCGGTTTTGCCGAAGCGAATTCCAACTGTACTATTGTTGAACAGACTGTGTACAATGATTCTCCTACCAATGTGAGGACTAATATTTTTCGGTTTCATTTTTTGTCGAGATGAAAATAATAAAATCTTTTAAAAACAAAAAGTGACAGTATGAAAAATGTACATCAAAAAGAATGCACCTTTCAAACGAAAGGATAGCATAAAAATGTTATTATTTCACATCATTAACTAAGTACTAATTGAGTTTCCATTTTTAGGATGTAATGTCCTATATTCCTGGTACACCAAATCATAAGATTAGGCGTATTATGTACATTACCAGAGGCAGTCCCCAATGGGTATTTATAGCTAGGACTACGTTTACATAGAAAATGCCTTTTTGTGCTGCTAATACCTTTGCCGCTGTTTGACGAACCTCTACAAAACTTTCCAAGTAAGTGCTACTTTGTCAAGTTTGTGCATGAAACGTTTTGGTGTGATGTCAAGTGTGGGGGGGGTGGGGGAGGAACCATGAAAAAAAAAAGGGGGGGTGGCAGGGGGAGGTCCCAAAACGCACAGACCATTATTTTTTCTCATAACTTTAGACAGCTACAGCCCAAACCACTGAATGGATTTACATCACATTTGGCAGAAAGCTAGATCTTGGTCCAGAAAAATTGCTTTTTTTGATTTAGTATGAATCCATCCAGTAGCATTTAGTGCTAAAACAAATTGTATATATAATCACACCGGAGATCTGAAAGCAGACAGATGTTCATGTGGAGATCAGATTGCCTGCAACCACATCAACACTGATGTGGCGGCGGCCTTTTTAGGCATCGGGACTCAGTCCCAAGAAAAATCTTTTTTGAAGAAAAAAAAAAACAAGTGAATATGCATTGCACAGGTTTTTTTTTTATTTCAAGTACAGGCTCCCACAGATTTAGAATAATAAAAATCCAAAAAGAACTCCCAGGTTGGGACAGGGCAAAGGTGGCGGGGCAGCTCTTTTGCTTTTTAAGGGGAGGAGCTGCATAACCCTCATCTCTAGGCTTAAAAAAGGACATGAGGACCTTGCGCTCTCAGGCAAGGAAATCAGAATGAATTAGTCCCACCTGCGAGTGCAAAGTAAAACCTGCTCTAGCATGGTGAGAGCATTGCTGGCTCCTGCTGCATTCATGGGTGCAGGCTGGGGAGGCAGTGGGGCTGTGGGGGTCCTGTACCTCCCCCACAGGACCAGCTGTGGAGTGCCCCCACTTTATTTACAAAAAAAAGGGTGAGGCCGGCTCCTGCAGGACCAGGGACAGGGCCACTGGGGCTACCCCACAGCCCTCAACAAGAATAATGACCTGAGGTGTGCCAGCTGGGAACCCCTTAAATAAAAGAAAAATGCCGGCTCATGCACGGTCCGCGGAAAGGAGCCACTTGCAGTGAGCCGGTGGTGCTGCAAAGGCCCCAGGGCTCTCCCCACAGGCCCCCATCAACATAAAAAAGCAGTGAAAATGTTAAACAAACAAAGTGAATGAGCTGTCACAGGCGCTCATTATTCACTACTCCTTCAAGGAGCACTCCATAACACCCTGCGAGGGCCATTTACATATTTTTTGATTTTGGTCTTGTACTGAGAAAGGCAGGGGCTCCACCATTTTTTTTCCTCATGTTTGGGGGGGGGGGGGGTGCAGAAAGTTCTGTGGCACACTAAGGTTAGAAGAAAAAAAAGGGGGCAGGGGGGACTTTCCCAGGCTGGGGCTTTTGTTCTACAGCTAGGAGTGCAGCACCCTTTAGGGCCTGGTACTGTGGTTAGAAAATGCATTAAAAAAAAAAAAAAAGGTACAAGGACCACTTTATGACTGCACTTTGAACTGAAAAATGTTAAGACACAGGCATGTTTGTTTTATTTGGTTTCCAAATTCTGACCCACAAAATGAAATAACTATGTAAAAAGAGTCACAAACATTAATGTGTATTTAAATAAAGCCATAAAATATTTTTTAAGTAATCCATATTAAGAAACATTGCATTTGAAACATACATTTGATTTAACTTGGTAACTTTTGGAGAAAGGAATATATATAGTTGGGTAAGAGGGGGGCAAAGCAGATTGGTTGCCAGCGGGGGTTGGATGAAGGGCACTGCTAATTACACCACATATTACCATCACTCATGACGTAACATGACATCATTCATAATATCACTGCAACATCTTTACATCTGATGACACAACTGTGCCTGGCGAGGGTGTGATTTCTAGTTACCTTAGGTGGTTTTAGGAGACAAGGGTACCCCGATATGTGAACCTGGGGTGATAATGAAGAGTTAAGAACAATGGTTCAAGGATGGCCCAAAAGGGTCCAATAGAAAAGGTGACCCAGGCAGGGTCACTTGTTTTTTAAGATAAGTGAAATCAATTCCGTAGGGAGCAGGAGACAAAGTACGTAAAGGGTCATGTAGGTCAAAAGATAGCAGGTATTTATTTAAACAAAGTCACTTTTAGAATGCTCACAAAATAAGAAAAGCGTGGTGTGAAATAGTGATAGTAGTTTTAAAAAGACATCGCATTGACAACAATATAGTAGTTGAATTCCATAATTGATCTTTACAAGTTATAAGGAATTCATGTTGTGGGGTGGTCGACGGCGTTTCGAACCCAATTATTGGGGTTCATCTTCAGGACAGTGGTGAGCATGTATTTTGAAGTTAAACTGCCCGTAAAGTTCCTAGAGTCTCCAAAGTGGTAGGCAGGGGCTTCAAAGGTTAATTATTTGAAAACCAGCAGCTTGGCAGTACATAGATCCGCCTGGAGAATGTAATTTTCTTTAGAGGGGCGACAGGGCAGTGAATGGGAGCCTGAGGCCGAGCAGTCAGAGATGTCCTGCAGCTGGACATCTCTGACTGCTCGGCCTCAGGCTCCCATTCACTGCCCTGTCGCCCCTCTAAAGAAAATTACATTCTCCAGGCGGATCTATGTACTGCCAAGCTGCTGGTTTTCAAATAATTAACCTTTGAAGCCCCTGCCTACCACTTTGGAGACTCTAGGAACTTTACGGGCAGTTTAACTTCAAAATACATGCTCACCACTGTCCTGAAGATGAACCCCAATAATTGGGTTCGAAACGCCGTCGACCACCCCACAACATGAATTCCTTATAACTTGTAAAGATCAATTATGGAATTCAACTACTATATTGTTGTCAATGCGATGTCTTTTTAAAACTACTATCACTATTTCACACCACGCTTTTCTTATTTTGTGAGCATTCTAAAATTGACTTTGTTTAAATAAATACCTGCTATCTTTTGACCTACATGACCCTTTACGTACTTTGTCTCCTGCTCCCTACGGAATTGATTTCACTTATCTTAAAAAACAAGTGACCCTGCCTGGGTCACCTTTTCTATTGGACCCTTTTGGGCCATCCTTGAACCATTGTTCTTAACTCTTCTAGTTACCTTAGGGCACCAGTTATTCGTGATAACTAGAACGGGATTTCAGTGGTTTTGTGAATTTAAAACTGTTGTTTTAATAGACATTCTCACCTAATTATAACGTCTCTTTAACCTTTGATTTTTTTTTAAGTTCATTTCAACATTTTAATAAAAATGCAAAGTAAGATATTGGCACACCTAACCATGGGCCTTATTACGATGGTGGTCGGACCGCACACAGACAGGCTGTCGGTGGCAGTCCAGCTGCCTACAGCCCTTCGGTCTGACCATCGGATTACAATCCCAACAACGATCCTGACGGGGTGGCGGTCGGAATAGTAGTCCCGAATGGGGCGGTGCCAAGGCAGGCACCCCGTCTGGATTACAAAATCCCTTTCAGGCAGCCTCTTTATGTCAGGAAGAACGCCATGAAAAGGCTGTCCAAAATGGATTTTAGGCCAAACAAACAGGGCCCCCGGCCATAATGGTCCACTGTAAAGTGGCCCTTAGGGGCCTATGTAGTTCCCCCACTCACCTGCTTGCACCGTGTGCCATGCGAAACACATGGTTCATGGTATACAGTGTTTGCAGGTGCAGTAGATGCTCCATACCGTGGTGGGTTGTGCTGCAGCCATTTTCCTTGGCCGCAGCACAAGCCGCCGTGGTATGAAGAAATTTCCAGCCGCCAACAGTGATCCCATCATAATGTGGCGGTTGGTCCGCGAACGCTTCTCAGGCAGTCTCTGACAGTGGCAACATAGAGGTTTGATCATCTACTATCGTAATAAGCTCCTATGTTAATTGCATAAAGAAATGCTAGACATATACATTACACTGTGGCTGTTCCCACTGTAGTTCTAGTAAAGTTACAGTTTCCAGAGGAAGAGCATTTGACGAATCTTCACAAAACTTTCCAAAAATAATTAATCCATATTAGCTCCTTCCAGAAATGTTTCTGGTGATCTGTCAAACAGTGGGCAAGAAAAAAAAGGGAGGGGAGAGTAAACAAAAAAAAAACCTTGCCCATGCTATTTTCTGTAGGAATTTTAGAAGCGTTTTTGGAGAAAAAATAAAGACTGAACTGTCTTGCACCATCTTTGGCAGAAAGCTAGATCTGTATTAAAAAAGCGTGCTTTAGTTTAAATGTGTTCAGGTGGTGCTCAAGTGGGCAGCAGCTGAGGCGGATGCCCTGCGGGAGGAAGAAGCGAAGGGCATAGGTAAAACCCCGATATCCTTGGAGTGGGCGCTTCTGCTACATCAACTTAAACAGTCCCAGCCCCAAGATGACCTGAGCGCGAATGCGACCACCTGACAAACCACATGTGACATGGTCCGGCTGTTCCATCTGATAGTCCATGACAACCCCTAGTTTGATTTCCCCCCCCGGTTTGTTCTTGATTTGGCAAACACCTGTTACACTACATACTGCATATAACTGAAGCCGAAGTAATTGTAAATGTCAAGATTGAGATCACCTGACTGGACACACATTCTTCATGTTAATGCGGTCAAATACTGATATGTAACAACTGTACTAACAAATGCCAATACATTTTTTTATTTTTTTTTTAAATAGTTTAAATGTGTTCAGCCATTTGAGAAATTAAGGTTGAGATATGTGTGCTATCTGGACTTTCCCACAAATTAAAGAAATTGACCATTCCATTTGGCTAATAATTTTTTTTTTACCCTCTCTGTACCCAGGCACGAACCAGTCCCCGCAGAAACAGACAGATGGTGCCGGAGAATGTGTGTTTATATGTGTATGCACGTGTACACACACACACACACACACACACACCCCCCCCCCCCAAATGACCAAAGGTTACATGAACGTTAAAGCTCGGTACACATTTTAAACGTACAAAATCATAGAAATTCAGCAGTTCTAGTTAGTCATCTTAAGTAACTAAAACAGGCCCTAAGAGAACTAACTCGCACCCACGCCTTGCACAGTTCTCATCAGGAATTTCACAGCAAACGTTGCAGTGATGTCAATGATGTCAAAGTAGATGTTATGAGTGATGTAATATGTGGGGTAATAAGCACTGCATGGCGAGGGCGCGAATTAGTTACCTTAGGGCACAAGCTATAATTACTTGAGAACCAATAATTGCTCATTTCTATGGTTTTGTGTGTGTAAAATGTGAAACGTTCCTGTAACCTTTGTGGGGTTTTTCCAGTAAATTATTACAGTTTTTAAATATTCTATTTCCCCAACTAACACCCCTGTAAACTGTTTTTAAGTGAATTTTAAAAGGTTTTAACGTAAATTAAATATTACTATAGCTTAATCCAACCACAGGCGCACATAGCGTTTGCAATGCTTGGCAGGGGTGGGGGGTGGCCGCAGGGCCTGGCCGCCAGCCAGGCTCTGAAGCCAACTTCCCAGATGCAGCCGCTCTCCTCAGGCTGAATTCTTCCAGTGTCTTCTACCAGAAATCTGTGACATGAATCTGAAAATAGAGAACACAACAAGACTACAAAAGGGGTGACTCTCCACCAAACAAGGGTACTTCCTCTTAATTATATGAAGTGCTTCTATATTTGGTGTACATGTTCTCCTACTCCTTGGAATTAACAAAACACACTTGCTTTGCCATCACCAAGCCCAAGAAGTTAGGATCATTTGTCCTTTACAGAAGCGGAGCTTCAACTGGGGCACCGGCTATGTTTATATTTGAAAGTGCTTCCCATTGAGGTTCAATTTCTGTGAAATGAGCATCAGGCGCAGAACGAAACCACCTGCCTGGTTATCCAACAAGAGTACACATTTGAGCACAAAATGGGACTGCGGTGAAAGCCTCAATACAAACAAGCAAACAGCTATTTCCCAAGGGTGGGCACCTAGGGGGGGGGGGGGGGGGTGGGCTTCGTATTGCAGGGGGTACCCTGGGGAAGTGGTGG
Organism: Triturus cristatus; assembly: GCF_964204655.1. Taxonomy (NCBI): domain Eukaryota; kingdom Metazoa; phylum Chordata; class Amphibia; order Caudata; family Salamandridae; genus Triturus; species Triturus cristatus. The sequence continues at coordinate 205,803,794 of NC_140591.1, read as the reverse complement.
TCTCCAGGGCCGAAAGTGGCCGAGAAAAGGGGAGGGGGAGTTGGGGGGGGGGGGGGGGGGGGTGAAGGAGGAGAAGCCATGCAGCCACTCTCCCCCTTTTGGATTAATCAGCCTGGACTCAGGGAGGTGGTGGTGGTCCCGGGCTGATATCCACCATGGGGGAAGAGGTCCACGTATGCCCCCCTTCTCCAACCTTATATTTAAATTGGTCCCCAGGACCAGGCCCACCTGAGGGCTCAACTTTAAACAAGCACGGGAGACCACGTTTGTTGATTTTTTCCCCCCCAATTTTGCCGCAAATTTGCAGCTCCACCATGGTTGCGCAGCAAAATTATATACAAAAAAAATGTTTATGGTCACTGGCAGGGTTCATGTGGGACCCAACCACCAGGCCTAGGCGTTCAGGGTATTCCCACCCTGACCCCTTTCCCTCTTTTTTTTTTTTAACTTTGTTTTTGGGACTCGGCTGAGCAAGCGTCCCAAAAACAAAGTTTACAACGGTGCAGGTCCTTTTCCAGATGATTATCATAGGCGATGGTTTGGTGAGGCTCCCTCTCCCCCCCCCATCCATCCAAGTGTAGTGCCATTTTAGTCTCCCCCCACACTTACGACTGTTGTACCCCCTCCTGTGTGTGGACGCATACTTATGATTCTTAAATTAGGTGACGTGGTCAATGAGGTCGGGGGTTATAGTTCATTTTTATTTGGTTTGCAATAAAATGATATCATGTAAGATACAGGACTTGGAATGAGATTCTCTAACATAATTCGCTTAATCATGGTTATACTCCTATGTCACTAATTGCTGTAAGCACTGTCCTGTTTAAATAAAAATAAACTTTGTTATAAAGAAATGAGGGGTGGAGGGGATGTGGATTGTGTGACGGGATTTGCGGGGGTGGGGAATGGGGGGGGGGGGGGGGGAGCAGGCGGAAAGCGAGCGGGGGAGAGCAGGAGGAAAGAGAGCGTGGGGGAGGGGAAGAGAACATCTGACTGGGAGGATGAAAAGGACAAAGCATCAGCTCCCTTCTGCCACCGAATTTTAGCACACAAAGACGCATGAACCTGCACAGGCACTGCCAAGTGGCACAATGTCATCTAACACACATGTAGCCTCGCTGTCCGGGTTCGGACGGACATGGAACAGTGGGGAATTAGAGTGGGTGACACGAGTAATGTTATTTCCCTGTATGCGGACGATGCCCTGTTTTATTTGGCTTCTCCCCGGGACGCACTTCCGGAATTGCTGCACCACTTAGACCGGTTTGGGGAGGTCTCTGGATTACGACTTAACCGTGGTAAGTCACTGATTTTTCCGTTGGCGGGCCTGGACTCTGTGCCCTTGGGGGACCTACCTGACCTTGGGCTGCGCTGGGAACAGGCAGGGTTCCGTTACCCTGGGATACAGGTGGCCCAGACGGACACGCAGGTGCTAGCCCGGAACGTAGATCGCATAACCGCTTCCTTACAGCAGTCGGTGTCCTTTTGGAATACTCTTCCACTTTCATTGATGGGTAGGCTGGCCATCGCCAAGATGGTGATGCTCCCTAGGACTTTACATGTACTCCAGAACTCACTATGTCCGTTGCCGCCACGAGTTTTCGAAACTCTAAACACATTACTCACGTCCCTGCTATGGGCGGGCCGGCGCAGTAGGGTAGCTCTTAACACTTATCCACAGCTACAAGGGGGGGGGGGGCCAGGAAGCTCCACGCTTCGACCTATATTACTATGAGGCCCATTTACCACATGCGGTGCGTTGGCTTACAGATAGAGACAATTGGGAGATACGCCTTCTCTCTGGTAGGGTGGACACCCAGACGCTGCAGGTAGCACTGATGCAGGGGGGGGGGGGGGGTGTCGGACACGTCTTCCCTATATTGTGCGACACGGCCGGTATATGGCAGCGGTTCGTTGAGGTCTTACGGAGGGCACCCTTTCACATGGAGCTCCCGATCTGGATACTGGCCCCCTTCATCGACAAGGGGCAATATATGTCCTTTCAATCTTGGAGGGCAGGTGGGTGCGAAGTTCTGTGTACTTCTGGGTTAGCAGAAGGGGAGCCCTCCCCACTGGATACAACTGACAGTGAGGAGAGTGGGTTAGATCTAGCCATTGGGTCTGGGCCCGACGGGGAGCGAGAGGGTCGGCCCCAGTAATGTCCGCAGTGAGACTCAGTGTCTTGCCTGGTTCCTTCCTCATGGTGCTATGTTTGCAAATTATTTTTTCTTTCCCCATTTTTCCTTTCCCTCCCTGATGCTACCTGTTGGCCATTAATGATGTCATAGATTTGCCTGCATACAATGCTCTGATGCCAGTTTGTGGTTTGTTGCTATAACATGTAAACTGAAAAATCAAGTTTAATAAAAAACCACATGTAGCAGACTCTGGCGTTTAAGGGCAGCATTACAAAGGCCTTGTGCTAGATCTGGGACTCTGTGGACTACTCGGTGAAATATTCTGTTTTCAGCCTAATTCTTCCGTATGCCTGCTCAAGGCTACTAGCCATAGGCCCGCCTGCAGCTGGTATTCCGGCTACTGCACAATCCTCTTTCAATCATTATGCAGCAAGAACATTTACCCCAACTTCTCCATGCGAGTTTGTAAAACCTCCCAACCCCGTGCCTAAACTACACAGCCAACCACAATATCTGCCATGTGCACTAACTCTGCTCAAACAAAACTCTGCCTAACAAAACTAATATTCTGAGGAACAGGGAACTGAGGGGGTACAAGGAAGCATGCCCACTGTAACCTGGGACAGAGGATCTACAATGGCACTATACATAGTCAATGTTTATTGCTTAAACAGGGCTCCCAGGGACAGGCAATTCAAGAGCTCTTATTTAATCTGTTCATCGTGCCAAGTTCTGTTTGCTCAGGTGTGCCCATCAGGCGTGTCTCCACCTTCCATCCTGCAGGCGCCGAGACTTATTCTCCTTATGGGTCGGCCTGTACAGTTTCTTTAATTTGGCAGCCTCTAGTTCAGGCCCTCCACAGCAAAATCTTTACTTCTCAAACGTGCTCCAGCCTCACCTGCAGCCAGCCCACAAGCCACCCATACACCAGCATCCACCTAGGACACTCTGCTGAGCTTACCTGGATGGGGCCGGGGCTGGCTTTTACAAACAGTGCCTTCTAGTTGAGTGACGAGACCAAACCAAAACACACCATAAAGGAAAGGGCTTCAGGAACTTTATTCCAAACACATTGTTGTGGCTCATTTCAAAGTGTGTTCAAGATTGCAGCAACCTAGATTAACGCTTGGGTTCAGACAGCATACGTTTGAGCCCCCAGACTCTTACGGCATTATACATTTATCAATCAAATTCAAGCTTCAAACCCCATTAATAGAGGCTAATTTACAATATAGCAATGAGCTTTTTTGTGGTATATGCAGATGTTGCTCATTTAAAATATACCAGGGGTTTAGTGTCAGTGGGTTACTGCACAATGTTACTAAATGCTCCGGGTGACAATGGTCATGTCTGCGGCCAAGGCTTTTGTTTAAAAAGCCCAACGCAGCCTCACAGACCCACATTCAAGAGGATTAATCCTGGTTCACTTTAACTGAACCAAACATCAAAAAGAAAGACCTATTGGCAAAGCAAACATTATAGAAAACACTCAATTGTAGTTGGACTGAGACTGCACCGTTGATAAGTCATATGAATGTTTTGCTTGCATTCTGTGCCAGTCTCCGATTTGTGTAAATAAAACAAAAAAAAAATCTGAATATTGCTCACAGCAGCTGAGGCACTGCCACAAAGACAAGGGTGAAAAAAAACAACAAAAAAAAACCACCCATATGCGGTCTAACTTATGGAAAACTTTCAACATTAACGTTCTACCCAGAACTTATGCGCCACCAGTGCTTCCTGCAAAAACCACGATGTAACCAGTCATTTTGCTTTTTTCCAGTAGAACTTCAAATACTTTTCTCCAAAATGTTAAGCTAAAAGCAAACATTTAGGCAGTCGCCGTTTTTCCTTCTTCCTTGATATTCTCGGAATGGTTTCAAGTGAAAACAGGCAAATGAAAGGATTGGGTTTTTTTCTGCATATTTATATAGCACGATCTCGACCCGAAGGTATTAGAGGCTTAACACATGAGCACCAGTTACGTTACACAAGGACGCATTATTTTTTGGTATGCACGGGGAGTTGAAGTGATTTGACCAGAATCACAGGTTAAGCCGACGCAGGGGCTCGAACCTGGTCCCCCAGGTCAAGAGTCGAAAAGTGTTATTTTTCAGATCAATAAACTATCATGTGGAAAATAGAAATCCATCAGTTACCCTTTACCAGGGCTTTAAGTAGACCGGGTCTCACCAGTGTTGAGCACCAGCAGTTTTTTAAAGGGGGCCTCGAAAAAGGGTCTCAATCAGGCTCTATTTTGTGCCCTGGCATAGACTGTGTTTTTAGGTCTCGCCTAGCGAAAGCAGTGCATGCGCTGCCCTCGCTATTGCGAGTACCTTTTGGAATAGATTCTCCGAAAGCCTTACATGCACGCGTAGGGATGGACAAAGATGGCTGCTCTCGCCACTTGTCCAAACCTAACAGCATACATGTAAGGACAGAGGACAGCCCGCAGCCATCTTGTTAAACACGGCGTGCTTTCACTTTAAACACAGTTTAATGGTAAAGCACGCCGTCCTGCGCGTGTGCACTGCGCGCCAGCCCAGCCGACCTCCCTTCTTTTAGCCAAGCACAGTGAGTGCCTCTCCCGCTGACATCACATCCCTGGTCCGATTGCACAACAGTGAGGAGGGGGTCTGGGCACTGGAGGTGGTGAGGACAACTGCAGGAACCTGACGGCAGGCACTGGTCGAGCAATGACGGCTTGTGCGCGCGCCAGCCTTGCCAAACTTAAGGATAGCCTAAAACGTGAGCGCGTTACCCACGTCTACTGCGGGGGACGCTCCTGAGGTGTCAGGTCGAGAGTTCATTGGGGAGGAAGGAGGAGTTCCCGACAAACATCAATTAACTGATTCCCTAAGCAAGACGAGAGCCCTGAGAGAAGCCGAAGAGGTGCTAGCTCGTGCAGGGTGCACCCCTGCGACCCCCATCACCTGCAGAAACAAGAGCCTTGTGAGAAGCAGGCCGGGGCGGGATCTGCCCCCACCAGCCTGCCTGTGCTGCAGACATGCTCGGGATGGGAGGCGTGCACGGGGCTGGCAGCCGTGCAAACCAGAGTTGAGTGTCAGCGCTGCGTCCACTGTCACTGCAGCTTGTGTGGCCACGCTGCACGGGGGTCAACATTGCAGAGCTTCAACGAGCCGGCGGATATCCAGAGGTGTAGCTATCACGGGTGCATCAGGTGCAGTAGCACCGGGGCCCACAGGCTTGAGGTGCCCACTGAAATCTGGGTGTTGCGGTCATTTAGAATTCAAACATCATCCAGGGGGCCCAGTTCCATCATTGCATGAGGGCCGATGTCACACTGGCTACGCTCCGGGCATGTTCCCCACCAAGAGGTGGTCAGTGAAGGGTGACGTGCAGTGCTTGGACGGCGCGCTCGCAGCATGGTAGCTGCTGCACCGGGCATTCCACCATGTCACCACTCACCTCTGCCACAACACCGGCCACCTCCGCCACAACACGGCCCAGCCCCACATGCCAAGCCTGGGTGGACGACACAGGGGTGTTACTTCATCTCTCACGTGACACCATTAGAGGTTCACCAAATTTACAGGGGGTATCCATCACTAGAGGATGTGGCTTAACAGCTGGAACGGAGAACCAGGTTCGAGTCTGGTTGGAGGTTCAAGCATCCTATGATTCTGTGCAAATCACTAATTATCCACTTGCCTAATTTTTTTTTCTAAATGAATGTGTCCTTTTGTAACGCAACTGGTGCTCATTTAAAGCGCTCAAATACCTTCGGGTCGAGTTCGCACTAAATAAAACTGAAAAAATAATATCAACTTTGCAGTTAGGTTGGTGAAATTTCATGTTCACTAATTACAAGAGGTCTGTGCAGCTACAGAGGATAGTCCAGCTGCATCTCAGCTCTTGTTATTAGTGTGCAATTCTTAATAGCGCGAGGCATGTCATTTTAGTGTATTAGATTACTTCATTGCACCGAGCGCAAGTTATTAGAAGTGACCGGTTCCAAACACGCAAGTAGAAACATGTATGCCCCCTCTGCCGTGATGATCTTGCTGTTTGTGAACCAAGAGATACGCCCCCCCCCTCCCTATACGTGTTTACACCGTGAGCTGATGTATTTCAAACTGCTCTTATGCGATGATGGAAAAGGAGGCACTGTGAAAACAGTAACCGCCTAGGATCACACAAAGGGGTAAAGTGGCAGCCGGGACTGATGCAAGATTTTCTAGTTTTACATTGTGCAGTTCAGCAACTATATGGTTCTCTTTCTTTCTCCCGTTTTATAACAATGCTTAATGTTTTTTTTTTTTTTAATTCCCTGAGGTAATAAATCAGTGCATACATGTATTACACATTAAACAAGTTTGACACAAAGCCTATCTGGAAAATAATGGCAAGTTAAGGAAAGTCTGGGTAAGCTATTTTAAAGATATTACCAGCTTCCCCCAACTTAAGAGACAGACCGATTTTAAGGCAATTACATCTATTTTTTTTAAAATGCTTGGGCACTGCAAGAAAGTCACATGTTAGACGCCTCGTCAGGGGTAGTAAGCGCTATATAAATGCAATTACAATATATATGTTCACATCAGTGCCTGTGAAGTGCTACGCTCAGCTTCAGATAGTCTCCGCCCTTAAGGTGTAGGCTCTTTGCATTGGGTATTAGCACTGCGGGTGGGGACTGCAGCTTTAGATGGTCAACACCCTCTACAGTTCTGTGAGGTGCTTGAGGGGGAACAATCTCCAATTTCACAGCAAGTTGAAACAAGCATTGGCAAAGCCAGTAGGTCTCGCCTATGTGAGATCAATTGGCTTGGTCAATGATTTTTAAGCCATGTTATAGAGGAGCATGTGATTAATAATAAGCTGTTTTTGTTGTAAGTTGTAGCTTGCGGAGTAGTTGTACAATATAAGTTACAGAAAATCTTTTGAAGTGTTATGACTTGTTTATGTACAAAAAGGCAAAATATTGTGCCGTTATTAGTGGTATAGTTGGGGTAAGTTATAGCAACAATTTGAAAAAGGAAATGAGAGGCAAATAATAAAACTAATTGATGTAATAGCAATATTGTGTGTTGTGTAGCTTTGACAACGTTTGGGCCTGGTGCCACAGCACCTGCTGCATCATTCAAATCATGCCCCCAGTGCCTGCAAGATAACTGCACTTGTGACTGCTTATTTAGTAGTTCAATATAGCAATATTTGGTATTGGCCCCAGCACCACTGCCACATTTAAAGCAAGCCCCTTTCAACTGCAAGGTAACTGCAATTGTGAATGCCCGTTTAATCGTAAAATATAGCAATATTAGGTGTTGAGGAGTTCTGACAAATTTTTGGTGCAGTGCCACTGCCCCATTCAAATCATGATCCTAGTGTCTGTAAGTTAACTGTACTTGTGACTGCCTGTTTAGTAGTAAAACATAGCAATATTTGGTGTTTAGTTGAGTTATGAAAACGTTTTGCCCCTGTGGCACTGCACCTGCTGCACCATTCAAATCATGTCCCTTTTAACTGCAAGGTAACTGCCTGCTTAGTAGTCAAAAATAGCAATAGTGTGTGTTTGGATAAGTTCTGACAACTTTTGGCCCTGATGCTACTGCACTTGCTGCACCATTCAAATCATGTCCCTCCTGCCTGCAAGTTAACTGCACTTGTGACTGCCTGTTTAGTAATAAAATATTGCAATATTTGGTGTTTAGAGGGGTTGCTAGAGCTTTGGGCCCCGATGTTACTGCACCATTGAAATCTTGACCCTAGCGCCTGCAAGATAACTGCACTTGTGACTGCTTATTTAGTAGTTAAATATAGCAACATTTGGTATTGGCCCCAGTGCCACGGCACCTGCTGCACCATTTAAATCAAACCCTTTTCAACTGCAAGGTAACTGCAATTGTGACTGCCTGTTTAGTAAAATATAGCATAGCTCTTGTATAAATAACTTTATTTGTAACGCACAATGTTTATTACAACATTTAGAATTGGATCATAATAACCAAATAGATTAAGATGAAAAAATTAATCAGACAGTGAGAACAGCTTTTGTAGAAGTATCAAATGCGTGGAGCCAGGTAAGTTAACAAAAGAAGGTTCCACACAAAAGCGAATTAATACAGTAATTAGGTATTGGGATCTGATAAAAGCCCCATTTTAAGATATATTAAATACAAGAGAATTCACAAGCACAGTGCAAGTGCTGTGCTGGTGAAACCTAAAAAAAGCGCTATGACATGGCCAGAGCTGACTATCCAAATAGCAGAGATTTTTGGGTTGGTCATTTAAAAAAAAAAATCTTGTACAGCAGCCTGACTCCTGTGCAGCATGGATGAAAGTAATAAGAAAAGAGCTTTTTTTTTTAAAAAAAACTTTCAGCCATGCTGAGCATCAGAAGCTGCATTAGAGCAGATCTAAAAACAAAAAAAGTGACAAAGCCAATAGATATTGCATGGTCAAGACCGGTTGGTTTTGCCAGTGCTTGCAACACATTTTACTGCCTGCTGACATAATGGGCTATCCTTTGCCGAAAAGCAGGGGCCATGTAAAATCACTGTTGGATAGTTCCTCTGTGGTACAAATTTTTTATTCAAACCACTTAATCTCTCCATGCCTAACAAAGTGAATGTTTCCGTCTGTAACGCAACTGTTGATCGTGTAAAGAACCCTGATACTTTCAGGTCAAGTTTCTACTATATAAACCCAACCCGCCCCCCCCTCTACCCCCACCCTATAAAAAAAAAAAAATACGTAGAAATAAATGCCACTCTTTGGGGCCGATTACGATGGCGGACGGACTAGAGTTCGTCCACCATCGTGGTGGTGACCGGGACCACCCGCAATACATGCGGCGGTTCTGCACACCATGGCTGTTGCATCTTGCATTTTAACATTGCGGCAGGTGCTGCTGATAGCAGCACCCACCGCGATGTTAAAAGTGCATGTTGTGCATTTCACTGCACTACGTGGCAGGCACCACACGGTGCCTGCCACTTGGTGCAGTGAAATGTAGGGGGGTATCATGGGTACCCCCAGTGCACCCGCACTTCCCCGAACACTAGGGGGGCCTGCAGCGGGCCCCCAAAACCTATCTCTGCCTGCCTTACAATGGCGGTTTACCCACGACGGAAAGGCTGGCTGAAGCCCGCCATTGTAATTTGGCAGACAGTGCCTGCTATGCACCACCACTATTTGACACAATGTGGACCGGCGACCCTGTAATCGAATCGATTGTCTGTGGCGGTTGCGTGGCGGAAGGTCATTGCGACCGCTACGGTCAGATTCCCCCCGCCATCCCAATTTGGCGGGGGGGAAATCGCGATCCGATGGTGGAAGTACTACCACCGCTAGCGGTGGCGGTCCTTCTGCCATCGTAATCGGCCCCTTTGTTCGGTTGTGTAAGTGGAGTTACGCTGTCAGCCAACTCAGGACTATTTCTATAACCACTGCTGGAGCGGGTAATTAAAAAAAAAAAAATTGTATACCCTCCCCATTTTTGCATGTTTACATTAAATTAATTATTCAATTAGAATCGACCTAATGGTTTGAAGTGGAAATTATTAATCAACCTTATTAATGACTGAAATACACGTGGGATTGCTTTGCATGACTATTAATGCGTAAACTAAATTATGTACGCATATTAATGAGAATTAGAATATTGCATGATATATGTCGCTATTGTGATGTATTTGTAATTTGTGCTTTATTTAGAAAGTATAAACCGCTTGAATGTTGCTTATTGCTAGATAAATACACACACATGGGTATTAGTGAGGGAATAACATTTATTTAGTCATTTCTATGTATTAATTAAGTTTTGTGTCTTTTGCTCAAGTTGACCATTTGGGCCTGCCACAAAATGGCTGCCTCCGGTATCTAACTGGACCGTCGACGCTACACGAGGTGCGCCTGTGCTAACGCCAGCTACAGTGGCCTCGTCATGACCCTAACCAGACTGTACCCACCAAGGTCGCCCTGGGAAGCAAGCCAGCTTTTCTGAAACAACAATAAGACTCCTTTTAAAACCGAAACAAGCAAGACTGATGATCTAAGAAACATTATTTTGTGAGAACCCTGTCAGACGATTTTCGATTGTCCAATTAGAGGAGCTGAAAACCCATACTTGTTACATTTTGTCAATGATTTTTACTATTAATTATGGTAGAATAGAGAGGTTGGTGCGGGTTCGTTTTTAGCTTTTCTCGATTTCTTGACGTTATGCTGACTTAGAGGACGGTGACGCTGCAGGACAGCAGTTTCCCTGAATCCTTGACGGACTGAATTAATGCCCAAGCTCCTGATGAACTGAAATTACTAAATTTGATGGGCATAGGTTTGGAGACTACCAGATTTGACATAGAGGACAACAATTAGCCAGAATAGGTAAATATGATTGGCGACTTGATTAAATGAATGATTTAATTTGCATCAATTGGATAAAGATTGAATTGATCAACTACAGAACAAGTTGGGTTGTTTATTCATTGAAAATGTATTAATTTAAAGGAAAATTAGAGAATTGGAAGTCAACCTAAACCTGCAACTAACTGATCCATCCCGATTTATGAGACGAATACTAAAAAGTGAAGTTCAGGGCCTAATGAGTATCAGAAGGTTGCATAGATTTGTTGCTCATTAGGGTAAAAAAGTAATTCTTTTCATGTCAGCGTTTGGAAGATAATCGCCTCCCGAGAAACACAGATTGATGGTGAGTGAAAGTTGGTGTTATGGGCCCCATCAGCGAATGTATGGATAGTGTATGTTTGTGAGATCTTTGGTCTGTGACAGAGGGAGGGATTTTGTACTCCACGCTGCAACACCACACTACTGCAATTTTGCATTCGTATTCTTTATAGCACTGATTTCACTGGTGCCGATGCCTTTTCACTTGTCCTTAGATGAGCAGCGCCACCATGTGGCAGAGGATCATAAGTGTGGTGATGACAATTAAGCGTCGGGGCAGAGCACCGGAAACCACGGCTCAAATTAAGCACTGCTTCTCATGGCTGTCAGACAAATGCAGCCATATATTTTTGCTGGAAAACAAGAAAGTGCCTGGAAGGACACGGAGATAAGAAAGAGCTGAAAAATGTTGTTCGAAAGAAAAGATTAGCCTTAGATTAACACCTACCAGGTGGTGAAAAATGCAGTTTTTGCAGTGGCCAGTTGGTGTAGAATGTCTTATTTTGCTATTTGTGCGCTAAAGTCAATGCAAAATGTTCACTCGCAGTACCAGGTACCATTTTACTTGGTCGCTGCTATATTTTCTGTGTAAAACAAACATGCTTTACCATGGGGCACACAGTTTAATTTTACAGGCAGTGTATTTAAAATTGTGACTAAGGCTCTGAATGGGTTGGTGTAAACAGACTTGTGTGTGTACTCCTGTTTACGCAATTATGTAAAGATAGAATCAGGTGATTGCCAAAATTCTGAGATTTAGAGATGGAAAAGCGGCGATTGTAATACAAACCTCAACTGTGTAGTGGTGAGTGGATAGTGTGTACACTTGTATATAATAAGCAAATTGCTTTAAGCAGAGGCTGAATGGCTAGGGGGAAGTACGCAGACTCCATAAGCTGAACCCGGAAGTATTGGTGATTGGGCCACAGCCATTATAAAGAGGAGGTCACATATAAAAATGACTGTCCTTTCATATCCATTGCCAATAGCAGATGCACTCATTTAATGTAATCTACTGACTGGAGGTGCTGCAGCAGGCGCATTATCCTACTGAGGTATTCCAACACCTAACAATGTGAGTATGGAAAGGCCCCGGAAGATCAGTGCGGATATCAGCAAAAGTGTCCACACATGCTGAGTTTGCAGAAGTTTCAGTCACACCGTAGCTGTGGCCTGTCCAGTGCTTAATTTGTCAAATAATACTGCGGCTTACACCACCCTTTGCCCCGTCATTGCTGCCAATGACGGTACCAAAACAACTTCTAACCATTTCTCTTGCCTGCAAGTGCAACAGTTCAGATTATTCCAGGTCCCCAAAGCTAAAGAAATGGCTGGGGAGGCAGGTATTAGTATTTTTAATATATATTTTATTCAAAACAATCGTCATTCTGCTCATATCTAACTTCGATGCGCAGTGCCACCATGTGGCAGAGGGTCATAAGTGTGGTGATGACAATTAAGCATTGGTGCAGAGCACTAAAAACCCCGGCTCAAATTAAGCACTGCCCGTCACTGCTGTCAGACAAATGCAGCCATATATTTCTGCTGGAAAACCAGAAAGTGCCTGCAAGGACACGGAGATAAGCAAGAGATGACAAAATGATTTTCTTTCAAACAAAGGAGGACAGTCTGTATACATATGTAAACAGAAATAAAACATTGCTGTTAATTCCTATGTATAGAACGTTTCCGCACATCTCTTGCACATACTGAAGCACCAGTGCAGACAGACACATGTAGTGATGTAATGATGATCTTTAGTCCCGCTCTGCTCATTCTAATTTCATCATCCAACAGTCTAATACACACAAACATTGATATACCCCGCTCTTAACAGTGTTGTATGAAAGACCTCAATCTACTTCATTTGTTAGTGATTTTATTTTGCACAGGTCTGTGAAAAAAAGAATAAAATAAAGAACAAACCATCCTCAGCATATGCAACAAAACAAATAGTGTGAATTGCAAAGCGGGTTTTCTACTGGTTATTCATAGGAAACTGCAAATGAGGACATTACAGAGAAGAGGAATGTGAAGATCAAAGTTAAACAAGCATTGGCATAACCAATAGGTCTCGCCTTTGGGACCTTATAAGTGTTTAGTTGTCCAGCACAATATCCTTGGTGCAACAACATCAACTGTTGCATGGCTAAACACTTATAAGGTCCCAAAGGCAAGACCTATTGGCTATGCCAATGCTTGTTTCCAGACTGCAGTGACCGCAGGCACATCAATGTGTGCATGCTTACGTCTCACTAGTGGAGAAGTTACGGCATGACGTCATGCCAGGTAAGTGTTGTAGGGGAAGGGAAATCCTTTAAACGGAGTCATTTTCACTCTGGATTTCCCTTCTCTTTTTGAAACTCAGGAGCAGCAACATTGTCGTGGTGTCACCAGGGCTTTAAGTGGAAGCTTTTTCAATATCATATACAAGCCATACTTGCTGCTTATTTATCTTTTGCAACTAAAAACCATTGACAAAGCCAATAGCCCTGACTTGTAGGTAAAATGTTACATTTTGTATCATATCTGGATGCAATGACAAGCAGCAAAGTACAAGTCGGGCAGCACACTATGTCAAGCACAGATTTTTAGCTAAAGTGGTTGTAGGCCACGTATTAAATTTGGTTTTTGCCTAAAGAGTATATAAATGTAATTGGTACATAAATTTACAGAAGGTGGAGCAAGTCGTTCAATATATATATTTGGGCTTAACTTTCAAGGGGAATTTGAACTGGGGTATGCATTGGAATGCCATCAAGCAGAAGACCTTATTGCAGGCCAGCTGTTTTTCAAGTTTTAATAGCAGATTGGGGAGACTCATCTTCAATTTTTAAGGGCCTATAAGGGGAAAATACCTCCACTAGGTTTATACAGAGGACAGGTTGTCTCGCTTGTCTCGACATATGAATGGGACATATTAGAAAGGGTAGTGCTTAGAAGGCTTCTATGCCTCCTTCAGGGTACTATAGTTCAGGCCATAAGGAGAGTGTGCAATCTGAGCTCTTGGAGCCTGATGGCCTTTACTCGTGCCCTAGGATATTTTAATACATTTGCGGAGAATGATGAGGTGTTAAGTCTCCAAATTGTGTTGGGAAGAGATTCAATGCAGCGAAAGAACTTGGGCAAAGGCTGTAAGAAATATATTAATTACCCTAAGGAACCTCCGTTCAGATAGTGGTACAATTACATCTTGGTCCCCCTTCCCAGGCAAACGCGCGTTGAAAGAATCGGTTGCTTCGGTGTCCGAATTGAATGACCTATCCAACCTACGCAAGAAACCATCCATCAGTTTCTCAATCCCTACACTGCGCCAGGACACGGTTCTTCCTTATTTTTTGCAGCTACCAGACCAAGGGCTGTGAAATGAAATATTGAGACTCAGGGTGGGTTCCAATCCAATGTATTCATCCCACCTATACAGGTCCAGGGTAACCGCAGTCCCTGCCCCATGAGAGTTAACTGTTTCCTACTGCATATATTGATGGATTGTGTCTTATCTTGTAAATCAAATTAGGTTTTTAAAAACTCTGTTTTTAAACTATGGTGTTGTCCACAGGAGAAAAGCTATGCAGCTGTTGACAGAAATGTCTAATCAAGATGTGGCTGTTGGAACTGCGTGCCTTTTACGGTCTGTTAAACAGAGTTTTAATGAAGAACTGTAGTTGGTCGGGGTGTTTGGTAGTTAGGATGGGACGTTTTTATGATCTTAACTGTCATTTGTGTTATAAAATGTTTTATGGACAACTGCCTAAATTAATAAAATTACTTAATTACATTGGTCACACCCCTTTGAGAGACCCCCAGTTTTTTTTTTTATTCCACACAAAGCCCTGCCATTCACACTTTTAGAAGAACTTCTTTGCCGAAGGTTAACTGCCCAAAGCACTCTAAAAGGCTTCGCCTGCCCAGCTGCATTCGACACAGAGGTGAAACGGATCCCAGAAACCGTTTTCGTAGAGTTAGGGCAAGTTTAAGGCTGATCCATCAGGGGAGGGACTTGGGGAAGGAGGAGATGTTATTAGGAGGTGAATGATGTTACAACGCTAATAAATGTAATTCTGTTTGATTACTCTGTACGAAATTTTGCAGACTAATAGTAAATGGAGTACAGTGCAATAATTTCTCGGTGCAATGAGACATAATAAAGAGAGAGGGAGCCGAAGTTAAATGGGAGGACTGAAAAATATTTGTTTTCTAATAATTTAAGTTCACTTACCCAGGCCTCCATGAATGCATTGCACTTAGCAAACAAGTTACTTACTTTCGGTAACAATATATCTGTAAGAGACTGATTAGTTATGGATTCTTCACCTTCGATTTACCCCTAGGCCTCAGACTGGATCCAGAGAATTTTTTCCTCAGCAGTACCCCTGCGCGTCGATAGGTGGCGTCGTTCAACTCCGCGTTAGTCGTTGGCGTCGTGGTAGCCGGAATGACGTTGCGTTATCTACTTAGATGTCGCCCTCATGCGCCAATGTCCGTTCTTTATACGACATGCCAAGCCAGAAGCGCAGAGGGGACTTGAAAAGAGAAGGTTGATCAGGAAACCTAAGAAAGGCTGAAATGGCTGAGCGATAGACCTTAAGAGTACCCAGAACAGAGCCCTGCTGGGCCAAATAAAGGAGGTAAAAGAGAACCTCAGAAAGAGGGGCAGAAAGGGGATCCACAGCCTTTATTGTGCACCATGCCACAAATTTGTTCCATATGCAGGCGTACACCATTTTAGTGGACGGACGTCTGGCTGCCAAGATAACGTTACAGACTTCGGGAGGAAGGTCGAAAGCAGTCAACTGCCGCTGCTCAGTATCCATGCGAGGAGGTGGAAGCTGGACAGGTTTGGGTGGAGGACCGTATTGTGCTGCTGCGACAGAAGATCCTCCTGAAGAGGCAGTCTGATTGGAGCATCAATGGCCATGTGTAACAGCTCGGGATACCAGACTCTTCATGCCCAATCCGGAGCCACAAAAATCACTTGGGCCCGGTCGCGCTTGATCTTCAGCACTCTGGGCAGAAGTGGAATAGGCGGAAAGGCATATAGAAGACCACAACTCCACTTGCAACAAAAAGAGTCGCATAGAGAGTGCCACCTTGGAAATTTCAACGCACAAAACTGCCGACATTGCAAGTTCTCTTCAGTGGCGAACAAATTTAACCAAGGCTCACCCCACTGCTGAAAGAGACCTTGCACCACCTCAGAGCGAAGACGCCATTTGTGATCCATCATGCACCTGCCAGGTGTTGAACCACCACGGATATGCCCTGATGTTCCAAGCATATCAAAAGGCGGACAGCCTCTAGACATAGGGTCCATGACCGCGCCCTGTTTGTTGCAGTACCACAAGGCGGTGGTGTGGTCCGTGAACACCTGCACTACTCTTCCTCGGACAGAGGGAAGGAATGCCTTTAGTGCAAGATGAATCGCCCAAAGCTCCAGAAAGTTGATGTGGAGCCCGGACTCCGTCGGAGACCAGAGGCCTCTGATCTCCACCTCTACCATGTGGCCACCCCACCACAGAAGTGATGCATCTGTCACCACTGTAAACTCTTGTTGGGCAAGGGAAAGGGAGAGGGATGTGCCATTGACCCAATCGTAGTTTGTGAGCCACCTCTGCAAGTGTCGAGCAGTGCCCTCCGAGATCAAGAAGCAATCAGACAGATTCCCCCGATTCTGGGCCCACTGGAACTTCAGGTCCCACTGCAGAGCACGGATATGCCACCTGGCATGATCCACGAGCAGCCTCCGGGTCAGTCGGACCAAAATCCGGGATAGAGGCTGAAAGACCGGAATCATAGCCCGAATATCCCGGACTTGCTGCTCAGGAGGATAAACCCGAAACTGTGTCATGTCCAGAACTGCTCTGATGAAAAGGAGTTTGAGAGGGAGTTTGGTGCGACTTCAGCAAATTGATAGAGAACCCCAGCGAATGCAGGAGGTCGGCTGAGCCTGCCTACAAACCAGTCGAGATAGAGGAAGATTGGAACCCCTGATCTGTATAGATGAGCTGTGACCACCGCCATCACTTTCAAGAACACCCAAGGGGTGCTGGTAAGGACAAAGGGGATCACAGTAAACTGAAGTGCTCGTGGCCTGCCATTAACTGTAGGTAACGCCGGTGGGCCGGCAGGACGGTGATGCAAAAATAAACATCCTGCAAAACCAATGCTACAAACCATTCTCCCGCCTTAAGGGCTGACAGGACCTGAGCCAGAGTCAACATCTTGAACTTTTCCTTCCGGTGAAAGCGGTTGACGTTCCTGAGATCCAAGATAGGACGCAGGCCCTGGTCCTTCTTGGGTAACAAAGTAGTGGGAATAGCAACCACAACCTACTTCTGGGACAGGAACTCGCTCGAATGCTCCCTTGGCCAAGAGAGCCATAACTTCCTGCTGGAGAAGGGCCAGGTGATCCTCAGACACGCGATGGAGTTGAGGTGGCTTGGATGAAGGGGTAGTCCAAAGGGGAGGAAGTAGCCCCTTTGGACTATCAGCAAAAGCCACCTGCCCAACATGATGTTGAGCCAGTTGGGGGAAGTGATGGCAAATCCTGCCACCCACTGGCGATTGATGGACCTGAAAGACCAGACTAAGAGGGTTTGGAGGCTGCTGCAGATGGGCGCTGGTGGACTAGCCCACCCACTGGCCCCCTGCCCCAGGGTGGTGGGAACTATGTATCAGGCCAAGCAGAGGCTGTACAGCTTGTGCAGGCCTGTGGCTCAGAATGGAACGTAGCAGGACACCCCTTCCGTAGCCACGAAATGAGCGAAATGCAGACTGCGCTGAGCAGGAGGTGGAAGCGAGGCCTATGGATCTGACCGTAGCATCCTTAAAGCGCTTGAGAGTGTGGTCTGCCTTGTCGCCAAACAGGCGACTGCCATCAAAGTGCATCTCCAAAAGCGTTGCTTGGACAAAACCCAAAAAGCCAGTGGACCTCAACCAGGCGTAGCGTTGCAGTGCTACTGGCGTGGAAATCGTCCTGCCGAGTGAGTCGGCGGTGTACAGTCCACACCGGATGGTGAACTTCACTGCGTCTCTCCCTTTGGCAACAACACAGGAGAGCAAGGTCCGGGCCCGCACTGTGGCAGCACTTGCGCAACCGTGTCCCACACAGAGTGGGAGTAATGCCCCAAGAGACATGCCGTGTTCACCAGCCACAGTCCCAAGCTGGAGGAAGAAAACATCTTCTTCCCAAGGTGGTCCAGCTTTGTTGATGCTCTAGCAGGTGAAGTGTTAGGCAATGCGCCTTTGGAAGTTGAGGCTTGGACAACCAAGCTCCCAGGGGTAGGATGGGAAGAGAGGAAAATGTGGTCACCCGGGGCCGGGCAGTGGCATCGGACAATCATTCAGTCCACAGGAGCCCCTGTGTTGGGCTTGGAGATGTCCGTAAGGGTCTCATTAAACTGCAGCAGGGTCTCCAAAGAGGGTGGCGGCTGCAGCGGTTCCGCGACCTCCCTCTCAACTGGGACCTTGAATGGCACGGAGCAGACTGCCGGGCCTCGAGAAGCTTTCAGGACCACTCCCGCAATGACTGCGGGTTCATGGCCCTGTAGTCAGAGCAAGAATTCGGGTTGTGGTCGTGCTCCATGCACCAAAGGCATACGAGGTGCGGGTCCGTGACCGACATAAATTTGCGACAGGAGTCGCAAGCCTTGAAGCCAGTCCAACATGACATCCATTCGTGCACATGGAGTTGATCGAATCAAAAAAGGTGTCGACAAAAGTCGCAAAAAGTGGAGTCAAAAAGTGACTCGAGGTACCACTCTCTCCGGATCTGCGCTGGCTGGCGCTGAAGAAAGAACTGACGTCAGCGTACAAAAGCAGCATCTAAGTAGATACTGCAATGTCATTCTGGCGACCACGACACTAACGACTAAAGCAGAGTCGACCGACTCCACCTATCGACACGCAGGGAGTACTGGTAAGAAAAAAATTCTCAGGATCCAGTCTAACACGTGGGGGTAATTCTAAGGTGAGGAATCCATAACTAATTGTCTCTTTCAGATGTGCAAGTAATGGCTAGTCTGGCAGGCGCACCAGCTATGGTTTGCTAAGCCAACCATAATAGGGGAATGGCAGATTTTCTTCGTTTTTACAAAGGATATATATTTTCACTGAAAAAACCATAGGTTTCAGGGGCTTTATAGTTAGCTGGACTTTTCACACGTACAAAACCATTGAAATTTCCCAGTTATAGTTAGTTCAGCCAACTATAACTCGCGCGCCCGCAATGCACTGCTGATGACGTCAAATATTACATCACTCATGACATGGTCAGTGACATCACTGAGGACATCACTGAGGACATCATCCAGTGAATGTGTGTTTTTCTGAAAATTACATATGTTTTATATATGTATATCTCAAGGTCGATGGAAGAATAAATGGGTATATAAGTGTCTAAATGGATGATTTGTTTTTGGAAAATTGTGTAACTGATTAAATGCGTCTTAGTGAATACATGGCTTAGTGAGTAATGTTTAAATATGTAAATATCTGTATCAGTCTCACTTTGTGTAGAAGTGGCTGCATGGGTTGGTGAGTAGCTACAGGAGTGTCTATATAGGTTATTAGTTGGTTGTATGAGTACGAGTGTCTGAGTGTCTGTATGGTTCGGTGGGGGGTATTACGTAGTGCATAGGTGCAGGAATGAGTGACTCACTGTTTGTATGTGTTGAAGACAGCATGTGTGCAGGACTGTATGGGTGGATGAGTGTGTACATGGGTGTGTTAGTGAGTGAATGACTGTCTCAATAGTGTCTTTATGAGTAACTACATACGTTTTAAACTAGTATATGTGACTGTTGGTGTATATAAGAGAGTACATGTGAGAGTGAGAAATTGGAAGAGTTCCTGTATGAATAAGTAGGTGTTTCTATAAGTGATTGTTTAAAAGACTAAGTATGTGTAAGTTTCTGTAGAAGTAAGTGTGGTGGTGTGTGTATAACTGTATATGCAAGTAAATGGATGTTTGATTTTTTATTAGCATGAGTGACTATGTGTGTGAGTAACTATGGATGAGTGGCGTTGTGTAACAGGGTGTATAGGTGTAGGAGTACATATGATGAGTGAGTACATGTATGAGTGACTGTATAGGACTGTTGGTGAATGAGTGGATGTGTATGTGGATCTTAGAATTACTGAATAGGTTGTTGTAACTGGTATTGGTATGTCCATTGTTTTGAACATTTTAGTTTCTATTTTGGGAATGTGTGTAGCTAAGGTTATATTAGGGGGAGAGGAGGATTACCACTATCACAAGGATGATGTCAACAGTGATGTCATTTGAGATGTCATGAGTGATGTCATTGACCATGCCATGTGTGATGCAATATGTGACGTCATCAGCAGTGCATTGCGGGCGCGCAAGTTATAGTTAGCTGAACTAACTATAACGGGGGAATTTCAATGGTTTTGTAAGAGTGAAAAGTCCAGCTAACTATAACGTGCCTGAAACCTATGGGTTTTTTTCAGTGAATTTCAAAGCTTTTTTAAATGCTAATTTCTAACTATGCCTACAAAGATAGGATACGTGAAGAAAGAAGAAAAAACGAACAGAAAAATAAAAGAAATGCCGAAAGAAGCAACAGAAGTCCTCAAAAGATGAAGAAAAGTGCAGGAAGAAGGATAAAGTGCAGAAAGAACAAACAGAAGAGCAGAAAGAAGTCTTGTTGCAAAATCATCCTGTACCCTCAACTTTTTCAGACGGATACTGGTGGTAACTGAGTCTGACTAACCAGTCCTAGAGCCAGTGCTATGTTAAAAGAAACTCAGAATACAGTGAAAACACCTACATACACTAGGGAACACTATGCGTTGGGGTCACCCTGTGATCAGCATGACCTCCTCTGTAAGCCCCTAGTATATAATAGGGCAGGGGATTAAAACTACCTCTTAAAACGCGCCACAGGGCGTGTTTGCACACGTCACCCGAAGCCCCGTCCCCTCCCTTCACCACTGTGTAAACGCGCCCTGTGGCCATTCTAAATTGAGAATTTAAGTCCCCTTGAATCCTAAGGTTCCCTAGGGTCAAACTAGCCCACTAGGTACCTCCAGTAAGCGCCACAGAGCTGCTTTGCATAGAGGTGTAAAAAGGGGCGTGGCCTCAGAACACCTGTCTGCAACGCAGCTCCCTGGCGCATACTGGCTGGAGATACCTGTTGGGCTAGTTGGCCCTCAGGGACCCTCCGTATTGAAGGGGAATTAATTCCCCAACTTACAACTGGCCAGGGGGCGCGTTTGCAAAGTGCTGCAAGGAGGGGGCATGGTCTCCGGCGCGATGCCGGTCTTTTATTAAAACATTTTTAAAGAATGAGGGTTGTGTGGCCCCCCTTTTTCTAATTTATTGGCCCTGGGGACCCCATACCCCAGGGCCTGCACCCTCAATTTTTTTGTTGAAAAAAATTAATTTGGCCCTCCCAAGACCTTAATCTGCCCCGGGGACCCCAACCCCCAAGTCATGGCCTTTTATTTATTTTTTTAATTCTTTAGGAGGGGGGCTGCGTTGCCCCCCCTTCCTCAGGCCACTTATGGCACCAGGGACCCCATCCCCCGGGGCCGGCCTTTGCTTTTTATTATTTAAAAAAATATATATATTTATGGAGACACCTAGGACATGCTGGACAAACCGTATGTACCTATCACCATGACGATTTGCGTGATATTCATTAAAAGGCGACTATGCATACAATGAATCCATGTGGAATGTATTTACAGCGCTAGTGAAGCTCCGACGTGTCGGACGCCCTACCGTGCCTAATCCCGGCACTCCCGCCGGTGGGTACTGTCCAAGTAGACACCCTTGTTGTTTATTTATACAAACATGGGTTGCTATTGACGGACACAATACACACGCACACCAAGCCAGTCAAAGGGGATTGGACAAAAATTCGACCAATCTATGCAAGAAACCCCCCTCACAGTCAATTAAAAACACATCCACCGCCGGATGTGTAATACTTTTTATTTTACTTTCTGGAAAGGAGACTAACCTCACTTGAGAGTCACAGTGCGCTCCTGGCTGAGCCCAATGCTGTGTTACACCCACCAGTGTCCGCCGAGTGCCACACACCTCTGTGTTGTATTCCACCAGCTAGTGCGTATGCTATGACACTCTCTAGCCCATGTGCACTGTAACACCACCCCGTGAATATGTCATGCCACACTTGCCTTGGCACGGGTTATATTGCCCCATCTAACGTGCCTTCCTCGATGCCTATGTTATAACGCACAGCGCTATGCCATACATATTACAATCTGGGATCCATATCTTTGTCACAGTGCATATGCAACGTTACACTCCCCAGCACATATTTTATATTACAACTTTAGAGACTAGTTAGGTTACACAACACTGCCCTGTGCATATTACACTCCAAGGCGCATATCGCATAGCACGCACTAGTGCCTGTGCTATCTCGCGCTCTCCAATGAATCTGTCATTGCGCACAATGTATTGCATATTATATTTCACGCCCGGTTCATCTTATATCACACTTCTTGGTGCATAGTTTATACCATACACTATATCTAGTTTTCATTTTCAATCGTGCTCACAGGACCATGTTCTATATAACACTGCGTCCACCTACCCTTTTCACGGGCATAACATTTTGTGATGGGGGGTGGAAGGTCAGGGGGTTTCTGCCAAGTGAGCCCGGAGTCACAGTCACAAATGTCCTCTTCTTCCTGAATAAAAGTGAGATTGTGCTGCATACTTGTTCATATTTTAAGTAGTTCGCACAGACACACATTTTAAAAACAATAACGTTCCTAATACCCACCTTCTCTGAACAGTTAGCTTGCTGCCCCATCCACCTCCTCCATATCCTCTGTTGTCTGAATCCATGGACTAGCCTCCTCCCTCCTGCCATGCATGGTCTGATGTGCTGCCACTGCCCTCCATTTAGCATGATGTACCAATCCACTCCTCCTGCCCTCCATTGCCCAATTCTATGGCCCATCAGTGACCTCCTGCTTAGCCTCTGTGCTTAGCTTGCTGCCCCTATTCTCCTTCCCCGTGCTCTCGGATGTCTTTGTGCATGCCCCTGCTCCATCCTTTTTGCCCACCATGTTCCATGGACCTGCCACTCCTCTCTACTCTGAGTGTTCTGTTGAGCTGCCACTCCCCTCCCACCTGCCTAGCATTGTCAGATGACTGTAACCTGTCCCTGCCACCTCCACCCTGCCTGTCAACATGCCATGCCCCTATCCCCTTCCTCCTGTCCTCCATGGTCCATTTTACTGCCACACCCTTCTGCCCTCCCTGGTCTGTTGTGCTGCAACTGCTCCTCCTGCCTGCCCAGAGCGGTCTGTTGTGAGGCCCCTTCCCCTGAACTCTGTCTGTGCCCAGGTCCTGACCCTCCCTTCTATCCTCCATGGTCCTTTGTGCATGCCCCTGCACCCTACTTCTTGCCCATCAGCCATTGTGCTGCCACTAACCCTCCCGCTTGCCATGCATGGTCTTCTGTGCTACCATGGCCCCTCCCACCTTCCCTGTGTGGTCAGCTACCTGCCCCTGACCCCCTCCCACCTTCCCTCCATGGTCTGTGTGTATGCCATCATAGTCTCACTGTTGCTCTCCATGGTGGGTCTTGTTTCTAGTGCCCATCCTGCATGACCTCCATGGTCATCTTGCAGTTCCTGCCATGCCCACAGCCCTCTCTTTCTATGTGCAGACCCCTATTCCCTCCCTCCTGGCGTGTCTGTTCCACTGTAATGCCCCTAATCCGTCCCTCCTGCCCTTTATGGTCTGTTATGCTGCAGCTTTCTCTCCTGTCTGTCCATTATGGTCAGCTAGATACCATTGCCTCTTTCCCCTCTGTTCTCTGTTGTCCATGTGCATGGTCCTGTCCCCTCCCTATTGCTTTCTATGGATTGTTGTGCTGCACACCCGCCCCGCATGCCCTGTGTGGTGTATTGTGCTGCTGCAAACCCTGATGCCTTCCCTGTAGGGTCACTTTGGTGCACCTCTCCATGTCCCTCCTGTCCTCTGTTATCCGAGTCCATGTCCCTACCCCATTTCCTTCCATGATCCAATGTACCATACTTGCGAACATTTTGAACTTGGTAAGAGGGAGATTTTGAAAAAAAACTGGGTTATTGATTTTCCCCTTTGAGTTACATTGAAAAAGAGTGGATTGTAGACAGGATACAGATCAAATAAAGCCCATTTGAGCTTAAAAACATTGGACGTTTCCTGGCTGAAACGGGTCTGTTGGCATGTATGGTTGTACTACCACTGCCTCTACCTTCTGCCCACAATGGTCTATTATATTGCCACAGCCTCTCTTGCCAGTCCGTTGCCCCTGCCCCCCTTTCCACTGCCCTCCATAGTCTGTTGTGCTGCCACTGCCCTTCCTGCCTTCCCAGTGTGGTCAAATTGTTGCCTCTGCCTCTGCACTCTTCTACCTGCCTTCAATTTTCACAGGCCGTGCCCCTGGCCTCTGCCACTCAACAGTATCCCAAT
This sequence comes from Triturus cristatus, assembly GCF_964204655.1. Taxonomy (NCBI): domain Eukaryota; kingdom Metazoa; phylum Chordata; class Amphibia; order Caudata; family Salamandridae; genus Triturus; species Triturus cristatus. Next base: position 205,779,542 of record NC_140591.1, on the reverse strand, counting down.
GAACAACTAGATTGCTAACATTCTATACTTATTACAAAAGTGTGGAACACCTGACGTCATCTTGATGTAAGCAAAACTGTAATACCTAGAGCATTTCCTTTAGAAATTACATATATGAGAGGGTCTTATTGGCATCAAAATTATGGTTAGTGCTCTAAAAAACTAAAATGAGGACATATTTTCTGAGTTTTCAAATAGCGACAACGCATTTTAAATTGTTATCTTTATGTTTTTTATCCAGTTGACCACTTGATTAAATGTTGCACCTAGGGGAGAGGATGTGGTGTTACTTCCAGAACTGCAGACTTTGCAACTGGGGGTGCCAGGTTGGAGTTTCTGCTTCAGCTCAACATTCTGTGATTCTGGTCAAATCACTTAGTCTCCCCAGGTCTACAACCAAAATGAATTTGATCTTGTGTGATGCAACCAATGCTCATGTAAAGCACTCCAATACCTGACAAGTCTGCACTATATAAAACTGCAAATACACAAAAAATAAGTGTTTTGCACACTTCTGTCATTGGGCTACATGTGGGCTACATCTGGGTGATATTTGTGCTGCATTTGGGCTCTTTTGTCTCTGGTGGCCATCTTGGGAGATTTATTGGTTATGAAGTTTCCTAATTTCCTCATTTACTGCAGTCTCCTCAGTAGGAAATGCTTTCAGTTTTTTACTTTGATTCAGTCAAGAAGGTATTCAGATATGTCACACATTTGCCATAAATTCTGAATGTTAGCACTCTAGTTGCTCATTAGATCACTGTAGTAAAGGTACTGCTCACCACAGAAGTCTGCTGCTGGTATTAAAAGTGCATGTTTCAGTCTGCATGTCAGAATTTTTTTAAGAAATAGAAGAGGATTTGAGAAGTCAAAATGTCCCCTAATTTTTCTTTCTGCGCCACTAATAATTTCTATGGCAAAATGAACCCCCTCATTTTGTTCCTTTTTAAATTAAATGTTTTAAGAGTTACCAGTTTATGCCAATCAAGATGGCTTCAGGTGTGCCATACTTTTGTCATAAGTAAGACTGTTAGCGCTCTAGTTGTTCGTTAGAACACTGAGAAGCTGCAGTAGAACACAAAGGAATCAACTGACAGTCTCTGCCCTTGTTGGATATACATGTTTTACTGAGAATGTCAGACTTCATTCTCACATGACTGAGAAATAATGTGAATTTACAGAAAATATGCTCTCAGTTTAGCTTATAGATCACCTTCCAAACCTCTGTGGGAAAAGCATGAGAAAATAGTTCTCTCAAACATATCACAGCAGAAGGCTTTTTCACATGGTAAAATCACCTTAGAACACACCACAATTCCTATGAGTATGGTACCATCAACAAATGATTTATAATGTAACTAAAGTCTTAAAATCTTCTATTAACTGCAATGCTTTTTAATGAGGTGCTAGCATGTATATTGGTCCCAAGATGGCTGCCAACACTTCTTGGATGAAGTACTGAGACAATCAGATCTCACGATGAGATGTGTGGTTAGGCTCCGCCTAGATATATCTATCTTTTTAACTCTAATTTTCTCAGGAACTACTGAACGGATTTACACAATTTAAGCAAAAGGCACGAGTCTGAACTGAGGACTACCTCTTTGCCAAATTTGGTGTAATTACGTTCAGCCGTTCGGGCTGTAGCTGTGTCAACAGGTCCTATGGGAAAATGCATGGGGAAAAAGCGTTTTGGGACCCCCCCTTTTTTCTCGGCCCCCGCTTGACGAATCACCGTGAAATTTTCAGGATAGGAGCGGACCGGAGCTAGCCAAAAGTTTGGAAACTTTCATGAAGATTCGTCAATTGGCGGCAACGTTATTCCAAATAGAATGTTGCGGATTTCCTATGGGAAATAGGTCCCACCTATAACTACCTACTGGCGACTGCCAGTAGGATATATATAATAGCCAATACCTCTCCAAATACCTTAAGGCCTTAAGAGGGATAAAGAACATTTACAATGTAAGCGACTTTTAGTTGAGGAAATATACACTGAACCAATTGGTTGCCACAGGAGTGACACCATTGCCACTCAAAGTGTGACACACAAAAAAGAACACAGATGTGAACTTTCAGTGCCAACAAGTCTCACAAGCAATTCAAAAACTTAGCAGCACAGACCAGACTGATGATCTCTGACCTGACAAAATCCTTCAATCAGGCTATGCCTACTTCATTTCGAGGCAGAGAGTAAACAGTCGAGTAAGGCACTCGTAGGGGCCCTCGGGGAGTTGCCCTTAGAAAGAAGAAAACCTCGCTTTCTTCCACCTCTCACATTCGCAGTGGTCCAGAGCCTTACCCTAAGGAAGCCACCGCCAATAGGGCCACCTGGAAACCTTATAGACAGCTGCAGAGGTTGAAGAACAGACACAAGGGTTGCAAGAACCTTTGCCATTAAAGTAATTTGCTAATCTGCATTTTCTCCAGCTGAGCTATTGATACATTAAATAAGTGTCCAAGAACAGCTTGACTCCCCTCAAACCAGATCTACTAACAGTAATTGATAAATCCTTAATTGCACAAAGCCCTATTCCTAGACACTGCACCCACCCCATGATTTTAGCAGGGAATCTCTGAATGTTTTATTTTGTAATGATCCAGTGTTTTCTAGGGGGCGGGGTGGAGGAGCACATCACATACACATTTTATTTCTGACATAGCTTCTCCATCTTGTTGGGGGGATTCTGCTCATGCACAGAACTATGCACAGGAAACCAGGACCTCAGTGAATTGTGGTGTACCAAAAAACTCACGTCAGTACCTAGAACCCCTATCCGACTAGCATCAGTCTCATATTCGTTCTCCGTATCATATCGAAGCTACCAGTGATTAGACAACCCAGAACAAGCGACTTAGAATACTCTCAGGAATGGTGAGAATCAAGAACATCTTTTCGTTGTTATTCTCCTATCAGTCCACAACGCGAGTAATCAGAGACACGGAAAAGTTTAAAATGTTTATATTTAACTATGTGCTCTAAGATGCAGTACTTTGGCTAACATAAGCAAACAAATGATCAGAAATAAAACCACCAGCACTGTTACAATTCCATAAAAAACAAATGAGAAATCATATCACAATGATAGTGGAAACAGGTCCTATAATACCTTTGTGTAACACCCTCCCCTGGCTAATGAGATAGTTTTATAATAATAAAAGGTCTCTAGGTTTGAGTGGGGAACCCCATACCTCAAAGATCAGCTTGGGTGAATCACATCACAGGATCAGCACTGCTGTGTGTCTGGAAAGGTTTTCGCCAAGAGTGTCAGCATCATGCATGCAATGCAATATTAAAGGCACCAGTGTTTCAGATATTTGCAGCTGTGTGCTTGTGTCTAGAGGATGGGCCGATCAACCTGAATTCAACATCAAACATTGTTATTTGACCTTGACGGTTTCTGCACACAGTGTTCAGACTAAGGTCGCGGTGCACGTCTAGGGATGTGAAAAACAGACCGTTCTCATGTGAAGAAAAAGCAAGCAAGCAGTTTCACTTATAAAAGCTACCTGTAGTGTTGTGTGCAAAAGCAGCAAAGTGGCAAGATGACATTAACATCTAAAACGCTTATGCTAACATAGCAATGTGTGCAGACAGAACCCTGTCTTCACTACACCCTCCCTCGATAGGACCACGAACAAAATAGGGAAGCAATGCAGGAATGCAGAGTTCAAGTTCGAGTGAGACAGAACCAAGTTCATTTATTGCCAATCCGCATAACTGGTAATGAAAGTTCAAAAAGTTTGTTGGGGAGAAAAACAAAAAAAAAAAAATTTTAAAACAATCCGGGGCGGTATACAGCCCATTTTGGAGAAGAGAGAAAAAAATAAAAATTTAAAAATTCCAGTCAGTACGTGCGGAAGATGGACAATTGCCAATCTAATCCATCAACGTGTAGGCACAGTATGTAGCAACAGCCTCCAACAGGAAGTCATGGTTATGTTCAGTAAATGATTCAGCCATCCAATCTAATAAAGTAAACGAACATGCATGTTCTTCGATTACCGGAGCCTCTCGCACTACCGAAGGACAACTTGCGTGTTCTTCAAGATAACTTTGCGCCAGGAAGACACGGGCTGCTGCATATATATCCCAATTTCCTAGGATTCCGTGCGCAGCTGCACAGGCCATAATCCAGATACCAGAACTGTCCAACTCATGAGCCACTAAGGGACTTATCAGTCAATCATAATCCGGGGCAGGAGACGCCGTGTTTGACAGGCACAAATCCAGAGCCCATTCAAATGAAGAATCTATGCAATGGAAAACAGGTTGCACGCAAGTAAAGTATGAGAACCAGAAGGACAATCCATAGGCTACGCTCAAAGTGGCCAGAGGTAGTGTTCTATAGTATTCAAGCATCCGGTCGCGCAGTTGGAGCAGCCAGAGCAGGCTGTCGTGTGATACCAATAGTGCAGCCATTGCAGAGCAAATAAACCAACAGCAGCACACCAGCAGTCAAGGCGAGGATTAACATAAGCCCGCCGAAGACGCTGGAAAAAAATAGAATGAAAAAAATGCCGGTATCACACCAAATATTGTTTGGAACGAGGTCACAAGGCCGGAGCCCACAACTTTGAAAAAATGTGCCTAGCCAGTTGTTGACGAGGCATTGAATATAGTGCGAATCAGAGCACCAAAATGAAGTGGGAGATCAGTATTTAAAAGAGCATGCACCTTGGTGCAGGTGTTAGCTACGTGAAGGACAAATGTTTCCCAAGAGGAAGTTAGGGCGACTTCTTTTTGAGACAATAGAGCCCTTATTCTGCTCATCTTCTTGAACTCTGCTTTCAAGGTAGGTATGGAGGCCAGATGGATACATAGAGTCTCTCATGTGGGGGTAGGAAAAGCACATTCTTACAACAGACTACTTGTTGGGAGACAGTTCCAATATACGGAATACCTGGTAGCATTCCGCAACACACCTCATTATTTAAAAGCAAATAGCTACCGTTAGCTAATAACGTGAAAGTTGGTGTAATTGCTGGGACAGGATTTCCCTTCAATAAGCAAGCTAAATTCAGGGTGTGAACAAAGCAAGCGCCATGCAGTTCGATGTTCCTACAAACTACTGAGTGATCAGGTGTGGAAGTGCAATCCTCTCCTTTTAAATAAACCTCTTTACCCTCTCTCATGCACCTGTAAATAAATGGGGGCAACCAAACTTCATGTAGGAAAGCGTTACCTAGTGGTTCATATCTGCCTAAGGCATAGTGTTTCATACATGAACTGAAATTAAACAATGGAAAAGGTAGTGTGATTAACCCATGGATAAGCCACACAGCTGAGTTCGATTCGGCCACAGAGAATGGTAAAGGTTCCAACTTTTCAATATGCAATGGTGAATATGTCGCATCCTTCATGGACATGAACTGTTTATCGGTCAGATTAACCGGCAGAAATAAAGATGTGTTCATGTAGTCCCAGAGAACTTTCTCAGCCTTCAACGTTTGTAAAGTCCACGCAAACTGCATTATAGAACGCAATTGATTTGGACCATGGTATAAGACAGACATGTCATCCTGTACAATAGCCACAACAGATGAAACCATATTATCCAATGTGTCAATTCTGGAAGAAAGTGTGTTAATGCTATAATCAATGACAGCAAGCACTTTTTCCAAGTTTTCTTGATTAATAGCTCTTAACCTAGAAGCAGCCTCAATTTGTGATAATTTCCAAACTTTGTTGTAAATAGCATATACCCATCTTTTGGACCTGCCACCCACACGGCCCTTATCAAAATAATTCAAATCTACATCGTCAGTTAATTTGGACAAATGAAGTTTAACTGACGCCAAGGTGGAATGTTAAAGCCAGTTTTGACATAATTTCCCTACTGAATAGGTAGCAACAGAATAGGAATATTCAAATCGGGGGTCCACTCTAACCGGTGTATAACCGGGGACCAGACCCAGAAAACAATGTTGACATGAATCTGAACTTTTCTGCCATAATAACCATCCTTTAGGATCAAGGGTGGAAATATTAAAAGATGTATCAGTAATTAATGACTGCAATTCATCAAGGGACATGTGTGATTATCCCAGGTTGGATAAGCACCCAGATCAGGAACAGTAGGGGCATTCATCTTTTTGGAAGTAGCCAATCCAAAGCACGTGGTCTGAAAAATGGTAGAATTCAAAAATAACATATGGGTAGGGATAAGGCACGCACGATGCAAAGTCTCAGAACCTTGCACCTGCCAGGCTTTAGAACCCCAAACAGATTTAAGATCAATGGTATCTTTCCACAAATCATAGCCCCCTATAGCTAATTCATCCATAAAGGACTTCAATTACAGTAATTTAGTATGTGTCAGTCTAACTTTGGAAGCTGACCCAGCAGACATTTAAAACATTTTAAAATAAAATGCTTCAAGTTTAGATACTCTGAAATCGGTAAAACATGTAAATTTTTTCACTAGAGTTTTGGAGCTGCCTTTATGCAGGAAATTATTGCCATAGTGTTGGCAGCAAAACAACTCTCCATAATGTGTTGAGTCTAAATACAAATCTTCAGCATCAAAAGCAGCATAATATTTAAAATCTGAAAAAAGAGCCTCAACAGCTTGGACATCCCAATCATCAGAGCATATGTTTTGTTTCACAACATCCCCATGGAAACACGAAGTACATTGGGGACATTAATCACCTCTGGAGGGCCATGAATTTGAAATTTTACAGCATCCCATCCCATCTAAACCAGGCCAGGCAGTAATATTATCAAAAGACTGGTCCCTCTTCATGATGTGTGAGGAGGAGTGGGCTGCCGAAGTTCCATCAATTAATCCAATTACAGATCTTGCGGTCAGATAATGTCCATTCACTAGACGAAAAAACAACCACAAATCGAATGGACATGAATAAAAAGATATATATGAGCACCAGCCAAATGTAAGTCCAAGGGGGAAATTAAAAAAAATTATTTTAAACCAATGGGGCACTCTATGTTGTAGAGTCAGTGTCAAAAGAATACCGTGACTGGTCAACTGCACTTGTTTGCACACCAGGCAACGACACATCTGTGGGATAGGTATACTCAGTGTCTTCATGAGGACCACCAATCGGTGGAATTAATAGAGGATTAGTAACTGTATACATCTCAATGGTAAAGTCAGGCCTGTCGGTATTTGCCGGAGCCAAAACAGAATTTCTCAGCATTGGTGGACTAGAGACCGCTGGAGTCATACTAAGAAGAATTGACCACTCGTAGTTTGACATAGTCAATAGAGATGTACCGGTTATCCTTGTGACCAGGAATTGGAGATAAAAATGACTGTTCTTGTAACCTGCATGCCAAGCACTGGAACAGGTGCACGATAAGAGGGGCCGAACTCCTTGTTCTCCACCTACTCACGAACCAGGTCACCAACTTGAGGTAGCCAGCCAACTACCAGAATCTGAAGAGCAGCATCAGTTGTGGAGGGCAAGTGTTCCTTTGCAAGACTGTCTCGAGCCTCTTGTAGATTCCGTAACACAGCAGAATGATCATCTACGTCAAAGGGTGTGGCCGACGCCACCATGTCTAGACCATCAAGGTCCGGGACAAACATTTTAATGCGAAAGAGCATTTCATATGGGGTCCGCCCACGCAGAGACATTCTAGCGAGATTATTAAGTGCACGTTGAACGCTATACGAATGGCCCAACCAGTTCCTGCCAGCACCTAAAACCCTAGCTGTCAAGGATTTCTTTAAGTCACGGTTCACTCGCTCCACAACACTATTACCCTCAGGCCGGTATGGAGACAAAAATTTGACTTGGACCCCCAAAGACTTCATGGCATCCTTGTATGCCTTAGAGGTGAATGCCAGACCCTGGTCCGAATGGAGGGTACTACATGCAAAAATTCCCACAAAGACACGCAAATCCTCGATGACAGTTCGAGCATCAGCACTCCTTTGTGGCCAGACCCATAGAAAACGTGTGCACAAATCCACTGCAACTAAGATGTATTTATATGCAATATCAGAGGAGAAAGGACCGCAGTGATCCAAATAAACACACCAAAGTGGTTTATTAGATATGTACAACTGTGTTTGAGGTGGACGCGCAGCAGTTGAAGGTTTAATCTGCTGGCAAATGTCACGAGTAAGGACATAATCACTAGTGTTTATATAATCCGTGCCACCAGCGACGTTGTTGTAAGATAGTAACAGTCGCTGAGACACCTGCATGGGCTGAAGCCATACATTCGGGAGCGGCTGTAATCAAAGCAAGTCTGCGGTCCGTGTTGGGAATCAACCTGTCACCAACGTTGTTAATTCTCACATAGAGAACTTTATCAGAGCTAAAATGATAAGAGTATTTAGAAGGGAAACATTGAGGGTATTTATCACCCCTCTGTTGCAGTGTTGCAGCAATAGCTGCCAAGATGTTATCAATCTTACTTTTGGATCTTGTAACAGCTGCTACCAGATATGTTGCCACTGCTGTTTTCGCTGCTTCATCAGCTAAACTGTTGCCAACAGCGTGTACCCCTACGCGCTGGTGACCAAGAGTATGAATTACATTCACAAGCAGCAGACGTTGTTTAAGTTCTGCGACTCGAACCCAAAGCATTTTAGGTTTGATTGTGCTACCTTTGGAATCACGATATTCATTTTGAGATCAAAAGAATAAATGGTCGTTGAAAGATTGAACACAGTAGTATGAGTCACTCACAATAAGAGTAGTCACTCAAAACAGCAAACTCCAGTGCAAGCACCAGAGCACGTAGCTCTGCCAACTGGGCGGTACAATCACCCAATGCCTACGTTTGCACGACAGACTTGAATTCTCCATTCACAAAAGTGCCAGCCACTATTGCGCAGGCCGCTGAATAACCATGCTTAGAAATAGTCGCCGGTTGCGCCGAACCGTCACTGTAAATGATACAATGGTAATCCTCAAGCGGGCGCAAGGACAGAGGAGCTGAATGAACCAATTCATACTGCAAATACTCCCAAGTCTGCAATGAGGCATTAAAGATGAAAGTGATATCCGGAGACGTCAAAGAAGTGGCCTATTGTATTCAACATGGATGCAAAGCTTTAGAATTCGGTACACTGGCCTTCTTCACTGCCTCAAGGGCAGGATAAGATGTGACAACCAACATGCGTTTTCCTTGCGATAGTGCTCTCTTTCAAAATCACCATCTGTACTGCAGTCAACACCTTCGACAGTGGGAAAGCACATTTCTTCCGAAGTGCACAAGTGTGACTTGTAAGCAATAGGGACGGTGTCCCCTTCATTAAACGTCAAGTACGTAAAACCCACTGCGCCAGGCACAATTCTGATAATGAGGTTTGTGTGGTTATCACGTGTCAATAAGTATTTAGACGCAAGGCGATCAGCCTGCAAAGAGTGCAGAATGGTTAAATGTTCTGGCAGCCAGCAAGATTTGGTAAAATTGGGTTGTACCAAGGCATATAGCGGCTTGATACGCTGGGCATAATCGGGAATGTAAGTACGCCCGAAATTTAAAAAAAACAGCAAAGATTGTAGTTTTTTCCAAGAGTTGTTGGAGCGCGCAAACATGCGCATTTCTCCAGGAAGTGAGGTGCTAAACCTAGTCCTTCGTTGAGTTCATAGCCCAAAAACAACACTGTATACTCTGCAATGTGTGATTTTGCAAAGTTAAATTTGTAACCGAAGTCCGTAAACATGACAATTATGCGGTCAACGCGACACAGATGCGGCCATAATTCGTCAGTGAGATAAATATCAATATACGAGTACGCATCCAGGTTGATGCTCTCTAACAGAGACTCTACACGTGCGGCAATGACACCTGGACTGTTTTTGTAGCCCATGGCTAAACTTTTAAACTGTTTGTTTGCCACCAGACGTAAAGGCTGTCCATTGACTACTAATAGAGGACAGGTTATGGCTATAAAAGCCATTGGAGATTTCAAGTGTGGTCTTAAACCTTTTTCTCACAAGACTATCAACCAGGGCAGAACTGTGGGTGTTTTGTACCACGCACATCCGACAATGAGAGTTCAAATGCCGATAATCCAAAACTAGGCGATACGACCCATCAGGTTTGGTTACAGTGAAAAGAGGATTATTCATGGGTTACACACGTTTCAATTACACCTTGATATTCCAATTGTTCAAAGATTTCTGCGACGTGAGATCTAGCTTCACTGCACATGGGATATCGGGTTTGTGGCTGTGGCATAGACGTAATGGAATCTCATGGCTTGGTGATAATTTATCCCACCCAACCAGAGTACGGTACAACGCCGGAGCAAGCACTTGTGCCCACTCTTCTGCAAAGTTCTGAGCTTGCTCCTTCGGCACTGTGTGTGCGAAAGATGGAAGGATTACCTCCTCCCCTCTGGGAGCGGCCAAAACGAAAGCTGGGGGCTAGTCCGCCTCTGCTAACAAAATTTCATCTGTAGAGGTCAGAGTTTCCCCCCAAAAATCCCTTTAATGGTACGCTGTAGGTCACCTTCAATTAAAAGTACTAGGTCATATAATCTGTCAGGGGAAGCCACTTTAGTGTCAGCAGTTTACAGTAATAAATGTGTCAGTTGCTGTCTCCAGATATGGACGCAGTGCTTGCCGCACTATTGTAACCTCCGCTGCACTGTCTAGCAGCGTTAGTGCCCATGTCCTGTTCCGAAGCGGTGTTCTCACCATCTGTGGCATACCTCGATGTTAATACAGCAACTTTTTCTCTGAAACGGAGGTCGTTGACGTACAAAGTCATCCTGCTTGCCTTTACCATCAGCCAGGCGGGGCTGCTCACGTCCTTGAGGGGCACCCCGACCTCTGCCACATTCACCTCCACCGGCTTGTGAGACCGATGTTTCCTGTGAAGAACGAGGAGAACGTTGTTCAGGAACCTGAAATCTATCAGGAGACCTAATTATTGTGCGATCGCGCAATTCATATGTGCATTTAGTAGTCACTGGTATTGGTGACGCGGGACGAGACCCATGTTTCTGTTGCTGCTGCCCGTTTCTAATTTTGTTTAGGAAAAGCTGGACAGTCTTTAGTAGACTTAACCGTCTGAGTTTGCGGTTGCGCTGTTTTTGCAAAAGGCTTAACCCAAAACTATTACGGCCAATGGTCTTATAAGCCTCCTCTATTTTTAGTGACTGCCGGGGTTGATCGACAAGGCGCAGCGCATTCGACACGTGAAAGTTAACCGCATCTCCCTTGACGTTAGCAAGGATGAGTTCAGCAACTACATCGAACACACCGACAAGCCTCATTCCCAACTGGACTGCAGCCTCCAAACCGTGCTCATCCTGAACACGCTTAATCACAGAGGGAAATACAGTCCTAGACGGTGTGCTGAAGCACTTCGCGTAGACTTCTGCAAACACTTAGTCCCAGAGGTAACAGATTGTGAGAACTGGGGTAAAGTCTTTCTGCAAACTAATGGTAAGGATCCTGTGTTTTTCCACAGGAGTAGAATTTGGAAATACTGCTTCCAGCTGGTCAAATTTCTAAGCAAGCTAATCAGGCATATCGTCCTTATTCTGGGGGCACTTGCCCATTACCGAATTAACCATGACGGGACGAATAATGATCCCGGCCGGTCCAACTGGTTGCGTCGCAACCCCAGGTGCCCCCACCTGGACATTGCGAGAGACGTATTGCACTAAAGCCCTATGTACCGCAATCAAGGCAGTATGGAGTTGACGCAAGTCATCCTGTGGGGTTAGCAAATATTGTGGATGTGGTGTGAACCCGGCCAAGACTGGCCAAGTGGCCCCATGAACAGACAAGGGACCTAACCGAACTGGAGTAACGGTGTGGGGGAGGGCGCCATTAACCCAATTACGATGCTGCCAAGCGGAAATCGGAGATTCCAGCGTCCTATATGGCGTGTAATTAGCTGGAACTGCCGTAGGAGTGTATGCGTGAAACGTCTTATCCGCATTCACCTCCGGAAAAGTAACCCAAGCGTATAACAGCTCATAGGGGAACGATGCATCGGCACTCACTACAAAGATAATTGACATTCCATCGTCTGGCACCCCGAATTGCGTCAAATGACGCCAGAGAGGTGCACGACTAGGCGCTACAATAGCAACTTCAGCCAGAAGGACGCAGAGAAGAAAAACAATCTTATATTAAACTGTAGCACAAAAAGGGTCAGTAATTCAAAATGAAACTTTTAATTGTCTAGCTAGAACGAACCGATAAGTTAACTATATGGGTAGGTTAAAACCGTCACACCCGTCAACAAGAGGGAGGGTGTTGTGGAAAAATATAAGCACTACTAAGGCGTCTCAATCATAAGACCAAAACGTTCAGTGCGCCATGTTGCGGGGATTCTGCTCATGCACAGAACTATGCGCAGGAAACCAGGACCTCAGTGAACTGTGGTGTACCAAAAAACTCACCTCAGTACCTAGACCCCTTTCTGACTAGCATCAGTGCCTCTTTTGTTCTCCATATCATATCGAAGCTACCAATGATTAGACAAGCCAGAACTAACTCACTCAGCTACCATGGATCACTTCCCTGTCATATGTCCTCAGATCTTGTCAGACTTAATGACCCACGTTAAATCCGGCTCCCCTAATGACTGTTGCCCCCCTCACATCCTAAGGGACGCCTTTTCCGTCCTACCTCCTAGTGTGCTTCCCTTCCTAAAAGAGTCTCTCACAGGGTAAGGTCCCTAGTGCCTTCAAGAACGCAATAGTGAGAACTCGCTCCCGTTGGAAATAGACGAGGTGCGCCATGATGAGAGGGGACGCTACACTGTCTTAGTGGGGAGAATGGAGGGTAAAGTAGTTGTCTTTGTATCAGTGTATGTCCCACCGGGGTTACAGTCCACGACTTTTGCAGACCTAGGGCGCCTCCTCCTTGACCTTCCGGGGGGGCTTCTGGTGGTTGGGGGGGGGGGGGGGACTTCAATGCGGTGGTTTCTGGGACCGTGGATCGTCACCCCCCTAGGGACCTCCCCCGGGCGCAGGCGTGGCTGTCCGGCTTCTTAGATACACTGGGATTGGTGGACTGCTGGCGCTTAAAACATCCCACGCAGCTGCAGTACACTTTCCACTCGGGTGCCCATGGTAGCCTCTCACGGCTTGATTATGTCCTTGTCCCTGCGGCCTATGTTGGGAGGGTAGGAGAGGTGCGCCATTTGGCGCGGGGTATTTCAGATCACTCCCTGCTCCTGTTGCACGTTGATGTCTTCCCGAGGGGGGAGGGCAGAGTAGCTCCAATCAATGCCTGGTACCTGCGCGACCCCACCATTCGCGCCGATTTGATTAAATCCTTGCAGCGGTATTTCGATGAGAATGTGGGGTCCGTCCCTTCGGCTATCTCCCTGTGGGAAGCTTTCAAAACAGTTCTTAGAGGGGAGGCCCTCTCCTTTATTTCCCATGCCCGGAGGCGCGAGCAGGAAGAGGTGACCCGGGTGGAGGCCGAAATCGCTGAATTGGAGGGTGATCTAGAGGGTGGGGTGACGGATGCTGCACTACATGTCCTACAACTTAAGCAGGCGGCCTACAGGGCCCTCGTCACGGAGGCGGCCAGGGGCCTCTATAGAGAGCAACAGGGGCGACTGTATGATGTGGGTGATAAGGCTGGTAAACTGCTTGCATGGTTGGATAAAAAGGAGAGAGCGAGTCGTGTGGTCCCGCTGATTGAGAGGATGGATGGTGTGCGTGTCACCGAGCCAGAAGACATTGTCTCTTGTTTCGCGGATTATTTTCGCGAGGTGTATTCCCCGGTTTCTCGCTGCTCGGAGGAGGATTCCCATGCCCTGCTTAGGGATATCGCGCTGCCTTCCCTTTCGGTGGAGGACAGGGTGTCGTTAGATGCCGCTCCTACCGCCGACGAAATTGCCCTCGCCATACGCTCGGTCGCATCCGGCAAGGCCATGGGCCCGAACGGCATCCCTATCGAGTTGTATAAGCTGCGACCGGATGTACTGGCACCCCACCTCCGTGCGATGTTCCTGGCGGCCCACTCGCTGGGCTCCCTCCCGCCGGACCAACGTCTGGCTACAATCGTGGTGATCCACAGGGAGGGGAGACCTCGAGACCGGGTTACATCCTACCAGCCTATCTCGCTCTTGAATGCGGAGCCCAAAATCCTCGCCAAGGTGCTAGCCAACCGGCTGGTCGGCGTGGTGGGCGACCTGGTCCACCAAGACCAGTCCGGCTTTATTCCCCATCGCAACACGGCCCTTAATCTGCGGCGCTTGCACGGGGTGCTCGCGCGTGTCCCGTTTGTGCGGGAGCCGGCCATATTGGCGTCCTTAGACGCCACCATGGCGTTTGACACGCTCGAGTGGCCATACATCTGGGCCATGCTGGCGAAGTTTGGATTTGGCCCGGGGTTCATCAGCTGGGTCAAATTGTTGTATTCGGGCCCATTGGCGCAGGTGGTGGTGAATGGAAGAGTATCGGTCCCATTCGAGCTGGGACGGGGCACACGACAGGGCTGTCCCTTGTCGCCGCTCCTGTTCGCGCTGGCCTTGGAACCCCTGGCGGAGTGGCTGCGGTGGCACCCTTCCATCCGTGGTCTCCGTTGGACCCCCGAATATGAGGACCGCGTGTCCCTATACGCTGACGATATCCTTTTGTACCTAGCCTCCCCGCGTAAATCACTGATTGTCCTGGTTGATGTTTTGCGCTCATTCGGCCGCAATTCAGGCCTTGTCATCAACTGGGCTAAATCATGTGTGTATGTGCTTTCCGGGGAGGCTCCCGTCCTCCCGCGGGGCTGTCCGATCCAGATTGCCTCACAGGGGTTTCGGTACCTGGGGGTTTACATTACTCTGGACCCGGAGGCCCGCTACGAGCGGAATTTGCTTCCCCCCCTCCAGCGCTTGAAGGAGGACGTCGCGCGCTGGCGGCGCCTGCCGATTTCGCCGCTCGGCCGGGCGGCATTGTTTAAGATGATGTCGTTGCCACGCTTCCTGTACGCTCTCCAGAATACTATGGATTTAGTCCCGGCGCGCTACTTCCGTGAGGTGGAGAGTCTACAGCGCCGCCTGTTCTGGGACGGGAGGCCGCGTATTGCCCTGGCGAAGTTGACGCTCCCATGGTACGACGGGGGGATTGCCCTCCCGGATATTAAACGGTATTACTGGGCCTCCCAGCTGGCTGCAATTAATCATGGCCTTTACGGGCCCGCCTTAAACCCGGCATTTGAAATGGACAAGATGCTCCTGCCTGGTGGCGATTATAATCAAGCGCTCTACTCTGGCGCGCCCGGCCCCCGCCTGACGGGACCTACGCGTGTCATGGTACGAGTATGGCACGCGGCTAACGCAGCTATGGGGTGGAAGGACCGTTTGACCCGGGCATCACCGTTGTACGCGTCTGAGAGATTGGGCTCCCTGTGGACCTCGAAGGGCTTCGAGAAGTGGACACGATCGGCATCAGTAAAGTGGGGGACCTCTGGACGAGAGGGGGATTTAAAACATTCGAGACGCTGCAGACGGAGTTTCAGCTGCAGGGCAGTGAATACTTTCGGTACTTGCAGGTCCGTCACGCGCTGGGCTCAGTCTTCCCAGACGTCGCCTCCATCCCGGAGTCTTCCCCCCTGGAGGATAGAGTGCTGGATGGCCACGTTCCGGACAGCACGATCTCCCTTATTTACAAAAAATTGATTAATGACCGCTCGGGCCTGCTGACTGGCCTCCGCAAGGCTTGGGTTGCCGACGGGCTGGAGTTGGACGACGAAGACTGGATTTCCGCGGTGGCCTCTCCGAAGGAGGTGGCCATACCGGCTCGCCTTCGCTTCGTCCAGCTTAAGATACTCCACCGGGTTTACATGACGGGGCCAAGGCTTCTGCGTATGGGCTATGCTGAGGATGGGTTGTGTAAGCGTGGGTGTGGTGCTTTGGCGACTTTTTTGCATATTTTGTGGGAATGCCCGAAGGTGGAGCGATTCTGGCGTGGTGTGCATGAGGTCCTGCGAGTGGATACGCATGTCGCGCTGCTGCCTGAAGCGAGGAGATGCCTGCTGAATGTGTGGGAACCAACTGACTACTCGGTTCCGCAGACGCGATGGGTGACTCTGGGATATATGATAGCCAAGCGTGACATTGCTCAACTGTGGGGATCCCAGAGGCCCCCGGCGGTGTCAGCCTGGAAAGAACACATGGATTGGTGCATGTTCCGAGAAAAGGTGGTGTATGTGGCGAGGGGTAAGCCTGGGGCATGGGTGAAGGTATGGGGCCCCTGGAACGCCTACCGCGGGGGTATCTGCGCGCCACCATTGCTGCCTGCGGCCTCACCAGCCCCGTCCCCTTAGTTGACTCCTTTCCTAGCCCCGAGCACGGAATTCCCCCAGTCCTCGATCTGTTGCCCTTCCCCTCTTTAGACTCCTGTGGATGGCTGGGGTCCCCCATTCGGGGAGCACGTGCTGTTACTGTCGATTGCAGGTTGCCTTGCGGGTGTGGTTTTTGTGTTGTTTGTGTAAAATGAAACCGTATTGTGGGGTCAGAGTGATGTGGCCCACGACGCTGATACCTCCTAATTTTGCTCCTCTGCAACGCCAAGTGTTTTTGTATGTATGTCATATGCTCCTGTCATTCTAGCGGCCGGCCGGGAGGTTGTAGGCCCATACCTGTATATTCTTGAGATTGCAATAAACGGTTTCAAAAAAAAAAAAAAAAAAAAAAACAAAAAAAAAAAAAAAAAAAGAACGCAATAGTGGTCCCATTATTAAAAAAAACAGGGGCTGACCCTCTGAATCCTTCTAACTACCGCCCTCTCTCTATCTTCCCTTTTCTGGCCAAGATCTTAGAGGCCCATGTGGCCAGATGCCTTTCTAATTTCAACAGTCAGAACACCTAGAGCCAAACCAAGCTGGCTTTCGGCCCGCTCACTCTACTGAGTCAGTAATCCTCGCGGTACTGGACACCTTAAGAGCAAATGCAGACAAGGGCGTCCCTCAGGCCTTGGTGCTCTTGGACCTGTCGGCCGCGTTCAACACGGTTGATCATATGATCCTGATGGACCGTGTTGAACAGGCCGGCATACAGGGCTCTGCATACAACTGGATCAGGTCCTCCCTTGAAAGCCGAACGACTTGCCCCTTTCACTGCACCTAAGATCGCTACCTTGTGCGGGGTTCCCCAGGGCTCGTCCCTATCCCCACACTTATTTAATCTCTATCTCATGCCCCCGATTCACTCCTTAAGAACAGGAAGGTAATTACCTTCAACTATGCTGACGATCTTCAGCTCGTCTTCACCTTGGATTCCCCTGACTGTCCACAAATTCCAAGCCACTATGCTCCGCATCCAGTGCTGGATGGACCTTAACCACTTTAAACTCAACCCGGGCAAGACTGAACTAGTCAGGGAAGAGTGAGATTTCCTAGGGCCCACACTACTGGCCGACAGAACTCTGACCCCCCCACCCCCCTCCGCCGCTTCTGTGAAAAGCCTTGGGGTCACCATAAATGCAGATCTCTCGCTTAGAGGACAAGTGGGGGCAGTGGTCTCTACCTGTTTTTTCCAACTGCGAAAAATCAGGATCATCCACCTGCTGACCCATTCAACCCTCATACAGGTCGTGATAGCCCTGGTATTCTCTCGTCTCGACTTCTTCAACTATTTACCTCGGCCTCCCACTGTTCTTATTCAAACACCTCCAACTGGTACAGAAGCAATCTGCCAGACACTTGCTATCCAATCTTCACTGGCTACCGATTGCCCAACGCGCAGCTTTCAAGACGGGGCGCTTAATTTTCAAGGCCCTGCACTGCAGGAGCCCCAAATTCATCAGCTGCATGATTGTTAGGCATGCCCCACTCCACAATCTGCGGTCGGCCCATCTTCAGCTACTGACTACACCTGCCATCAAACTCAAACGCCAGGGAGGGTGCAGGTTCTCCTACCTTGGCCCTAAATTCTGTAACTCTCTACCACTAGAAATCAGGATGCGCGACAACCTGTTGGGGTTCAGAAAGGCGCTTAAGACTTGGTTGTTCGAGCAAGCCCATGCATAATCCGCCTCCTTCTGCCCAAGATCAGCACCATGAAACCTCCTGGTGACCGTGCACTTTAGAGATTCCTATTAACATATCACGAGCAACTTAGAATACTCAGGAATGGTGGGAATCAAAAACACCTTTTCGTTGTTATTCCCATAACAGTCCACAACGTGAGTAATTCGAGACAAGGTAAAGTTTAAAATGTTTATTTTTAAATACGTGCTCTTAGATGTAGTACTTTGGCTAACATAAGCAAACAAATGATCAGAAATAAAACCATCAGCATCATTGCAATTCCACAAAATACTAAGGGAGAAGTCATATTACAATGATAGTGGAAACAGGTACTATAATACCTTGTGTACCACCCTCCCCTGGCTAATAAGATAGTTTTATAATATAAGGTCTCTAGGTTTGAATGGGGAACCCCATATCTCAAAGATCAGCTTGGGTGAATCACATCACAGGATCAGCACTGCTCTCTGTGTCTGGAAAGGTTTTCTCCAAGTGGGTCAGCATCATGCATGCAATGCAATATTAAAGGCACCAGAGTTTCAGATATTTGCAGCTGTGTACGTGTTGTGTCTAGAGCGTGGGCCGATCAACCTGAATTCAACAGCATACATTGTTATTTGACCTTGACTGTGTCTGCACACAGTGTTCAGACTACGGTCGCGGTGCACAACTAGGGATTTGCACAACAGTCCGTTCTCATGTGAAGAAAAAGCAAGCAAGCAGTTTCACTTATAATAACAGCTACCTGTAGTGTCGTGTGCAAAAGCAGCAAAGTTGCAAGATGCCGTTAACATCTAAGACGCTTATGCTAACATAGCAATGTTTGCAGGCAGAACCCCGTCTTCACTATAATCTTAAACAAATATAAACTCAGTGTGTTCATTCTTTTAGCATATGTTGCAACCGCCATTCACCTCGATACAAAGTTTACCCCAAGGCATGGCATAAGATCAAAAGTAGGTGTACATTTCTGGCACTACATGAAGAGAGCTCTGGGCAGATTTGGAAGGTTTCACTAAGCTAGCACTGGATGTAAATAAAGTGCAAGTAAATATTTCAGATACACTTCTAAAGATAACTTCAAGGTTCGGCTCTACCTTAAGTGGTCTAAAAATGATGTTTACTTTCGCCCTCAGTTCAGAATCCAAATCAAGATAATTATTTTTGCATAAAAGTGGATACCCAAAGGATACAGGGTGGGACGTTTCCTGCGACAAAATGGTCAATGCTGTGCAGAAACTAACTGTGTAAATGATGGTTCCTTTGTAAACAACCAATCAGACCGTACAGATGAATTTGTTTTGGCAGGAGATTGGATTCTCCCAAAGATTGTATCAAATAGTGTGATCCGTGCAGAACTCTACCACCATGCCTGGTCTGTCCTACCATGTGTTTGGTGTATACCGTCATAATTGCTCACATGGCAGCGTCTCAGATAGATAAATGCCCTACCCCTCACTCGTGTCGCTCTAAGCTTGTGTGCAGCAATAATGACAAGATAAGAGCACAACTCTGGTCCCCGGTGCACAACACTTGCACTATCCATATAACAAACTCTTCCATCCATGGGTCTCCTTTAAGTACTGTGCTACCCATCCACAAAGAGCTTCAAAGCCTCATCAGCAGTAGGAAGGGCATATAAATGTAATTATCATACAGTCTTAGTGGACCAACACAATCGGGAACCCTCCAGCTTCAGACCAACGGGAACCTAGTGGCATTGAAATACATTCTTCATTTCACAAGACTCAGGATCCAGCAAACTGTTTGCTAAAAAGTCAGGCTTTGTTGGACGTCCCCTCCTTTAGATAGAAGTCTGTCACAGCTGTGGGTCCCTGGGGGAAGAATGAAAAAATACCACCCCTGATACTGCTCTTCACGACAAGTACTACGTCTTCGCTCACATAGCTTACACAACTCTCTTCAGATGGCCCCAAGTCACCTGTGACCCATGGGCAAGCATGGCTTTTTAAACTGTTTTTATTTATATATTTATAGCATCAGACTGTACACAGCCACTCGTAATTGCACTTTCAATATTTCATAATTGATTTAAAAATCCGCGCATGTAAAAAGCAGCGGACTAAAATAAAACTGCCTTCAACATTTAAACCACATTTTTCAAATATTTTCAAAAAAGTAAAAATTTAAATAAGCTATAAGGCACTTGATTTAGTTGGTGCCGTATCTTTGCAATAACAAACTAATTAAAAGATTATACTTGAGAATCGCTGGTCATAAAAACCATCTTTATATACCTTAACACTGTACCAACATAGAGCACATGACCTAGGTCCCAACACCATCTTGGCAAAGGGAGGGGAGGGCGGGGTACAATCATCTTGTGATTGACCTGCCCACTTCCCTGTTAATAAAATACTTCAAGTGGCCAATTATCTGCTCTAAATAAAACGTTTTTTCTTGCTCCAAAAACGAATCAAGGACTTGGAGATGGATAGATAGATTATACTGCTCACTATTATATTTAAAATGTATTAATGGAGCTGATCTCTTTAAAATAAAGATTGCAGGTGACCCGCAGATTAAGTAAATGGGTGTCAAGATCAAACTTTTGCAGTGCATAGCCGAAATTAGTCGCAAAGTGCCTTGCTTATCAGGCATGCTAGATCTCTCATGATTTAAACATTAGATGGCAGCTCTGCCGAGAGCATGAAATAAATGGTAGCCCAGTCAGATAACTTTGGATGTCCCTGGACAGAAGACCTGGACAGGCCAAATTCAAAACGCAAAATTTGGACTGGAATTTAGGGACAAATCTTTAAGGATCTTACCTTCCTTTTTTTTTTTTTTTTTCTTTGTTTTTTTAAGTGAACAGATAGTAAATAACAAGCATTTGCAATGCAATAGGTCTCGCATATGAGAGTTTGAGGTATTGCCATTGTAAATGACAATGCCTTTTATTTATGTGTTGATTTTTAAAACAAATAAAAGGCATAACAATGCCAATAGCTTAAACTCTCGCAAATGCGAGACCTATTGCATTGTAAATGCTGGTTTAGAATATCGATATAACGTACACTTCGAACAGTATCCCACGTAAGTACTTATCTACGACAAGAACACTTTCCAAAAGCAGAGACTGGTTTTCTTGTCTGCATTTTGTCGCTGAAGCTTTTCCTAGATAGCATGTTGTGGGCGGGGCTTTGGGTGGCAGAGGCAATAGGGGCGCAGGTGTCTTTGTACTCCGCCTTGGCAGCAAACATTCATAATTCGTGGGTGGGGGCGGGGCCAGGATGTCTGAACTCCCGGCTGCCCCAGTCTCTTTAAACTCAGCCTGTGCAAATGACAGCTGGAGCGTAAGGGGAGCTTTGTGTTGTAGTCTGATCTGAGGGAGAGGGGGCTCCAGGGGTGTCATCATGATGGAAGCTTTGCGTTGTATTTACGCCTGATTTGGGGGTGGGGGGGGAGGAGGCATTTATCAGACAATCCCAAATGAGGTCCCGGAGGGGGGGGGGGGGTCTATGAGCCTCAGGTGGAAGATATTCGAGGATGGCTGGCTTCAGAGAGCAGGGCGTCTAGAGAGGGCCCCATCCCGTGCTGTTGTTGCTGACCCATTCCCAGGGCTGCTGCATTTCATTCACTGACAGACTTTCAGTGGGCGGTGCAGCTTTCTGTCAGTGAGCAGGAATAATTGTTATTCCTAAAGCAGTGTACTGGGGTCAATTCGTTCCCTTGGCACGCCGCTTGTCTTTACCGGGGCAGGTCGCGCCCCTGTGGGTTGCACTGCAGAGCGCTGCGGCAGCTGTCGCCTTTCGATCCTCCGGTGGCGGGAGCGCGCACAGCGGGCCGCGCTCAAGCACGCTTTGCAGCGGCAACGTGGTCTCAGCGCGACGGAAGCGTGCACCGTCCCGGCAGTACTACCCTCGCATGGAAGTGCCGACGCTGCAAGGGGACCCCGGGCACCACCGGAGACATGAGGGCGCCCTTCTGCCACCAGAGCCCCCACCGCCGAGCAAGGATTAATTATGGTGTGTGCCATGCAAGCCTTAATTATTATTTCTTATAAAAGTTTTATTATTATTATTATTATGAGTGGTAGTAGTGGCAGAGAGTCATCACACTTAAAGCACTGCCTCTATGTCCCTCCTAATGAATAAGAATCGATTGCCTGACCCCAGCATGAACGCCCCTCGGCCTGCCATTGAGCATGCGCAGTCTTAGGGGAGGACGGGTGCAGCCGGCTTGCAGTGACGTTTTTGTAGAGGTGGTGCTATGGTTGCAGGTAGCCAGTGACGTCACTGTTGGCAGGAGGGAAGTGTTTTCAACATGGCGGCGGCGTGCGGGTCCGGTAAGTTAAACCGAGATTCCTAGGGGGAAGTGGGGGAAGATTCCTGCCAGTGGCCAGGAGTACCAGGAGGGAGCTTGTAGTCCACGTCTGGACAGTTCTAGACTGCAGGCCGCCTGAACTGTGAGGCAAACCTGTGGATCTCTGCGACTATTAGGTGGCGTATATCTAAATGCTTCATTAACATAGTATAGTCTATCGTCCCAGAATTCCCGATGATAAACAATCGCTAACTTTTAGTAGTCAATGGTTTGCTAGTTAGATATTTAACAAGTTGTCTCCGTGGAGCCGACGGGGGGAATGGAAAGTGAAAGTGCATGAGGCAGCGGAGGACGGAATGGGGACAGATGTGCACACTGCATGGCTGTACGTGCGCGTACACAGGCTCCAATCCGTCAAAAGCCCTGCACGTGCCCATCTCCTGTCCAACTTCTGAGGCAAGTCAGCAACAATAGATCTCTCTGGCGACAGCGCTTTCGCGCTGCGTTAGCCAGGCGAGACCTAAAAATGTTATGTTAGTCGACTTTTTCTTCTATGCAGTTGCAGGGGCCATAACCTTATCCCCCATTCGAGTAACGCGAGGTTTGTTAGTCAGATCACTCCAGTCAGTAATGCATCAATCTGGAGCACTGCAAAACCCCCATGTGGAGCACTGCAAAACCCCCACAGGGGGCACCGCAAAACCCCCATCTGGAGCACCGCAAAACCCCCATCTGGAGCACCGCAAAACCCCCATCTGGAGCAGCAGGCCTTACCTTGGGTCCAAAAGACCACCACCAAGCCAGCTCTCCGATATAGTGTCATTAACCCAACTGCAGGACACTGCTGTAACTCAGTAGGGGACTTAGCCTGAGGATTCACAATGCATGTGTTAAAACCCTATGTTGTGACAAGTCATCATTGCTTTTACCCAACAGAATCAGTGTAGTCCAGTGTTAAACAAACTTCGGGACGCAAGCAGAGTTTTGATGGTTACAAAAGTCTAAATAATAAATAAAAATGCCTTTACATTCACCATTTCTCTTGTCACATCCGCTGTGCTTCTAAGGCAGAGGCCAAATGTCAGACTAGGTCTTCTGAGAAATTGATGTTGCTTGTTTTTTTTTTTGTTTTTTTAAAGTTAACAGGGGGATTGGGGTTTACAAACTTCTCATTTTGCAGGCAGAGAAAGAAAAGTCAATTGAATTATGACAATCTTGTTGGGGTATAGGGAGTGTGAAAGTAAAGGCTGTAAGATGTACTTTTTAGTAACACAAAATGTAGATACCCTTTCTTTTTCATTTCTTGCCAGCACATATATATATGCAAGGGACTCAGGGTGCGTTCAATAGAGTGAAAATAGACATTTAAAAAATGCAGCTTGCCTTACCAATGTTTGGTTTAACAAACCAAACTCCAATCCAACTATAGCATGGCCAACATTTTTTGAGATCCTAAAAACCGGACTTCAAAAATTATTTGTAATTTATCCAACAGTTGGCTATCAGTCGCAGAAAGTTATTGACCCATATGTAAGCACAGGGATAGGTTTTGCCTTAATTACTTCTAATAAGTGCTTCTAACTTGGGCATAAAAAAAAGTTTCTCGCAATGATCTAAAGGCAAAAGACAATGAAGTTGCTTTGGCCCTTAAGTTATCAAAATGTGGTTTAAAAGTCATCCTATCATCAAGCTTAACAGTATTTATACTGCTTTACTGTTTCAATAGATAAATCCTTTATTTTCCAGAATGTCTTATCTAATTTTGTTCATGCTATCATCAGAATTTGTTTTTTTGTATTTATTTGTAAACCATTCGCTAATATATATTGATTAAATAACTATCATTCTTCGCAGCCCTATTTGCGTGTGACTTGGTAGAATGGTATCGTCTGCATATTGCAAATATTTTATACTTTGGCCTGCAAGGATTGGCGAGTGTGCATTGACATTATGTAAATGATGGGATAGGTCGGCCATAAAAGATTAGAGAAACATGGTGCAAGTACGCAGCCCTGTTTAAGGCCACTATATGTTTCAAGGCGACCAGTGGTACGGCTTCCATCCCCCACTTTAACCTGCACCCACGTATTTGTATACAACAGTACAATCCTATCCAAAAGATATTTGGGTACACCCCATGCTGATAACTTTGCCGAAAGAAGATTACGCGGAACAGAATCAAAAGATGCCTTTGGATCTCCAAACAAATAAAACGTTTTTGCTTTTTAAATTTGGTTTTCTCTGCCAACAAGGTACGCATCAGCAGGTACATTATGGTCAATTGTCCCCTCCGAAAACCAGTTTGAAAAAAATTGGGATAATAATCCTTGTAGTTGCCCATTTCTCTTGATCTTTGAGTAATGTTGCAAACATTTTCGCCTCTACATCTGTTAGGGCAATTAGCCTATAGTTTGCTGGGTTATCAGGAGGATTACTTCTATAAACAGGATGCATTATGCTGACTTGCCAGGATTTTGGGACCAATTTAGTTTTTACAATGTCTTTAAACATTTGAGTAAGAAATGTTGACCATATGTCTGTTCTTGCTTTAAAGACAGCATTCAGGATCCCATTTGGACCAGGCACACCATTTCATTTAATCCTACTCATCAGTGACTTTACCATGTCCACCTGTGGTGACTCAAATATTAATAACCAATTGTCATAGTTTGTGCCTTCTATTCTCATTATGTATATTATATTATCGATAATGACTTACATCGGTCATTAATGGAGTCTTGCCCATTTACAGTATTAGACCCATTCAGGATAGAAATAAAAAAAACTCCCAGGCTATTGTGGGAGTGTTGGCACTGCTAGCTCTCATATTGCAGTGTTCCAGAGTGTTTATTCTACCCCAAAATGCTCTTGGATTGTTTGTCTTGCTTACATGGTGCAATTTTATCCACAATCCTTCCTTATATTCTCTTTCGAAATTTCATTTTGGTACGATTTCCTCAATTTCTTTATTAAACACAATTGGGTAAATTTGGTTACTCCTTGTGATGTTTTGCAAATAGCACAATAAGCTTAGTCAAGAGCCTTTGTTGGGGGGGATAACCTGTATGAATACCACATTTTTTTTTCAATGTAAAAGGGTTTCCCCTGAAAGCTGTTTTTCCGGAAAGCGATCAATCAGTAAAGAGCAGAGACCTGGACAAATTTCCGCTATTGAACTCCCGTGGCATCCCTCATTTATTACTAGATCTATTATAGGGACTAGAAAATCAAAAATCTTTTGTTTTGCTGAATGCCACACCAGCCTTTTCAGATTATAAACAACTGGCCCTTTGTGAGGAACTCTTGATTAAGGCAAGTAGTTGTACTGATATGGAGTGATATATTGACCATTCGCTCCATTTGGCATAATTGACTCGATCTTGTGCAACAGACTCCATTTTCTGTGCTCGCACATTGCTGCAAAGTGGGGAGGGCATGTTTTTGCTCTTCACTTGTTCTTCGCTCCTCACCGATCAGAGTGAACTGGAACATGTGTGGGATGTGTGCTTGGTACTTTTCACGAAATGTGTGGAATGTACAGCACTGTCTCAGAGTCAAAATACGGGAGCCTGGCCAGCCTCCGTCTTGACCTCGACACAGACCGGTACGGCCAGCTCAGTTTTTTCCAATAGATGGGGGCGAGGTTTCTAGAATTTGCGCCTTTAAAAGGTATTAAAGCTGTAGATCTTCGGGGGGCCAGGTAGAAGCTCATCACAGATTAACCGTACTGCTGTGAAAAAGACGGAACTTGGGTCTCGATCGAACTCCATCCTGGGCTGTAAAAGGGCTTCTCCTGCTTGGGTTGGCAAGGATGTTTCATGATCGATATGTGGTGTTCCTTCTTGTATGTACATAATTTCTAAGTTTCTTTGCTACATGTATATATGCTACATTTTATTCTGGTTTTGCACTAGAGTAATTTGATATTTGGGAGTCTGCATTAACTGATATATTTTGCCTTCCTTTTTAAAATATTGAATTAATAAACGTGTGTGTCACTTTAAATGCACCTGAATTTGTCTTCTTGCCTCGTCTTAAGAGTGTGCTGGATTTAGTTTCATCACCTCGTCTTTTGGGAGTGCTGATTAACGTGTGTTGGGAGTGCAGGGTCCAGGTGTGTCCTAGTGTGTCAAAATTACAATCACTACATCTTGACGTCACTTTTCAGGATTCGAAAAGAAAATTAAAAGTGTAAAGAAAATATGCTTTCTAGAAAATCGAACGCAGATTCCCAGATACCGGTTGAAATACCTGGATGGGAGGCAGTCCCATATGGTATGCTTGCCCATGAGTGGGCTCATTGCCCTAGTCTGAGTGAGAATTGGAATGTGTGTTTAGCGGACGCCGAGCCAGCACAAGTGGTTGCATGTTTGCCAAAAGTGCCTGTCGAGAAAGGAAAACGGCTTAGCACGTTAGAAAGAAGGGGCCGAATACTCTTATGTGCTTATCGTAAAACTGCTATTTTCCTGGATAATGCACATAATTTGATGGATGTGCTGTTGAATGCGTCTGTGCAAAATAAAATAAACCGTTTGGCTCCCCCTGCTTACAAACAAGTGATGATGACCTTGCTAATTAATCACACTGGTAATAATTTGGCGCAGGTGGTTGAGGCAGTCCGTGAGTTGGTAGAGCTGGGGGACTGGATAAAAACTGAAAGAGCTTCCAGGTCCGAGACTCATACAGACAATAACAGGCTGTCTAGAAGAGACAGGTTTTCGGCTTTATTGAAGGATGGAGTGGAGAAAGAGAAGATCGATGGAATAGAGACAAAGTCTGTGGGAGATGTATCGGAAAAGAGGTTTGGATAAGAAGCAGGAGAGTGAATAAACAAAATAAAATGCGAAGAAAGCCAGGAGGTGGTTGAGGAGGAAAAGGAGGGTGAGAGCTACCCATTTGAGTACGAAGGAAGGGAGAGATTCAGAAAGTGAATGGCTCAGTGAGAACCGGAGGGAGGAGGAATTCCTCCCTCGAGGGTATGACATGTTGTACCCAGATTTGACCTGGGCAAAGGTTGACAGATTTAAAGCAGATTAGGAAATAGGTCAAGCTCCAGTACAGAGATGGGCTCGCAAAGACAATAGACCAGATGTTGACATAGAAATTAATTGGAAACATCGTAATGTTCAGAGGGCCCGAGCCCTAGTAGATACCGGAGCAGAGGCCACTTTGATATATGGAAATCCCAAAAAGTTTAAAAGGACAGTATTTCACAACCACAGGCTTTAGGCGGAAAAGAGACACCAGCAGTGCAGACAAAGGTCCAGATGAAAATAGGGAGAATACCAAAATGAGAGTACACTGTATTTGATTGTGCCCCTCTCTGAATATATTATTGGAATTGATATCTTGAAGGGAATGACTCTGTATTTGGAGGATGGGTACTATCAATTTGGATCAAAGAAGTACATTTCAATTAGCGCCGTAAGGGTGGATCGCTTGAAGATTCCTCCAGTGAAAGTGCCCCAGGCTATTAAGGTAATTCAATTTGAAACAGTACAGAATCCCAGGAGGGCATGAGGAGATCAGTGCAACCATACAGGACTTGATAGAGGCAGGGGCAGTGACTCCAATCACTACTGCCTGGAATAACCCTGTGTGGCCTGTGCGCAAAAGTGACAATACTTGGCGCATGACAGTTGATTATCGTGAATTGAACAAGCACACACCTCCTTTGACTACCGCTGTACCAGATACTGTTACTTTAATTGAGAAAATACAGAAGCACTCTGGGACTTGGTATGCGACTATGGACATTGCCAATAGCCCCCGAGTGTCAAGAGCAATTCGCTTTTTCGTGGAATGGTAGGCAATTGTCGTTCAGAAATTTTCCCCAAGGGTACTTGAATAGTTCTACCATCTTTCACCAGCTGGTGGCAGAGCACTTGGATGAGGTGCCAGTTATTCCTGGGCTACAGCTTTGCCATTACATTGATGACATGATGATACAGGGAGGGTGGGACAGGATTGTGGAGCATTTGCAGAGCAAAGGGTGGGAGATAAATCCTACCAAATTACAAGGACCCTCTCAAAGTGTGACGTTTTTGGGTATTCAGTGGCATCAGGGACACAGAGAGGTGGTGCCCCAAGTGAAACAAAAGATCAAAGAATTTGCTGTGCCATGGAATAAGAAGGAAGCCCAGAGGTTGATTGGATGGTTTGGTTTTTGGAGACCGCAGATCACTCACTTGAGTCGGATTTTGGCCCCTTTGTACAAAGTCACACGAAAGAAAAATGAATTGGAATGGGGAGAGCAACAGCAAATTGCATTTGAATTAGCAAAAGAGGCTATACAGAACGCTTTGGATTTGTGGCCAGTGCCGGAGGGGGATGTTGAGCTGAATGTGACTGTATGCTAATTGCAGAAACAAGGAAAAACGAGGGTGCCTTTAGGATTTTGGACAAAGAAATTGCCAGATGCTGGAGAGCGGTACACTCCCTTTGAAAAACAGTTGCTTGCATGTTATTGGGCCCTGGTGGATACTGAGCAATTGACCATAGGGCACAATTTGATTTTGAGACCAGAGATTCCTATAATGCAATGGGTGAGGAGTTTCCCCAAGACTCACAGAATAGGACATGCGAAAGAGGCCAGCATAATCAAATGGAAGTGGTACATACAGGATAGGGCCCGAGTAGGTCCCAAAGGCACTGCAGTGTTGCAGGTGGTGCAAGCCCCAATGGGAGATACAGAGGTGTTGCATGATGTACCTGAGATACAGGAGTCCCCAGTGAAGTGGGGTAAGCCATTTGAAGAATTATCCTTAGAAGACAGGAAGCATGTGTGGTTTACTAATGGTACAGCCAGGTATGTAGGAGCTAAAAGGCACTGGAAGGCGGTGTCATACAATCCTGTGACCAAGAAATTGTGGACCACTACTGGAGAGGGAAAGAGTAGCCAGTTCGCAGAACTGTATGCTGTGTATCAAGCTTTGAAACAAGAATTGACAGGAAAATGTCATATATACACTGACCCGTGGTCCACTGCCAATGGGTTAGCCACTTGGCTTCCCACATGGCATGCCCACAACTGGATGATAAATACAAAGGAAGTGTGGGGTGAGGAACTGTGGAAAGAGATCTGGACCATGTTGTCACAAAGCACAGTTGCCGTGTATCATGTAGATGATCACTGTTCCACCAACTCACTCGACCGCTGGTTTAATTCCCTCACAGATGAAAAAGCTAAGATTTTCGGAGGCCGAGGTGGCAACGCAAGATTCTGACCTGGTTGAGATTGCGAAGTGGGCACATCAGAAGTGCGGACACTTTGGAGAACAGATTTACAGCAGGTGGGCAGAGAATAGAGGGATACACATTCCCCTAGATCTGATTAAAACTGCGATCTTGCAATGTCCTGTTTGTCAGCATACCCGACAGACCAGTCCCACAGATAGTGAGAGGCCAGTTAGGCAGAGGATAATTACCAGCACAGATCTGGCTGATTGATTACATTGGGCCCCTGCCAACTAGTCGAGGATGTCAATTTGTGTGCACCGCTGTAGACACATACTTGATAGCATTTCCATGTAAACGTGCTACTCAGTTGAATACATTGAAAACGTTAGACTTGCTGATTTTGTATTATGGAATTCCATTAAAGATTCAAAGCGACAGTGGGTCTAATTTCAAAGGCAAATTGGTGTGGGATTATTGTGCACAAGTATAAACAACAAGGTATGCAGTTCCTAACTAAAGAGGCAAAACAAAAACAAAGTTCTAACTGTAATAAGGAATACCAGTGAACGACAGGAGAGTGATCTCCTCTTTTTTGGAATAAGGCCCTCACACACCTGACAAGAAGGTGTCTTGCTTCATCATCGGGCCTGCTCCTACTCGGGCCGGCGCTGCAATGCCCGATCAGGCGCCCGTGATGGGGCCTACTTATCGGAGATCTTTTTTCCAAAGCCGTTAGGTGAGATGTAAGCGAGGGTCTTAGTGTAGGTGAATGAGTGAGTATGTGAAGTGATTTAAAATAGGGAAAAAAATCCAATCAAAACTATTTTAATGTACATGGTTCTTCCCCTAATTAAAAAATATGAAAAAATCGCGTATGTACACAATGTTGTGTTTTTATACGCTAGTTTTTTGTGGTCAACATGTTTCATGCCTTTTTTTATCAAGTAGATGGCAATTCTTCAGGACCTAAACAGTAATCCTACCTACACACATTTTTTGGTGGTGGACACAAAACACATGAAGTGAGAAGTGACCACCCTTACAGCACCCTAAAAAAAGTGTGAGGGTACCTCTGGTATAATCAAATTTAAATGTAACCCTTGTCTCTAATGATCTGGGCCAAGTCGGTACCGGTCACCGCGGACACTGAGTTCTAGTGCCGGTTTCCTTGGTGGAAGTACACTGTTATCCTACCCGAGCAGCGTCACCGGTCCATACGCGCTATTGTGCACAACACAACATTGAGTGGGTCTTTCATATTCCGTATTACCCGCAGGCTGCAGGTGTGATTGAGCGCATGAATGGACTGTTGAAAGCAATTGAGAAAGTTGTCTGATGGGTCATTGAAAAATTGAAGAGATCGTTTAAATGAAGCACTGCAAATACTGAATAATAGACCCTTAGCAAATGTAGAAACCCCTTTGATGCGAATGCTAACCCCAGCTTTGCAGATTCAGCCTCATGTAGCCACCAACACCATTCTCTACTGGGAGACAGCTCCTGGAGCTTTGGCTCCGTACCGGGTGACAGTGGAGGCTGCAGGTCTTGATCTGCATGCTTTGAAACTGTAGAGACTTAAACCAAGAGATACCGCACTAATTGAGACAGGAGTGGGAATCTAGATTCCCCCAGAGCACTTTGGCTTGATTGCCCCTTGATCTGGATTGGCCCTAAAAGGCATTAAAGTGCTAGGAGGGTCAATGATGCAGAAAATCAAGGTGAAATCAAGGTCATCTTACTTGATAGTGGAGACGCAGATTTGATAATACAATCTGGAGACAGAGTTGCTCAAATTGTGATCATCCCAGTATACAGAGGTATAGTCCAGAAGGGGACTGCCCCAGCCCTTCTCACCGTGCGTGGGGAAGGAGGGTTTGGCTCTACTGACAAGAATACAGGAGCCAAAGTGTGGGTAGTATCTCCAAATGGTCCCCCAGAACAGGCAGAGGTTATTGCAACAGGAAAGGACAACATCCTGTTAAGTCATGAATCCAGGGTCGGAAAAATGGGAACATGTGCCTGCTGATAAATGTTACTTGCAAGAATGAATAATACCAGTTTGTTCTCTGTTCTTTTAGATCACAGCATGGCGTGTCTGTGCTCTGCTTGTGCTCGATGGAGTGTTTGGTCGTGTTCGAGTGGGGCCAGGAGGGACCGGGTGCCCCTTACTCCGAAGTGACCAGCCGACTTCGTAAATCAACAGCACTGCTGACTCGGCCTGACAATGTGTGGTCCTATCTTGCACAGACAGTCCTCAACAGGTCGTACTTTTGCATGACAAACATGAAAAGCACCATGGATATTATTTCCACGTGCCTCGTAGCTATACCTACCCCTGTAGATGTGCTGTTGCAGACATTCAATGTCACAAATGCAGTCGAGGCAGTGGAGGAATATGATGTGAAAACTCACTTGTCACCTTATGAATTTTGCCGATTTTGTCCAGAAACTACTGATGATTGGAAAAATCTAACACAAGTGATAATGTTCAACATCTCTGATGGCGATATTTGCTACAATCTAACTTGTGACCCCATTATCATTGGTAAATGTGCTCAAATACGACTTGAAGGAACTCAATCCAGATGACATGGGAACAACACATTTTATGCAAAAACCGAAATGAAAGTACATGCAAAAAAATGCATAACCACATGATGTGATAAAAATGTATCTGCTGCCAGTCATTTCAGGCATGTTAAATTGCCTGTAGGGTGGTTATTCTCATGTGGTAATGTTACATATACGTATATTCCAGCAAATATTACAGGTGGACCGTGTGCCTTTACTGGATTAGTCCTTATGATGTTACCATTAGATCAATCATCACATCTTCGGATTACCAGAGAAGCTATTCGACTCAGTGAACATTGTGATTGAAATTCATTTATTATCCAAGTCTGAATATATTAGTTTAGCTGCTTATATAGTAGGAATTCCAGGCCCAACCATTTATAATTCTAGGGTTATTAGTGAATTAGCATGTTTGATGGTGAAAAATATTAATCATACATCAGTTGCTTTAGCGGAATTATTATTAGATGTGCGAGGGGCAAGAAAAGCTATATTACAGAACAGAGCCGCAATTGATTATTCACTCTTAAAATATGATCATGGATGTTCAGACTTTGAGGGAATGTGTTGCTTTAATCTCTCAGATCTTTCTAAATCAATTCAATCCCACATTGACGCTTTACACAAAAGTTAGCTAAAGATGTCAAGCAGGATGTAGAAAAAGGGTGGTGGGATTAGTTGTTTGGGTGGTTGCCGGATTTTGGTAAACTTTGCTCTGTTCTAGGTGGGATAGCATTAGCAATATGTAGCTTGACATCATTATGTTGTATCAAGTGTGTGCCTAATCTCTTGTCTATGCTTCGACCTAAAGCAGTTAACCTTAGACCAATAGGTTATGAAAGCCAATGGTCAAAGGGTGGAATGTACTGATATGGAGTGATATATTGACCACAGGCTCCATTTGGCATAATTGACCCGATCTAGTGTAACAGACTCCATTTTCTGTGCTCGCACGTAGCTGCAAAGTGGGGAGGGCATGTTTTTGCTCTTCACTTGTTTTTCGCTCCTCACCGATCAGAGTGAACTGGAACATGTGTGGGATGTGTGCTTGGTACCTTTTAGGGAATGTGTGGAATGTACATCTCTGTCTCAGAGTCAAAATACGGGAGCCTGGCCAGCCTCCGTCTTGACCTCGGCACAGACCGGCACAGCCAGCTTGGCTTTTTCCAATAGAAGGGTGTGAGGTTTCTAGAATCTTCGCCTCACGCTGAGTAAAGGTATTAAAGCTGGAGATCTTCGGGGGGCCAGGTAGAAGCTCATCACAGAGTAGACGTACTGCTGTGAAAAAGACAGAACTTGGGTCCCGATCAAACTCCTTCCTGGGCTGTCGGAGGGCATCTCCAGCTTGAATTGGCAAGGATGTTCCATGATTGATTGGTGAGGTGTTCCTTCCTTTATGTACATAATTTCTAAGTTTCTTTGCTACATGTATATATGCTACATTTTATTCTGGTTTTGCACTAGAGTCATTTGATATTTGGTAGTCCGCATGAACTGATATTTTACCTTCAGTAACATTAAGGTGGAACGGTTTCCCCATTTGGACTAGAATTATGTTGTTTAATACTGACACTCTAGGACAGAAGGCAAACCGGAGAGCATCAAACCAATAGCAACTACATTTCAAATCAACTATGGGATCAAGTGATAGATTGCAACAGGGTACCTGTACTAGATGTGTGTAAAGCTATTCCACAGCAAGCAAGAGTAACTCATACGGCCATTATGCTGTTGCCGTGACCCATCTTAACAAGTATTAACAATGCCAGTAGGTCTGGATTTAATGTGTCGATTCATGCAGCATTAGAACATTAAAGCGGGAAAGAAACAAAAAGGATAAATATACTGAATACTCCCTCCTCTTCAATATAGTCCTCTTTTTATTACTATATCAATACAAGGTCGGGTGGCAAGGGAGCCTTCATTTTAGTCCTTCTTTAATATCATAAAAAGGACAGTAATAATTTCTAAAGATATAAACACCAAGCATTGGTATAGCCAATAGATCTCGCCTTTGGGACCTTATAAGTGTTTAGCCATGCAGCACATTATCCTGGGTGCTGTGCCGCAATGGACTGAAGAGTTATACAATTACTACACACTGGATGATGCAGTCTGAATCAGGAATACATGCTTGCCTCAACAAACATTAGACACATTCAAAGGCTTTTTATCGCACTGCAATACTCAATACCAATGCACTGCAGTCAGACATGTCTCAGGCACCACTGTCCTTAGAGATATCCTGCTTTCAGAAATGTCTCAAGCACAGAAAACCTGCCATGTGAAAAATCACAAATTCTATTAAAAAAAAGAAAAAATGCCCTGCCATCGCAAATGCCATAAGGAGCCATGACAAGCCGTGTGACTGATTAAACGCTCTCTGCTGGCATCTGCTTTGTGTGTTTGGAAAGCCTTGAGCAGTATGTAGGCCCCTTGTGTTACATGGCATGCACAGCAGTCCCAGACAGTAGTCACGCGGAATGCATGGAAGCCGTGGGTAATAAGCCGGTCCAATGGAATGATCATGTGATTGTACAGCGATTTTCACAAGAAGTTGTTTCTAGGTCAAATGCTTCAAAAGTAACTAAAGATACGACGTGTTGCTGCACAGTGGAAGGACTTTTGCAAACCTGGACTGGTAACCTTTCTGTTACAAATTTCTATATGTGGGTGTTAAATTGGTACTAATGTAATACAAGCAATGCCCAGAGTGTGTTACCAAGTTTCAAAATGAAGGAATACTTTTCCAAAATGTGCCACATTATGCCGTTTAATTTTCCCTTTCTTGCCGCATAATTTACTCAATCCTGCCGCATAATTTGGCCTTCTCCTTCCAAATAATTCCTGTTGCCCTGGTAATAAGGTTAATAAAAGAATTCTGGCACATACGTTCACCTGCCTCCCCAAGAAAAGAAATAGCCCTAAAATATGTGAAGATACACATGTAAAAGGCTAA
Organism: Triturus cristatus; assembly: GCF_964204655.1. Taxonomy (NCBI): domain Eukaryota; kingdom Metazoa; phylum Chordata; class Amphibia; order Caudata; family Salamandridae; genus Triturus; species Triturus cristatus. Next base: position 205,744,615 of record NC_140591.1, on the reverse strand, counting down.
TGAAGTTGTACCATACATGGACACATTGTCTGAAGTGTTAAAAACAAAAAACATGTGGCAGGTTAGTGTGATGAAATGGTGCACATGTAGTTTGTGTGCTAATAGCGAGGGTAAGGCCACATTGATTTAATGACCCCGTATCTGTGTGACAATTCCTAACTATAAGAAGGTCCAACAGCTATGTATGACTATTTATGCATTTGTATGGTGTAGAGTTTGCATTTGGTTACGTTATTAAAGGCAACATGTATCATTATTTTAAATAGCGATTACCTAATTGCAATTCTCTGCGAATTGCAATTATGGAGTGATTTGAATGTATGAAACTCCATGAGTTGCATTCAGAGTTTCCTAATGGGTCGCAATTTATTAGCCATTAGGAATCGTTAAAAGCACAGGGATGGTGGCAGTTGGGGGTCAGTAAACCACCATGTCTGTGATTGCCTTTGAATAGAGCAATCTTTTTAAATGCAGCCCATTTTTCTTAAGAAAGACGGGTTGCTTTTAAAAAATGAAAAAGTTTTCTTTTTTTCCAAGAGCAGGCAGTGGTCTTTGGTTCCACTGCCTGCTTTTAAATATTTTTACAAACATTCCCAAACGGAAAAAGGTCCTTGGGGGACCCCTTCCTGTTTGCGAATGAGTTACCACCTACTTGAAGTAGGTGGTAAAATGTGAATTTTTTGCAAACGCATTCACGGTCACAAAACAGTCATACATACCACTGCGATTTGGTATAAGGAAGAGACACCCTAAACATGCCCCTTTCCAATACCGAAATGGTATGTATTCCCAATTCTAAATTGCGATTTGGTAGCATGTTACCAAATCGCAAATTGGAATTCATACATACCAAAATATATTTTGCCGGTCTCGAACAGTTTGCGTAAAATGCATGATGCATGATGCATGTGTACCTAAATACCTGCCTGGCTTTAGAAACATCCCCAGCTTTAAACAGAGTCCTTAAAATACGCACCTGAGAAAAAGCATATCCAGGATGCAGCACTCGTGTGAAGTGCTGTTAAGGAGACAGTATCTGTATCTTTTTAGGTCGAGCCTGGCCAGCGCATGCGCTGCTCTGCGAGGCATGCTGTATTGGAGTATCTACTTGAAGCCCCTGCCCACTCTCCGCCCATATTAGTCATTGGCTTGTGTCACTGTCCTTCGTAAATGCTGGCTTCTGATAGGTTAACAGGCTTGTTAGTCCCTCTTTGGTACCAGTCTTCTGTTACCTCCCATGAGGACTGGACCTTTTACTGGGAGCTTTCATTAGCATTTTGGAGAACTATTTCCTTAATGTACACAGGATTCGCGGGACGCCAGCAATGGCGGCAGCTTCTATGTGTTAGTAGCGCATCATACGCACTTTCACTGTCTGCCCACCCCCACACTAGGGGGACGCCAGCGATGGCATCCGCTTCCGCGTGTTAGTAGCACGCCATGTGCGCTTTCACATTCCATCAAAGCACATTGCAGATGCTGCCTGTAGCCCCATAGGCTCCGTGTAGTGAAAGGTGATTGGTGGGGACATGTTCTGCCACGATCAGGCTGGAATCAGGCCGACTGGTCACCTCCTGCCCCAACAACCCATGTCAGGTGCAGTGCCGCTGCCTGGAACCGCTAGGAGAGTGGTGAGTGTCATGCTTAGGGAAGTCAGACTCCTTCGCTCTGCAGTTTGGAATACCTCAGGCTTCGCTCCCAAACCTCTGTGGTGGACAGAGCAGGGCTGCCACCCTCACACCCACCATACCTCAAAGCTTTAATAGACTTGGTTTAAAGCCCACTCGAGGGCCAAAACACCAGCGTGCAGTTGCTAACTGCCAGGGTTATTTGAGGTGCATTGTAAATGAGGGAGTGTTTACAGCTCGTAAGCAACAACACAATTTCATTTGTTAAAGTGCCCCCGTTTGCCTCAGTTACAAACGAGTCTGAGAAAATAATTTCACCTAGTAGTCTTTATTACTTTCACAATTTTTATTGATTTCAAAGTAAATTCTAAACACCAGCATCATTTAGGTTGGGAAGGAATGGCCCCATGGGAAACACCAATATTTGTTTACCAGTCCCTGCTGATTTCGCAGCGTGTTAGTAATTTGAAGAGAATACCTTTTCCTAATCAAGCTAGAAGGATCTGTGATTTAGTGCTCGGTGTTGTCACTGGTAGTAGGACTCTGGTGATGCCCCATGCTACTGTATATCTGGCTCCATGTCTGCCCTGGCTTGCTGTAGGTTTACCGTTACGTGCTGTATTATATATTTGCATGCCGTGTCAGAAGCAGAAAAATACCAGTCTAGCAGTGCACTATGTTAAGCACAGATTTTTAGTTTACGCATTAAGTGAAAGCACGGCATGGGGTGCTTTTACACACAAAAAAGTTTGCGAACAAATGTGTTTTGGGGGGTAAAAGCGCCCCATGCCGTGCTTTCACTTTAATGGTGGCCACGCCCCTTTCTTTAGACATGGCTCGCTGTAACCTGAATTCTGCGAGCTTCACCTAAAGAAAGGTGTACGGCCACTATGAAAGTGGTCTCATATTTGCAAGAGTTTGAGCTATTCGCATTAGAAGTGACAAAGCCTTTTATATATTTGTCAGGTTTGAAACCCCATAAATAAAAGGCAGTCATTTATAATGCCGATAACTAATTTTTTTTCTCTTTTTATTCGGTGTGCCTTTGTGCAAAATAAAAGGAGACAGCAGGCAAATGCAGTGCATGGAAGTTTAACAAGCCTTTGCAATGCAATAGGTCTCGCATTTACGAGAGTTTGAGCTATTGGCATTGTAAATGACAAAGCCTTTTATTTATGTGATTTTTTTTTTTAAAACAGATAAATTAAAAGGCAGTGTCATTTGCAATGCCAATAGCTCAAGCTCTAGTAAATGCGAGACCGTTTGCATTGTAAATGTGTTATGAGAGAGCTGTTCTGCCGGCTCTTGCCGGCAGGAAAAGGCAGAACAAAGCTCGTTGACAAAATAGTGCTTGGAGGCTGTAATTAAAGCCTACAGAGCAACAACACACGTAAAAAGGGGTGTCCTAATGGTAGATTACAAAATGGGGAAAGGTGGTACTAAGGAGAGACTACAAAGTCTATTGACTGATGAAAAGCCAGTTTACAACGGACAATTACACAAGCCAATTAAATAACTGGGCAGAGCTTCACGTCCATACCTCAATACATGTCTTGCAGAGCAGCACATTTGCTACCCAGGCTTGACCTAAAAAAGCAATTAAACGTTGTGCTTTTCACAATATAGCACCACTGAGGAATTAAAACGAAAGGCACGCAAATAGAGTTAAGGTGCATTGGGGGCATGTGAAAGGCTGCATGTTTTTTCCTTCTTTTCTACATTTATAATTTGCAGCATTTTGTTTAAATTATGGAGCTCGAGTTTGAAAAAAACCATGAAACTAATAATTTCAAATAATAGTGACAAGAGAGACACAACTACCAGTGCTTAATTTGAGCCGGGTTGCCGGTGCACAGTGACTTAGTCATCAACACACACAACCAGGGCGTGGGGGGGGGGGGGGATTAATTTGTCCAGAATCACAGCCCACGCCGAGACTCAAAGCTGGTTCCCCAGCTCTGAAGTCAGTAGCTCTGTCCATTATGCCACATCCTCTCCCAGCACTGATTTTTCTTTTTTTTTTAATTAACCATCTGCAGTTACATATAGATGCCTCTGTGCGATTTGAACAGGGGTGGCAGGTTTGGAACACAAGCAGCAAAGCAAACATGCAGCAGTTTAAGGATCAAACTTTGCAAAAAGAGCAGGAACCTAATCAAACCCAAAATGTGTTACGGTTGGGAAAGAAAACGAGAGCCGGCAGATTCTCTGGAAGTGGATTGTGAAAACGAAAATTGGAGTAAAGGCAACACACATCCATTTACAAAAGAAACAAAGCAATTTATTGGTGCCTTTCTGAGATTGGAAAGGAGACGACAGCAGCTAGACTGAGTGTAGGGTTGCTTCAAAATCCTGATTAAATGTTGGGGAGTGAGAATACTTTTGATGGTAAAAGTAAAGAAACATGCTGATTTAGTCACAATTACGGATCCCAACTCAAAACAAGAGCTAATGTGCAACCATAAAGGAGACAGTAAGCAAATGCATAGTTTCACAATGCAGTAAAAAAACAAAAAAAAAAACGGTGCAAAATGCTCTGAAGGAATAAACAATCAGCACGCTGATACAGTTCAAATTATAGAGATATATTTATAAAAAAAAAAAAAACATAGGTTTCATGCACGTTATAGTTAGGAATTGGCATTTAAAAAACCTTAGAAATTCACTGAAAAACCATAGGTTTCAAGGGTGTTCTAGTTAGCTGGACATTTCCCTCGTACAAAACCCTAGAAACTCCCCCGTTATAGTTAGTTCAGCTAACTATAACTTGCGCGCCCCCGCAATGCACTGCTGATGACATCACATATTACATCACTCATGACATGGTCAGTGACATCACTGATGACATCACTGACGACGTCATCCAGTGAGTGTGTTTCTGTAGAGTTTTAATAGGATTATATATATATATATTTTTTCACTTAAAAAAACCAATGAAATTCCCCCGTTATAGTTAGTGCAGGCAACTATAACTCACGCGACAGCAATCCTCTGCTGATGACGTCAGATATTACATCACTGTATTTAGACACCTATTTACCCAGGTCTTCTTGCATTAATCTTTAGCTATACATATATTACAAATATTTATTTTTCAGAAAGACACATATGTAATCAGTGATGTAATATCTGACGTCATCAGCAGAGGATTGCGGTCGCGCGAGTTATAGTTGCCCTTCGCGCACCGTGCGCGTGCTGTGGGCACTTGGTGCGCTTTGCGCACCGAGCGCCCACGAAGCGTTGTGCGTGCCGTGCGCGCTCCGTGCGGGCACCCCGCGCTTTTCCGACAAAAAAAAAAAAACGTTTTTTTCACCCTTGGGGGTCCTTCAGTGACCCCCTGACAAAGGCTAGGGGGTCAGGAACTGTCCACCCTGCCCCCTTTTCACGTTCTCCACCTTTGTTTTTCACTGCCTCAGACTGCGAGAGAAAATGGCGGCCGCCACTTCCTGATTTCGACCGATTCGAATGTTTACTGACATCTAAAAACCAATCAGATTTGCGCCTGCGCACGGCAGGGTGTGCGCACAGTGCTCGCGTATAGATATTGATATGGTTTTAAATGCTATTTTCTCAGGAAATACTGAACAGATTTACACGAGACCTTCAAAAGGCACTTCCTTGACCTTATGGCTACCTCTCTGCCAAATTTCACGTAATTCTGTTCAGCCGTTCGGGCTGTACCTTCGACTAAAGGTCCTATGGAAAAATGCATGGGGAAAATGCATTTTGGGACCCCCTTGTTTTTCTCGGCCCCCGCTTGACTAATCACCCCGAGACTTTCAGGGTAGGAGCTGAACGGAGCGCCCCACCTATTTTGAAAGATTCGCGAGGATTCGTCAACCGGCGCCAAAGTTATTCAAAATTGAATTTTCAGATTTCCTATGGAAACATGGTCCTATGTATAAGTATCTACTGGCGACCGCCAGTAGATTATATATATATATGGAAAGACCTATGGAAGAATGAGTGGGTGTACAAGTGTGTGAATGGATGATTTTCTAGGTGTGTGACTGACTCTATAAGTGAGTCATTAAATGTATCTTACTGCAGACTAGTGAGTAAACTGTGTGAATGTCTGTATGTGTGTGTGTGTGTGTAGGTGTATAGGTGGCTGCATGGTTTTGTGAATAGCTATACGAGTGTCTACATGGGTTATTGATTGGTGGTCTGATTATCTGTATGGGTGCCTGAGTGTTTGTGTGGGTAGGGTGTGTGTGACTGCATAGAAGTGTGAGTGGGTGATTCTATGGGTGCATGGTTTCAAGAGTGCATCTGTGATGGACTGTATGGTTGGGTGGGTGTATGTATGGGTGTGTTAGTGATTGAATGTATATCTCAGTGGTACATGCGCGAGTAACTACATATGTGAAAGGCAGGGTATATGTGTGTAAGAGTATATAACTGGGTATATGTGAGTGTGTGATTGTGAGAGTGGCTGTATGGATGAGTGTGTGCTTGTATCAGTAATTGTATAAGAGCGCAAGAATGTGGTAGTATTTGTATGAGTATGTGAACTTGTGTGTGTATAACTGTATAGGTGAGTAAATTGGAGTGTGATTAATTATTTGCATGATTGACTAGGTGTGTGAGTAGGTCTATGGATGATTGGCGTTGTCAGAGTGTCGATATAGGTGTATAAATGCATATGATAGTCCTGTACTGAGTGACTAAGTATGAGTGACTCTACAGGTGAGTGAGTGGAGGTGTGTGTAAACCTAAGAGTCAATGTGTGTATGTAGTTATTGGTATTGGAGTATCTATGATTTGGAGAATGGCCGTCTGAAATTTTGAGTCAGTGTATCAAAGGTTATATTAGGGTGTGAGAAGATGCACTAATTTATTACATGGATGATGTCATCAGTGATGTCATTTGAGATGTCATCAGTGATGTCACTGACCATGTCATGAGTGATGTAATATGTGACATCATCAGCAGTGCATTGCGGGGGCGCGCAAGTTATAGTTAGCAGAATTAACTATAACGGGGGAATTTCTAGGGTTTTGTACGAGGGAAATGTCCAGCTAACTATAACACCCCTGAAACCTATGGTTTTTTCCAGTGAATTTCGAAGCTTTTTAAATGCTAATTCCTATCGATAATTTATCTCTAAAGCTATGATGTTTAATGATTTTCATTCAATTTCTAAATTTTTCAATTTCAGTGTGTCAATTCCTTTAATTATGTTTTTCTAAAATACTTTCACCTTTTTTTTTAAACATTTTTTCAATTAATTCTTTTAAAAATTAAAATATAATTGTTTAAAAAAAAAAACTTGTTTAGGTTTTAAAATAGTAAAAAAAAAAAATATTTTTAAATATACAACTTTTCAAAACAATTTTTTCGTTTTTTTGGGATCCGCGCACCCAATGCGCTAGGAACCACGCACCCTGCGTGCATTTCGCCGTTTAAAAAAAAAAAAAAAGGGGCCCCAGGGGGTCCTTCTTAGACCCCCTAAGCAACACTAGAGGGTCAGTATTTCTACCCTGCCCCCTTTACATCTTTCACACACTTATTTACCTTACTTAATCAGCCTCGCTTCTACCGAGGCACAAAATGGCTACCAACAGTTCCTGGTTTCGAATGTAGACAGACACTAAACAGCCAATTGGCATTCAGCGCATGATCGGGAGGGTGCGCGCTCAGTTCGGGGAGGGTGCGCGGATCCTCCGAGGCCATACATATATCTATCTTTTTTACTCTAATTTTCTCAGGGACTACTGAACGTATTTACACCATTTATGCAAAAGGCACGAATCTGAACTGAGGACTACCTCTTTTTTTTTTTTTTTAAAGTTCTTTTTATTGGCATTTAGGAATATAAGCATACATACATCACATTCCGTGGAAATGAGCATGTTACATGAGTAGCAAAATAGACCATTATCAATATAGAAAGTACGTATGTGTCTTATTCAGTGTAGATGTGGTCTGTACTGTAGCAGATCTTTGCCCGTAAAGAAAACTGGGGAGGAGAACCAAACTGGGAAGTGCCATGAAGTTCTAAAGGACGGGGCCAAGGCTATGTCCCTAGTCTGCCATTGCCCATTCGACAGTATAGCTGCCTCCCACCTAGGGGGGGGGGGGGGGGAAGGGTCGTGTGCACAATCCGGGACGAAGAACCGTTGGGTGCATCAGGTGAGCAGGGGGGAACCCAGCTGGCCCGAAGGTGGTGTGGGGGGACATTGGAGGGGGTCCCCCGTCGCGGGGACCCGGACCGCGTGAGGCGGTGCGGTGTTGGGGGTATGCATGTCGGCTACCGGGGCATCCGGGGTCTGAGATTGTCTGAATTGGTGTAGTAGGAGCGCCCATTCTAGAGAGATTGGGGTTTTACGGGTACCTTTGGCCTCCTCCTCCCGTATTGCGTCCTCCTCAGCTGCAGCCCATTTAAGAACCGCCACTACCCAAGCCACAAGTGGAGGACCTGTAGGGGACCGCCAGTGCATGGCTATACAGCGTTTGGCCAGTAGGTGGGCTAGGAAGACGAAGCGCATCGGCACTTTGTGTCGCTTCCTCCGCCCCAGTATACCCAGCGCGCATCCTTCCCGGGTAGTCAAATGGGTCAGCCCAGTATGATCTCAGAGTGTCGAGTGGATAGATGACCAGTAGTTCTGAATGCCCGGACAGGTCCAGAACATGTGAAAAAAGGCAGCATCCCCTGCTTGACAACGAGGGCAAAGGAAGGTAGCGTCAGGATAAAAACATTGGAAGGCGCGCTGGCGTCAAGTAGGCCCTATGTAGGATGTGAAACTGTATATTCTTAAAGCGGGCATTCCTGGATACTTTTTTTGGGAATTCTATCGCCCTGTCCCATTCGCTGTCATGAAATGGTCGTCCTGTTTCCTCCTCCCATAGGGCTCGGAGAGGCACCAGTAGTGGGGGTGTCAGGTCCCTGATTGATTTATAGAACCATGTAATAAGGTGTCGACCCCGTCCCATTCGTAAGATTGTGTGGAGGACTGGGTGTGTGGGAGGCTGCCCCCGTGTGAGATCAGAATATGGTCGAAAGTGGCTTAGGAGTTGATGGTGAAGCAGGAACTGCCCTGGGGGGCAAATCGTAGACCGCCATGAGCTGCTGGTACGGCCGGAGCTGTCCCTCGTCAAACAACATTTCTGCTTCGACAATGTCCCTCGCCGTCCATTCCCGAAGCATGGCGGGTGTGAAAAATCGTCATTTCTGGGCCAGGCGACTAGTGGTAGTAATGGCGTGTATGGAGGGCAGCGCGGTGCCATGCGGTGTACACGTTGAACACATTTCCGGGCGATGTCTACCTGCGGGGGTAGGTTCGCGTGGGGCGGGAGCCCGGCAGAAGCAGGCGACGCAATTCGGGCATGGGCACACATTCCGTGGCAGTGCATGTCTCAAGTGTGTATCGCTCCGCCATCCAGTATGAGAGCCACTGGAGCTGCGACGCCAGGAAGTGGGCTTCAAATGAGGGCGCCCCGAGCCCCCCCTGCGTCGTGGGCAGTTTTAGCTTGGCCAGCGCGATTCTGTGCCGTCCCTGCCCCCATATTAGAGAGCTGAGGAGTGTATCTAAATCTTTGAAAAAGGAACAGGGTGGGATCACCGGGAGATTGGTGAAATAGTACAAAAGCCGCGGGACTAGTATCATCTTTGCCAGGGCTACCCGGCCAATCGGGGCCAACGGTAGGCTCCGCCAGAACCCAATGGAGGATCGTATCCCTGCTAGTGCCCTCCAATGCTTACCCTAAAAAATGTCGACTGGGGAATGATAGAATCAGATCCCGAGGTATCGGGGACCCTCTGTCGCCCAATGCAGTTTCCGGTCACCGATCCAGACCTCCCGGGAGGGGGCGTCCGGGTGGAGGGGGTAGACCATCGACTTGTCCCAGTTCACCCTCAATCCCGAGGCCTCCGCGAACTCCGCCAGGGTGGTCTCTAGCATGGTGAGATCCGCTGTCACATCCCGTATATAAATGAGAAGATCGTCCGCATACATGGATATGCAGTGCGTAACGTCCGCTAGTGGGATACGCCAGGCTTGCCCGTCCCTACGGAGCCGGATGGCCAAGGGTTCTACCGCGAGTGCGAATAATAGGGGCGAGAGGGGGCACCCTTGTCGCGTGCCCCTATGTATTGCGAATTCCGGGGAGATATAGCGGCCAAGGCGGACCCGGGACGTAAGATTGGTGTAGAGTAGGCGAGTGTAGGCTATGAGTGTGGGGCCGAGGCCCGCCCATCCCAGGACTGCAAAGAGGAATTGCCATGTTAAAGTGTCGAACGCCTTTTCAATGTCCAAGATCAGACACGCCGCGTGAGGAAAACCGGTCACCAATCTGATCCTGAATGTGAAAGAGGCGCCGGATATTATGAGAGGTATTCCTTCCCGGAACAAAACCGCATTGAACCGGGTGTACTAACGGGCATATGATTTGTGAGTATCTGTCCGCCAAAGTTTTTCCTAGAATTTTGCAGTCAGCTGTGAGCAGTGTGATGGGACGATAGGAGGCTAGGAGTTGAGGGTCCCGGTCGGGTTTCGGGAATATTATAATCACCGACGCTCTCACAGAGCCGGGCAGTTCGCCGAGTCTAAGCGCCGAGTCTAATACTGCTGATAGACGAGGGGTCAACATTGGGGCAAAAGTGGCATAATATTCAAGTGGGAGCCCGTCAAGGCCAGGGGCCTTGCCGCGGGTCAGTGCTCGCACCTCGCTTGTAATCTCAGTTGGTTTTATCTTTGCGTCCAACCCCTTCCGGTCTACAGCGGAGATTCGGGGAAGGGGAAGAGGGTCTAGGAAGTGGTCGATGGCCTATGGATCGAGAGACGAGGGAACAGTGTAGACTGCAGAGTAATGGTGATAAAACGCCTGGAGGATCTAGTCCTGAGACTACACCAGAGTGCCCTGGGGATTCATGATTGCGGTAATAGGCCGGACTTCGGTATCTTCCTTAGCAAGCCATGCCAGGAGTGTGCCCGACTTGTCACAGTCCCTGTGCATTCGGGTTGCATATGCCCGAAAGTTGTGACGACTGAGGTCCACGCACGCCACCTGGTACTCTGATTAGGCGTGGGCGACCTGAGCTACCGTCGCCACCGATTGATCTGCGGCCTTAGTGGCCGCCGCCAGTTGCTGCTTCGCCCTCTCTAGGGCTTGCTCCAGGATGTGTCTTACCCCAGTTCTGTACCGAATGCATTCTCCACGGGCCACTACCTTGAAGCCGTCCCACTCGACCAGGGTTGACGACGCGGTCCCCGCATTATGCGAAAGTAGTCTTGGATGCTACGTTGGTGGTCGTGTGTGAAGGTCTGGTCTGTGAGACAGTCCCGTGACAGTCGCCACGTGGGGACAGGGGGGTGCGGGGGTCGCCATTGGAGGCCGAGAAGGTGCGCATCATGGTCGGAAACGACTCTACCCAGATAGTCCGAGTGACATATCTGCGGGAGAAGCGCTGCAGTGCATAAGAATCGGTCAAGCCGGACACGCAGATTATGAGGAATGGAGTGGAAAGAGTAAATGCGGGTGTGGGGGTGATGCAGCCTCCATACGTCCGTAAGGGACCAGTGTGCGGCCCAGGCTTTAAATCGGTCTATTTGTCTGTCGGTGGGGGAATGTGGGAGTGGGGGGTGTGAACGGTCCAGCCCCGGGTCCAGGATACAGTTGTAGTCCTCTCCTAGTAGCCAGGGTACATGTGTGAATTGAGCCAGAGAGATTGTGAGTCGGTCCCAGAATTTATCCTGGTCGACATTTGGGGCGTATATGCTTCCTAATAGGATAGCCCTCCCGTCTAAAAGACCCTCTAGTAGGACGTATCTGCCTTCGTCGTCAACCACCCGTCTAAGTTCCCGAAAAGGGGTTCCCGGACGGATCCATATCAATGCCCCCTGGCAAACGAGGAGTAGGTCGTGGCGCAGATGAGTCCGCGCCATTTTACTCGTAGTTTGCCGACTTGGATTGAATTAAGGTGGGTTTCTTGTAAGCAGAGGATAGATGCTTTCTGTCGTTTCGCATAGGCGTATATCGCGTAGCGCTTACGTGGGGTATGTAGAACACGTGTGTTGAGTGTGAGTATATTAATGTCTGCGTTGGTCGTCAGTCGTGCCATAAATGGTCGATTCTGTGTGGGGGCTGGGTGAGGTGCCCACTAGAGAAATCGTGTGGTGGACCCTCAGGGATGCGCTGCGTTTGAGGGGGGCAGGCGGACTGGAAGCCTGGAAAAAAAGATGTGCTGTGGTGTGAAACTCCATGGCGAGGTGGGGCATATGCGAACCGGGGTGTAAACAACGTGTGGGGATGCGGGAAACTGTCCCAATACTGAGGACTCATCGTGTGGGTAACGGTGTGTCCAAACTTCCTCCCGTAACACTAGGGTGGGGGGGGGGGGGGGAAGAGAACTGCTTTATAGGATGGGGGTGGCGATGCGCTAGTGCAAGGCCGCACGCTGAGTGGGCATGTAGTAGGATCGGTGTTTATCGGGAGCAGGGTGACTGTCCCCTTGGGTGCAATGTCATGGGTGCTAGGTGTGCGTTACAGATAAGGATACCAAGAGTCCGTGTGCCTGAGTTGCCTCAGGGCAAGGTAGGAGAGGGCAGTCCATCCAACAGTCCATCTGCAGTTTGCGGAGTGGCGTGGGGGGGCGCCGCCTGGCCCGCCCCCGAGACGGTGCTGTCGCTGTAGTTTTCGCCTTCAGATGAGAACAGGTGCGGAGGTCGATCTATAGAGTCTGAGGGCTGTGTGGTGCGCAGGTCGATCACTGCTTGTAGAGCTTCCCGTCTTTCTCGCATAATCTGTTCGAGATCCGGCGAGTCATGGGAGCCGTGCGTCGGTCTGGACTCGATATTACGGAGCTTCTTGAGCCGCTTCCGGGCGTGGAAAGTTTTAAGAGGGGAGCCCCATTGGGGATGAGGAGCGGGTGCCCGCGGACAATGTTGGTCTGTCCAATCTTGCGCGGCCTCCGCGGATGCGAAGAAGAGGGAGGACCCATTATAGATTATCTTGAGGCAGGCCGGGAAGAGGAATGCGTATTGGATCTTATTGTCCCGTAGTCTCCGCTTTACGTCCAGGAAGGAAGATCTCTGCTGCTGAACCGCTCGGGCATAGTCCGGGAAGATCATGATGTGGTTGTTTTCCACTCGCAACGGTGTAGCAAGTCTCGCCGCCCGAAGCACTGCATCCCGATCCCGGAAGTGTAGGAACTTGGCGAGGAATGGTCGAGGAGCCGCGCCGGGTGGGGCTTTCGGGCCGGCACTCGGTGAGCCCGCTCTATGGAAAAAAAAGAGTGGTGTGTGGTCTGATGGCGGGGTAAAGGACTTCAGCCACGTGTCCATGTATTCTATGGGGTCGGCACCTTCGACTCCCTCCGGCAGCCCCAGCACTCGGATGTTACAGCGTCTCGAGCGGCCCTCCAAATCCTGTGCACGGTCCTCCACCGCGGCTAGACGAGTAAGGACCCCCTGGAGCGTCTGCTGTTGCTCTTTTAGCATGGGCTGTATTTCTTCAAGTGTCCGTTCCTCCATACGCACCCGGTCCGCCAGTTTACGGTGGTCATCACGGAGGAGATTGACATCTGTCGCCAGGGTACCAAGGCGTTCTTCCATAGACAGGCGGGACAGTTCAATGGCAGCGAGGACCTTATCCAGCTTGTCCGAGATCAATAGGTCCGTGGAGGGCACCGTGTTGGGGGACCAGGTTGAGGTCCGAAGCATGTTCTCCGGGGCAGTCTCCGGGATCGCTTGATGCTGCGCGGGTTTTGACATCCCCATCGTGATGCCACGTGGTCTGGAGGGGTCGGCGTCGTCTGCCAGGTCGTAGGAGCCCACAGTGACGCCGGGAATCCGCGGAAGGGCGAAAGGCGCAGCCACGTTGTCCCACGTGTGGAGCCGCACAGGGAAGCCGCGGCCCGAGCCGGTCTACCGGAGCTCCCCCCGCGGACAAGGTACAGGAATCGTCCACACCAGCCATCAGACACCACACACAGGGCGCTCCCGGCACCAGGCCACCCCCGCGGAGACTCCACCGGTGGCTGACGTCACGGGAGATCCCTTTAGCCCCAAGGTCGAGGGGGGGGAAGCACGAGCGCTGTCCTCGCGGCCCCCGTGTAGGCCTAACTCTCTCTCAGAGTCCACAGTTGAGGCGAGGCCATCAAAGTCCCTCGGCGACTGGTAGCGGAAAGGCGGCCGACCGGTCCAGCAAGGGCACAGCAACTCCCACGGATTGCGCCGAGAGGCCGTCGCCTCGGTGGTCACGATCAGCAAGGCCTCACCGATTGCGTTGGGAGGGATCCGATGTCCCTTGGGCGTCCATGTTAGGGTCAGGCAAACTCCGGTCGGACCGGTTGAAGGGCCTCCAGGTCCCGCCGTCCTCACCAAAGCCCGGCTCCCCTCCAGCCCCCTCCAGAGCCAGTCACACGGGGTACCTGGGGTATACAAGGGCTGCCTCGGGGTCCGACTCCGGGTCACGGCGGGCTCCGTGTATCCAAGATGGTGGGCCCTCCGATGCCCCGAGTCTCTCTTCGGGGGTCCGCTCCCTGCTCACACCCTCCTAGTGCCAGTGCAATCAAGGCGAGACGCGCCGCCAGCCTCACCGTCTCCCCTTACAGCATCTCCCGCTCCGGGTAGAAGAGCTCCGCCGCCATCTTAGGGCTCAGGTTGCGGTGCTGGTGGCAGTAGTCGGACAAAGTCCCGTCCCGAGGGCTAGGGATGCGCCCAGGCATCCGCTGGCTGCCCGCTATGATGCAGCCACCTTCCGATGCCCTCTGCACCGATTAGCACCCAGTTGGACGCTCCATAGTACTTCCAAGAGGCGCCCAGACGCGGAGCCTCAGCAAAACCGGACCACCATCGTGGCTTGCTTAGCCACGCCCCCCCCTCCCCCCCAGGACTACCTCTTTGCCAAATTTGGTGTAATTCCGTTCAGCAGTTCGGGCTTTAGCTGCGTCAACAGGTCCTATGGGAAATTGCATGGGGAAAACTAGTTTTGGGACCCCCCCCTTTTTTCTCAGCCCCCGCTTGACAAATCACTACGAAAATTTCAGGATAGGAGCGGACCGGAGCTGGTCAAAAGTTTGGAACATTTCATGAAGATTCGTCAACCGGCGCCAGACTTATTGAGAATAGAATGTTGCGGATTTCCTATGGAAAAAAGGTCCTAACTATAACTACCTACTGGCGACCGCCAGTAGGATGGATATATATATATAAAAATGAATTCCATGAACACAAAGACACAGATATATGTGCAATTTAAAAGTGGCCGGCAGCCTTGGTAACGCGATTCAAATATCAGGGCAAAATGCTCAGACTGACTAAACAGAGACACGCTGATAAATTCCAAATTAGAGATGTTTAATTTAGAAAAAAATAAAATAAAACATTTCATAAACAAAAAGCACAGCTATATACATGTGCCTTTGTGCAATTTAAAAGCAGATGACAGGTTTGCAACATGAGCAGCAAAGTAAACTACCAAGCAGTGTTTGAAGCACAAAACACTAGCTAACCAAAAAAGAAAGCAAATCTACACCTCAGCATGTGTCAACAAGTCAATAGAACTGTCTCTACTTGTTGGGGCATTATATACATACTGAGGAAAATCAGGCACTATCTCTTGCAGCAGGCAAGGAAACAAGTTGCTGTTGCTCTCATTGGCTCCGGCTGGACTACTGCAATGCGCTTTATGCGGGACTGAATAAAAGTCTGCTGCAGCGCTTGCAAATGGTCCAGAACGCAGCAGCTAGGTTTGTCCTGGATTTGCCCAGGCGTACCTCGGCTACCTCTGCCAGAAAACTGTTACACTGGCTTCCTATAGAGGACCGGATACTTTTTAAGACCATGTGCATGACCTATAGGGCCCTAGCTAATGGTAGCTCTACTGGAATCGGATCTTTCTACAGCCCCTCCAGGAACTTGCGCTCTTCTAATAGACTTCTTTTATTAGTCCCCCGTATCCGGAGAACTAAATGGGGGGGCAAAGCCCTTTCCATTCTGGCACCTAAGTGGTGGAATGCTCTTCCACTGGAACTTAGGTCCCTTCCCACTCTGCAGCTATTTAGAAATGCTTTGAAAACCCGTCTTTTTGCGAGGTCATACCTATAGTTGTGTTCTGCCTTTTGTTTTTGATCTGTTTTGTAGGCGCCTTGATGCCTTCGGGTTTTAGTTGCGCAATATAAATTTTATTTCATTCATTCAGTGGCTTTTTTTAAAAGGACTCCAAACAAAGAATAAAACAGGACTATCTACTTTATTGGGTTTTTTTTTTTTTTTTTTTTCACTTACACAGCTTTCTGCAGCCCAAATTTGGCAGACTGGCATTACTGCGCACTTAAAGCAGCAAAATAAGTGAAATATAGTGCTAAAATAGACCCCTTTATTTACACAGGGCTCAAACAACCAATGTCAGGAACATCTTGTGAAGACGTGCGTGTGCAACAAACCTGACAGCAGTGATCGATTACACTTTAGTGCGGCGATCATAAATCGGGTGCCACACTAGGTGAGAAGTGCTCAGTGTCAATGTAAAATTAAGTTCCAAAGACAGGAAATACAATAGCAACAAGTTGAAGAGGACAAGTCCTAGGGCCAATCCATGTGAGTCAACAATTGAGAGAAAAAAAAATGTGGAACAAACAGGAACCATAATCCAGTTAAAAGCAAAACTTTTTTAAAGAACACTGACAAGCCAATCAGAAGCTAAAGGCGGGCTGTAAGCTCCCTGACTGAATACAGCATGTTGAGAGAGAGTGTGCATGGGCTGCATAGGCTCGACCTAAAAAGGAGGATGGTTCAGAAAGCAAGAGTGACCTGTGTGACCAACATGCTTCTCGAAACAAAAAAAATAAATAAATAAATTTACGTACCTGGGACGCCAAGGTGTGTACAATGAGATGAGTAAGAAGGGATGGTGGACATGGGGGAACAAGGAGTGGGCAGCAGAGAGATACAAGAGGGATCCAGACTGGGCAGAATGAGAAGCCCACATATGATTGGGGGGGGGGGGGGGAGAAAAAGGAGAAGAGGATTATAAAGGAGGAACAATAAGGAGGAGCACAGATTGAGCAACATGTGAGGGAGCCAGAAGGGGCGGGCAGATTGTAGTTGAAAACTAGTTACTCATAATTAAGACCAAGCACTTGATTAGTGGCAAAAGGATACACCAAGCACCAGTAACTGTAGGTGAGAGTTGAATACTCCATGAGTCAAGAAGCAGTTGACGAGGTTTCAAGCCAATACATGAAAGGGAGTGGTTTAAGATATCCAATGGTTAAAAGGGGCTAACGCAAAGGCCAGTATGTATACTGTAAGCAACAAATGTGTTCGACATCTCTGCTGTCAAAATCCAGACCCAACAGTTGTGTATCCAACACTGAACCAGGTATTTCTGGCACCTCTTGACTGACATATTTCAGGTTAAACCCTACACAAAGTTCAGAGAGTGAGTAATTATGAAGCAGAAGAAGACAACCTTTTTTAAAAGTTAGTGGGATTCTCACTTACGATTGGTTCCGAGCCGATGTTCATTGTGTATGGAATTGTGCGCGCTCAAAAAATCAAAACCTGGAAGAAAAAAAAAGAAAAAAAAAAAAGATGTTTATTTTACGTTAGAAAAGCCAGATTAGTGGAAATAGGAGGGGTACTTTACAGTGAGGGAGTCCAGATGTCTGTGCTTGTTCAGTGACCAAGATTTCCCTTTTTTTGCAGCAGTAGTACAAAAATGTCATTGTAAATAAAGTGACAATCAATATTTCCAAGACAAAAGAAAAATAGGAGCTTAACAGGGTGGAAAAACAAGCAGAGTAGAGGGAGATCTGTAGTCGAGAAACAATAACTGGCCTTGGGTGTAGGAAAGTCTATTTTGATTTTAATATTAGGTACTGACTACACAGTGCAAGCGCTGTGCAGCAAGACTTGTTTACTATTTAGTAGTATTACAACCCACCCATAACATACCATTATTTTTTCTCATTGTCACTCATTTGAAATCTTTTGATTGCTTAGCTCCTATAGACTGGTCTTCCTTTCTTGTGTAAGCTTCTCTCTGGAGCATGGACCAAGTACATACAGTTCTTCACGTTTTTACAATGCATTATTTTTTTAAATAAGCGTTTCAGTATTATTCCTGGACATGCAATGTGCTTTTCTATTTTTAACAAAGGCATATCACTTATTTATGTCGCTTTCGCCCCATCTGCCATCTCCATCGACCCATTAGTTACTTACATGCACAACTGTACTACCCCACAGCACTCTACCCCACGCCCAGCGCACAAGTCATGGGTACATGCAGCTAGAAGGCATCCACACACACAGGGTGGACTCTGTCCACCCAGCCCTGAAGTTGAGCCTCAAGAAAATATGCTGAATTTGTCCTAGAGTAATACTGTGAGGGTAACCAATTATATAGGAGTAGGATGCTTTCATAGCTCACTGTGCTATATTAGAAGGATTACAATATATGAACTGCAGATAACAAAAGGATCCGTGTGTTAAAAGCTGTAACCCACTTACAGATTTACATAAAATTGGTCATCCGCATGTTACATGACGTGCTTTGCCAGTGACACATTAACCCTCTATGCTACTTTGATTCAAGATTGGAGCTAGACAAAATCTCTCCAGCAAACGTGTCAAGCTCCGGAGTCATCTTACCATTATTATTATTTCCTGAGATTTACCGGGCACACCAAGATCTCTGAAGCAGGTGCTTAACCCCATAGGATTTTTTAAAATGCAGACTTTGCAACCAATGAAGCAGAACAGATTTGCTGCCAATTTCTTTGTGACAGAGTTTTAAATAAACGTGTAAACTGAGTCCCAGATTTTATGATGGGGTGGAGTCATTTTTTGGGCACAACCCTGGTGCAAAATATTACTTGTCATATCTTGTAATGGGCTCAAATGTGCCCATTGATAGAAATGCTAAACAAATGTCTGAGGTGTTCATATCTGATGTCACTTCTTGTGATACCACTTCCTGTGATGCCAACTACGTCATGTGCTGTGATGTCACTTGCATATTCCCAAACTTGGTTAGTCCGCTCGCCACCTCCAAACACATTTATTTATTTTTAGGACTTGTTCCCTGCTCAGGCTACTAACTTTCAGCCATGTCAAACAGTAGTGAAGCGGACAACATGGCTAAAAGACACTGTAAAAACCAATACCAAGACCTATTGGCTTTTCCACCGCTTGTTGCTTAATTGCACCTAGTCGTTCCCAGGCATCTATTGCTTGAGTAAAGCTGCAAGAAATCTAACATCTTTTGTGATTGGCAGTATTTATCAGAAGTCAGCCGCTACAAACTTTTATATTACTATCGACTATAGTATTTTTTGAGGTGATGCCCCAAAAAAATAACAAATCATTTCTGGTGGAGTCGGTTAAGGTATAGATAATTTCTCAAATTGGACTACAAACAGCCCACAAGGAAAAAAAAAGTAAAATTATTCATTATGTCAGCAGAAACCAACAGTCCCCAGTAGGAGTTCCAAGATCAAAGCAAAATCAACTAAAACCTCTTCCAAAGCAGAAGGCCACATGGCCCAAAAAACCCATTCACGGCAACCAGTCTAGTGGAAATCATCTGAAACTGGTCATCTGGGTTCCCATCAAGGAAAGTGGTGCACAGGGAACTTACAGTTGGCCATTAGTTGCATATAGGGCTAGGCAGCTTCACCATATCCAATCCCAAAAGAAACCTTAAAAAATTAATACTCTTATATAATACGCGATTCACTGCTTTGGGGCAATAATCCATATGGGTACCGGATAGGCCGTTAAGTGTCGAGTACTTCACAAGAACTGTCTCCCGATCTTTGCTTTTTTAAACCCATATAATTGCCATAGCTATAAAGTTAAAATGCCTCATTTTTAAAAATAAAGTTTGAAAAAAAAAAATATCGATAGGAGGAAAACTCCCTTTGACATTCTGTACCTGGCTATAGTCAAACCCACCCATTGTACATGGCTGTTCACTGGAATTCGGGGCTGCTGATAATATCCTCCAGGGCAGTTTTCAAGTACTTTTTCAGCCCTGTCAGGTACTACAAATTTCAACAGTAGTCCAATGGCCCCAGCTTCGCAGAGATTACTTTTAAGCAGAGGCGCAACTAGAGCCAAATTTCGGGGAGGGGGGCTGAGCAAAAATTTCGGTGGGGGGGGGGGGGCTGAACTTTAAGCAATAGGCAGAGTGGAGCTGCAGGGGCTCTTAGAAGGGCTGAAACAACAGCAAGGCCTCATTAACATGCAAATGGTCTTTTAAAGACCTGTGAAGTGCTCGGGTGCGGCTGCTTTTTTGCCCGGGAAGGTGTCTCATTCCGGGCTGCCACACACGACGGAGGGGGGGGGGGGGGCTGAAGCCCTTTGAGTCCAATGGGTGTTGCGCGCCTGCTTTTAACCTAACCACGCTGTGGGGTTTCCCTTGTAAAGAGTCCCATATCATGTACGAAAACTTCAGCCAGGTTGGACATTATAGCAAATAAATAAACACGAACATTATTAACTCATGATTAGAACCTTGAAAGCGAAACTACAAGTACCAGAATGCTAATGGCTGGGGGGGGGGGGGTCAAAATCCTATAAAGGGGTAGTGGTCCCGCACAGCGAGTGGCTGGCTAACAAATCATGGTTTGCAAGTACTGAGTAAACTCAAAAGTGTCACGTTAGCAGTAGAAGAGTCGAGTTCAAATACCTGCCGACTTTCCAGTTCTTAAAATAGGTTTAATAAAAAGGCGAGGTTGATAAAACTACGCATGCGCTGAACACGCGAACGGTTAATAGAGAGGGCGATTTTCACAAACAATGCGTCATAAGGTCACTGGAAATATACCTCAGGACAAGCCTCCAATGAAGCACAAACCGATCATCATAACACAATCGACGCCTCACTACCTGCGGCGTTGTGGCCCAGCACAAAATAACGGTGACAAGTCCTTGCAAGGGGGTGAACGGACACTCTCGCGAGATAGGCCGTTATTAAACAAGAAAATAACTAAATACTTGCGAAGAAACAACACTCGCGCGTTACATGCAAGAAAGATCTCTGGAGATAAACAAACCAGTCCGCAGTTTCTCGAAGCCCACGTAAAATGTTCAGGAAGAAGCGGGAGATTGAAGTGTGACCACGTGCCTCGCCACCTGAGCAGAATTTAAAACTCAATCACTCTTTCGGTGTTCCACGTGTGCTTGTTAAAGACCTACGCCAGCGTATCAAGATATAACAAACACAAAAAAGTAATAACTAAACCTCTAAAAGCAATCTAAACGGGAAAATAAGTTAGTTCGCGGTTACTGAAATAGGCAAAAGATACAATTTAACCACATCGTTAAACTTAACAAATAGCAATGTAGCAGATTAGTGCGGAACCGCCAAATCCTAAAAGGCCCTTTACTAGCTCCATCGGGGATCCAAGGCCCCATTAAAAGATGTAGGAAGAAAAGCAAACAAGCATACAAACCGGTTAAACAAGAAGTAACCATGGACCTCATGTTCACTTCTTGAAACGCTAAAATTAATAAACGGATCTAATAATACACTGAATCCAAAATAGAAGCAGGCAATCAGCGGTCTTATTAAATTGGTTTTCAACCGATTTCTTTTAAAGTAAATTAAGTCGTGGTCCTGGGTGCGGATGACGTCTAGTATGGTGGTACTCAACCGCACACGTACACCAATTACTGCTTCCAATAACATTGAATTAGCAGTGCACATAAACAAACATACGCACCACTCCACTACAGCGCCTCCAGTTCTACTGACGTAACGCTCTGAGCGCGAGCGTAGTTTCGAGTCTTTCGATCAATAGCGCCTCGCCCCGCCCACCATTATCAAAGGCACGTGCATTAAAGGAGCATCCGGTCTGGACTCCGAGGAAACGCTGCCGAGGAATCCAAGGTGTGGCTGCTGGGCTGTCCCCTACTTATTTTCATAACACCATCTCGTTCCTTTTTGTTTCCACGTCAGTGATCCAGTTTTACAAACCCAGCGGGCTTTGTTTTCAAAGTATTAGCAATAACTCTCTAAACTGAATGATGAATGAATGTCAGGACTTCTAAAGCGCGCGGCTACTCCGAGGAGTGTGCCGGTGCTCCACTTCTTCTATAAGGTATTCACGTTCCTGTTTATTTTGTTCACTCAACAGTGCATTCTGGTCCTTGTAGTTTTAATCGTAATTCGACTACATAAAGGACCGAAGTGCATTGCTACATGTAGTATTACTTTTCTAATGGCTATTAATCGAGGACACTTAAGTACCAGAATGCAAAATGATGAAAGCTAGACAGCCAAGAACATCTGACCTCTTAGCATAGACACATCATGTGAGAGAGATCTGGGTAAACCACTCCTGTTCCCAATATCTACTTTGGAAAGCAGTTACATTATAACAACAGTTCGGCTAGTTGGGGGGCGTGGCCAAGATGGCCGCCACGACCGACGCGTCCTGCTAGAGCTCCGGGATCGGGCTTTACCCTCGCCCGTTCTCAGCAAGCCTGGGGGCGCCACATGACTTCCTGAGGCTGTCCGGAGGAGTGGGGAAACCAGCGCTGCAGACCCGGTAGCGGAGCGGCTCCCGGGCGCCGGACCCTTGATGCGGGAGCTGGCCGGGTGCGGAGGCGCCGGCCACAAAATGGCGCCCGCCTGGTGCTGCCGCGGTCACTGACGATCGGCGGTCAGGGCATTGGCGTTGACCGATCCTGCTCCCCGGCTGCATCTCACGGGAGCAGAGTGCCGGGAGCGGAGGCGGGGCTGCAGAGAACTTCGGGCTCCGGAGCTGCGGAGGTGCTGGTGGGCTGCCCGTGAGTCCCCCCCCCCCCTTCCCCCCGAGTGGCAGACATTGCTGGCGACGCAGAGCGCGGACGGCGCTGCTTAGAGGAGTGATCCCCGGGGAGTGCGGAGATTGAAGACGCCGACCAACGAGGACTGCCTTCGCTGTCACCCAGTGCGGCGGAGTGGAGACCAGAGAGGGACCGGGTGACGGCCGTGCTGCGGAGCCTGAGAGACTGGGATTCAGGTGGGCCCGCGCGGCGGCAGTCCGGTGTGACGGCGGCGCTCCCCCCCCCCCGGGGGGGTGATACCCATGCGGGGAGGCCTCGGGGGCTGATTGCGGTGGTGCCTGCCTGGCCTTAAGATGGCGGCCAGTGGCGCCCCGGCCTACTGACTTGGAGGGCAGATCGGCGAGGGAGGTGCGCGCCATCTGCTGAGGCCCGAGGGTGCTGCCCGGATCCCGCCCTGACGGCGGCGGAGATACCGAGAGGTGCCTGGACTGCCGGGCCCCACTGACCCGGCGGCGACATTTGGCCCGGGGACACGCGGCGCAGAGCACTGGCCGCAGGAGACAAGGGACTGGTTGCGACGCCGTGGAAGGGGGCCTCCACCGCCCGGGCGATTGATCTGCCCTCCGTGGCCCCGCTTGCCCCACGAGTGACACGGCCCGAAGGTACTAACAGTTGGAGGTAGGCAGAAGCGGAGTGCCGGGGGGTCCGGTACCGGCCGCGGCCACATCTCGCTCGGACACTGCAATCGGCCTGCACCTGCAGCGGCCCTCCGGGTGGGCGCCATGGGCAAGTCCAGGACAGGGCAGTCGGCCCCGGGGACGGCGTCGGGGGTCCAGGCTGGCGCACGTGGAGGGGCCCCGGCAGCGGCTGGATCAAGCGGAGAGCCCTCTTTGTCGATCAAGCTGGATCAGGTCCTGGTGGCGATTGAACAGTCACGACTCTCATTGGAGCAACAATTGGGCACCCTAACCACGGACGTCAGTCTCCTCCGAGATGACCACCGGAAGCTAGCCGATAGGGTTGCAGACAACGCCAAAGCAGTCGCTGACATCCAACCTATGGTGGACACACACCGGGACTCGATGCAAGCTTTGATGAGTCGCATGTCCACCATGGAAGAACGCGTTGATGACTTGGAGGGGCGGTCTCGGCGCTGCAACATCCGAGTCCTTGGGCTGCCGGAAGGAATCGAACGGGCCGATGTGGTGGAGTACATCGAGACCTGGACAAAATCGTTCACCCCTGATGACGACCGCACGGCCTACTTCTCGGTTGAGCGGGCGCATCGCGTGCCAGCTCGTCGGCCGCGGCCGGGGGCCCCACCTCGCCCGATGCTGGCCAAGTTCCTCCATTTCAGGGACCGAGATGCGGTACTACGAGCGGCCAGACAGGCGGGCCCACTACGCATCGAGAATAAAACCGTCATGATCTTTCCCGACTACTCCCGGGCGGTTCAACGCCAACGCGCATCCTTTCTGGAGGTGAAACGGCGCCTTCGAGCTGAAAACGTACAGTACTCTCTCCTCTTCCCGGCCCGTCTGAAGATTATCCACGGCGGTGTCACACACTTCTTCACGGCGCCGGAGGAGGCGCACGACTGGGCAGACCAGAACTGTACCGGGGCCCAGAGGGCTGTGCGCCCTGTCGAACAACGAGCAGCTGCGGGAGGACGCAGGAGGCAGCGCTCACGGAAGAGACACCGCCCTGGTACCCCCGGGGGGCCGGCACGCACTCTGGGGTCACCGGACTTGGAGCAGATCGTCCAGGAACGGCGCCAGGCCCTCAAAGCGGCGGCGGGCCTCTGCCCGGTCTCCCCGGCAACGGACTTGGAGCGGGCTCCTCACGTTTTCACGTCAGAAGAAGAGGAGGACAGTGAGGCGACACAGTCCGGGGTGGACTCGGGAGCCCTGCCCTCAGTCACCCCGCGGACGGCGGACGACCTGATATGACTGGCTCCGTGCGGAGGGCCGCACGTCTGCGGCCCGAGGTGATGCTCCCCGCCCCATGCAATTGCAAGCCCGGCGCCTCTGGCGTTATCCCTGCTGCCCGGGGCACTATCTCCCCCCCTGAAGTGCCCACTTTTTCCCCCACTGGCTAGCCATAGATCCTGCGCATAGCCCGCTTGTAGAGCTCAGGACGGACGCCAGCCGACCCCCCCCTTTCCTAATAGGTTCATGCTCCCCTGCAACATGGGAGTTACTTTGGACGTGTCGCGCTTGACGATAGGTCCCGTGTGTTGGGGCACGTTATGTTTGCCTCACCCTTGTTTCCCTTTCCCCTTACACACACCCCTTCTGCACTGTGTCCCTGCCCGCGCGCCGATGAAAGGTCATGCTGCTGCGCTGGATCCGTGGGGGTGGGATGGAGGGATTGGCACTGGGGGGGCCCTTGGGGGTCCCGGGGGACCAGTCCTGAGACGCACGCTAGGCACATGTCCTGATGGCGCAAGCTGGTAGACTAACATTCCTTACACTAAACGTGCGCGGCATGCACACAGCGCGCAAGCGGTACTCCGTCTACGCATACCTCAAACGTCACCAGGCACAGATTGCACTCCTGCAAGAGACACACCTAGCGGCGGGGGAGGTGACAAAGCTGCGCGGGCGTTGGCGGGGGACCCTTTATGCCACGACTTACTCTGCATTCGCGCGTGGTGCCCTCATATGGGTGCGCCCGGGAGTCCCCTTCCAGGAATTGTCACACGTAATAGATCCGGAGGGTCGTTATGTATTGTTGCTTGGCCGGTTAGACGGCCAGACGATCTTGCTGGGCAGTATCTATGGGCCAAATGTCGACCAATCCAAATTCTGAGACGCGCTCTCCCATCCCTTAAGCGCATACACGCAGGCACCATGGCTCCTGGGGGGCGATTATAATTGCGTACAAGACGTGAACCTGGACAGATCTCATCCGCCCCTCCCCTCTTCCCCCATTGTAACGCAGGCGAAACAGTTTACCACATGGATGCGTCATTGGTCCCTGGCGGATGCTTGGCGGCTTCGGAACCCCACCGCTAAACTTTACTCGTTCCACTCCAGGCCGCATGACCTTAGAGTGCGCCTGGATTGTTTCCTTGGTTCTCCCACCATCCTCCCTGCTGTTCTGGACGCGGATTACCTGGGCAGAACTATCTCCGACCATGACGCCCACACGATCACACTGCAATGGCGCCCGCCGCACCCCCCCGTCCCCGCCTGGCGCCTTCCCAGGGACAGTCTCGAGGACCCGGTCTTCCGGCAAACCTTAGCGGACCACATCAGTCACTATTTTAGGGAAAATACTGGCACTGCCAACACCCGAGGTTCAGAATGGGATGCTTTTAAGGTGGTAATGCGTGGCAAATGTATTCGTCATATTGCAGGGGTCCGGCGGGTTCTGGAGGGGGACATACAGCGGACGGAGGGGGCGCTGGCCGCACTCACCAAGGAGACGGACCCTGCGAGGGCCGCGCCGGCTGTGTTGGCTAATGCTGAGACCGCATACGCCACAGCGCTGGCAAGCATGCGTCGGTTTAACTTCGCGGCGTACGCGGTTAGGGCCCATACGGAGGGCGAGCGGGCGGGCGCTCTGCTGGCGTGGCTCATAAAGCGGGATTCATGCCTCCCGACCATCACGGCCATCCGGGACGTCCAGGGCACCCTGGTGTATTCGCAGGGGCAGATACTCAAGGCCTTCCAGGAGCACTACATGCGCCTGTACGCTAGCCCCCGCCCCTCGGGGACGGATGCCGCCCCGGCGGCCTTCCTGGATCGTATTCAGCTTCCCCGCATAGACAGGGATACGCGGCTGGACCTCGACCGCCCTCTCAAAGCGGCAGAGATTCGGGGCGCCATGAAGGCGCTAGCCACCCACAAGGCCCCGGGTCTGGATGGCTTCCCCCTGGAATTTTATCAGACGTTTGCGTCCCAGCTGGTCCCCCAGCTGGAATTGCAGTTCCAAGCGGCTCTGGACGTGGGAGTCCTGCCACACTCCATGCGCGAGTCCGTCATAGTATCCCTCCTCAAACCAGATAGAGACCCGCAGCAGCTAGGCTCTTACCGACCCATAACCCTATTGTCGGCGGATTATAAAATCTACGGGAAGGCCCTGGCGGACAGGTATGCCACGATCCTCCCACGGCTTGTCCACCCCGATCAGAATGGATTTGTGCCTGGCAGGCACACATCTTCGAACATCCGACGGCTGTTCCACGTGCAGGACCAGGTGCAGGAGCGGTTCCCTCGGGCAGCGTGTCTGGTGCTGGACCTCGAAAAAGCGTTCGACACGCTCTCTTGGGCTTACCTGTTTCAGGTCTTGCTCCGAGTGGGCGTCGGACCCCAACTGCTGGCCTACACACGGCTCAGCTACACCTCGCCCAGTTCCAGAGTGCGTATAGGCCCTCTCATCTCGGACTCCTTCCCGATCCGGCGCGGTACTCGACAGGGGTGCCCCCTCTCCCCCCTCCTATTCGCGTTAGCAATGGAGCCGCTGGCGGCCATGCTGCGAGGGGCGAGCGAGGAGTGGGGCATCCCGATCGGCAATTATACCCACGCAGTATCACTGTATGCCGACGACGTACTCATATACGTCCGGGACATCACGACCGACCTGACCCCAATATCAAGCATCCTGCACGATTTCGCAGAGGCGACGGGCCTTAGGGTGAATTGGGCCAAGTCCACTGTTTATCCCTTGACACCCACCGTGCCCCAGGGTCCGATACGAATCGGAGGCATAGCAGTCTCGTGGAGCCCTCAGGCGGTTCGATATCTCGGCGTTAAACTATATCATACGCCGCAAGATATCTATGAGGGGAATTACCGCACGCTGATGGGTAGTATTCGATCCTTAGTCCATTTCTGGAAGGATCTCCACTTGGCTGTTCCGGGAAAGATAGCGGTTGCGAAGATGATTTTGGTGCCGCGCCTGCTCTATCTCTTCTCCAATCTCCCAGTGGTACCCCCGAGATCCCTGTTCCGGGAATTGGATACCCTGCTCGGGACCCTTATCTGGGGAAACGGCCGCCGGCGGATAGCCCTGGCAAAACTACAGCTACCCCTTGATCAGGGCGGGTTGGCGGCTCCCTCATTCGAGGCGTATTTCCTCGCTGCCCAACTACAATGGGTGTCGCGTTGGACGGCAGGCAGGGCACAAGAGGAGTTGTGCACGGAGACGGGGCGGATCCCGACCCCAGCGGTCCACCGTATGTTGCTGCCGGGTGCAGCGCCGCCGGCATCCCGGCCCCTCCAAGTCATGACGGCGCGTGCCTGCTTGGCGCGTGTTCATCGACTCAGCCGGGGTATTCCCCTGTACTCCCCGCTGTTACCGTTGGTGGGGCTACCTAGGGGTCGGGCGTACTACACGGAGCAAATGATGCGAGTGTGGACGGATTACGCGATCACAGAGGTGGGGATGTTGTTCTCTGGGGAGGGCCTGCAGCCCTTCGAGGCACTGGTCGAGGACTTCGAGCTCCCTGGGGGCCAATTCCTGCGACATAGGCAGCTTCTATTAGATTGCCGGAGGCAGTGGGGAGGGATTGAAGTGGAGCCCCCTACACACCCGGTCATCCATGCGATGCTGCAGATGGGGCCCGGCCGCCATCTAGTCACGTGGATATATAAAGCGGTGAGGGCCCTGCGGAGCCCTACGTTGGCGACCCTTAGAGAACACTGGGAGGATGACTTTCAAAGGCCTCTGCACGATAGGGAGTGGACAAGGGCTTTGGAGTATACCAAGAAAGTGTCCCGTAACTACCGGTTTAAGAACATCCAGCTACATATCCTGCAAAGGGCGTATCTAACCCCAGAAAAGTTGCAGAAATATTTCCCCGACGGGGTATTTGGATGCCCTAGATGCCTGGAGCCTGCTGCTTCGTTCAGGCACATGTTCTGGGACTGTCCGACACTCTACAGTTACTGGCACACGATTCACGCTACCCTAAAAACGGTCACAGGATTCCGGGACATGGACACATGGGAGGCGTGCGCGCTGGGAATTCATGACCGGCATAAGCAGCAGAAAGTGGAGAGGAGGTTTGCCTTCCTCATCTTGATCCTCGCTAAACGATGCATTGCCATGCATTGGAATGCGCCGGGAGGGCCCCCTCTAGCGGCATGGGTGGGGGCTGTCAGGAAGTGGGGTAGAGCGGAGGAAACCACACTCAGAACGGAGGAAGCCCGTGGGATGCGCAAACACCCGATCTCAATGCCCTGGGCCATGTTAATGCACACATTCACGCAGGAGACAGAGGCCGCGGCGCACCCGAGACTGATAGACCCTCTGGGGGCACCCGCAACGCCGGAGTCCATCCCGGGTAGTGCGCAGGCAGGCCAGGCTCCTGGGGTCTCGCAGAGGTTGTCCCCTCGGGCCCCACGACCAGAGCCCTCATAGGCCATTTTGGATGCTCCCGCCCCCCCTGCCCCCCTCCTCACCTCCGCGTGCGCGACTACCCCGGTCCTTTCCCACACGATGGTCCAGCGTATGAGCGCGCAGCTCCCAGTACTCCCGAAAGGCGACACAGTGCACCCTCCCTTTCCCCGGTTTCTCTGCCCCCAGTTAGTTCATGGTTACTTAATGGCTGCACTTCCATAGCCCCTGCGACGCCCCTCACAGGGGGGGTAGTCCTACTGCATGGCACCCCTGCGGCAAGGCGATTATGGCGCGCTCCAGTAGGGTGCACCCAGAGGCTGGCCCGGGCACACATCTGCAGCCCCACTCAGGACAGCGACGAACGGCTTGAGGGGCCAGAAGGCTGCACGATTGTATGGACTGTGCACGGGTGCACTTGAAATGTAAACCTATGTGATAATGCCGATTTCGCCTGTGCCCGTGTGTTATACTATCTATAAATGCCAATAAAGAAAGATTTAAAAAAAAAAAACAACAGTTCGGCTAGTTTCTTTAGAAATACATTGTTTTAAAAACAGATTTTTTTTCTAGAAAACAATCAATATTTAAAGTTATTTTCGCAGATCAGTAGGAAAACAAAAAATTGTAAACAAAAAAACTAATTGTTTATACAGATTGATAAAATGCTATTTGTTTATTTCTAAGCAAAATTGTACCTAATTATTAGTATAAATACATACATGTAGCTGCAGAGTCTGGAGCCATTTAGGTAGGAGGTAAGTTATTTATTTCATATTAGGTCCTTAGGTTACAGAAACAGCAGGTAGGTCCTGTTGGGGCTCTATCCTCTCTCCAACCGTCCATATCTCCTTGCTACTACTCCACACCACACACGCTCTATTATATAATCAACTCTCAGCATTCCAAACACCAACAGAGACGTACAGGGAATGGATTCACACAGGATACTACACGCCTGCCTTGTTTTTTAACAAATAGCAAAATATTGAGCAGCCATCTATTCCATGTGAAGTAAAAAGACAATCATTCAAACTCCAACATGTCTACATTACACATTCACCCAGCAAACACCTGTTTAACTACCCAAAATCCTCTCAGACTCACAAAGATAACAAATAGCAGTCACAGAAAATTTGCGACGGGTTAAGACATAAGGCTCCCCACACCTCATGTCAAACAAAGAAGCAAGATAACTACTACTAGGTTGTTACTAACATTGCACAACAGTTCAAGACATGCAAGCCTTGCAACCAGGGCCTGTAGGGCAATCATCAGGAAGTGCTTGAAGGACTGGTCTGACAGGTCAGTCAGTGTGTGGGCCTGTTTTATGGACTGCTGGGACACATTGTATGGTTAAACAAACATTGGCTATAGCAAGCTCAAATCCATGCATTCTCCCGTACACTGCAAAACACTTATACTGATTGTCTTTACAAGTTAAAAACTGCCCCAATTTGCAAACATGAGTAACTTTTTTAGCTATTTAGTTCACTAGTGGGGCCATTTTATTTTGCTGCTCAGGCCTATTTTCCGTTCCAGTCCAACCCTACTTGCAACCTTCTCAGACATTATTAGATCTGGCATCCTTGGCTTGGTTTTCCTCTGTATTTTTGCCTCTGCCTCCTGTGTTTTTGCTGTGTGCTGGGCTATGTTTTTTTCTGGTGTAGATGCTTTGGGCACTTTGCCACTGCTGATCAGTGCCAAAGTGCAAGTGATGTCTCCGTAAATTGTGAATATGGATTGGTGTTTCCATGATTGGCTTGCTAGACTTACTACTAAGTCCCTAGTACAGTGCAATGTGTGTGCCCAGGGCCTGTAAGTCAAATGCTGCTAGTGGGCCTGCAGCACTGATTGTGCCACCTACATAACCAGCGTTTCAAAGGGTTCTCAGACCTGCCACTGCAGTGTCTGCGCACAGTCTCTACTGCCATGTCGACCAGACAAGTGCACCCACTTGTCAGGCCCTCACCTTCGCTTTTCTTACATGGGAGTCATCCCTAAGGTAGGCCCAAGATACCCCTGTGGGCAGGGTGCATTGTATGTCAAAGGTAGGACATGTAATTATGTGTGTGACATATCCTGATAATGAAATACAGTGTATTTTGTTTTTCACATGAAAGGCTATCGGTCCCATGGGATGGAATAGGAGTTTATTTATAACATCTTTTAAGTATAACTTCCCATTGGGACAAGATGGAAAGATGGATTTTAGTATGCCTTAACTCAGAATATAAAATGCATCTCTTAGTAAAGATGATTTTCATATTGTGGGTTTGAAAATACAACTTTTAGAAAGTAGGTATTTTCTTACTTAGCCATCCTGTGTGCCTCTGCTGGGGTGTGGATTGACTGTCTGGCTTTGGAATGACAGGGGCTGGGGATGTATATTCTCTTTCAGACAGCCACGGGGGGGGGGGGCTGAGGTGTGCCCTGCCTTTCCTGGTTGCGTCCGGGCTAGGCTGAATAGGCCTGGGCTGCATTTAGATTAGTGGGATGAGATTTCCTTGCAACTGAATGGTCCTGGTCTTCCTTACACAATGATGTGCCAACCTCCTGCCGGGAGGCTGGACCAGAGAGGGCAGACCTGATTTTGACTGAGCACAGAGCCTCTCTGCCACAAGAGATCAAAGAGAATGGGAATATAAATATTGGAGCCAAAACCCCTGAACTTTATATTACTTCTGGACTCAAGAGGAACCTCTACCAAGGCGAAGAGATGGGAAAGCTGAAGGAGAAGTACTTACCCCTTTGCTGTGTGCCTTCTGGGGTTGGCCTGCAGTGGCTGTTTCGGCCAAGGAGAGGCCAAATATTTTGCTGAGTGCTGTGTATCCTACTTAACCCCTTCAGCGCGACGCGGATTTCCGCGCCGCGCTGAAGATTCCGTGCGCGGGCGGGGCCATGACGGAGCGGTTCCGTCATGCGCACAGCGCAACCGACGCACGTGACGGAACCGCTCCGTCACAAGCGTCGAACGGGTTAAAGAAGATCTCCAAGGGCTTGAAGTAGAGCTTACCTTCTGTTCTGAAGTCTCAGGGACACGAAGACTTCACCACTAGCTCCCCTGAACTTCTTTGCTGGGAGTTCTGACCTGCCAAGATGTGCCTGTTGCTAAGTTGGTCCCTGGAGGTTGTTCCTGCTGTTGGGAGCTGGAAAAGAGACGCAACAATGAGAAGCATGACGTACCGCACCGATTCCAATGCTGGCCCTGCTGT
Organism: Triturus cristatus; assembly: GCF_964204655.1. NCBI lineage: Eukaryota > Metazoa > Chordata > Amphibia > Caudata > Salamandridae > Triturus > Triturus cristatus. The sequence goes on along the minus strand of NC_140591.1, from coordinate 205,712,700 downwards.
GCGGCTGCAAGAACCAACGCATCGTGGGCCCATAGCTGGAGAGACCCACGCAGTGCTGTTGCTGCCTCCGCTGCATTGAGAACTGACGCATCTCCAATACCCCTGCATCGCACCGGGGGGCCAAGTCTACAAGGACACCGGGGCCACAGTAAGAAACAGACGCATCACCTCACTGCACAGTAAGAAACTAACGCATCACCTCCCGTTCAGTAAGGAACTGACGCATCACCTCCCTTGCGTGGCAGTAAGGAACCAGCGCATCACCTTCCCTGCAGCTGTTTTTGTTTATGATTTTGACGCATCCAAGGTACTTAGTGTTGAAAGTGTTGCATCTATAGTTTGCTATGGACAGAACTGTTTTTACCTTCTAAGAAGTACATTTTGATTAATGAATTGTGGATTTTTGTCGTTGTGGTCTTGTTTGAGATAAACATTACTTTTCAAAACTGGTGTGGTGTCCATTTGTAGTGTTTTCACTGTATTACTGTATATGTGTACAAATGCTTTACACACTGCCTCTGAGATAAGCCCGTCTGCTTGTGCCAAGCTACCAAGGGGGTGAGCAGGGGTTATTTTAGAAGTGCATCCCTTTACCCTGACTAGGAAGAAGGGTTCCTACTTGGACAAAGGTGCAAACCATTGCCAACTAGAGACCCCCATTTCTAACATTGGTGGTCAACGGTGAGGATCTGGACTGCATTTGTGCCTTACATACAGTGATTGGTGTACACTACTTCTATTGTACAGACCATTACGCAACCACATACTATCGGTGTAACTTTTTCTTCTTGGAATTGTTTGCAACTTGAGAGCTGCCAATTTTCACCATGACAAAACCAGCATCAATTGCATTTGTGGCTATTGAATTTGAAGAGGATAGGCTGGAATACTACTCTGTGCCACAACTGAAAGCCATCTGCAAAAAAATTAAAATCCCAGTAAGAGGCCTCATCAGAAAGGAGGAATACCAAAATGCGCTGAGGGCCTGGTTGGAATTAAGGCATTCCAGTGAGCATACAGAGGAGCCTAGGGTGGAGGCAGAGAATTTAGATGGGCAGCAGGATGGACTATTGGGTCTGCCTGGAGGGAGGGCACCTTCTGGGGGGGAGGTGCAATGGGGGGGGGGTCAGCAGTGTGTCTTCAAAAGGGCTGTCTTCAGAGGAAATGGAGGACCGAGAGAGAAGCAGAGTGCATGAGCTGGAGCTTGCTAAGCTCAGGTTGGGGAAAGAGAGTGACAATGAGGATAGGAAATTGGAGTTAGAGAGGCAGAAACGTGCCATGGCGGAAAAGAGGATGCTCTTAGAGCATGAGAGAAGTTTGAAGGAGCTGGACATAAAAGCCAAGAGTATGGAGTCCAGTTCCAATGGTGGCAGCTTGTCTCCAGCGCATGCAGGAGGGAGGGTGTATATTCCTTTGGAAGTGTCAAGGATTATGTGAAAAGTGATGACATTAGTCAGTGGTTCAAGGGGTATGAGGTAGCAATGAGGTCCCACAGAGTCCCTGAGAGAGACTGGGGAGCAGGGTTGTGAAGCCGCTTCATGGCAGAAGGGAGGGATACCTTGCTAGCCTTACCCGAGGAGGATGAAATGGTTTATGCTCTAATGAAGGAGGCCTTAATCATGAGATCTGGCTTGACCCCAGAGCTATATAGGCAGAAGGCTAGGGCATGTAAGAAACTTGAATCACACACAGTATGTTGCCCACTTTTGCAGAGCACTGGATGGTTGGGTGAAGGGTAGCCATGTAAATAATTTTCAGGGGCTCTATGATTTGATGGGATTGGAGCACTTATCTGCTAATAGTTTTCCAGTGCTACGCCTGCACTTGATTGACAGTAATCTGATGGACCAGAGGAAGCTTGCTGTGGAGGCAGCCCACTGGGTCAGCACCAAGGTCTACAAGGGGTATGTGGGAGACTCAGCAAAGGGTGGGCAGGGTCCCCAGCAGAAGAATGGGGGACAAGGGTAAACAAAAGGAGTTCCAAAAAGGGACCCAAAGTAATTCCCAAGGGAACCAAGGGAAAGGTTCCTAACCCCCCGGTGGTAAGAAACCATGGGTCTCTATGGGGAATCCTGCAGAGAAGGGCCCCCCGTAAATGTTGTGCTTGTGATCAGCTGGGTCACTTCATAGGAGATCCTAAGTGTCCCAAAGTCACCACTGCACCCACTGGTGCACCCACCCGTGGGTTGACTAGTGTAGCCTTGGGGAGGAGTTGGATTCCCAGGGAGGGTGGGAACCACCAGAATTGAAACTTGTCTCACTAGGGGACAGTGAAATTGTCCCAAGGACCCATCTGCCCGCTAACACTAAAAAATATGGGCAGTGGATGACGATAAATGGCCATAGGGTGCAGGCTCTGACAGACACTGGAGCCAGTGTGACTGCTGTCAGTTGTCGGTTAGTGTCTGAAGAGCAGGTGTTCCCCAACGTACTTTACTCAGTAGTTGCAGCTGACAACTCAGAGTGCTTCTGCAAAGTGGCACAGGTTCCCTTTGAGTATCTCCAGTACCTTGAAAGTAGTTGTGAGATAAGCCATGCCTGTTGACTGTCTGCTCGGTAACGACCTGGAGAGTTCCTCTTGGAAGAAGGTGGAACACAGGTCTCATCTGGAGATGTTGGGTCTGCCTGAGTGGGCATGTGTGACCACTCGGTCGATGGCAGCCGGTAAGGGAAATTAAGAGGGCCTGAAAGAGTGGCCCAGGTACCTGCCAGAAAGAGAAGAGGCAGGGGGTGCAGGTAACCGGCTCCTGAAGTTCACACAGTCCAGGAGGAGGCTAACTTTGAGGAGGATTCCCAGGAGCCTAGAGGGGAGCAAGTGACCAAACTGGGGGACCTGCCTGAGTTGAACCATTGGCAGCAGGAAGGGGGCCCTCCAGGGAGGAATTCTGCAAGGAGCAGCAGGAATGGCCTTCTTTTGTTGGTTTGCGGCAACAGGTTGCAAACCAGGCAGTAGGTCATCAGTCCGGATCACATTGTTTTTATTGGAAGAATGGTCTTCTATATAGCAAGCCTAAGGTTGCTTAGCCTGGGTCAGCCTGTGTGCTGGTGGTACCCCAGCCCTTCAGAGCCTTCCTACTGGGTCTGACTCATGATGTGCCTTTGGCAGGCCATTTGGGGCAAGACAAGACCCTTGAAAGGTTTGTCACCCACTTTTACTGGCCCCAAATGTGCAAGAACTCTGACAAGCATTGTAGGTCTTGCCAAATTTGCCAGGCAAGTGATAAGAGAGGGAGGAAGTGCAAGGCCTCTCTCCAACCTTTTCCTGTAGTCAGCACACCCTTTGAGAGGTTAGATATTGACATTGTGGGGCCACTGCACCCTAAGACAGCCATGGACAACAGGTTCATCCTGGTCTTGGTGGACCATGCCACCCGGTACCCAGAGGCTATCCCTCTCTGAACCACGATAACCCCAGTGGTGGGCCAGGCATTGATAGGGATCTTTTCCCATGTGGGGTTCCCTAGAGAGGTGGTATCCGACCAGGGTACCAACTTCATATCCAAGTATATAAAGTCCTTGTGTCAGGAGTGCGGTATTACCTACAAGTTCACCACTCCTTACCACCACCAGGGTAATGGGCTGGTTGAGAGATTCAACCGGACTTTAAAAGGCAGGATTGTGGGTCTTACAGAACCCATGAGGCGTAAGTGGGAAGTCCTATTACCATGCCTGCTGTTTGCTTACAGAGAGGTACAGCAGAAGTCCTTAGGGTTCAGTCCCTTTGAGCTCCTGTATGGGTATCCTGTAAGAGGACCTCTGACTCTGGTCAAAGAAGGCTGGGGGAAAGCTCCCAGTAAACCTCCCCAGGATGTATATAGCTAAATGCTGGCCTTCAGGAACCAGACTAAGTGCTTCAGGCAACTCGCTCAGGCTAATCTGGAAGCCAGCCAGGAGGAGATGAACCTGTGGTATGAGCAAAATGCCACTCTGATCGAGTTTCAGCCTGGCCAAAAAGTGTGGGTCATGGCCTCAGTGGAGCCTTGTGCGCTCCAAGATGAGTGGACCGGGCCCTTTGAGGTGATGGAGCAAAAGAGTAAAGTCACCTATCTTGTGGACTTGCGGTCTCCCAGGGACCCTTTGCGGGTCCTACACGTGAACCGCCTCAAGCCCCACTTGGGGAGGTCTGAAGTAGGCATGCTCCTAGCGACAGAGGAGGAGACTGAGCCTCTCCCTCACCTCCTGTCTGCTAAGGAACATGATGGGTCAGTGGACGGTATAAACCTCCTCCCTGTCCTGACCCCTGAACAGCAGAGGATCTGCCGCCAGCTGTTGGGGCAGTTTGCTGCTCTGTTCTCCCTGACCCCTGGTGTTACTCAGTGATGTGTCCATGATGTGGACACTGGGGACAGTCCTCCTGTAAAACACAAAATCTACAGGTTGACTGACAAGGTCAAAGCTAGCATCAAGGAGGAAGTCTCCAAGATGTTGGCTCTAGGGGTGATTGAACCATCCAACAGCCCTTGGGCCAGCCCAGTGGTCTTGGTCCCGAAGGTTGCCGCACCCAGTGCCACGCCAGAACTCTTGTTCTAGGTGGACTACAAGGGGCTCAATTCAGTCGCAAGGATTGATGCACACCCCATCCCCAGAGCTGATGAGCTCATCGGTCGGTTGGGAGCTGCCAATTACCTTAGTACTTTTGACTTAACGTTGGGGTACTAGCAGATAGCCTTAACTGAGGGGGCCAAGGAGAGGTCTGCAATTTCAACCCCAGAGGGCACTACCAGTTTTGGATGATACCCTTTGGGTTGAAAAAATGCTCCTGCCACCTTTCAGAGGTTTATCAACTAGGTGTTTGCCAGACTGGAGGATTTCAGTGCTGCCTACCTGAATGACACTGTAGTTTTCAGTGCCACTTGGGAGAAACATCTGCACCACCTTTTGGAAGTGTTGAACGCCCTGCAGAGGGCAGACCTCACGATCAAGGCCAGCAAGTCCCAGATCGGGCAGGGATCAGTGGTGTACTTAGGGCACCAGGTAGGAAGCAGCTAGGTAGTGCCCCTACAGCCTAAGATGGACACCATCTGGGTTGGGAACCCCCCAAGACCCAGACAGAGGTGAGCGCCTTCTTAGGCCTCAGCGGCTATTACAGGAGATTTGTATGGCTCCATTGTTGCCCCCTTGACTGAGCTGACTTCCAGGAAGCAGCCCAGGAAGGTGAACTGGACTGACGCCTGTCGGAAAGCTTTTGATGCCCTGAAATCTGCCATGTGCACAGCACCTGTGCTCAGGGCGCCCAACTTCTCAAAGGAATTTGTGGTGCAGATAGATGCTTCGGAGCATGGTATGGGGGCTGCTCTCTCACAACTAAATGATGAGGGCCTAGACCAACCCGTAGCCTTCATTAGTAGGAGGTTACGTCCACGGGATCAGAGGTGGAGTGCGATTGAGCGTGAGGCTTTTGCTGTGGTCTGGGCGCTGAAGAAGCTGAGGCCCTACTTGTTTGGGACTCACTTCAAGGTTCAGACCAACCAGAGGACCCTCAGGTGGTTGATGCAGATGAGGGGTGAGAACCCAAAACTGCTGAGGTGGTCCATTTCCCTACAGGAGATCGATTTTACGGTGGAACACCGCCCTGGTAAAGAACACACCAATGCTGATGGTCTGTCCAGGTTTTTCCGCCACAGTGAAGAGAACTCCCCGGAGGGTGGGTAGTTCTCCCCACTTTTCAACTCAAGGGGACACGTGTTAGACCTGGCATCCTTGGCGTGGTTTTCCCCTGTGTTTTTGCCTCTACCTCCTGTGTTTTTGCTGTGTGCCGGACTTTGTTTTTGCTGGTCCAAATGCTTTGGGTACTTTGCTACTGCTGCTCAGGGCCAAAGTGCAAGTGCTCCTTCTGTAAATTGTGAATATGGGTTGGTGTTTACCTTATTGGCTTGTTTAACTTACTACTAAGTCCCTAGCACAGTGTACTATGTGTGCCCAGGGCCTGTAAGTCAAATGCTGCTAGTGGGCCTGCAGCACTGATTGTGCCACCCACACAAGCAGCCTTTCAAAGGGTTCTCAGACCTGCCACTGCAGTGTCTACGCACAGTCTCTACTGCCATGTTGACTTGGCAAGTGCACCCACTTGCCAGGCCCTAACCTTCCCTTTTCTTACATGTCAGTCACCACCAAGGTATGCCCAAGTTACCTCTGTGGGCAGGGTGCAGTGTATGTGAAAGGTAGGACATGTACTGATGTGTGTGGCATGTCCTGATAGTAAAATACAGTGTATTTCATTTTTCACAATTGAAAGGCTATCTGTCCCATAGGATAGAATGGCAGTTTATTTATAACATCTTATAAGTATAATTTCCCATTGGGACACGATAGCAGGATTGAGGTAGGTATGCCTGAACTCAGAATATAAAAAGGCATCTTTTAGTAAATATGATTTTTATATTGTGGTTTTGAAAATACCACTTTTAAAAAGTAAGTATTTTCTTGCTTAGCCATCCTGCGTGCCTCTGCTGGTTTGTGGATTGACTGTCTGGCTTTGTTATGACAGAGGCTGGGGATAGCCATTCACTGTAGACCGCGACTGGGGGGTTGAGGTGTGTCCTGCCTTTCCTGGATAGTCCGGGCTGGGCTCAATAGACTTGGGCTGCTTTTTCGAGTAGGGGGAGGAGATTTTCTTTCACCTAAATGGGCCTGGTTTGCCTTACACAATGCTGTCTCCACCTCCTGCCAGGAAGCTCGACCAGAGCACAGAACTGGATTTGACTGAGCACAGCGCCTCTCTGCCACAAGAGAACAAAGTGATAGGGAATACAAATATTGGGGCCCACACCCCAGAACTTTAGATTGCTTCTGGACTCAAGGAACATCTACCAAGGAGAAGAGCTGGGACAGCTGAAGGAGAAGTACTTCCCCTTTGCTGTGTGCTGTCTGGGGTTGGCCTGCAGTGGCTGTTCCTGCCAAGGAGAGGACAAATACTTTGCTGTGTATCTTGCTTGAAGCAGCTCTCCAAGGGCTTGAAGTAGAGCTTGCCTCCTCTTCAGAAGTCTCAGGGACACAAAGACTTCATCACTAGCTCCCCTGAACTTCCTTGCTGGGAGTTCCGACCTGTAAAGAGGTGCCGTTTGCTGAGTTGGGCCTCTGGAGGTTGTTCCTGCTGTTTGGAGCTGGAAAAGAGATGCAACTATGAGAAGTGCACCGCACTGATTATAACACAGGCTCTGCTGTGCAGCTGCAAGAACCAACGCATTGTGGGACCGTAGCTGGAGAGACGAAAGCAGCGCCTTTGCCGCCGCATCGAGAACCGACCCCCAGCATCGCGTCGGGATGCCGAGTCTATAAGGACACAGAGGCCAAGTAAGGAACCGACGTATCACCTTCCCACACAGTAAGAAACCGACGCATCACCTCCCCGCTCGGTAAGGAACCGAAACATCACCTCCTCTACGTGGCTCTAAGTAACTAACGCATCTCCTCCCCTGAAGTAAGGAACCAATGCATCAACTTCCCCGGGCAAAAGGAACCGATGCATCCCCTTCCCTGCGGCTGTTTTTGTTTATTATTTTGACGCATTCAAGGTACTTTGTGTTGAAAGTGTAGCATCTATAGTTTGCTAGGGACAGAACAGTTTTTACCTTCTAAGAAGTACATTTTGATTACTGTATTGTGGATTATTATGGTTCTCGTCTTGTTTGGTTTAGATAAAGATTACTTATTTTTCTAAACTGGTGTAGTGTCCATTTGTAGTGGGTTTTCAATGTATTGTGTAGTGTCCGTTTGTAGTGTGTTTTCAATGTATTACTGTATGTGTGCACAAATGCTATACACACTGCCTCTGAGATAAGCCTGTCTGCCATGCCATACCAAGCTACCAAGGAGTTGAGCAGGGGTTATTTTAGAAGTGTATCCCCCTTACCCTGACTAGGAAGAAGGATTCCTACCTGGACAAAGATGCAAACTATTGCCAACTAGAGACCCCCATTTCTAACAGACATGAAGTCCAACCGCCAAATTGTTTGCACATTCACAATAACACTATACAACATTTATGCACACAGGACATTTAGTAAATGCTCTGTCATATGACAGCTAGGGCACTGAACCCACCAGCTTCCTTCGACAAAGGGTTCCCCATCATCCCTACATCTACACCTTCAAGGCACAAAACAAAAATTCCCTTGACAAGACTCCAATGCAAAACCTGCCATCGCAACTACCCTCCTACACAATGTCCCTCAGACATGCTCCACACATTACTAAATTAAACAGCACAACAAACTCTCACACCTTCTTCATTGCCAACTAGCAACACACTCCATGTCCCACACCTACTCACACTAGCTTGCCAAACCTACAAGACCAAGTGGCAAGCTGAAGAAAGCACTTATGCTCCACCAAGTACAGCGCCCTCTGGAAACTGCCAGAAAAGGCCAGGGCATCTTCCGAACACAATGGCAATAGCCTCCAGGAGACACATACTAAAATGTTACTGACACAACACAACAATCAAACCCTAGAGCAGTCCACTAATACAACTATTAACAGCAGACCACATCAGCAGATAGCTATACTCACCCACAGCACACCAGAGCTACATTAAACACAAACATGCTCAGACTCCTGTTCCACACACTGGTCAGATCTTTCCATTTATACAGAATGACACCTGACCCAGAGCATACTCATGCAAAACTTGTCACTATCACCCACAACCACACAGGGTACTACTTGTTCCCACAGTTTCACTCCACTGGGTTCTTCCCTTGTCACCCTTCCGCAAAATGGTACTTCTCTTCTCCCACAGTGCAGGCATGGGGTACTCCCTCATGCAACTTCCTACAATGGTACTACTCTTCTCGATCTTGGCACACTACAGTGTACTTTACCATACAGTGACTGTGAGGGGGGCGAGGGCCATGACCATCACTTACCTGGCAGGCCGATGGAAGGTTCCAGGGAAGGAGCTCTCAACAGACATGGAATCCTATAAAGAGAGCAAAGACCAAAATGAGAAAAAGGAGAGTGGACAAGACATAAACAAACCAAACCACAAACACTGAAAAGGGACTAACAGATACAGGATAAGAGGGTAGGAAGCGCGAGGAGTAAAGACGGGCAAGAAACAAGGAAGAAGGACACTGGAACCCAGGACCACGAGGGAGACGCGAAGGACCATGGAAGGATGTCGACCGTCAAGAGGGTTGTGAAGAGACGCCCTTGTGATTCCAAATAAGGACACCAGCCGGGGCAGGTACTCCAGCCCCAACCACACAGTGGAGAGAGGGAGCCGGTCGGACGTTGGCAGCACAGAGATGAAGGATGAATAGAGCTGGTCCAATGACTGGTGGTTGTCACTGACCAATGCGGACACGCCTGCCACAGCTCAGGAGAATTGTGGCTACCGAGATGAGTGAATATAGAACAAGTGGTTCCATGGGTCTCCGTCAAAGTGACCCGTGGCAAGAGTAGCCAAGAGAAGGTTTATCTGTGCCCGTCAGCAACAGGAAGAGGCAGGGCAGGGCCAACCCCACTTGGCCTCGCGCTTGCAAATCCTCAGCTATTTTTAGAGTTGATGCTCTGGAGTGAGTCTAGCTGAAAACATTGGAGCAAAGGTTCAAATTACAGTCTGTGTTTCACTGACGGCTTCCACATTCCTGGTGGAGGCTTGCGGCTTGATATGTGTACCCGTGAGGTACTTGCAGTCGAAGATGACTTCTCATTGGTTAGCGTGGGTGGTCTGGCAGATATTCCAGGTACCTGACCTGAAGAAAATCTTTCCTACTTTCAAAATTTTCTGACCTTATCACAGAAATGTAATACTAAATATAAAAGGAGTAACTTAATCACTTGTGCGGTGGACTAATTAGGTTTCCCTAAGACTGGGGTGGGACTTTGTCCCCCAGCCTCACACGCACCTAAAAGGGCGGGCCCTCCAACAGAAACAAATGACAACCCATAAAGCGCGCCCACTTTAACCGCAGCGTGGGTTTCATTGCTGGTGCAGTGGACTTTGCTGGTTTCCCTAAGGCTAGGGTGAGACTTCGTCCCCCAGCTTCACATGTTCCTAGAGGGGCCGACATCTGATGTTGAAGGATCGGGCCTTCCAATGCCGGCATCTCCAGTTGGAGATAAAGCCCTCCAATGCGACATCTGACTCACCGTAAAGCGCACCCACTTTCCCTGCAGCACGGGCAAAGACCGGGTCAAGAATGGCCTGTCTTATCCTGTCATGGACTGACAGAGGCCGGGCCTGGCCTCCCCTCTTTCGCGTGGTTAATTCATTTCCTTGAGGCTTCCCTTCTTTGTACTCCTGGTTGACCCAGAAATAGAAGAACATGGTACTGTACACGACTCTGTTCTGTCCTTGCTCCTGCATTTGCCTACCCTTTTAAGGCATGACTGCGGTAAATAGTGAAAATAAAAACCGCTGGTACAGTTGCAGCTTCTTCTCAGGCTCAATCATGGTCAACAATAATTGACAGTTTTCTAATAAGGAGGGTTGATGTAATATCTTACGAAATAAAACTGTCTGAAAGTAGGTTTTACTTCACTGCTGAGGACCTTGCCAGATCTTTGCCTCCTACACCATTTAGGCCATCTTCACCAGATAACCTCCCTATCATAATGCCCTCATCTGGCCAGCCCAAAGCTCATCCTTTGGTGTGTGTGTACGAGGAGGTCATGGAGGAGACACCTTCTTCATACAGTACATAATTCTCAACTGTATTTATCCTGTACATGAAGAGGTCTCAATCTGGTTCAATACCGTACCCTGCTGTAACAAATCGCCACATGTATATCATACTTTGTTGATGTAGTGAATTACTTATATAAAACAATACTTCCAAAGTTAGTAATGCAATGTGTTAATATCATCATCAGTAAACAGGATAACCCAAACCATGTTTCTGTGGATATGTCAGATACCTGCACAATAGTGTCACATAGTGTAAGCAAACATGTATATAGCACTTATAGTGCTTGTGTCATCATATAAGCAATTGCAAACATATGCCTCTACTGTTTCCATATGACCCATGAAGGATATAGTTGCTATGTAATGGCTGCAATCCTATCCTCGTGAGGCCTGCAGTTCAATCCCAAAGTAATACACCAAAAATGTCAAGTAGGTATATGCGTGAAACAAGTAAAAATGCCTATCAGGTTAATTGATATTCCCACAATTGATTCTCCCAGGTGCTTTGTGAGACGGAGTCCTGTCCTGAGGAGAGCCATTGGTTTAGCTTTTGGGTCAAAACATTGACACTGGAGTGGGGATTATCCAAAAATCAAATCCGTTTTTAATTCTGTATGATTATTTATACTGTACTGAATGGTTGAAAAGATGGACACCCATGTTGTATATATGTATCATATTTTAATTGTTTCACTATTGCACTTATGAGCACTGTGCCAAAGGCACTTTATTAATTTGCACCTTCTTGGAAGAATCATACATTTGATTTATGATTAAGATCCGCATGTACGTCAACCTCATGGGTCACTTTGATTGAGACCCACGGAACCACTTGTTCTATTGTAGTGTAGTTCCTATTTACCTTATAGGCTCTGCACATTGGAATAATATACACTATAGTTGTGGCATAGGACTGAGGTCAGTATGCCTCTATCGAGTACATTAAACTCAGTCAATCGTGCATGCTTAGTTTCTTCAGAGTTGCACAGAAATAGATAGACGGGCGTTTCAATAAAAAGGATTTATTGAACAGTCTTGGTTCTTGTGTAAGAGATATGAGCTGTTACAATCGCAAGACAGTATGCAAGATATAATACGTACAGCGTAAGCAGTAAGAAGAAATAATACTGCAACAGCATTGTCTTCTAGCTATGACATATATTCATATACACATACATAAATAACATATACTAAAAAGTGGATACTCGTTTGATGCTTCTAACTAGTTCTACCCCAGTGTACCTAACCTAAGTGTAGTACAAGGTAGGAAGTAGGTGCCGTATTCTATAGTAAGGTAAGCTATAGTTTTGCATATGCCAAGAGTCCCTCTAGGTTCTAGCCGGCTCCATACCTTAGAATGAGAGAGGTGGGAATCTCTTTCCGGGTCTCAAACTCTAACACCCCGCGAAGGGAGTCAAAACACTGGAAGCTGGATTCTCTGCGAGCAGGGATGACAGCGTCTGGTCAGTGCGTCAGACGGGAACCAGAATTCCTTCCGAACTTGCTGTGGCGAGCCGTATCGGGCTGTGCAGCCGAGCCATGGTTTGCCATGGTAAGGGAAGGTATATTTATACCTGGAAATTGCTCAGGAATGTTAGCATTGACGTCAAGTCGGGCAGAGGAAGAAGTCATGAATGAACCCCTAAGGAATAGTAGTTCATGCATAATAGAGGAGTTCTTGGAGAAATCAATAATCCTAGCTAGGGAAAGTCCCAAAGGCTTAAGGGTCTGGTTTCTAAGAACTCGTTGTGACGTTGGGATGGACGGATGTAGGTGACCATGCCTGTATTTGGATAGCATGGCTAATGCCTAAATAAGGACTAGGATTCTATGCCTAAATAAGGGCAATACGAATTGTTCCTATATAAGGACATGATTTAGGAAAACCTATATACCGACATCTAAATTGAAACGCAACACCCCCTCCACTTTCGAATGAACGATAATACTAAATGCTGAACATGAAATGCTAAACAGTTAAAACTGAGTACCGCATGTTTGCTAAAAACATCTGTAAAAGCATACTAAAATAAATTTATGTTCAAAAACGTTGGCTAGACATGAAACGCAAAGGTGCTGTACATATTAAGCAATGTTACATTCTAAGCATATATTTACAGTGGAAGCTAAATGAATGAACAGAATTATATACACATATGATGAAATGGTCTACAATTACAGAAGAAAAGATCAAAGCCATTTCATGTCATGTTACATAAATGAAATTGTTGTGAATAAAAAGTGATAATGTGTCCCTGGAAGTGTTCAAAGAAGTCTGTTCTCTATGAATAGTTCTACTTTAAGCATATTACTTTGCCATAAAAAGAAAAATTCCGACTGGGCCTCATATAAGATGCTACTGTATGTAACTGTGAGTTATTGATAAGACGGTTGGAAAACTCAATAAAATACATTAACAAAAAAAAAAAGAAAAATTCAAATTTAGAAAAAAAAGATAAATTGTATGAAAAGGTTCCAAGGTTTAGTCTTTGTTTTGAAAAATGAAGGCCAAATTCTAGCTTACCCGGTACACTGTGAGCCAAATCAAAAGTCAGTAAAAGGGGCTGGTGAAAACATAAAATCCTCTATTCCTGTAGACAAAAGATCATCTACCGATGTCGGTGATAGTTAGAATACCTCGTTTAGAAGATTAACTGCACATAGATGTGAAGCATCGCCAGTAGCAATGTTCCCTTCCGATGTTACCTGTGTTCCCGTTAATCCATTTCGTATCTCAGCAGTAGCATGTTGCGTCTATGAGATCTCAACGAATGCCGTAATCAGGATTGGTAGCCTCTGGGGACAACACAGATCGGGTCCAGCAGAGTATCGATATCCGTTGGCATGACTGATGGGAGTGTTAGACAGATGTCTATCACGCATTCTTCACCGCAAAGCAGGCAGCGTAGAACAGGTAAGATGCAATCTTGCCAGATTGGTCTGAATGATAGAAACCATGTGGTATTTAATTCTCGTAGACGAGGTAAGCCCAAAAGTTGTACTATGCGCTCACGACACTTTCTTTCCAGGAGAGCTTTCTCCAAGGTGCTGGGAGTGACGCTGGTGGATTGGCTTGCTATAGCGTAGTAGTAGGAATAAAAACCGGATTCCTGCAACAAGTGCTACAATTAGCGGCAGACCACCAAACACCAAGTGTACTAAGTTTGGAATGATTCAGAGGACTGGTTGAAAAGGTGTTAACAGTCCTGAACATATGGTCTTAAATACATGCACAATACCGCTCGTATCAGACAGGTTTAAGATACGTCCCAACATTTCTGTGAAATGTGTAGGGCAGTTTGTAAGTAACAGAGCCTGTATCTCAGCCGAAGTCCTTGCAATTTGTAGATCATAGGTTTCTTTGGCCGAGGTCAAAGGCACGGTTTGTTGTAAAAGAATGGCTTTCATTCTGCTTAAAGTATCAATTCGTATAGAAGAGATGTTCAGTGAAGGCCATAAAGGCGACTCCCTAACTGTCTCTATTTGGGGGAACAAAACTTGCATACAGCAAGTGACCCTGGAGCCAACTGTTACCAGGTATGGGATGCCTGGCAACATGCCACAACAGCTCTGATCATTCAACATGAGGTAACTCCCATTTGAAAGTTGGCCAAACGTTGGATTATTCACAGCGGCTGGTGAACTTGGCAGGTGGCAGGATAAATTTGCAGTAGAACCGCTACAGACCTACAAACAAGGAGGTCGAGTTATGGAGATTCTCATTGCTCCGTAGTTCAGGTGTGACCCCGCCCCCCAGAGGAGGAGACTGTGGCTGACCCGGTGATGGCGATGGCGAGGGCGCGAGTAATGGCGGTGGCATCTGGCGCTGAGAGATACGAGCGCGATACGAGGATAGAAGGAAAAGGAGATTTGCAGCATTTGCTCGCCGGTGCCTAACCTGTAACGGGTAATTCTTGGCGAAATTGGAGAAATGTTTAGGCGGCTTTAAACCCCCTTTAGCTGCTGCCTATTCTGGATGCTTAACATGCAAATATTGACACCTGCTGCTGCCTGAGGCTGCCCGAGGCCCAGGTTTCTGTGTCCTCTGATGCTTTGTGGCTGCAGGAAATTAAGGAACCTCCATAGGCTCCCATAGGCTGCTACTGGCTGTTACTGGCTGCCCTGTCTGGCTTTGCTCTGAGCCCCTAGCTATGTGTGTATAGCTAAGTGGGGAATATCTGCTGTGAGAACGGAATGGCATGGCATTCAATGGACTTGATTAAGGACTGATAGCGGATCGCTGCACTGTGGAAGGTGATTAATGGTGATCAAGGAGGTGAGCAGCCCTTATACTATACTATGTTATCACGCAAGGGCAGTGTGCAGCTAGGCAACGGCGATTAAATAAAGATCGTAGTCTTACATTAAATAACTTATTTAGACACCGATATATTCAAGCAAAGTAAAAAGGACTTTGATGCACGATGGGAAGGCACTTAAGACAGACTAGCGCGGTGCCCAGGGTGGAGACAGCAGCAGGATCAAAAGCTAAAAAACGTAATATGCTGGCTAAGGGAATTTTAGCCCAGGCGAAGGTCCCAGGTGCTGGAAATCGCTCAGGAGCAATTTCAAGTTCAGAAAGTTCCACAGAAGAGCTGTCTGTGACACAAGGATTACATGAGGAGGCGGAAGAAGTCGTCCCAGAACCCGAAAAGGTTCTTGAGGGATCTAGCAAGCCCCTTATGCCCCTTATGCAAGCTGATAAAATTGAGATAAGAAATTGTAAAGATTTTCCATTGTTTGTAAAAAAAAAAATATTCAGCCTATACAACCTTATCCAACCGTATCTCCCTTAGAGCCAATTAAATCCCTTCCTGTAACATTGGAGGAGGGAGCAACAATCGATTATTTTACAAAGTTGCATATTTCCCCTCCTCTCAAGGTCTCATCTCCGGTTCCGGCATTTTCTGTTTTTTTCCAATATTAAAGGGGAGAATACATCATCGTCTTCCGTGCTGATTGAACCTACAGAAGGGGGTGTACTATTGCAAAATCCTCCAGTAACCATCAGCTCAGAACAGCAGCTTGAATTTATGCAGCAGCCACAGGAACTCTTGGAGAACGCCCAGATATTACTAGATCAGTCTGATAATAATAATGGGAATAAAAATGACCAAGAGAAGCCGCAAGAAAATCCGGAACTGACACCCTCAAGGGTTAACTTGCAACAAATGGAAGTAAAAGATCTGCTTAACCTTATATTAGAGGAAATAAGGGAAATGAAGAAGTTCCAGACTCAAGAGATAGACATTCTCCATCTAAGGCTTGAAAAGATTGAGGAGTCCATCTCAGGCACTCCCACAAGGCTTGAGGAAGCAGAATCAAGAATAGCTCAGTTGGAAGACCAGATGAGCTCCACAGTACAGAAAATCAACGAGGTATCGGCTGATAAGCCCGCCTTAGAGACTAAGGTAGAAGAGTTGGAAAATCATTCACGCCGTTCAAATCTTTGCATCGTGGGAGTGCCGGAGGGGACAGATGGTACTAATACCTTGAGCTGGGCTGAAACATTTATTAAGCAAAAAGTACTTCCGGATTTTACGGGAGATGTGACACTAACCAGGGCCCATCGGATACCGGCACATCCTATACCGAACTCTAAATATCCTCGTACTATCTTAATAAATTTCTCTGATTATAGAATAAAGTAAAAGGTGTTAAATAAGGCAATTCAACAGAGACAATTTGTTATTGATGAGGGTGGCAAATGCCGTTTATTTCCAGACATGTCGGCAACAGCAGCCTGTAGACGCAAAGAATTTGTTAAGTTTTTGTTTCTATTCAAGGCACAAGGGGCTCTGGCGTCTATTGCACAACAATCAAAGTTAAGGGTACTGGTTAAAGGCAAATTTCACATGCTCTCTCGGGTGGAAGAAGCTCAGGAGTTGCTGAGAGATATCTCTACCGGCAAATAAATTGATATTGATGGAATTTATGTAAGTTATAATACAGAGGTGCCGATTCGGATCCTGGAGAAACCGGGTACGAACCGTCGGATGGAGCCTTTTCTCCGTCCGACTCGTACCCGGTGAAAAAAAATTACAAAAATGCAAGTACGATTCGTATGGAAACACCATTTCCGTGCGATCCGTACAAAACACCGACCGACTAAAATATACATACAAATGTGATCCGGGAAAGCACCGACGTGACGTCGGGACGCATGCAGGCTGCGTTTCACGAACCAGGAAGTACGATCCGCACCGACGTCACCCCGCATGGATAAAATTCTCCGCCTGCCAAAAACTGCCGGGAAATCAGGACGACGCGCGCAAGGAGCACCTCTACGCGACGGACAGCCATGGACCCGAACCTACGTGTCATCCCAGCCCTCATAGCAGTCCACCTGCTCTACAGGAACCGACGCAGACGCCGCAGAAGGTCAGAACAACACCCAGGGGCAAAGGGGGGGGCAGGGGCAGGACACAAAACCCCCACCCAAGTCACAAATCATACATGCCCTGGACATACCTGACCTTCAGGGCCTGGTCACTTTGAGGGGGTGGGGGCGTGTCTAGCAACGGAAGTGGATGTAGACGCGAACCGGCAACACAACAAGTCCGGTACGTACCGTACCCACGCCTTAAGAGCGTGGGTACGAGTTGTACCACGCCCATCCCTACGTCACCCCAATAATGGCGGTACGGCCCGTACCCACGTTCCAAAGGCCTGGGTACGGGCCGTACCCCCACCCGTGTATGTACGGCGCGTACCAACACCCCACCCGTGGATGTACGGACCGTACCCACACCCGCGTACGTATGGAGCGTACCCCCACCCCAACAGTGTATGTATGGAGCATACCCCCACCCCAACAGTGTATGTACGGACCGTACCCACACCCGCGTACATATGGAGCGTACCCCCACCCCAACAGTGTATGTATGGAGCGTACCCCCACCCCAACAGTGTATGTATGGAGCGTACCCCCACCCCAACAGTGTATGGACGGACCGTACCCCCACCCGTGTATGCATGGAGCGTACCCAGACCCGTGTATGTTCGGAGCGTACCCCCACCCGTGTATGTACGGACCGTACCCACACCCGCGTACGTATGGAGCGTACCCCCACCCCAACAGTGTATGTATGGAGCGTACCCCCACCCCAACAGTGTATGTACGGACCGTACACCCACCGTGTATGTATGGAGCGTACATGGCCAGACACAGGAGGGGTGGGTGCAGAGTCCCCCCAGCAGTGCCCAGACACAGGAGGGGTGGGTGCCTATCACTCCCAGCAGTGCCCAGACACAGGAGGGGTGTGTGCAGAGTCCTCCCAGCAGTGCCCAGACACAGGAGGGGTGGGTGCAGAGTCCTCCCAGCAGTGCCCAGACACAGGAGGGGTGGGTGTAGAGTCCCCCCAGCAGTGCCCAGACACAGGAGGGGTGGGTGCCTATCACTCCCAGCAGTGCCCAGACACAGGAGGGGTGGGTGCCTATCACTCCCAGCAGTGCCCAGACACAGGAGGGGTGTGTGCAGAGTCCTCCCAGCAGTGCCCAGACACAGGAGGGGTGGGTGTAGAGTCCCCCCAGCAGTGCCCAGACACAGGAGGGGTGGGTGCCTATCACTCCCAGCAGTGCCCAGACACAGGAGGGGTGTGTGCAGAGTCCTCCCAGCAGTGCCCAGACGCAGGAGGGGTGGGTGCACAGTCCTCCCAGCAGTGTCCAGACACAGGAGGGGTGGGTGCAGAGTCCTCCCAGCAGTGCCCAGACACAGGAGGGGTGGGTGTAGAGTCCCCCCAGCAGTGCCCAGACACAGGAGGGGAGGGTGCAGAGTCCCCCCAGCAGTGCCCAGACACAGGAGGGGTGGGTGCCTATCACTCCCAGCAGTGCCCAGACACAGGAGGAGTGTGTGCAGAGTCCTCCCAGCAGTGCCCAGACGCAGGAGGGGTGGGTGCAGAGTCCTCCTAGCAGTGCCCAGACACAGGAGGGGTGTGTGTAGAGTCCCCCCAGCAGTGCCCAGACGCAGGAGGGGTGGGTGCCTATCACTCCCAGCAGTGCCCAGACACAGGAGGGGTGTGTGCAGAGTCCTCCCAGCAGTGCCCAGACGCAGGAGGGGTGGGTGCAGAGGCCCCCAGCAGTGCCCATGGAAAGAAAAAGGGTGGAGTACCCACAGATCCAATGGCCACAATTGTCAGTCAGGTGCACAAAGACCCTGCAGTACATGTAACACATGTGTGCGAGGCTGGGAGTACACACATGCATACTGCCTAAAAGGGAACATGTCCACATGAAGTCATGTCAACAGACTACATACACAAGTACAGTGATCACCAAGGATGCCACGAATGATGCAGGTGGAGACATCGCTCTGCATGCATGGCCAAAGTTGAAGGGGTCCATCACACACCCAGCTAATGTAGACACAGCTCAGCACAACATATTGGAAACACCCTGCAGGGAAGATGTCAGGGTACACAGAGGAAGGAACACACCTTGGGACAATTTCACCATGCAGTAACTGCTTACATGAACAAAGAAACTTAGCTAACACCTTGTGATGGCACACAGATACCAGGGTCCCCCCTATGACCAGCACACTACTACATTTCCCACACACCCAACACATGATCACCACCCAAAATCATATAGCAGCCCCACCAACAGCAATACCAGAAAAGCAGTAGTGTTCTAAGGGAAAAAAATGGCTTTATTCAGCATGATCAAAAAATGTTTGTGTGGATAAAGTTCAATATTTACAAAGCCCATAGGGCAGTCCATAAGTCACATCTGGATGGGGGACACAGTGGGACGCGTGTCCCCTAGCTTGCCTGCACAGTTCAGACCACCCTGTCTTCCACAGGGGGGGGGCATCATGTGGGGGGGAAGGACCAGGCACCGCAGGGACAGGAGGGGCAAGGGCAGGCGTTGTGGGTGCAGGGATGGAGGACTCCACCACAGGGGGTGGGGCAGCGCCAAAGGAGGTGGTGAGGATGGCGCTGCACACGTCAGCAAGGTCCCCCAGCGTCTCCCCTGCACCCGAAGGAACCACATGCCCCAAGGAGGGGGGGGCGAGGAATGGGTCGCAGTGCCACTGGGGGAGGGTGTGGACAGGGGGGCACTCAACTACCCTGACTGGGGACTCCTTTGCCCGCTTGCGGGGTGGTGTCACTATTGGGCTCAGGGACAGAGCGGCCATGAAGGAATCTTTGCTGGATTCGTGGCCAGGAGAGCTGAGAGGAGTGGATTTGGAGGGAGTGGAATTTGCGGAATGCGGACTCCCACTCTGGCTGCGTGACTTACGTTTGCCCCCCGACCCAGTGGGTGTGCCTACCTCACCCTGTGTGTGCGTGCCAGGAGGTGTGCACTTGCCCTCGCCTGCTGGTGTGGTGCCTGTGTCTGGTGGGGTGCGTGCATGCTGACGTCTGGGTGTACGTGGGACAGGCATGGGAGTGGGAAGTGTGGATGGGGCAGGGGTAGGGGGTGGGACGTAGCGCTGCAGTCGACCCACTGCTGCAGTCCGTGTCGAGTCTATGGACCTCAGCAAGTTGCGTTGGTCAGACTGCGCGGCTGAAATGCCCTCCAAGTATGCCTCCATCTGGTTGAGCACTTGGCTGTGGCCATGGAGGACATTAAGCGTCGCAGTCTGACCAACCCGCAACTGCCGCAGGATGTCCACAGACTCGGCATTGGTGGCAGCAGTGGAGACAGGGGCAGGGTTGCGGTGCCTGGCAAGAAGGAGACACGTGGTGACCGAGCATGGTGGGAAGGGACACGAGCAAGTGGGAGGCCGGTGATCGGAATGGAGGGGGCGGGTAGTGATGGAGTGCTGGTGTCAGCTGTGGGACCAGCCACCGCCCCCTCGGAGTGCTCAGCCTCGGACCCGTCTGCGTCATAGTCGGTGGTGGTTTGACTGGACAGGTCCTCCGCTGCACTCCCGTCGGCCTCCGTGCCACTCGATGTGCCAGACAACTCTGCACTGCTGGCACTGGTGCTCGCTCCCTCCTCACGGTCCGTGCCAGTGTCTCCCTCGGTGTCCCCCGACGATGCTGTGGGCAAGGTGAAGAGACAGGAAATAATCAGACACCTGTATACATATGTCACATGAGTCAAATCCACATAGGTCACAGTGCATAGCCTGAAAAGCAACATGAGTAACATCTACAATACAAGGTACATATGTAGGCCCTGCAACACACAGTTGGTTGACCCACCATGCCACTGACCAACTATGGAGAGCATGACACAAAAGCAAATAACATGATATGGATTTGGACAGAGGAGCCAGGCACTGGGGACAATCCAGCACAGCATCTGCAGCACACAGCGTTGGCGTAAAAAGGGATGAGCAGGAACCATGTCTATTAACTGTAGGCACATGCTGCAAAGGTAATACTTAAAAACATGCCCAACATTAATGGGTCACTGCACCTTGAGTGTATGTCCAGACAAACATCACACACTGGCCAGACCTAGCAAGGAGACTTCAGGTTTAGACATGTAGGCCTTGCCCGCATCAACCACCCCCTACATGAGACAATTTGTTGAGACACAGGAAGCACTTACATCTCTTAGTCTGGAATAAAAACACATGGCCTGCAAGAAATCCTGATTGGACACAAAATACCCCTGGTGCGCCGGTACAAATACATCATCTACAAATGGCCATCATCAGATCATATTACCAAGACACACAGGCACTGGTCCCCGTGAGTATGAACAAGGGACATTTGGTCAGCCTGTACAGTGAACACATGTAGCAGAGTTTACGTAAATACAAATGGTGCCAGGGTACAATGGCACAGAGCATAACCTATGCTGTAGACACAGAGATTGTCGACATTTTTGGATTACACACATGATACCTAGGAAAAGATGCCCCAGGGGACAGTAGTGGCCACACTACTCCATGGTCCTGAATGGTAATGACTGCAACACAAGCCACCATCCCTGCACTCTGCATATCTCACACTCATGCACATCATGTCACAGGCCACAAAATAGGACATGCATGCTGTAAAGCAATACACTTTAGAGACACACTCCTATGTCTGGACTCAGCATCAGTGACAACTGACATGGACCCCACAAGTACTGAACTGGACAGGGCACAGGCAAGGTCCCAAAACCTGTTACACACCACCTCCACACATGAAGCTGCAAGCATTGGGCACATCGATAAACTGACAGCCTAGATAACCTTGTGCAAGTGTGACTACACACATACCAGGGTACACATGGCAAGGAGGGGAAGGGAGGAAGGACAGCACCGCTACACTTTGGGGACCAGGAACTGCACTGCACATGTAAACCCTGGCAGTGTATCCATGCAACTGTGCACTTACAAATGCTGGTGACACACAACAAACACACATGTACCTACCCCCTTCCTGCTGCTGCTTTTCCCGTAAGCGCCTGTCCATGTCAGGGAAGACGACCGCCAGCACACGCTTGTGGATGTGGGTCAGACGGCGGCGCCCATGGTTCTTTTGGCTCACAGGTGTGTCCCCCAGCAGGACCCGTGCGATCCTCCGCGTCCAGCACCGGATATCCTGCCAGCGTTTCCTTATCTGGGCTAGGCGCCACTTCCGACCATCCGTCTTCCTCACGGCACTGACGGCGTCCTTCCAGATCTGCTCCTTGGCACAGGCGCCTACCTGTGAAGATGAAAAAGTGAGACAACATCAATACACCTGCGACATGTCACAGAGACACACATTAGAACAATTTGGCTGGTTTTAACAGGGCATAGAATGCATCAAACTCATTACACCTGTGTCATAGGGACATTTTCCTCTGTGGAAGGCAAAATGCACTAGGTGGCATTGTAGAGTACACAGGTGGCATGAGGGGTACGACACAATCAATCATCCAGGCTCACACTGGGCATCACAAGCGACACCAGGATTATGTGCAGCACCTCAAAGCAGTCACGTGCCACAGGCCACTGAGGCGCCCTCAGCAGAGTACACAGACACACACAGCCACAGGACAATCACCTGCCATTGCCAACTGCAGCTACACACCTCACTCTGCACATGTGCCACTAGACTGGGGGGTGTCACAGGTGTGGGGCTGGCCCATCACCGCAGACACACAGCACTGCTCCCTGCTCACATCAGATGGGCAGGGTATATCCATCCCTCATGCAGCTGGGGTGCTACACTCCACATATGCACTCACCCACATGACAGGGGACTTACACACACACACTAATGTCCAGGGGACAAACACATCATTTGTACACTCTCAGCACATGTACACTAAACAAACACACATCTGTGGGTACTGCCACCTGTCACACTGGGGGGACCACAGATTCACATAAGGACTGTAGTAACAACATTCCCAGGAGGATTAGACAGGCAGAATGTGTAATGCCACATGCAGTACACACAATGCAAGTGAGGAGAGCAGACATGCACCACAGCATGCTCTGGCTGGGAGACATTAGGCATTCCCCCACCCGGGACCCACCCTACAGTACATTGCATGTGTGTTACACCTGGACACAATGGCAGAAGTCACAGTCACAAAAAAGGGGCACAGTCTTTGCTAGTGGACTCAGCACTCACCTGAACCCCTGGTCGACCATACAGCATGGGGTACTGTGGGAGGATCACATCCAGCAGGGCTTGGTTCTCCTCCTGGGTGAAAGGCTGGGCCCTCTCCACAGACCTGGAGATGGTGCCAGAGGATTCACGAGCAGCAGCAGTGTTGTTGAATCAAAGGATGTGCAGGCAAGTGCTCTCTCATGGGACCTGGCTGCCTTATATCTGCCTTGCTGCCCTGTTTCATTCACAGGAGTACAGAGTGATAGGTCACTCACATTTGCATCCTATGTTTCCTCCAATCCCTTTAAACCTACCACAGTCAGTGGCTTTGCTTTTTTTTTATTGAGCATGATGTCAACTCAACAACCACTTTGCAACAAAGTAGATTCTTTCAAACCGACTTTAGCTGGGCACCTGATGAAAAAAATTCAAACTTTAAACTCGGTCTGCATGACAACCAGCATGCATGTAGGGCTTTATACTTGTCCCTCATGTGTCCCCTATGTAATTTGGACATTCACACACAGGTACGGTGAGTTCCAGGGCCCTAGGGCACCCTAAATGCATAGAAACGGCCCGTACACGCGAGTGTATGGGTCGTATCACTATGGGTACGCATACGCGAGCAAAGCCATAGTGAAACGGCCCGTACACGCGTGTGTACGGGGCGTATCAATATGGGTACGCATACGCGAGCAAAGCCATAGTGAAACGGCCCGTACACGCGTGTGTACGGGGCGTATCACTATGGGTACGCATACGCGAGCAAAGCCATAGTGTACCGGCCTGTACACGCGCGTGTACGAGCCGTTTCACTATGGGTTTGCTCGCGTATGCGTACCCATAGTGATACGCCCCGTACACACGCGTGTACGGGCCGTTTCACTATGGCTTTGCTCACGTATGCGTACCCATATTGATATGCCCCGTACACACGCGTGTACGCTACGTATCACTATGGGTAGGCCTACGGCAGCACTCCCATAGTGATGGGGAACGTACACACGCCCTCAGAGCGCATGTACGGTGCATTTCACACCTGACAGTGGTGACATGCAGTACACAGAAAGGAATAGAGCTGACATACTTGTCCAAGGCTGGACATCAAGGCATTGTCTGTGCAGTACTACATGTGTGGGGCACAGGTGTGTCAGGCTGTAATGTGGCACATTACTCCTGAGTTGTGAAGGCAATAGATGTATGATGAGATGTGTACAGATGTCATGTGTGATGGTGGACTATGTGCCAGACATCCCCTTCACTCCTTTGACATGTGTGCATGTAGTACAGAACACTTCTGAAAAGCGTCACTGCCATGGCACAGTCAACAACACACGCAACTGTCCCCTGATGCCAGCTACAGGGGTTTTCACTCCTGACATGTGACTACCCGCGTTGCACGATGTGACTATGTCATGTATGTGTCGTGTGTTCCCATTAGCTTGCTGTAGGTGTTTGGTCAAATGCATCTGCAGTTGCTGCAACCAACATGTGTCTGTGTGTAGATGGCCATGGCACAGTGTTACGCATACCAGGCCACATGTGGAATCCGACGTAAGGTGTGTATGTATGCATTGACACGGAGTTTC
The DNA here is from genome assembly GCF_964204655.1 of Triturus cristatus. Taxonomy (NCBI): domain Eukaryota; kingdom Metazoa; phylum Chordata; class Amphibia; order Caudata; family Salamandridae; genus Triturus; species Triturus cristatus. The sequence continues at coordinate 205,687,984 of NC_140591.1, read as the reverse complement.
AAAACAAGGACATATCTGCATACTCTCAATGTATGTGTGATCATTCTTGAAATGTAATCCTTCATGGCAAGTTGTGTGGTCTGTCCTTTTTCTATTACATGTGACCTGTGCCTCTAGTGTTCCGCAACCTGTCTGTACAATGAACATCCTTCCTCTGCACATATTTGGTTGTCTGTAACTCCTGTAATGCGTCTGCCTGCTCACTTACACTGGCCCACAGCTAGTTTCATGGCATGGCATAATGAGGTTGAGAATAAACGTTTGGAGCTGTCTCTTGGTAGGAGTGTCACATGGCTGGCATACGTGTCCAGGGCATATTCCACCGACCTGACTCTGTATGTAGCATATGTGTATTGCCTGTTGACCATGTGCTCAGTACATTGACATTGGTGGTGTACTGTACTCACTCTTCGTTGTCCCTTCTAATTCACTGCAGGGCTCCGCCTCTCCCTCGAGCAATTCCGGACTTGGCTGACATGCGGGAAAATGACTGTATATGCCGCTACCGCTTCCCCCAACGTTTGATTGTGGACTTGACGACACGGCTGGCAGCACACCTCCAACCGCTACACAGGTATCCAGGTGCACTGACACCCAAGATGAAGGTGATGGCAGCCCTACATTTCTTGGCCACGGGTACCTTTCAACATACCATTGCCCATGTGGGTGGGATGTCCCAAACCATGTTCAGCCGTGTACTGCATGATTTTCTAGAGGCCATGTTGGAGCACCTTGATGAGTTCATTAAATTCCCAACTCCTGAGCAGTTGACAGCTGTCAAGCGTGAGTTCTATGCCCTAGGAGGGATGCCCCATGTCATTGGGTCCATAGATGGAACACATGTGGCTTTGGTACCACCACAGGCACAGGAGGTAGCCTTCCATAACCGCAAGCATTACCACTCCATTAATGCCCTTGCGGTGTGTCTTGCCAACATGGTGATTTCCCATGTCTGTGCTCGTTTCCCAGGATCAGCACACGATGCGTACATCATGAGGCGTAGCAGGGTGCCTGAAATGATGCTGCAGCTGCGCAACGAACGGGCATGTATTGTTGGTGGGTATACTCTGCCAGTCCTGTATTTAACGTCATCTTCCTGTCTTACTGCTTCTCCTGACCCACTCTTGTCCATGATGTTTCCATGTAGGGGACGCTGGCTATCCCAACATGCCATGGCTGATCAAGCCTCTCCGCAACCCCAGCACGGCTGCCGATCACCGCTACAACAACGCCCATGGGCGGACCAGGCGAGTGATAGAGAGGACGTTTGGCCTCCTGAAGAGCCGATTCCGTTGCCTCCACAAGACCGGTGGCGCACTCCCATATGCACCGGTGAAGGTCTGCAAGATATTCCTCGTGTGCTGCATGCTGCACAACATGGCAGTGGAGAAAGCTGTGCCACTCATCCTGGATCCAGATGAGCAGGACCATCCACCCGTGGAGGATGAAGGGCTTGGGCACGAGGCAAGTGATGTGGAGGAGGAGGAGGCGGTAGAGGACATGCGGAGTCGGCTCATACGCGACTTCTTTGCTTAGTGGTGAGTTCCAGTGTCTGAGTGTGCACGCATTGGGCTGTGTGTGGCATGTGTTGCAATGTGTGTGTCCATCTGCATGTCTTCCAAGTGAGTCTGAGGTGTTTGGATGTGTCACTCGAGTGATGGTGCAATAGAATAATGTTGTTCCAGAGTCATCATTGTCACCTCGCATGTTGACAACCTAATACATGTCGAGTACATGCACATGCATGCGGATGTGCTTCTTTTGGCTGACTTCTGGTGTGTCTCCCATCCACAGGTACTTGCGCATGCTGTCTGCTGGTGGCATTGTTGTGCTCCTGCTATTCCTCATGAACACAGCAACATGTGCTGAATCAGCGTGACATGCACGGACAAGTTCGAAAATCTCCTTCGGGTAAGGGATGCAGCACGGCTTTTTGGGAGTGGTATTTGTTTTGAATGTGTGTGCACTGCTCCTGTTCAAGTTTGGATACTTCACATACATGTAGATTCACCATGGGGCACATGACCTGTAGCAGAATTCACCTGAATTGATGGTCAGACTTGGTGACAGTCATCTGTAATGGGATTGTGATGGAGCCATCAATATGTGTAACACTGGCCTCGGAAACATACGGGTTGCACCGGGTTGACATGGTGTGCGAATTCCCCATTAGGGGCTCAATGGTGTATAGCAGGCTCTCCGTGAGCAGCAGGGGGTGTTTAGCTGTAATCCGGCACTTGTGTGCCAGTGCCATGGATTTCCAGCATCTGTGGTGGTAAGGGGGGTGCCAGTGTTGGTCCCACATGTTCATCCACATGACCTGTGTATGTGTTGACAGAGTTGCATTAGCATTCCGACACACATGAGTAATAAAGGTGTCCCTCTGCCTCCAAGGTGCCTCATCTCTGTCAATGGTGGTCTGTTGCCACTGTGCATGCGGCATATCTGGCATTGTTCTCAGAGATGGTGCATATGAGTTTATGTGTAGAGTAGCAAGATGCAAGCTGTTTGTCAGGGATTAGATTCTGTATTGTGCATGATGTCCATGGCTGTGTAGGTTTTGTGGCATGTCAGTCTCCATGACGGCCACTGTGCCGCATGTGAATCCATTGTGTGTGTGTGTGCCATGTTGAACCAGACATTCCTTCCTTGACATAGACCTTTTGCATGGTTCCTTCCTGAGATCCTTGTCTTTGTGTGCTACTTGTGGCATTGTTTCCTTGACATGGTGCATGCTGCTGCAGGCCCTGCTGCAAGGGCACCCAGTGTCCACGCAAACGAGCTGGTGTTCATCATGGATTGCTTGCTGACATGTGCTATGCTGATCAGCAGCATCTGTGCCTCATGCGGCAGCACACTCTGCATTATGCACAAGATCCCCAGTTCCATCCACCTCAAGGCAAGAGGGAGACCATCCCCCAGGTCAACTATGACATCCGTGTCTACTCCTACCCTGCACTCTACGGACATGTGCGTTAGAAATCCCATGAGACTTGTCCACATCCAGGGTGCATCTGCACAGCTCTGCTACTACATCCGGCGACCAGGCCACATCAACGTCCAACAGAGATGGGGGGAGTGGATCACTGCCAGCTGCAGGATGACCTTCTCAATCCACGCACACACTCAGGATGCAGCCCACACCCACAACACAACCTTGTGGCACTGTGATCCAACACCCAATTGTGCCATCTCCATGCATCCAACCTTGGCTGGCCCACCATTCTCCACATCCACCTGACTCAAGCATGCAGGACATGGTTCTGCCACGTGTCTACACATACCTGGGACTCCCACCCCAGGACACTCCACATGATCCCTGACCTCTGCGCATGACTGTTGCTCTTCTAAATAGGTCTGTGGGCACAGTTGTGCGGGCACCCTGGTTGGGCCCATCACGGGTGAGTATGGTGCTCCATGTCTGTCTTGGATGGTACGTTGCGACCCATGTGTGTCCTGTGCCAGACTAAGACACCAGGGTATGGATGTTTGGAGTTAATTCAGTAATCAGGCATGGTTTGATTTTACAACACACACATGTAGTGGAATAATGCATAATGACGGCATCATCTTGTGATTGTGATGATTTTTATTACTGCTGGGGTACGTGTTTGGGGGGGTGACAAGAGGTGCTTGGCGGGAGTGTAGAATCCAAAATTCACAGGGGGAGTTGGTGTCCTTGCCATTGACAGTCATCAGAGTCTGTGCCACAGTCTTTGTCAACATTGGTCAGACAGTGACCAGCAAGGCCATGTGGCAGAGAATGTCCTTTGCTGCTGTGCTGCTGTTGGGCCAGAGGGTCAGGTGCCAGGCCAGGTGACCTGGGAGATGGTGATGTTCCGCTGACTCTCACGGTCTTTTTCGTGGACGACCCACCTTCCTGCGGGGACCCTCAGACGCCTGCCTTGACGATGCAAGGGACGCTCCATCAGATGTATCCTCCTCCTCCTCCCTACCTGTGTCTGGTGGTGGTCTACGCCTGGTGGCACAGGGAGGGTTTGCCAGGCTTTGGGCGATCTGATGGAGGGATTGGCTCACATCCCTGTGCACCGCCAAGAGCTCTGCAAGTCTTGCCTCCATCCTGGCATGATGCTCAACCTGCAGGGCCTTCATCTCATTGAGGGTCCCCACTACCTGGGCGTTGCCTCTGGAGTCACGCCGGTATGCGTCCAGGATGGTTCTGACGTGTGCCATAGCTGGGTCCTGAGCCAACTGGTCAGGTTTGCGCCTCCGCCGTCCTCCACTCCCACCACCCCTGCCCACTTGCGCCAGGCCTGCCGTTGTGGGCACATCGGGTCTCCGGGACCCCTGAGGGATGGCATTTGCGGTGTCGCCTGCCTCCTCCTGGGTGCCCGGAGAACCTTGTCCCTCCTGGACAGACTGGCTGCGTTGTTGAGTGCGGGCAGGGCTCCTGGGTGTCTCCTGGGATGTGGCAGGAATGGGGGTGGTGGTTGGCACAGTTGTACCTGACGCAGGTGCTGCAGGTGGTTGGACACCAGAGGGGCCAGGTTGGTCTGGGTCATCCACGGAGTGGTGAGAGTCGTCGCTGCCGGTGGGGTCCTCTTCACGCAGAGCCTGGTCCTGTGAGTCTTCCCCCCCAGTGTTGGGGGGAGATCGATGACGTTGACCTGTGTGTGAGAGAGACCGTGTTAATTGTGTTACATGCGACATCCATGTTTCATTCTTTTTTGATTTGGCACAGTTCCTCTGGGTGGTTGGATTTCTCACACAGTGCACTTGTGCATGGGTATGTCCCTTGGCCACAGCTTTCGACACTTTACCTATGTGTGACACAATCTTAGTTGATGCATATTTTGGGAACGCAGTCAGCAGTGTAGTGAGCGGGCGTAGCAAGCCATGCAGAGCCGCCTTACGTGTTGCACTGTACGTGGCCAAATGGTGTTTATTCCATGCTATTTGAGAATGCAGGTAGGTAACTTAACAATTTGTGACAGGGTTCTGACGAACACAGTGGGTAGGTATACTGGGTGTAAGGTTCTGTTTGTGCCTGCAGCACGGATGTACTCGTGCACAGATTGACACATGGCCTAGTGTTTATCAAAGGTTGAAGGGGTGGTTAGGCACTGCCAAACCTTGTCTACATGCACACAGTCCACCTGCTGACGAGCGGACATGGCCACACCACCGAAGGGTGATTTGGTCTCCCTCTGTCTCCCTTTCTCCCTCCCTCTGTCAGCCTCCTCCCACTGTCCGTCTCCCTCTGTCTCCCTTTCTCCCTCCCTCTGTCAGCCTCCTCCCTCTGTCCGTCTCCCTCTGTCTCCCTTTCTCCCTCCCTCTATCAGCCTCCTCCCTCTGTCCGTCTCCCTTTCTCCCTCCCTCTATCAGCCTCCTCCCTCTGTCCGTCTCCCTCTATCTCCCTTTCTCCCTCCCTCTATCAGCCTCCTCCCTCTGTCCGTCTCCCTTTCTCCCTCCCTCTATCAGCCTTCCCCCGCTGTCCGTCTCCCTCTATCTCCCTTTCTCCCTCCCTCTATCAGCCTCCTCCCTCTGTCCGTCTCCCTCTATATCCCTTTCTCCCTCCCTCTATCAGCCTCCTCCCTCTGTCCGTCTCCCTTTCTCCCTCCCTCTATCAGCCTCCCCCCTCTGTCCATCTCCCTCTATCTCCCTTTCTCCCTCCCTCTATCAGCCTCCTCCCTCTGTCCGTCTCCCTCTATCTCCCTTTCTCCCTCCCTCTATCAGCCTCCTCCCTCTGTCCGTCTCCCTCTATCTCCCTTTCTCCCTCCCTCTATCAGCCTCCTCCCTCCCTCTGTCTGTCTCCCTGTGTCCACCTCTGTCTCTGTCCCTCTCTCTGCCCCTCTCCCTCCCTCTGTGTGTCACCCTCTGTCACCTCAGCCCAGCTTCCTGGACACACACAGTTTGCAGGTCTTGCAAAGGCCATTGGCTTGTTCATGTGGGTTTGTTTCTTCTCTGCGGGCACCCATTGGGCGGAGTGTCTGAGTCTGCGCTGCTGCTGTGGCGGTGTGTGCTGACACTCTTTCAGTGTGCTGCGTCTTCATTGGCTGCTGTTATGTGCAAATTGTGCCTTCATACCCATGTCGTCCTGCAACGCGGCCACCATTAGTAGACAAAACAGTACTGTGTGGGGACACACTGTTTGTATGGCTGTGCCCTTAGCCATATGGGCTGAGGGCATTGTTGTGTGCTTCAGAGTTGCTCTATGTTAGTTTTGAGGCCCACCCTCCCGGCATCAGGGACATCCTGTCTTGTGTTGGTGTTTTGTGTGGCCTGTGACTTGGCATGGCCTTGCTTGGGGCATGGAGGCGCTAGTGGCATGTGTGTGTTTTTGGAGTGTGGTTGTGTCTGGTGCTGGCTTTGGGGGGGTTGCGTGCATGATTGGTATTTGGGTTGTATATGGCGTTCCCCCATGTGAGGTGAGTTGTTTGTGTACTCACCAGGCTCTCGGACTCCTTCTACTCAGTCTACTCCCACCGGCGGCAGCGTGGCCATCACCTTCTCCTCCCAGGGATGGTAGTGTACCGGTCTGCGGGCCGGACCTCCTCCAGTGATGTTGGCCTGGTTGTGGTCGTCTGTCATTTTTCTCTTGACCGTCCTCCGCAGATCGTACCACCTGGCTTGGCACTCATGCCTGGTCCTTCTGGTGGCCCCAACAGCATTCACGGAATTGACTATCCTCTCCCACATGGCAGTTTTTTCTGATATGCTGGTCCGTCTGACCAATGTTCCGAAGAGCTGTGGCTCGACTCTGATGATTTCGTCGACAAGGGACTCCAGCTCGTCCTTTGTGAACTTTGGATTCTTGTTGGTGGGCATGGTGTGGGGTGTGGGTGTGGATGGTTGTGGGGGTGGGGGTGTGGATGGGTGTGGGTGTGGATGGTTGTGGGGGTGGGGGTGTGGATGGGTGTGGGTGTGGATGGTTGTGGGTGTGCAGGTGTGTGTGTGTGAATGTGATGAGGGTGTGTTTGTGATGGTGGTTGTGTGAAGGAGTGCAAGTGTAAGGTGTATTGATGGTTGAAGTATGGTGCAGTGCGTTGTCTCTGGGGTCTGGCAGCAGTGGATCTGTTGCAAAGGATCATGGTTTGTGTGTGTTGGGCCTTTTTATTGGTCCATTTGTGGGTGTGGCTGTGTTTGAACTTTGGGTGGGTGTGTTATAAGGAGTGGTAGTGGTTTGGGCCTCTGTTTCTCTGTTTGTCAGTTGCAGGTCAGTGTATAGGATGTATTTGGCCTTGTTGGATATGTTTTGTGGTGTTGTGTGCCTCGGTTTGACTGTCCTTGTATTTTTTTGGTTAGTTCTGGTTCAGTACGAGTGTTTTTAGCGTCTGTACGGTGCGTACATGGGCCATGTTGTTGTACAGTGCTGTCCTTTGCTATGGCTTAGTACGACTCGTACATGCCCGATGTTGGGTGAGGGTGCTGGTGTGTGGGCCTGGGGTAGGGTGCGTACGAACACGGGCAGGGTGTTGGTCCGCACCGTCCATCGGTGGTGGTGTTTCGCACGGTATATACAAGGGGGGCTGGGTGTAGGGTCCGTACATACATGGGTGGGGTGGGGGTGCGGTCCGTACATACACGGGTGGGGTGGGGGTACGGTCCGTACATACACTGGTGGGGTGGGGGTACGGTCCGTACATACACGGGTGGGGTGTTGGTACGCTCCATGCATACACGGGTGGGGGTACGGCCCGTACATACACAGGTGGGGTGGGGGTGCGGTCCGTACATACACGGGTGGGGTGGGGGTACGCTCCATTCATACACGGGTGGGGGTACGGTCCGTACATACACGGGTGGGGGTACGGTCCGTACATACACGGGGTGGGTACGGTCCGTACATACACGGGTGGGGTGGGGGTGCGGTCCGTACATACACGGGTGGGGTGGGGGTACGGTCCGTACATACACGGGTGGGGTGGGGGTACGGTCCGTACATATACTGGTGGGGTGGGGGTACGGTCCGTACATACACGGGTGGGGAGTTGGTACGCTCCATGCATACACGGGTGGGGGTACGGTCCGTACATACACAGGTGGGGTGGGGGTGCGGTCCGTACATACACGGGTGGGGTGGGGGTACGGTCCGTACATAGATGGGTGGGGTGGGGGTACGGTCCGTACATACACTGGTGGGGTGGGGGTACGGTCCGTACATACACGGGTGGGGAGTTGGTGCGCTCCATGCATACACGGGTGGGGGTACGGTCCGTACATACACAGGTGGGGTGGGGTGGGGCTGCGGTCCGTACATACACGGGTGGGGTGGGGGTACGCTCCATTCATACACGGGTGGGGGTACGGTCCGTACATACACGGGTGGGGTGGGGGTACGGTCCGTACATACACGGGTGGGGGTACGGTCCGTACATACACGGGTGGGGAGTTGGTACGCTCCATGCATACACTGGTGGGGGTTCGGCGCGTACATCCGCGGCCGGGGGGCATTTTGCGCGTACATGCGGGGTCTGTGGTGGGGTGTTCGGCGTGTATGCGGGCACGTGTCTCCATGGTTGCTATGGGAGTTCGGTCCGTACGGTGTTTTTTCCATACAGTTGTGAAATCGAAAGGACGGGAGTGATCGTACTTGCGCGGTCGGACTTCATTTTTCCGATTCGTACGGTAAATCGTCCGGGGATGTGTCGGACACAATTTCCGACCCAAGGACGTGTGGGGGACTTTTCCGGATGTGATTCGTATGGAGTTTTTCCCATGCGAATCGTATGGCAGTTTGTACGCTTCTTGTACGATTCGGACGGTAAAAAGTCCAGATTCAATTCGGACGGGGGACATTTTTCCAGGATCCGAATCGGCACCATAATGTGTGAAGGGCCTTCCTCTTTTTTTTTTTTTAACTTTTTCTTCACCAGTTCTTTTTTGGGTCTGGGGGATGGGGGACTCACCTAGGGTGCAGGTTCAAAGCACCCCATATAGTGAGAGTTAGGGGAAAATGTGGTTGGTGGGCTCAGCTGAGACCACATTTTGCGGGTGGGAAATGATCGAGTGGTGGGGTTTGGGGGGGCGGTTTGGGGTTATCTAAAAGTAGGGAAAAATGAGCAGGGAAAACAAATACGAGTTTTTGATTTTTACAGAATTTTCTTTATTTGATACAGGTTATTGTAATGGGATTGTTCAAATCTATAGTTAGATGGCTCAATTGCAGACGGTGAAAATTGTTTCCTGTAATGCTAACGGATTACTTAACCCACGTAAAAGAGCGGCCTTCTTAAATTGGGTTACGTCTCTTTCTCCTGAGATTGTGTTTCTACAAGAAACTCATTTTAGATCTGATAATCCTAAAATAGTATTTCCCAAAAGGTATACACAGACATTTTTTTTTCTTCTGCCAATTTAGCTGTTCAAGGGGTAGGAATTCTAATTGCTAATACACTTAACTGGCAAGTCAAAGAAGTTCAGCGAGATGGGAAAGGTAGATGGCTATGGGTGAAGGTTAAACTACATGAAACAATGCTGAATTTGGCAAATTATTATGGCCCTATTCATGACGACGATTTCGGCATGGAAGGTTTTGTAGTTTTGGGTGGTGACTTTAATTTTATCCAGAATTTAGTTCTGGATTCTTCGAATAAAGCAAAGCGTCAACTGAAACCCAAAACTGCAAAGATAATTAGCAGCCTTATAAGAGATTTTTCTTTGGTCGATCCCTGGAGATTAGCTAACCCCACTCTCTCGCAATATACCTGCTATTCGGGCAGATTCAGATCAGCTTCACGATTGGACTATTTTTTAGTCGACAAATCAGCCGATAAGGGGCCGGTAGAAATTGTGACTAATTCTTTTTCAGATCACTCTCTAGTCTCTTTTTCTTTATTGTTAAATAAAGGTGTGAAAAATAGACCTAGATGGCAATTCGATAAAACTCTTTTACAAAATATGACTTGGTTAGTAGAAACAAGACGGTTTGTAGAGGAGTTTTTTCAAAACAACCTATACACAGCCCCAGTATTTTTGGTATGGGAAGCCATTAAAGCCACGTTTAGAGGGCATGTTATCTCCTATAAGGCAAGAGTTAATAACTCACAGAGATATAAGATTGCCACACTTCAAGCTGCCGTGGAAGGCGAAAGGTAATTCTTGCAGATTCTTCAGCGCCTATAATAAAGGCACAGCAAAAGGAGGTAGCCATGGCAATGGAGAATATGAAAGATTTTTTTTTAACGGAGGAAATTGCAGGTAGCAGGGCCTACCAACAAAAATTATACGAGGCCAGCAGATTGGTAAATTTCTGGCCTGGTCCACAAAATTACAGAAGGCGGCACAATTAATCTCTCAATTAAAAATCCAGTAACTGGCTATTTAGTTGAGGGTAAGCAGGGTATAGGTGAGGTGTTTAGTTCATATTTTAAGCATATTTATGGAGAAATGCAGTGAGTGGATGAGGTAGCTCTTCAGAGATATTTTGATTTATTGGATTTACCTTTGTTATCAAAACAATCCTCTAATACACTATGTTCGCAAATTGGAATCCCAGAAGTACAGGTAGTATTAACCCCTTCGACGCTTGTGACGGAGCGGTTCCGTCACGTGCGTCGGTTGCGCTGTGCGCATGACGGAACCGCTCCGTCATGGCCCCGCCCGCGCACGGAATCTTCAGCGCGGCGCGGAAATCCGCGCCGCGCTGAACGGGTTAAAGAGTATGGCGAATGCCAAAGCTAGTGGACCAGACGGGATTCCTGTAGAAATTTATAAGCTATTTCATGTAGAACTGCTTCCTTTTTTAGTAGAATTGTTTAACGAAATTAAGGATGGTATAGATACTCCTAAGAGCTTTAAGGAATCGGTTGCAATAGTTTTTCTTAAAAAAGATAAGGACCCTGATGATCCAAGTTCTTATCGCCCTATTAGTCTGTTAAATACAGATTACAAATTTTTTATGAAAATATGAGCTAAAAGGATCGCTCCCTGTGCACAACAGTTGGTTCATAGGGATCAAAATGGTTTCATTCCAGGGTGTTTAATGGCATCAAATACTCATTTTTTAACCCAAGCCATTGATTACTTTTCTATTAACCAGATAGATGCAGTGATTATGATGATGGATGCTGAAAAAGCTTTTGATGTGGTGGATTGGACTGCGTTATTTTTTATTTTATCAAAATTTGGTTTTCCACAACAACTTACTAAAATGCTGATTAAAATATATAGAGGTGCAGAAGCTACAATTATGACCAACGGCGTAGCAAATAGCAAAATTACTATCAAGCGAGGCACCCGTCAGGGGTGCCCATTGTCTCCTCTTTTATTTTTGTTGTTTATCAAATCCCTGGCTCAGAAGATTCGGAAGAACATAAATATCGTCCCCCCCTATAGAGGGTATGACTAAAATCAAGCTTTATGCAGACCATATTATTTTATATTTGAAGCCTGGGGTAGATAACCTACTAGATGAAATTCAAAATTTTACTCAAGTGGGTGGATATAAAGTTAATCATGCAAAAACCGAAATTTTGACATTTAATACTACTCCTTTAGATTTTCCACCCACCATCCATCTAAAACCCCTGCATCCAATCAGATATTTGGGAATTTATGTTACAAATGATTATGCACAATTATATTTTATGAATTATGTTAGTTTGCTTACTAAAGTTAAAAAGTTATTGGATAGTTAGTCTTTGCTGCAATTATCCTTGGTAGGAAGAGTTTCAATGATTAAAATGACGGTACTTCCACTGTTCCTGTTTTTATTCATTAACCTCCCTATAAAAATTCCAAGTTACTATTTTAAGGAGCTGGACCAATTAATAAGGAGGTTTGTATGGAATAATAAACAACCTAGGGTTAGGCTCTCTATATTACAACTGGATGTAATCTCAGGAGGATTGGCACGCCCACATTTTCTAACATACTATCAGGCTTCTTTACTCGATTTGTTTTCTCAACTGGGTAAGGAAAATTCTGCTTTCGACACATTTTTTTTATACATATGTTAAAACAAAGTGCCATTGGACTTCCGGCTTTTCTACGCTTGGCAAAACTTCCTAAAAAAAAACGTTATAAGGTTATTTTTACTCTAGCAGATAGAATGCAGCTATTTTTTAAATCTCGGAACATCCCTTTATTCCATGCATATACCCCATTACAGGACGGAGCATCTGGAGGTTTTAAACTTTCCAATCGGCTTTATCAGCAATGGCAAGAACAGGGATATTTTCAGTTGGGGGACTTTTATAATATAGATTCTTTAATTACATGGGAGACTGTTTGTCTTCATGCCAATACGGCAAATACTGCACTGGCCCTGAGTTTTTCACAAATATCTAATTTTCTAAAGAATAACTATGCAATTTTAGATGAGACAACGCGACCAATTGCCAGGCAGATAGTAAATAAATTGGTAGGAGTTGGCTCCTGGTATCAGATACTTCATCAGAAAGCCAATTCAGAAGAGGTCCTGACAAAAGAGCTCCAGAAAATTCATTTAGAGACAGGCTGTAAGTTTAATATTAAAGAGTGGACTAAGCTAAATGACTTAGCCAATAAAGCTCTCAGAGGCGCTAATTTTAAAAGAATGAATTTTTTATCTAGATGGCTACTATATTTTACCCCTCTGAAACTGTCTAAAATGTTTTCAACTTGCCCAAATAAATGCTTCCACTGTAATAGTGAGGGGGCAGGGGGATGGTTATATATATTCTTTGAATGTAATGATTTACAAAATTTCTGGAAAAGGGTCTTTGAGGAAATATCTCGGATTTTAACCTTAGAAATCTGCCCGTCAGCTATGTTGGTGTTATTTGGTTCCTCTGCAGAAGTGAAATGTCTTTCAAAATATCAACAATATTTTATATTAATTGCTATAGCAGTTGCTAGATCACTTGTTTTGCAAAATTGGAGAACCAACATACATCTTAGCATTGAACATTGGTTTAATAAGCTGATTAAGACATATAAACTTGAAGAGGCCTACGCCAAACGAGTAGGAGCGCTAATAAGATTTAGAGCTATTTGGCGCTTCTTTGTCCCCTATGGCTGCACGACCTAAGTCTGTTAATGTAAAATATGCATCAAAATGATTTGCACATGGCACTTTGCACTTTATCTGTTTATAATCCACTTGTCATTTTATTTGCTTTGGGTGGTCAACCTAAACTTTTAAACTAAGTGGATTGGCTAAGATGAGGAGTGCGGGAGGGTGATTCTTTATCAGTGCTGTTTACATTTTTTATGTGAAATTCCGTTTTTTTGAACATGTCTGCATTGTTTATTGGTCGGGTTATTTCATATGTAAGATGATGTCTAAAATTTTTTTATTTATTTTTCTCTCCTGCTCTAATAAAAATTATAAAAAAAAAAAAAAAATGAACCGCTACAGGCCACGTGTAAACTAATATCCCGACATATGAGTGAACCGCTCAGTGCATTTCCACAGTGTGTACTGCTAAGGAACACTTCACGCCCCCCACTCCAACATGTGTGTGTGTAAGGTAAATCCCAGGATGTCTTGATGTATTCTTTACCCAACCTTTCATATTTGCCTGCTTGCATTTGTTTGAGGCAATACTGAAAATGGAAAGATGTAACCGGCAGAGTTATTTTGCCATGAATGATCCATTCTGTAGCTGTTTTTTCTGCCTCTGTGAATGGCAATTTTTCCAGTTTTTCAATGCTCAGCACTGTATACTTTGCTCACCTTTGTACCAGTTCGATCTGTTTATCCGTGAGATTGTATTCTGAAAACAGAGACGACGTGTTGATGAAACTCCAAGGCACATAGCCTGCACGCAAGTTTTGTAGCGTCCAGCCTAATAACAGAATAAAATGTAATTGAGACTGGCCTTGTCGCAGCAGGACCAAATCTTTTTCCACAATGTCTATAGCAGAGGATACAATGTTGCCCAGTGAATATATCCTGGATGACAGAGTCGTTAACCCATTGTCGACCACAGCGAGAGACTTCTCTAAATTTAATACGATCAATTTCTCGTATTCTTTCTGTGCCGTCTGCTTGGGTAACCATCCATTTTTCAATATAAGCAGCATAAATGGCGGCATATTTGAAACGTTTTTGACGCGGTTTTCTTGGACCTAGCAAGAAATCCCAAAGGTCTACGTCTTCTTTAAGTAAAGATAAGTGTTGTTTCACATCCTCTAGTGTAGATTTCTGTAGCCAATCAAGGCATAATTTTCCTACACTGTATGTTGTTACAACCCCTGGATGCTGTCTTTGAACATAACGTGGGTCTGGCCTATTGATTGTAAAACCCTGTATTCTGTTCAGGAATCTTTGTTGATAGGCCAGAGCAACCATTTTTCCCATTCAGGATCTGATCTGTTGTTTTTGTCAAATAGGATGTACGTCGACCTCCCCCTGTGAAGTGCTATTACTTGAAGGTGTAGGCATGGACGTTTGTTGGACTGTGTCATTCAAAATTTTTTTTGCTGTGGGATGATGCAGGCTCTAAACAAAGCTTCTATCCCCTGCACTTGCCAATCTTTTGTACCCCAGACAGATTTTGTGTCAATTGTGTCTTTCCAAAAGTCGAAACCCTGTCTAGACAGTTGGGCAATAAAGGCTGCATATTAAATCTGTTTTGTATTAGTTAACATATTTTTCGTTCCGGTTTTGTTCACATTTTTAAAGTAAAACGTTTCCCAATTGGATGTATTGTACCCTGAAAAATATGGAAACTTCATTGCAAACGTTTTTGAGCCACCCCTTGGTGGTGTAGGACAATGTTCCCATCGGTTATACATAAATAGATTTCTAGGTGTTGCAGATCTATGCAAGAAATGATGACCATAGTGGTTGTAACAATAACGCTGTTCATAGTCTGTTGAACCCTCTAAGTATTCATAGTTAGAGAATGCAGCAGACCTTTCTAGATCAGACATCATGTTATTAACAGTCTCAAAGTCCCAATCATCAGAATAGGTACTGGAGGTAATAAAGTCAGTTAATGAAATTTTAAATAAGTGTGCAATCTTCAAAAGTTTAGACAGGCCAAATATATCATCATCCGTTTTGTCCCAAACTATACCATCTTGTATAGGAACGGCTGTGATGTTCTCTGCTGACAAGTCTCTTGCTTCACGATGGGATGATTTGTGTGGTTTCAAAAGTAAGTTCACATTTTTACTTTCTGTGTCCAAGTGAAAATATCTTCCATTTATCAGCATGCTCAGAGTCATTACTAAAGCTATCCAAAGCAGAAAGAAAAGTATTCCAGAAATAATCCATAGTTCAATCCATGGTGAAACCAGATAAGTCTTTTCCAGGAGATGAAAAAAGTCTTGTGCTCGTTCTTGTTCTTTGAAAGTTCTTTTGGCTGGCATCGTTTCCGGTTCACTTGGATCCTCCGAAAACATATCAAAGTTAATGAAATAGCCAGCGGCAGTTCTGTCAATGGTTGAAATTGCATCAGGATTCGTTGAGTCGCTGGAACCAGTTGATCACATGTTACGTTGGTGTAGACAGGTTTATCAGGACGAACCGTTATTTGGGTTTCAAGAGGAAGGAGTTCCATAGCATTGTTGCTTAGTCCTTCATTTCTTACTGCTGAATTCTCGATGGTGATGAGTCTTTCAGTTTGAACCTCTTGGATGGTAGCTAGAGGAGTGCATCTGCTACTTGGTCAGAGTCCACAAGGCCTACTGCTTAGTATTGGCCACATAGTGTGGTTTGATGAGGTCGATTGACACAAATATTTTCTCCTTTTTTCCAGCAAGGGGCGGCAGAAGTACTGTTCTTGTTCTGTGGATGGCTAGGACAGGTACTGGTTGTCTGTAAGAAGGCCCAAATTCCTTCTTGTCCACGATCTTCTCTCTGAGTAGATCCCCAAGCTTTGGGATCCAGACAGGCCTTGATGGACGGCTAGAATTTCCCCAGTGGTGGTTGGCTTCAGGAACACGTTGCTTTGTTTTGATCTTAGTTCATTTAAGTCCTGTAAAACAGCCAAACGATGTTTGATATCAAATGGTTTATTTTCCACCACTGTGCCTCTACATTCGAGATCTGGAACCCACATTCTTGTCCCAAATAGGACCTCATATGGAGTGACCCCCCCAGAGAACTTCTTGGCAAATTGTTTAATGAGCGTTGGACCCCATAAAGATGTTTGACCCACCCATCACCCGAACCTAATACCCTAGCTGTTATAGACTGCTTTATGTCCGGGGTTTTCCTTTCCACAACGGAATTTCCCTCCGGATGGAATAGAGAGGAGTACAGCAATGCAACGCCCAAACTGGCCATGGCTTCTTTGTAAGCCTGAGAGTTAAACGCAGGGCCCTGGTCAGAATGTAGTGTGCCAATTGCGTATGTGCCGATAAAGACTCACAAATCTTTTATAACAGTTCGAGCGTCAGCCGAGCGCTGAGGCCACATCCATAGGAACCTTGATTTAGTGTTTGTGGGATTGCATTTGTCCAAAAGGATGCCTGCGTGTAGCTAGTTTAATGCTGTCTAACAATGGTGTCTGTACTGGGCAGGCTTCTTCGCAGTCTGGTGTCTGGTGGCGTTCTGCATTGCGATCTCTATTGCAGTCTATACAGTTATTGATGAAGATGTGAATCAGTGTATTCATTCCAGGCCACCAGTACATCTCTTTTAATGTTAATATGGTTTTAGAGATCCCCTGATGTGACCGACCCTCTCCCAGATGTGCTTCATAAATCAAAGCTGCTCTACGTTCCATGTTTGGAATAACCCTATCCCCCACTCCAGGGATTAGAGCAAATGGAACGTTGTTTGCATCAATTATATACGAGTATTTGAGTGGAACTTTTTCAGGTAATGCTGCACCACTGCCTCTGCTTGATGCATTGACAGCAAACAATATCTCACTGTTTATTCCCATTTTTGAATGAGTGATCGTAGCTATGGAAGCCGTTTGCACAGCCCCCTTCGTGGCTTCGTCAGCTAATGAATTCCCTGCAACGTGAACGCCATTACTTTGATGACTCAGCGTGTGTATCACGTGAGTGTTTTGTAGTCTGTTTCGCAACTGAACTACTTGTTCCCAAAGCGTTTTATGCTTGATTGTGCCACCTTTTGCATCTTTGAAACCATTTTGAAGCCAATGTTGTAAATATTCATTGTATGATTGAACACAGTAAGAAGAATTGCACACTATAAGTGTGGGGAATTCGCGATCCGTATTTTCAAGTGCCAATTTAAATGCTTGTAGCTCGCTGAGCTGTACAATGTCCTAGAGATTTTGTTTTAGTGACCATTGGTCGGAATTTACCATCGCGCATGCGACCTTTAATGATTGTGCACGCTGCACTGTAAGTTTGCTTACTTCCTGTAGTGGGTTGTGCTGATCCGTCAATATAAATTCTAAATTCGTACTGATCAAGAGGGAGCATCTCAATAGGCAGAGTACATTCATGTTCATATTGCAGGAATGCTTGTGTTTTTAAATAAGGATAAAAAACATATTCAACATCCATTGCAGCAAGAGAATTAACATATTGTATCCATCTTGGATGTAAAGCTTTTGCATTTGGAATGCTCGCTTTTGTAACTGCCTCTAAGGCTGGTACCGGAGTCACAACAATAATGCGTTTCCCCTGAGCTAGAGCTCTTTCTTTTGCTACTGCGGTTTGAACTGCTGTCAGATTTTTTTTTCTGTCGAAGAGAAGCGCATTTCCGCTTGGGTATACAAATATGATTTGTATGCAATTGGTATTTTTTCACCTTCATTAAAAGTTAAGTAGGTGAATCCGCATTGACCCAAAATTATTCGGATCACTAAATTACATGTATTTACGCGTGTTTGTAAGTGATTTGTTGCTAACATGTCAGCTTGAAGTGAACGCAGGATATCTGTGTGTTCCTGTGTCCAATTTCTTTTTTTTTAAACTATTTTTAATTTTTTTTCACTGAAAACTAAAATTTACAGATGGGAAAAGAAGTTGTTAATGCAAGAATTGTGATCAATAGCAAGCGTACAAGTACATCAATGGACAGTAAGTAATGGTGCAGGTTTTTCAATACTAAACACAGACTCACATCACCATTAGCAACCTGTAAGTACATATGTCTAAACCCCCATAATCCTGGCTCCGGATATAAGGTAAGAAGGCATTTATTAAGGGCCTGATCCTGACCTCCCAGGAGACAGAGCGAGGGCTTCCCCTTCTTCGGCTAGATCCAGCTTGTAGTACTTCAGCCATGGGGACCAAATTCTCTAGAATTTATGTGGGCATCCCCTCGCTTTATAAACCACTTTCTCCGCAGCCATGTAGAGATCCATTTTGGATTTCCACTCCTTAAGTGTAGGAATGTGTTGCGCCCCCCAATACTTAGCTATGTCCCTTTTGGCCACCACTAACCCAAGATTGGCCAGTAAGAGCCCATAGCGTGGCAGGTCAATATCTGTGGGAATACCTAGGAGTAAGAATTTCACATCCAGCCCTAGGCTCGCCCCTAGTATTTTGTTCAGTTCAGCCATGATCGTGTGCCAATAAGTTTGAATATGGTTGCATTCCCAGAGAGTATGAATGAATGTGGTGTGCTCCGCCCGGCATCTGAGACAGGCAGGGTATCCCACCCTCCCCATCTTGTGTAGACATTCCCTGTCAAAATAGACCCTATGGAGGGTCTTATACTGTATGAGGTGCAACCTGAGTTTGATCACTACTTCACGCGGGTGCATGAGGGCCGCTTCCCAGTCTATATCCTCAAGTGGCCCAGTGGTGAGTTCCCACTTCGCGCGAAGCGGACCAAGATTGTCAGTCATGTTATTGATTTGCATTTTGTATGTCAGGGATATCGCTTGGGTCGGGATCTCTTCCTGCAGGAGCCTGCCTTCAATGGGAGCATACTCTGGCAGCGTCATCCCATCCAGCCCTTCTGCTTGCCAGGCATGTTTAAGTCTAAGATATGCATAGGCTTGGGAACTATGAAGTTGATATTTTGACTAAAGGAAAGTGAAGGAGGCCAGAGAACCTCTCTCCAAGAGGTCTCCTATCTTAGAAATGCCGATAATGTCCCCTTTCCTGAAGCCCCTCAATTTCCTGATCTCAGTTAGATTAGCACCTTCCCATAGGGGGGTCTCCCACATAGGTTTCCCCTCCCACCTCATCAGTTTTCCCGCATTCCTCCAGGGAGGAGTTGTGTGGTGCCAGCACCCCCGTATAAGAAGTGGAGGTGGGAGCGTTCCTGAAACTGAAGCCTTTCCAGCCTATATGTTGGGTGATCACCAGGTGTGTGGGTCCATTCATTAGTGATTATGAGGTGGGCCACCCTATCGTAAGCTCTGACATCAGGCACGGCCAACCCTCCGTTGTAAGGGTTCCGTTGTAAGGTCTGCAGTGCTATCCACGGGTGAGCTCCGTCCCATAGAAGGAGGCACAATTCACTATTAATGGAAGTAAAAATGGCATCTGGTATTTTGTGATACGTGTTCTGCAGAACGTAAAGAAGTTGGGGGAGTGTTCCCATAATAGTCAGAGGAAGCTTCCTCCATCTCCTCACATCCGCCATCACATCCTCCGTGGACAGCCGCAGGCAACTGGGATAAGTGTAAGACTCTGGGTCTCCACTCAACGGATAAAGGGTGGATTTAGTTCAATTAATTTTATATCCAGCGTAATTGCCGTATTCCTCAAAGATGCGCAGCAGTCGGGGGAGCAATTCCTCAGGTTGCATGACATAAAGCAGAATATCATCCGCATATAACGATATGCGTTCTTCCTCTAGAGGACACGAATCGGCGAGGAAGCCACCTAGATCCGGTCGGGTGTGAACCATACAGGCCAGCGGCTCCAATATGAGAGCAAACAATAAAGGGGATAGGGGGCACCCCTGCCTAGTGCCTCTCTGTATCGGCCAGTTGGCGGAGAGAGTGCCATGGACCCGGGCTTCGGGCATGTTGTATAATAATGCCAGCCAATCAAGAAAAACCGGGCCGAAGCCCATTTTTTCCAGAGTACGCCACATGAAGGGCTAGTGAATCGTGTCAAATGCTTTTTCCGCATCTAGCGAAAGAAGCAAGTGGGGACTGTCCCGACCTTTTACCGTATCCATCCAGTTAGCTAAGCGGCTCAAATTAAAACGCATCGCACGCTTTGGCATAAAGTCAGACTGATCCCTGTGTACCAGCGGAAGAATCAGATCCAAAAGGCGCCTTGCAAGGATTGTGGCCAGGATATTTATTTCAAGATTAAGAACTACTACCGTGGCTAGGCGAAGATCCTGTGGGAGATTCCCCTGCTCCTTTGATTCCAGAAACATCTTAAAGAGATGTGGCGCCAGCAGTGCACTATTCATTCTGAAGAATTCACCCGGTAGGCTGTTAGGGCCCGGGGTCTTACCTGTCTTTTGTCGACCAATGGCCTTGGTCACTTCTGCCAGCGTCCGGTCTCCCTCTAGGCTATCTCTCTCATCGGGTGTAAGTGAGGGTGAGTCAACAGTTTCAAGGTATTGGTATATCTGTGGGTCTCCCACCTGAGTGCGGGCAGTATATAGGGTCGTGTAATACCACGCAAAGGCTCCAGCAATAGCTTCTGGATTGGTGTGAGTAACCTCTTGTTCCCTGATGGACAGCACCCATCTCAACTCAATTTCCTTCCGCCCCAACCACACCAACAACCTCCCCGCCCTGTCCCCAGTTTCATAAAGCCTATGTTGAGTTGCCAATTGGTGCGTTCTCACCTCATTGGTCGCTACTGCTAAATTCTCTCGTCTGGTTATCTCAAGTCGACGCAAAGCGTGTTCAGTCAATGTGGCGGGTCGGTTCCTTCTAATTCTAAGAGTGTATGCTCTAATTTCTCAAGCTCTTGCATCTCACCTTTTTGTTTTGTGAGATAGTATGTTCTGTGCTCAGTTACGTATTACCATTTTATAGGCCTCCCATAAAGTGACCGCTGATGGGACAGAACCCTCATTTTCGGTGAAGTACAGTTCGGAATCAATCCGGAGCTCTTCAGTGACCGTCTCATCCCGCAGTTCCCATGCATTTAACCTCCACTGTGTCAAGAGATGACCACCTCCACCGCCCACCTTCATTAGAAGGGGAGAATGATCCAATATGCCCCTAGCCAAATAATCTATAGTGTTCACCCGCTGTACCTCTCCCGCTGGGGAGAAAAGATAATCCAAGCGGTAGAACACCCTGTGGGTACCTGAAAAATATGAATACGTCCACTGATGCGGATGGTGGCTCCGCCACAAATCAGACAGTCCCAATGAATCTAAAAAATGGGCCAAAGGTGTGATGTCGGGGGTGTATTTTCGAGAGAGGGAGCGATCCATCAAGGGGCTCAAGACATCGTTGAATTCTTCCCCCAGTATATGTATGGCTGGACCAGAGTGCAAAAGGAGCGAGGTCAAGTTATCAAGCGTGCGTTGTTGGAGCCGAGGGGGTGCATAAACGCTGGAATGTCTTGCGCTTCCAAACATCCCGGACTGCCACATATGTCCCTTCAGAATCCACCCATTTTTGTGTGACATGAAAGGGAGGGGATTTCCTAATAAGGATCGCCACCCCCGCGAGCCTTTGGTAAAACCCACGTGAGCTAGAGTGGTGTAGCAACCCCGTCCCCAGAAGGAGCAGGTGGACCCTAGCAGGTGCGTTTCCAGCAGGAATACTATGTCGGGTTTATGCCTCTTATGGTAGCGGGTTACCAACCCCCTCTTCACTTTATTTCCTAAACCATTGACATTCCATGTCTTTACTGCATATCCATCATCTGACATAGTAACTCAATCTTGGGATCTATCTCAGTGGTTGCTCTAGGCAGGAGCCCAACCCCCCACCACCCTCTCCATTTTTTTGCAGCAGTGTGATCATGGCCTTGAATCAAACTAACTCCATTCCCATCGAACAATTTCAAAACGTTACTCAAAACAAGACAACAACCACCCCCCCCCCACACTCTTCAGACATCCCACCACCCCCACACGTCAACATGACAACTGTGGAGCGGATAGTCCGCTAAGAGGTCTGTTGCCCCCCCTTCCCTCCCACCCAATTACCTACACAATACTATAACAAAAACTGCACACAAAATGCTTTCCCGGCTTAGCTCTAAGTCAGTGGACGTCCACCAGGCTTCAGGAAAGTCTTATTGTCCGGTTGTGACTAGCGGGCCCTGCTCCTCAGTTCCTCTCGCCTTCATCGGTGGCTGACGGGTCTGAGTATCGGGAGCTGGAAGGTTTTGATCCGTCGTTTCTAATCATAGGATACTGTTGAGTAACGGGTGATCACTAGGTATCTAGTCAGAGTCCTCCCGTTCAGATAGATCTGTTTGTCCAGTGTCTTCTGGCCTGATCATGGGATCCGCTGATTGCGAACGAATCACATTGTCTCCAGATGCTGATAGGAGTGTGTCCGTACCTCTGGATCTCAGTGTTCTGCCCGGAGTATTTCCCGCTGATTTCCTGGCCCGCAACCCTCGTCTCCGGCGTTTGTCGTTGGGTCTATCTTGAGATCGGCTCCCTCGTTTTAATGGAGAGTGGGTTGGATCTTTCAGTGTCGGCCGCCGTAGTTGCGGTCGTTCCTCGACCCAGGCCCAAGCCTCCTCAGAGGTTTGAAAGAACAACGTGGACTCTTGAAAAATAACTTTCAGTTGAGCCGGAAATAACAGCATATATTGGATCCCCATAGCACGTAGTTTGATCTTGACTTGGTCACAGGTCCGCCTCTGCTTTTGTACGTTGCGGGAATAGTCAGGAAAGACCATCACTCTAGTATTTTCATAACAGATCTCCCCTTTCTTCCGGATTTCCCTCAGTATTAAGTCTCTATCGTGAAAGTTCAGGAAACGTGCTATTAGGGGTCGAGGGGGGGGCCCTGGTGGAGGAGCAAAGTTCGACATCCTGTGCGCCTGTTCTATAACAAAACATGTCAAGAACGGCGCCTGTGGTAGTATATTCTTCAGGAATGTCAGAAAAAACTGTCCCGGGTCAGCCCCCTCCACTTTTTCAGGAAAAGCAACAAATCTGAGGTTGTTCCTCCTGGCCCTATTTTCGGCGTCATCCACTCTCCAGGCCATTTCTGCTACTGTTGACAAAAGTCCTGCAACATCCTTGCGTGTGACTTGGGAGGTGTCTTCCAACTCCGAGATGCGGTGTTCAGTTTCGGTCACCCGTTCTGAGACCTTACGGAGATCCTGGCGCAACAGTGTCACCTCAGAACGAACCTCTGCTATTTTCCCCTCCAAACTTTCCCTGGACTCGCGAATGGCCTGCAGGATGGTCGCCGTATCCGGAGGTGGAACAGAACCGCCCTCCGCACCCAGCGCAGCTGGTACCACCTTGGCGAAGCGGTCTAATTTACCCTGCCGAGACTGCTTGGGTTCCTTGTCTTTGTCCTTTGCCATCATGAAAGGGCGCGGAGAAGGCGACAACCCCTGTGTCCAATCTTTGCTTTGGAAATTGGGTTTGATTAATTCCTAGAGAGGTTTAACCCTTTCTGCGTAATTTAGAATGTAAGTTCTTCCAAAATTCAGGAAACCTAGAATCAACTGTACGTTTTTCAGCGTTTTTGAAGGTTGGTGTAGTGCACACTTTTCTAAAAAGTTAGCTGCCAGGCTTTTGCCTTCACTTGAAAGCTCATATCCTAGGAAAAGGACATTGAGATGGGCAATTCTTGATTTTTTAAAGTTGAATTTATAGCCCTCAGAGGCGAACCCCTGTATAATGGTATTCACCCTGTTCAAGTGCCTAGCCAGGTCATCGTCTGTCAGATAGATATCATCGACATATGACAATGCCTCGTCATCATAAATTTGTAGTAACTCAGTTACTCTTGCTGAGAAAAACCCTGGGCTGTTCTTGAACGCTTGAGGGAGTCGACAAAAGTGACGCTGAGTCCCCATTATTGAGAAAGCTGTCAAGTACCTACTTTCAGGTGCTATGTTTTGACAAAAGAAACCATTTGAAATGTCTAATGTGGTTTTATATTTTTTACGCACAATGTTATTCATTAATGCTATACTGTGTGCATTTTGCACTGCAAATGTCTTAGAACAAGTGTTCAGGTGTCGGTAATCCAAAACTAGACGATATGTATTGTCTGGTTTGGAAACAGGAAACAAAGGATTACTCATTGATGAGGTGCATGTTTCAATCACCCCTTGGTATTCAAGTTGATCTAAGATATCCCTGACTTGTTTTTTAGCTTCTTGCTTAATTGGGTACTGCCTTTGTGCAGTAGGTTGATTTTTTTTTTTGTTGATTTTTTTTTGTTTAACTGTATCTTGTGGTGAGGTGAGTCCTCATCCCATCCTACATGATTTTTGTATAATGCTGGGGCCTGGACAACTTCCCATTTCCTGGCATATGTATATTTTAGGTGTATTGGAACATGGTTGGAGAAGGCTGGCATAATGATGTCTTCGCCATGTGGGCACTCCCTGACAAATTCTGGTGGCCAGTCATGTTCTGCTAGAACTATATCATAACCCCTTGAAAGTTTCTATAACCTTGAGGAGTACTAACTCTGGTGTCTGCAGTCTCAACTGTGATGTGCTCATTCAAGTCCGCTATCTTCAGAAGCTCCTTCTGGTTCTGGCGAGCTATTGTTACTTCTGCTTCACTGTCCAACATTGTCTGAGCCCATTTTTCAATCTTGAGTTGTGTTCTCAGAATTCTCTGCATGTGTGATCTTCAGACCTGCTACCTTCTTCTTAATGAATTGAGGTTTTGGTTTGGTTTTCTGAACGTGTTGATCGTCTTTGGACTTTACGCGTTCTTCTTTGTGATCTGACCGTCCTCTTCTTTCGGATGTCTGTGATGATATCTGAAAGGTACGAGAGGAACGTGTATCAGTATCTTGATACCTGTCAGGTTTTCTCAAATTATCCTTATTCCTGAGGTTATACCTCCTTTCAGAGGGCTCCTTTTCAGGAGACCTACCTCGGGATTGAGAACGTTTCTCTTTTGAATGTTGTTTGTTATTTTCCCACTTCTCTTTAGAAGATGTAGGATTGTGTTTAATAGAATCCTTCTCAGGACCTTCAGACAGTTGTGGTTTAACTGGTTTTCCACCCAAACTATCTCTGCCTAATTCTTCATAGGATGTTTCTATTATTCCTCGTAGTTCTTGTTAATGTTCTGTTACATCAAATTCCCTTAAGCGTTGACGGATCGCCACTGATGCTGCCTCCCCTTTAATATTAGATAATATTATTGTTGAGACCTGATTGAAGTTTTTTAGTAATTTCCTACCTAAATTCAGAGCAGGCTCTGCCCCGTATTCATTTTGAATTTGTTTCAGGAAATCCGGTATCACCGCAGTAGACGAACGCCATGTGTTTTAGTATAGATGGCAGCAAAGACTGTGCCCCAAGTGGTGCAGTCTTCCAGATGTGGTGTGACCCCCATTGGTAAACAGATTGTTAGGATTCTGTGTTTCTCATAAGGGCTAGTATCAGGAAATACTGCTTCGATTTGAGTAATTTTTTGAGCTATCCAGAATGGAATTTGTTCACGTGTTGTGGGCATTTTACCCATGACTACGTGTAAAGTCTGTGGAGTAATTTTTAGTGTATTACCCTGAGGGGTTTGATTTGGAATGGTTAATGGTGGTTGGACTGTGAAAGTCTGCATGACATATTGGACTAACTGTCTGTAAATTTGTATTAACTCTTTAAGTTGAGTGAGTAATTCATTGTCTGACTTCTCTTTGATGTCAGGATGAGGTGTGTAGCCGGCTAAAATCGGCCATGTTGCTCCTGGTCTACCTAGTGGACCGAGCCTGGTAATGTGATTGTAATGTTTTAGAGCGCCTTTAAGCCAGAGATTATGCTCCTGGTATGTGAGTGGAATTTCAACATCCTCGAAAGGAATATATTCCTCAGGTGGTTCATCTTCACTATAGAAGGGAAACACTTTTGTTACTGGATTTGATTCTGGGAATACTATCCATGAATAGAATACCTCTGTCTGAAAAGATTCATGTGCCTCTATCACAAAAACTGCTCTACCACCTCGTGGTGTTAGGCCGTGTTTTATAAGTTTTAGAGTGATGGCTCTCCTTAAATTTGGATTGATGTTTATAACACCCTCATCGGTTTCATTTAAACCTGTAAGATTAAAAGCTGTTACGACTTGGTCAGTCATAGCCTAGCCGGTCACAGTATTATTAACCCTGTTCTGGGACATTGTTTTTGAAAAATGTAGAACAAGTTTCAAGAAAACAAAGATAAGGTGCACAATATTTTGGAACACTGGATCCTTCAACGTTGAACAAACCAAACCGCTAATACATAGGATTTTCGTCCTACTCCGCTATGGCGGATATTAACACTACCCACTCCAGACATCTTATGGAGTATTATGAGTAGGGGTCTCTGAGAAAAGCACGACTGAGTTACTTCAGTATCTAGCGTTAAATTAGTACCTTACCATACACGTTGGGCGCCATGTAGTGTAGTTCCTATTTCCCTTATAGGCTCTGCGCATTGGAATAATATACACTATAGTTGTGGCATAGGACTGAGGTCAATATGCCTCTATCGAGTACATTAAACTTAATTACTTTGTGTGCCAGCAAACTCGGAGGCCACTAGAAACTCCTTGAATAAACAAGAAGGGAGTAGTTTCTGGCAACCGCATAAACATGACCACTTTGTTTCCCTTAGAATCAGAACATGTCTCGGAAACAACGGATAACAGTTTCACTCAGTCAATCGTGCATGCTTAGTTTCTTCAGAGTCACAGTATAATTAACAAGGGGACCCAATCAGGTAGCTTTGGACCTCGGGTGATTACTTATTTTAAAGAACAAAGGTCCTTAGCTTAAAGATAGATAATGAAAACATTTCAACATAGACTTCAATAAGAACTATGGATAGTCTTCCAATGTCCAGCCGGACAGAGGAACATTTATTTAGAGCAGATGCAAAAGGAATTAAACAAAGTGAAAGCAACAAAGAGGGTGAAACACGGGCACAGTCCTGTACCGAGCTTACAAGAACAAAAAAAGAAAAATGAGAAGAAAACAAAGTAGCAGTCAAAAACTTTGGAGCAAGTGGTAGCTTACAATACAGTACAATCTTAAGTAAGCTCTAACCAGCAGTTACCACAATACAATTTACACAGTGGATAAATTGCGGTACTGTTTGAAAAGTCGAGTTTCGATCCCTAACTCCTAATGCAATGGGATCATCCTCAGGACTAAACAATAAACAATTGCCTGATTTGATTTAGACGCCTTATGAGTAGGCTCGTGGTGTGACAAGCCCAGGAAACATGGTACGTAGTGAGGTATTGGATCACCTTGGATTAGGGTATGTTGATCGTGGTCTGGGATGATACGATCACGTTTTGTGTGCCCAGCCGGGCACGGCGTTTACGGGAGCGACGCAGGATTCAAGGCAGCAAGCTATGGCTGCTGATATGCGAGGAGCTCAATGGAGTCTCTTAAAGACGGCATCCGGCCTTCCATTCCTTACAGCATGGTAGCTGGAACTGTCTGTCTGTCCCTGCCTCTATCTAGCTCTGTTTGCCCCTGTCTCTGTCTGTCTGTCTCCTCCCTCTGTCTCCCTTTCCGTCTCTGTCTGTCTCTGCACTAGCAGGAGTCACACCATCTCATCATGAATTATGCAGAATGCCTTTAAGGAACACTTTATCAGATAGCATGCGGTCAACTACAAACTCAGTGAGGCCTCATGTGCTTGCTTGTCATGCTCCTGTAGCGATACAGGCAAAGCTTGTGCCTCTGGCTAGAGCAGTGACTGGGCTCATGAGACCGTGGAAAAGCAACAGATCCATTCACCTTGTGGGAGTAAAAGCCAGCGAGGACTAACCCCTTAGTGGACTCCATAGATGTTTCTCCACTTTAATGGAAGGCTCTGGACTCAAAACACAATTTTTTTTACTTTAAAAAAACAGCATTAGGTGCCACAGAAAAAAGACAGCTAAGTCTTATGGAACACCCTGAGTCACTGTGAGTGAAGCACATATATTTTCATGGGATGGTTCCAAACGTCGAGAGATTAAAGGTGAAGAGAAAGTATGTATTTGCAGCCTTATTCATAATCATAAAAACCTTCATCCTGCAATTGTAATCAACATGTTTCAACTATATTTCAAGCTCAACCAGTACTTGCACAATCTTCAGGAGTGAATACCTCTAGTTACCGAGTCAAACCTGCAAAAGGTCAAGTCTGCATCACCAAGAAGGTCATTGCATTTAATCCACTAAAACAAACAGCAATTGCACTGCACTATGAAGATCAAAAACCTTGGCATGAATTAACAAATGAATTTTGTAACTTCCTGTAATACTCTTGGTTTCCTTCTGGATCCCAGGAGTATACATTTCAGGACTAAGCCAGGAGAACTACATGAACAGCTCACACCTATTCATAGCAATATCGTTGTGATTCAGATCTTGTATTTAGAATGGCCCTGTACAACGCTCCGTTGACTTTTGGCTGGGTTCACACTATAGAAGTGCCACATGCATAAATAGCTACTCCACTGGAGGATGACAAGCATAATGACATGTCCGCATATGGCACACATTCTGCTCAGTGGAGTCAGCAGTCACACAAAGCGGAATCTAATATAGGGGGAGAGGAGTTGGCCTAACGGCTAGGGCGCTCGACCTCGGAACTGGGGAACTGGGTTCGAGTCTCGGTAATGACGCTGAACATCCTGGGATTCTGGGCAAATCACTTAATCTCCCCGTGCCTAACAAAAACATTAATGTGTGTCCTCATGTAACGTAACTGGTGCTATGTAAAAGCGCTCTGATACCTGATTGGATTCGGGTCACGTTTGCGCTATATAAAACTCTGCAAAAAAATAATAATAATATACTTCTCTATATGGCACTGGTATAGACCACATCATTCCTTCCTACTTGGAGCTTTCTGGTGTCTTGAATATCTAAAAGCTCTGGGCAAACAAGTTCGGTTGAAGTTAGGTTTACAGGCACCTCTGAAAATTCTGCTCTCATAATGAACGGCCTTTTGAGTCCATTGAAAGAGAAGAGCCTGTTCCAATCAGAGTTCTATGACAGAGGCACGCATGGCTATACCACTAGTGTCTGTACTGCCCGGCCCCAACAACTAATGCGTCTGAACAATGCATTCCTTTACCACGACTGCCTTTACCATGCAATTTTGTGGTAAAGCATTACTGGTCAAGGGATGTGTGGTAAAGACCCCCCCCCCGAGCCCTAAACACTACCCGACCCCCGTGCCCTAGACACTACCCTGACCCCAACTCCCCTGAGCCTAGACACTACCCTGATCCCGACTCCCCCCCCCCCAGAGCCCATGACACTACTGACACCCTGAGCCTCAAACACTCCCCCAACACCCCCTCAAGCTCTAAACACTACCCCAACCCCTCTGAGCCTAAACACTACCCAACCCCCCTGAGCTGAAACCACTACCCCAACTTACCCTGAGCCCTAGACACTACCCGACCCCTCCGAGCCCTAAACACTACCTGATCCCAAGTCCTGAACACTACCCTGCTACCCTGCCCGCCGAGGCCTAAACACTTCCCGACACCCCTGAGCCATAAAAACAACCAGACCCCCCCCCCCCCCCGAGCCCCAAAAACTACCTGACCCCCCCAGCCCTAAAAACGACCCCCAATCCTTAAAAAACACCCCGCCATCCCCAAAACCCTGCCCCAGCCTCACTTACCTCACTGTGTCCTCTACTGATCCTTCCTGTTCCTGCCCCCCCATCCCAGCATCTAGACCACACACTGCATTAACCACGCATATGAATGGTTGAGCTTTCGGGGAAACAGCACGTGTGGCTCTGCCCATGTTGTAAAGGCCATTTCCCTCCAATTTGACATCTTCAAGGTGAAAGTATTTAATCAGATTTGAAAGTGTCTGGAGTATCTTAATGTCAAAATTCAGATACGTATTCAGATGCACAACCTAACTATCCATCACCCTTGTCTTGGCACAGCAGCTCCATATGTTTCCAAACGATGAACAGTGTTGGGGAAGGGACTCCGGGGAATGAATCTTGCTAAAATAGAGGGCACCAATAACCTGACGGTTCTAACAAAAATTTCTTGTGACAGTAATTAGTAGAGTACAGTGATCCTACCTGAAAGAAGGTCTGCGTTGGCTTATGTTATGGTATGTCACGCGGATTTATAAAGCCCATGGCTTCCACAACATCGGGGCGTCCCAGCGCTAGCAGACAAGGGGGGGTCAGAGTGGATAAGCCAAGTGGAAGAAAAAAGCCATGTTTTAATCAATTTTCTAAATGCCCAATGATCTTGTATGCTCCGCACAGCAAGATGGGCAGCATTCCAAAGGGCAGGGGCCAATGCCTTAAAGGAACGTCCACCCGCTCTCCACCTGCGCACTTTTGGAGTACTGGCCAGGTGCATATTGGCAGAGCGCAGAGCCCGCGCCTGAACGTATAAAGAACAGAGCGCTTGCAGGATTTCAGGGGCTTGGCCAAGTAAGATCTTATGCGTGGTGCAGAGAGTCTTGAACTGGACTCTCTGTTCAAGCGGCAGCCAATGGAGAAGGCGAAGGAGATTGGAAGCATGACAGTGCTTCGGTAGGGCAAAAAGGATACGTGCTGCCGCATTCCGTGCCTGTTAGTCTTTTGATGACCGCTTTATTAACTCCAAGTAGGAGCCCATTACAATAGTCCAGACGAGACAGCACGACTGATTGGACAATCGTTATGGCTGGGAATCTTTTCTCCAGATTGAGCCAAAAGGGGATGAAAAGCAGGGAGGGTTAAGTTGTGCAAGCACATGATTTTCCTACAAGAATTTAAAAATGTCAATAGACGTTCAATCACCAATTCTCAGTTATCTCTAAAGCATACACATTCATTTACATACACACACACATACACATACACACCTGAATATATAAGTAATTGCTCTTTATTATATAATACACATGGATGAAACTTCGAGTGCCGGCACCCCATCACTCCTTTGGAAAATTGTTTCTCCACCCTAAGTATAAGCCACAATATCATATGTTATCAAGTTGGCAGGTCCCATAGAGGCCATGTCTTTCTGTATTAGAGTGGCCCCTAGTCTTGCGTATGCGGGTCTACTAGTCTATAGACCCCCTGACTCCCTTCCCTCGCATTGGCAGGAGCTTTTTGACATCATTGCAGATCTATCCTTAAAATATACTAACTTATTTGTCCTTGGGGATTTTAATGTTCATATGGACAAAGCAAACTGGCCTCTGCTTCACTACTGTCTGATACTCTTTTAGGATTAAATCTGACTCAGAGGGTTTCTGCCCCTAAGCATGTTGCAGGTCACATACTTGACTTGATCTTTTCAAACGATCACACTCCCAGGGTTATGGACCCCTTACCATTGACCTGGACGGACCATTTACTGGTCCCTTTTACTTTAACAGGTCTGATAAAGACCAGCAAGTCCAGCTTGGAATCTGAGGCAAGAAGAAATTGGAGGAAGGTTCTGCCCGAGTCCACGGGATTAGAACTTCAGAATACGCTTCCTCTACTCACAGGAGACCCTGATCAAGATACATTTGCCTTTGAAAAATGGATTACCACAGCCCTAGATAAATTAGCTCCCTTAAGCACTGTGAAATCGGCTAGAAAAAAACCCTCAGCCCCCTGGTTTTCCTTAGAACTGCGGCAGGAAAAAAGCCAATGTAAGCGCTTAGAGCGGCTATGGCGGAAAAAGTATGATGCCGGGGCTAAAGGGACTTATAGATTGGCATTAAAAAGGTTCCATAAATTAAAACGTAATGCCCTGAAAGACTACTTTGCATGTCAAATAGAGACATCGGACAATTCATCTCGAGAAGTCTTTAAGATTGTGAAAGGCTTTTTACAACCACAAGTCTTGAAAAGTTCGATTGTTCCTTCAGTGAGTCTAAGCGAGGAGCTGGCCACTTTCTTTCAGACAAAAATTCAAACCATTTTCGCATACTTTCCTGAAAAAACCACCTTACAGCCATCGACTGAGATCTCTCCGACAACTTTACATGCGGAGGGTTGGTCTGAATTTTGGCCACTGAGACTTGATATTTCTCTGTCAGAACTCTGTAAAGTTAAATCGGGCTCTTCAGCCGATCCCTGTCCTCCAAAGTTTTTTAAAATCCTGGCCCCATGGCTGAACCCCGTACTTAATTCTATCTGGAATTCCTCCTTGAAAGTAGGCACTTATCCTACCAAATGGAAAACCGCATTTGTCCAGCCAATTCTGAAGAAAGAAGATGCAGACCCAGCAGATTTAAAGAACTTCAGGCCTATCTCACTCCTCCCAGTACTAGCTAAAATACTGGAGAAGGAAGTTCAAATACAGCTGGCCGAATTCCTGGAGTCCCATCAACTTCTTCACGATTCACAGTCAGGCTTTAGGGCATGCTACAGTACTGAGACGGCCTTACTAGAAGTGGCAGAATCAGTAAGGGAGACGATGGACCAAGGAAGCTGTGCGATGTTAGTGCTGCTGGATTTATCCGCAGCATTTGACACTGTGTCGCACCAGATCCTTCTAGAAAGACTTGCCACACTGGGAGTGATGGGAACCACCCTGAAATGGTTCCGCTCCTATTTGGAGGGACGTTCCCAGAAAGTGCTCCTTCTGCCATATGTGTCCTCTTCTAGCCCTTTGATATCTGGAGTCCCGCAGGGCTCGGCCCTGAGCCCCTCCCTTTTCAATATCTATTTGGCCCTTATAATTGAACAACTAGGGGTAAAAGCCATCTCCTATGCTGATGATACTCAGCTTGTATTTTCCTTTAGAGAGCACTCGGAGGCTGCATTCACCAACTTTAGGAGATGCCTACTAAAAGTGGCCTCCTGGATGACTGATAACTGTATGAAACTAAATGCTGATAAAACGGAGATACTCTTTTTTTAACCAACCTTCTCCCCCCAGGCCAGAACTCTGGTGGCCTGCGGAAATGAACCCCCCACCGGTACCGTCAACTTCAGCCAGAAATCTGGGATTTAAATTTGACGTTAATCTGTCAGGCAAATCTCAGATAGGCCAGGTTTCTGCCGCCTGCTTCTGGAAGCTAAAAGCCCTGAGAAGATTCCTGAAGCTAATGCCAATTAGCTGTAGAAAATCAGTAGTCCATGCAATGATCATATCCCAGCTGGACTATGCCAATAGTCTATATCTTGGGATGCCAGAGTATCTTGTCAGAAAGCTGCAGGTCATACAAAATGCGGCAGCAAGACTCATTAGGAGGGTCCCTTTTCGCCATCATATATCCCCTCATCTCCGGAGCCTTCATTGGCTACCTGTAAAGAGACGCATTGAATTTAAGGCATTATTTTTGGCATTTAGAGCATCCCGAGGCTTAGGGCCATCCTACCTTAAGAATAGACTCCGGAAATACCGCCAAACTAGGGCACTTCGCTCTAACCAACAGGAGCTACTGGTAATCCCTCATTTTAAGAAATCTAGGATTGGCGGCAGGGCCTTCTCGGTAAGAACCACTATTTTATGGAACTCTATGCCAGAACACCTGCGGAAATCCCCATCAGAACGGGTTTTCAGGAAAAACCTGAAAACATGGCTGTTCGACCGTATCTAATTCTTTTAATACCCAAAATCCTCTCTACTCTTCTGCAAGCGCCGGGACACCTCCGTTGGAGGTAGCTGCGCGCTCTACAAATGACAGTAATAATAATAATAATAATAATATGTCGAAGACCCAGTGTAGTCATCCTCTTGTTGGGGCCTGATCAAGTCTGGATGCCCCGCGGGGTGAAGAACGTAGAGTCCTGGTTTCCTTAAGAAGATTCTTGACAGAATATCATCAAATCCTTGTGAATTTGATTTGCATGTGAACATCTTAAAGATGCTCTAGTGTAATCACACCTTTTCCCATGTAAGACTTTCTGAAAGCACCAATGCCATGCGAGGCAGAATGGTGGAATGGGTGTGCCTCTGCGTCCCCTTTTGAATCTCTACATTAGGCAAGCAGTATACAACCAGACAGATTTAGGTAGGATATATTGTCATGGGGGGTGTGGCCAAGCACCCAAGATGGCGGACGCGTTTTGATCTGGCTTCGCGCCCGATTATCCTGATCCTCGTCATGCCAAATCCATTGGGACAATACTGCAGGCACAAAAGGTGTAGTAAAGTATCCTCTAGGTTCAGCGGAGAGCTCCCAGACTGTGGAACCCCTCCAGCCGGGATCTCAGGAGTACGGCCTTCCCAGCGCAGGGACCTGGGACTCGGTACATGCATTCTCCATGCTCCAGCCTGCTCTACAGGCAGTGAAATCAGGTTGCATGCTCTCCTGTACCTGGGTGAGGCATTGGCTGTAGTGGGGACGGGGGTCCGAGCCCGACTGATGAAAGTGGGTGCCTGAGAAACAGCGGGCGCCCCCTCACCCAGACTCATATCGGCCCCATGCAAGAGCACTCTGTGGCCTGCGGCGGGCCTTCCTCCTGTTGGGGAGCAGAGCTGGAGTGTATGCGGGAGGACGGTGGTCGGGCTGCAGGATCGTAACCGGAACGGCTGCCTTGCGGTCCCCTGAAAGGCCACCCCGGCGAGCCTGCCGAGCCCACTGAAGGCAACATCCGAGAAGGTGAGCCTGGCAAGTGCTGATGCGGCAATAGACTGTGGAGGGAGGGCTTGGGGGTCGATCGGGCCCAGGTCCCCTCAGCGGGTGAAGTGGTGCACAGCTGACTGCAGCAGTGCCTAATCAGAAGGCCTTCAACTATACTGGGAGGCATAGGACTATCTGGATAGGAACGGCACGACGGCCATGTTGGGCTCTGACTGTCCCCCCCTCCAGTCACTAGCAGCCATCGCCGAATCAGACATTTGGTGAAGGGGTGAAGGAGGGGCCTAGACCCCCTCGATAGACACCTCATTGGTAGCGGGTGGCAATTAACCAAGGAAGGCCCGCATTTTCTCTGCAGAGTACGCAACAAACATGGGCAACAAACATGGGCATGGGGGTCATATCAGTCCCTCTCCTCATACTTGCAGACCCTGGGGCTACCCGGGTACCATTGAGACTGTGATCAAACCCCTATTTCCTGACTCAATTATCTCACTGGGCGCCCTGTCCCCGACTTGTGGGCCCTTACGCTGACTTCACCAGTGGCGCCTGTGTTTCGGACCTGCATTGTTGAACGCGGCGGCCATTCCTTGGGCTGCAGCAGGGTCCGACTATTGATACTCCCCCTTAAACCTCCCCCCCCCCCCTCCCCAGTGGCCCATGAGACCGAGAGAGACTTCTACTCACTTCATGTCACGGCCGAACTATAGGGTTCATTTGACATTAGAGAGGGGCCGCGCTGCACAGGGATCGAGGTTTGCTTGGGCACAGTGGCACCTAGACATCTCTCCCTCACCCTCTTCATCAGACTGCTGCAATTTGTGATCTGAAAAGGCATTGCAGCTTCAGACCTGTACAGTTTCATCAGTTGTACCTCAGCCCAGAAGGGCCCCTTCACAAGGCATCATCAATTGGACCAGCGCAACGTCCCTCAGAATATTTATCTGTGCTCAAGTGGAGTGCGCATGGTCGGCAGCAACTAACTGCCTCCCCCTCTTGGTCACAGAAATCAGGATGTACACGCAGCCTGGTCCCTATGCCCAATGCACAACAACTAGCCATGGCCATCTTCGCTCTACTACCCATCAGGGTATGCTGCCCCATGGTGCGAATGAAGGGTCATCCGTTGGGGCGGTGAAATCTCTGGATCCAAGACACCCTGACCTCTCAACTAAACTAGACACAGTACTAGCAGCGGTGGAGAAGACTGTCACAGCACTGGATCAGACCAGCGCATCTCTCGAGAATAGGAT
Source organism: Triturus cristatus (assembly GCF_964204655.1). Lineage (NCBI taxonomy): Eukaryota > Metazoa > Chordata > Amphibia > Caudata > Salamandridae > Triturus > Triturus cristatus. The sequence goes on along the minus strand of NC_140591.1, from coordinate 205,652,322 downwards.
ATACAAAATCACTTCCAACTTTACGCTCTTACGGGCGGACCATCAGAAGTTGTGTGCAAGAAGCTGAGCTTTCACTTGCTGACCTTCAGCCGAAATCTCGTAACCACACTGTGACCCTGTAGGACCCTTTGGACCGGGTCTACACACTCGAAGAGAAGCTAGATGATGCAGAGGGTCACTCACATTACAATAATGTGCGCATGATTGCCCTACCTGAATGGGCAGAGGGGCAAGACCCGGTCAGTTACACAGAGAGATGTTTGAAGGAGTTGCTTCCCTCAGGATCACTTTTCCCCCCAATTTGTGGTGGAGCGTGGTCACAGGGTTCCTGCCCGCAAATCACCTCCTGGGGCTAATCCTAGAACCTTTCTGTTCCATCTATTACATTTTCGAGACAGCGATGTCATACTAGGAGAAGTGGGGAGGCACCCAGGGCCCAGGGTACAGAATGCCACTGTCACCTTTTTTCCTGACAACACTGCCCAAGTACAGAAGAGACTAGCCACCTTTAGGGCTGTGAAGCGCCAATTGCGGGACCTTGACTTGCGAGACCCACTGCTCTTCCCAGCCTGCCTCCTGGTGATTCGAAAGTGTGCTGCCTGCTTTTTTGTCTCCCTGTCCGATGCTTGGGACTGGCTGGAGGACAATGGACTGGCAACCTCATCGAGACCTCATGAGGGGACCCTCTGGTGCACTGGAGGAGTAGGCAAGGTCATCTGAGGGGCGGGGGCGGTGGATCACGTCGGCGAGCCTCACCAATTAGTGCCCCAGATCTAGAACAGATCCGGTCGCAATGCCAAGATACGTTGCATGTAGTATCAACCCTTCAGACCGTGAGATCTTTATCAGTCTCCACAGCATCTCCGATCTGGGGGGAGACACTGACTCCCTGCTGGCATGGTCTGCTGATTCTGGCTTGCCGCACCTTCCAGATGTCACACCTCAAACTTCAGGCGATATTATCTGACAATTCTATTTACCCTAATCCTCTGTCACAAGCATGATGCGTACCACTGCAGCACATTACACTCAGCATCTCGGCCCACCCCCAGGCATCCTACAGCCGGTGCCTATGACATGACACGCATACATGGTGATGTTCTTTGTTGCTACTCCATAGTGTTACCCATTCAGGGGATGGGGTTACTTGGCCTCTTCTCTCTCGTACATGCCCTGTTTCAAAGTCAATATCTGCCTAAGTGCTGTTTGCCATGGTTAGGCACTTATGTTTGGGTCAGTTCCCGTTAGAAGCTCACTCTTAAGTGGTTTCCCGACTTAGCTATAGTATTTTTGTTTTTCCCCGTCATGTTTCTGCCGCACCTAGTGGCCAGATGCCATACTGCTCACACTTACCCTACATATCTGCTCTGCTGACCGAAACCTACTGTCCTAATCTGTACCCATGACAAACATCAATATTATCACTTGGAAAGTAAGAGGTATACATACCCTATGCGCTGGTATTCTATTTACGTATATTTGCAGCATCTGCGGGTATTGCTTTTCTTCAGGAGACACGTCTGACAAACCTAGAGGCTGCTCGCTGCAGCAACGCTGGTGTGGGCATGTGTACAGCACATTCTTCTCCTCCCTGGATAGGGGTGTCTTGGTCTGGGTGAAAGCAGGGATCACTTGGGAGGAGGAGGAGGTGGTAATCGACCCTGCAGGATGTTATGTTTTCCTTATGGGTAAATGTAATGGACAACCTCTTCTACTGGGCTCAATCTCTGCCCCTAACCTAGAGCAGAGCGCCTTCCTTCATGGCCTCTCTTCACTACTGTCTCGTTTGAGGGATATCCCGTGACTCTTGGGTGGGGACTTCAATTTGGTCCTGGATGTCTCACTAGATCTCTACTTCCCACCCCTCACCTGCACTACAGCTTCCTCTAATGCACAAGCATTGCGCAGTTGGCTGGGACACTAGTCCTTGACCGACATTTGACACGCATGCAATCCTACTCGCTGATATAGTCCGTTTACTCGCCAGTCGATAACCTACATGTGGGGCTGGACCCATACTGGCCTCGTTCACATTGCTCCCCCTAATCCAAGGCACTGGGTACCTGGGCCGCACACATCCAGATCACAAACCACAGTTCATGAGGCTTAGTTTGGAGGGGAGAACTCCCCTGATCCCTACCTGGCAGATTCAAACAGCAGCACTGGAGGATCAGGCCTTCCGCAGCTCCCTGGGAGCAGCATTGATTAAATACTTTGAGCACAATGTCGGCACTACGGGCTCTCCCCTGATGGAATGGGATGTTTAAAGTTGCGACTAGGGGACACTGCCTAGGCCTCACCTGGAGCATCCGCAAACAACTAGACACCTCTCTGGACGCTATTGAGAGGAAGCTTCTCCACTGGGAATCCTTATCTGTCAACCATACTGAGGCCAAAACACAATGGGATACTATGCAGACAGACCGGTTAGAGCTCCAGAAAAAGTTGCGATGTCATATCTAGCTGGCACATTCAGCACGCACCCATGCAACGTCTGATAAAGCAGGTAAACTACTTGCATATCTAATAAAACAGGAACACCCACACTGTCCCATACAATCAATCGGAGGCTAGCTAAGGCATATGAGATACACACAAGTGGACATTCATACGGCCATGACCAGGCACTACTCTATACTTTACACATCCAGCCCACATGGAGACTCCCAACAAATAGGCGCTTCCCTGAAATTTGTTGAGTTGCCTACACTGCCCCTTGCCCAACACCTAGCGTTAGAATCCCCCATATCAGTCGATGAAGTCCAGGAAGCACTCTCGTCACTGGCTTCCGGGAAAACACCAGGACCATAAGACTCCCTGCTGAGTTTTTTAAGACTTACGCGGAAGTCCTCGTTCCACGTCTGTACACACTCTTTACCTCTGCAATAGACATCTCTGCCCTGCCACCTTCTTTATGCATGGTCAATGTGGTATCTTTGAAACCAGGCACGGATCCCAACTGCTTTGGGCGCCTACAGACCCCTAGCAATCTTGAACACAGACTATAATATACTGGCGAAGATTCTCGTTAACTGTCTTGTGCCTTGCATTCCCTCCTTGGTGCACTCGGACCAGGATGGGTTTGTCTGAAACACCTCTCTCAACCTCCACCGCTACTTCAGAGTGGCAGAATATGCCCCACTGAACTGGCCCCACTCAGGCTCCCTGGTGCTAGACCTGGAGAGAGCCTTCGATTCTCTCGAATGGGACTATTTATTTGCAGTGTTACCCAGGTTTGGAATAGGATCCTTCTTTCTTAGCATTGTCAAATTGCTGTATAAACACTCAACAGTTTGTGTGACAACTGTGCCCTATATATTGGACTCCATAAGCGTGGGTCGTGGGACCCAACAGGGCTGTTATTTTCTCCCCTCCTCTTCTCCTTAGCAGTAGAACCACTGGTTACATATATACGCCCACAAGTGGATGTAGGGATCAACCTGGGAGATGGCATGCACATTATTTTTTTGTATGCCAATGATATTCTGCTATATGTGAGAGATCTTCACGCCATCCCTCCATCTCTAAATTTAGCACTTTCGTTATTTGCCACTGCATCAGGGCTGCATATCAATGCGGTGAAGTCCATTCTCTTCCCCTTCTTCTTGGGCACCAGTGACCCGGAGCACTCTCTGGGCGGCGTCCTAGTGCCATGGTGTATTGGCACTTTACATTACTTGGGTGTCTGCATATATCGGAACAAAACTGACCTCTTCAATGGCAATATTGTCAGAGCCTCCATCGCTATTCGGTTGCATATAGCCTTCTGGGAAACTCTTCCAGTGTCCGTCTCTGGAAGAGTAGCCCGCACGAAAATGGTGGTCCTTCCGCGCCTTCTTTCCTACTTCTCTACTCTACCAGTCTATATCTCTCCTTCCTTCTTCTGTAAATTTGGAAAGATAATCAAACTTTATCTGGGGTCGTCTAGGCATAGGGTTTCCATTAAGAAGCTTTACCTACCAGCGGGACTGGGCGGACTCACTGTGCCCAACATCGAGCATTGTTACCTAGCTGCTCAGTTACAATGGATAGCCAGATGGCTAGCTTCCAGTCACTTATCAGACACAGCTACAGTACAACCTTCTACACCACACCACACCCAGCTCCACATGTTCCACCCCTGTGCAAAACACAAAAATATAGATTCCCTATTACTCTCCATAGCTTACAAATGCTACAGCAGAAGCCTATTTATCACCCACGACACCACACCATACGGCCCAACTATCCCCCTACTTGGGACACCTAGGGGACGTTCACCTACCATGGCAGTGGAGCTATGCAATTGGGACACAGCGAGTATCCATGACATAGGGGACCTATTTTGTGACGGTACCCTCATCCCATGCACTGAGCTCATCTTGGAGGAGGGCCTTCACCCAGGAAGCTTCTCGCTACACCGTGTGCTCATAGCTACACTCTCATCCAGGTGGCTGAATAGTTGCATGAGTGTTTGGGTGTGTGAGTGTGCGTGAATGGCTGTGTGGTTCTGTGAGTGGGTGTGTGAATGGTTTTGTGGGTGTTTGAGTTGGGGTGTGAGTGGCTGTACAGGTGTGAGAGTGGGTGTGTGAGTGGTTGCACTGTGTATGTAAGCGTGAGAGTGGCTGTGTGGGTTTTGTGAGTGGCTCTCTGAGTGGGTGTGTGAGTGGTATTCTCGGTCTCTGAGTGGCTGTTTGGATGCACGATTGGTTGTGTGAGTGGGTGAATCGTGTACTTTTTCTAATTGGGAGCTGGATCCACAGATCCATCGCAGATTCACACGGGGGTCGCATTGAGCACCACGGTGGATCCTCGCGCAGACCCCTTCATCAGTCCCACTGGGTCAGGGTACCTCTATCCTATTTACAATTTGTTCCCCCCTAGGAACCATGTCCCAATTGAAAAAATAGCTGTCACAACTGTTCTCTCAGATTGAGGCCCGACAATCATGATATTACTGTTGGTGCATGGATCCACGTCGCTAGATGTACATAAATCCATTTTCTTTAAAAACTCCAAAACTACTGAACAGATTTACACCAAATTACAAAAAGCACTCTTTCGGGACCAGGATCTAGCTTTCTGCCAAATTTGGCGTAATTCCATTCAGCGGTTCGGGCTGCAGTCGTGTCTAAAATCATTTTTGCTTCATTTCAAGAATTTCCCATTTTACGTTGTACATTCATTGTTATTATACTTCTTTACCTGTTTGTAGCCGTCTGGTGAGCTATTTATCCTTTCCTGCTCCATTTCCTCCTTTTTCATTTCATACACATTGTTAATAATTTAATGTTTGATTTCTTTTACCCTTGGTGGGTGTATCCTGAGATAGTTTTACTTTCTCTTTTTTTAATACATTGTTTGCTTGAACATATTCTTGGATTTGTACTTGTTTCTTTGAGTTCCATTACTCCTGTTGCGCATATGACTTTTGATTTAGTTCCACATTCATTTTGTTCCTTTTTATGTATTTGGGAATACCGGATGACCTGATGTATTGCAATTCTATATAATATAGCATTTTTTTGTTTTTGAAATCTTTTTGCTTCATTAGAGATGTACGTATAATTTTTCATCCTGATTTATTCCTTTTGGCGTTAAAGTCCAAAATAACAGGATACATCCTGATTCTTTTTCTTGCAGAATTTTCTTTCCGTCTCCACCTCATCAATTGCATAGAGCCTTAGTTGTTCCCAATCACTTTGACATTCCTTTTCCATGTGTTTAGCTACAGCATTGGCTCTGTTTTTGTTGGTTGTTGCTCTAAAATGTTCCGAGATTCATTTTATTATTTTCACAGATTGTCCATATGAATTAAAATATGTTGAAAGTACATTCGATCACATATATTACAAATTTACCTTTGAAAGTGATATGTTGTGTAATGCTCCATTTCTGTTCACTGGCTGCAACGAATTCTTGCAAATGTATCACAATTTTGCAAGCTTTGCATTGTTTGCACTTCCAGACACTAGGGTGTCTTATCCAAATTTCTCTTTTTTTTTTTTTTTTGGGGGGACAAAAAGGGTTGTGTACCAATTTGTCCTTTTAGATTACATGCTTTTCTAAATGTGATTCAGGTGTGACTCACTATTGTATTCGTAATTTCAGGATCTAGTTTATTTTTTTGTAGTTTATTTACTTCTGCTGATAAAGTGGTTATCAATCTGATTTATACAAATTCTGGTTGTTTTTCTTTCTCTTGTAATATTTGTATTTTGTTCTTTGTTTTTGCTTTTTGGAGACCAGATTGTTGACCCGCTTCCATGTTTGAAATCGCTTCCTTGTTTCTAAGCAATGTTTCGCCAATTCTTCTTATTGTGAGCAACTTCTTTTAATTCATTGAAATTCCCCATATGAGATGCTCCAGTTTAAACATGGGTGATGAAAGCTATCTGCGTGTAGGACTGAGATGGTGGCTGTCACATTCCTACGTAATGTTGTATGAATCATGTTATCACATATGTAAATTTCTGTGTTTAAGAATGTTACTCTTGAATCACGTATTTCATATGTGAATTTTAACTTTGCCACATTGTCATTTAGGATGATGTAATACTACTCAAATTCCTCCACAATGCCATCCCAGATGAGAAACAGGTCATCTGTAAAGCGTAACCACATTATGGCTTTTCCAACATATTCATTGTTTTCCGGGGTATATATATATCTATATAGGTTTAACTTACCTTTAATAAACTAACCTTACATGGTAAAGGCATGTGTGGTAATGGTGTATCCATGGTAAAGGCATGTGTATTAAAGGCATTGTGTGGTAAATTTTGCATGAAAAAGGCATGCGTTATAAATGCATGTGTTGTATAGACATATAGCCCAGTGTAAGAGTTTATTATTGTAAGCCTTTAGCTTAAAATCTGGGACCTACTGGCTTATCAGGTGCTTTTTGTGGTGTTGTTTACATTTGTCAGAACAAAAAGCTGCAAGGATGTGGCCACTTAAATATGTCAATAAAAAAAGAAACTCGGGGGAGGAGCCTAGCGCTTGACCGAGATGGCCGCGTGAGCTTAGAGCTCCCGAGACCCTCGCGCCCTCCGTCGACTATCCTGTCTCTAATCCTGTCTGCATGCATGGCATCGTGTAGATGATTGGTCAGGGAGGCGATTGATGCTACCCGCGGTCGGATAGTCCACCGGGAACCGGACTTACGCCTGGCGGAAGATTGCGGCCTGTCTCCCGGGGAAGCCAGGGGCTAGAGTTGGCTGGATGCCCGACTCCTAGTTGAACAACAACGGCCAGGCGAGGAGTGAACTGTCGGACGGAGGTCCCCGCACTTTCACTTTCGATTTCGCTCCCTTTGTCAGCCCTGCTACTGGAGAGCTCTGGATGGCTTTATTACCTCGGGGACGCTCTGCAGGCTACTCTGGCGGTCCACGGTAGAACTGATCACTCCTTATTCCTCTCCTTGAGAGGGACCCGTCTTAACTGAACCGACCTGCTTGGAGTCAACCATGTCGGACAAAGCAGAAGGGGATCGGCAGAAGCCTAAGTCTACCAGGCGGGTAACCTACACCCAAGTCAACAGCATGGACCGATATGCTCTGCAAAAGGGATCACCGAGTGGATCGAGCCAGGTGCCGGATGCCCAGAAGGAGGACTCGCCTGTGGCCCCGGAGCTCTCCCTGCAGGATGTCATGGGCGCGCTCGAAGGGATGCAGACTTCGATTGGGAGACAGTTTGAGGCCCAGGCGCATAAGGTGGATGCCATTTTGGTGGATGTCAACCTGATCCGTGCGGACTTGGGCAAAACGAATGAACGGGTTAAGAACTTGGACCTCAAGACCACGGGCCTCACTGATGATGTTGCGGAACTGCAGACCGAGGTTCGTAAGCTGAGGACCGAGAGTGATCTCGTCGCCCGCCGGCTGGAGGACTTTGAGAGCCGGGCCAGGCGCAACAATGTGCGCGTTATCGGGGTCCCGGAGTCCTCGGATGAGGCTTCGGTTGACCTGCTTGTTGAAGACTTGGTCCTCAATCATCTGAAGCCCAAGGGCCTTGGGAAGTTCTTTGCGGTGGAAAGGGCCCATAGAGTGCCGGGCGGGAGGCCTAAGGCGGGTGCCCCGCCGAGGCCGATCGTGGCCCGGCTCTTTCACTTTCGAGATCGGGACGCTATTCTGCAAGCATCGAGGGTGACGGGCCCGGTCCCCTTCCAGAACGCGTCGGTGAATTTCTATCCGGACTTCACCCAGCAGGTGCAGAGGCAGAGACAGGGCTTCCTAGGGGTGAAGCGGCGGCTCCGGGAAAGAGACCTGAAGTATGCCATGCTCTTCCCTGCCAGACTGCGGGTGGTGCACGACGATCGGACATTCTTTTTTGACTCTCCTGTTATGGCCGACGAATGGCTGGACGCTTTGCCCCGGCGACGGACGGGGGACGACACAGCCGAGGATGGAGACAGTGGCCGGGATGGGCAGGGCTGACATCTCGGAGCCGGCCTGACTTGATTTGACTATACTTGAAGACTTGCATAGAGTGCAGTAACTGTGGAGGGTTGCGGGAGGACGAGGGTTGCTCTTTTCCTCCCTTAGGGTACTTTTTGTAGACTTTTTGTTTTTGTAGGGCGACAGGCACACTGCAAGTTGGGGGGGCTTTGTAAGCTGCAGCAGGGGTGCAGGGTGGGGGGAGTTTTAGGGATTTTGGGGTTGTTGTTGGGGGGTTTATTTCTGCAAGGCATGATGCTTATATCCAGGGCTGTTCCATGGTGGCTCCTCGGGTGTGGGGTGGGCCTCTTTCCGTTTGAGGATGGGGGGTAGGGGCTTAAGTGTTATAAGCTGGAATGTTAATGGGTTGGGGGATCGCATTAAGCGGGGGATTGTTTTGCAATTTTTGAAACGGTCAATGCCGGATGTTGCCCTGCTGCAGGAGACGCATCTTATAGGAAATACGTGCTATGCCCTGAATAGGAAGGGGTATAAATTCATTGCACATTCAGGATTCTCATCTGGGTCCAGGGGTGTGGGCATCCTAGTTAGAGCTTCGTTGCCATTTGAGGTGGACTCCACCATTGTTGATGATAGGGGGAGGTTTGTGGCGGTGGCGGGGCGGTGGGAAGGACGGACTGTGGTTTTAGTTTCGGTTTATGTCCCGCCGGCCCTGCAGGCCTCCACTTTTGCAGATCTGGGTAGGGCCCTGCTGGATCTCCCGGGGGGAATGCTTGTGGTGGGAGGGGATTTCAACGCTGTTTGCTCCGGCCTGCTGGATAGATACCCGCCCAGAGATACAGGGGGGGCTCAGAAATGGCTTCCAGACTTCCTAGACACGCTTGGTCTGATAGACTGCTGGCGGCTCCGGCACCCCACACAGAGCCAATACACGTTCCACTCCGGGGCACATGGTAGCCTCTCCAGGATTGATTACCTGCTCACTCAGGCCGCGCATGCCTCGTTGGTATCCGAGGCGAGGCACATGGCGCGCGGTATATCTGACCACTCGCCAGTGTGGATCCGGCTGGATCTAGGTCGGGAGGGAGGAGGAAGGGTGGCCCCTATCAATCCTTGGTATTTCCGAGACCCCAAGATGCGCAGCGCCCTGGTAAAGAAGGTAGAAATTTTTTTCAAGGACAATCAGGGAACCGTTGACTCGGCAGTGTCGCTGTGGGAAGCTTTTAAGTCCGTGCTTCGGGGGGAAGCCCTCTCCCTAGTAGTGGCTGCCAAGAGGCGTAGAGATGGTGAGATTCTGCAGGTGGAGGAGGAGATCGCGGCTCTGGAGGGAGCGATGGAGGGGGAGGTTACAGAGTCCTCACTGCATGAGCTTTGTTTGAAGCAAACTGAGTATAAAGACCTGGTGACGAACGCCGCTAAGACCCTCAGTAGGGAACAGCAGGGCCGACTGTATGATGTTGGTGATAAGGCAGGGAAACTCCTGGCGTGGCTGGACAAAATAGAAAGGGTCAATAGAGTGGTGCCAGAGTTGACGGGAGAGAGGGGAGAGGCGATTGTGGAACCTGAGGGGATTGTAAAGAGCTTCTCGGACTATTTCTGTAAAGTTTATGCCTCTGCGTCGGATAGGCCAACCGAGGACTCGTGTGACCTCCTCCGTGATATCGAGTTGCCCTGCCTCTCTGCTATAGATAGGGACGATCTAGATGGTGACATAACGGTCGACGAGGTGGCGGGGGCTATCCGCGCGTTAAACTCGGGTAAGGCCTCGGGACCGAACGGCTTGCCGATCGACCTGTACAAGCTGTTCCCGGATAGGGTCGCCCCTCACCTGCGCGCCATGTTTTTGGAGGCGCGGGGGGGTGGGGCCCTCCCGTTGGATCAGCGACTGGCGTCGATTGTGGTCATACACAAAGAGGGTAGACCCCGCGATAAGTGCGCCTCATATCGGCCTATTTCACTTCTTAACGCGGAGCCGAAAATTCTGGCTAAACTCCTGGCGACCCGTTTGATTAGGGTACTTGGCGACTTAGTCCACCCGGATCAATCCGGCTTCATCCCGCACCGAAACACAGCGCTGAATCTTAGGCGTCTTCATGGCGTAATCGCCAGGGCGGGCACGTTGCGTGAACCGGCTATTGTGGCGTCTCTTGATGCCACGATGGCCTTTGACACGGTGGAGTGGGCATACTTGTGGGCCGTGCTGGCCAAGTTCGGTTTTGGCAGCGGTTTTGTGAGCTGGGTGAGGTTGCTGTACGAGGGGCCGCTAGCTAGTGTTGTGGTGAATGGTCGGGCGTCGACTCCGTTTCAGCTTGGAAGGGGTACTCGGCAGGGTTGCCCCCTGTCGCCTCTGTTGTTCGACCTCGCCCTTGAGCCGCTGGCTGCGTGGATACGTTGGCACCCGGATATACGGGGCCTTCGGTGGTCGCCTGAACACGAGGACCGTATTTCGCTCTATGCCGATGATATCCTGTTGTATCTTGCCTCACCCAAGAAGTCACTTATAGTGGTCTGTGACGTACTCACATCTTTTGGTAGGAACTCGGGTCTCGTCATCAATTGGAGCAAATCGTACTTGTATGTTCTTAGTGGCGAGGTTCCACCGATCCCTAGAACATGTTCGATACAGATCGCCCAGCAGGGTTTCGTGTACTTGGGGATTTTTATCTCCATGGACTCGGCTGTGCGCTATGAGAAGAATCTGCTCCCCCCCCCCTGGCACGCCTGAGGCGCGATGTTGAAGGTTGGCGGAGGCTGCCGCTCTCCCTCGTTGGGCGTGCGGCCCTGTTCAAAATGATGTCTCTCCCCCGCTTTCTCTACGCCTTACAGAATACCTTGGATTGGGTGCCGGCCAAATACTTTCGGGAGGTCGAGGGCCTCCAACGGACGTTGCTGTGGGATGGGCGGCCGCAAATTGCTATTGCAAAGCTGACGCTTCCATGGTACGACGGGGGCATTGCGCTCCCAGATATCCGTCGGTACTATTGGGCCACACAGCTGAGCGCGATCAATCATGGGCTTTATGGCCCTGCTCTCAGCCCTGGGTATGCCATGGACAGGTGGTTGCTGCGTGGTGGTAACTATTACAGGGCGTTGTACTCGCGATCCCTAGACTCGTCCCTCACGGGGCCCACCGCCGTGGCAGTGCGGGTGTGGAAGATGGCAACTGACTCGCTGGGCTGGAAGGATAAGCTCACCCTCGCTACCCCGTTGTTTGAATCGGATAGATTGGGAAGGCTTTGGCATTCAAAAGGCTTTGATAAGTGGGACCTGATTGGCATCTCCAGGGTGGGTGATGTGCTGCATAAGGGGAAGGTGAAGTCCTTTGAGGAGTTGCAGACTGAGTATGAGATGGGGCCCTCCGAGTATTTCAGATATATTCAGATGCGCCACGCCCTCCGATCAGTCCTCGTGGAGGGTGAGAAGGTGCCTGAGTCCTCTCCCTTGGAGAACCGGGTCCTTGATGGCCATATGCCCGAGAGCACGATCTCGCTCATATATAAGAAACTTATAAACGTCCGGGCGGACATGCTTCTGGGGCTGAGGGACCAGTGGACTAGGGATGGCCTCGAGTTAGATGATGAGGATTGGCAGTCAGCTGTTTCTTCCCCTAAGGAGGTCGCGATCCCGTCGCGCCTGAGGCTGATGCAGCTTAAAATACTGCACCGAGTGTATGTGACGGGGCCAAGGCTGGTCCACATGGGGTTCTCGGAGTACGGCCTGTGCAGGAGGGGGTGTGGTATGGTGGGTACTTTCCTGCACATCATTTGGGAGTGTGGTGTCATTGTGGAATTCTGGAGGGGAGTCCATGCAGTAATGGGGGAGGTGACAGGCATTGCTCTGCAGCCGGAGGCGCGGTGCTGCCTCCTGAATATCTGGGGGCCCACTGACCTCGATGAGGCGCGGACCCAATGGGTGACACTGGGTAACATGGTCGCTAAGAGGGATATCGCGCGATTGTGGGGCTCCTCGGGGCCCCCCACACTGACTGCGTGGAAAGAGAACATGGACTGGAGCATGTTTAGGGAGAAGACAGTCTACTGCTCTAGAGGCCGCCCCCGGAAGTGGCACGCCATCTGGGGGCGGTGGAATCAATACAGGGGGGGAATATGTCTTGCCCCTGATCTGGAACCGCCCGAGGAACAGCTTTCCCCCTGACCTTCTTTCCAGCACAGTCTGGTTTGTGAACTATTTGGGCCTCTGCTGTCCCCCCTCTTCCTCCTTACACTATCTTGTAACTGGTAGATGAGTGGGGTCCGGCCTCCCCTGGGGGCTCTCACCATGGTTTTTTTTAGTGTTCTTGCCTTGCTGGGGTTTGCTGTGCTTTTTGTGTTTGTTTAAAATTGAACCTTTGCATTTCTCTTTGTACTTTACTGGGGACGCATCACTGTTTCTAATTATCGATGCTGCCGAACCTTCGGGTTGTCGGCTGAATAGCTGTGTCCTGATTTTTAAATAAAGGTTTTTCAAAAAAAAAAAAAAAAGAAACTCTAAGTGCGCAAATGCGTTTAAGTGGAGGGCTGGTAGCAGTCTGCTGCCTGGACTTCCCCAAAAATATTTCAAAAAGAATGGCGGAGGTGTGGGGCAATGGAGGAGTGGCTTGGGGTGAATGCAACGGGGTGTGGGCAGGTGACATAGTAAGAAACTAATAAACAACACGCCGGACCCCCTCCAGTCTCTCCGGGAGAAGTGGTCCAGGGATGGAATTGAGATGGATGATGAGGACTGGCAGGAGGCCGTATTTTCGCCTAGAGTTGTAGCAATACCGGCACGCCTCCGGCTAGTTCAGCTCAAAATCCTCCACAGGGTAAATGTGACTGGTCCCCCAATTGGTGCGAATGGGGAGACTGGATGAGGGGCACTGTAGGTGTGGATGTGGCCAAACAGGCACCTTCATGCATATTATCTGGGAATGTGCTAGTATTCAATCTTACTGGCGTAGCATGCATGATGTTATTAACGCTCTCCTCTCCACTCTGCTCACCCTGAATGCTCGTAGATGTTTGTTAAATATCTGGGAACCGAATGATTTGAATGACTGCCAGCTGCAATGGGCCTCTGTGGGGCTCATGCTTGCTAAAAGAAACATTGCTCAGCAGTGGGGGGCATCTCGGCCTCCGGACGTGGGCCAGTGGGAGAAGGACCTAGACTGGTCAATGTTCAGAGAAAAAACTGTATATAGCCCGCGGCTGCCCTAAGAAGTGGTCACGTGTGTGGGGCATGTGGAATTCATATCGTGGGGATGTGTGTCGGCCGCCTCTCTCTCCCATGGAGGAGGACTCGCCCTAGATGTTCCATATGACTTATATTCTTGCACTACTTGATATACCCTGTCGCCAACCTGTGAATCTCTTATTTCTCCTCTGTAATGTGATTGTTATGCTGATGCTGATTAATAAAAACTTTTACAAAAAAATATATATATATACCCTCAAGCCAGATTGTGGATGTGAACTACTTTTTTAAGTAGTTCATATACGTAATAGGCTGATGGACAACCCTCTAAGCCAGTGTTTAAAGTCAGTTGAACCAAAGTAGACAATGGCCGACAGGGAGGGAAGAAAGAGAGAGAGAAAGACCAAGAGGGAGAGCGTTTCTGTCAGTAACAAGGGCTCCCCAGACAACTAAGGCAATCTGTAGGCGAGACCTAAAAAAACAAGACGAAAGCAGCATCAGACAGCATCTAGTTGAATACGAATTCAAGTAAATATGGGCAAAATGAATGCAAAAGAAAAAGAAACACAATAAAAATATCTTTCCTCACTCCCGAACACGAAAGCTGCAGTACAAGCGGTGGTATAGGTCCGGCACCATCAGAGCATATTGGATAAGGGGTTGTGGGGGGGGGAGAATAAAAGTGATACACTGTGTACATTGTCTTGTGTTTTAAACTGTTGACAATGGACATACTCCAATTTAGAACGTTCAGAGCGTACTTCCTTTTGTTCACTTGCACCTTGTTTCCTTGGCACACAGTCTTTTTACGTTTTTTACTCTAAAGCTGGTAGTTCATTATTGTCACTGACACTAGTACAAGCAGGCACATGTTGACATTGCACAGATTATTCTGGCGATGGAACACTTTGTCCGACCTTTAGACAGGCTGACACTGCAAACTTACGTTTTTGATGTGGCTCTTATGTTTTGCACCTGCCAAGCAGTGCAAATATCAGTGCAAAATCACAGTAACTTCAGTGTGGTGTACGTAATACCAAAAGGGTGCAACATTTTACAGGTGCAAGATGCATAATCGGGCCGCTTGTGTTTCTAAGAAAATCATGCTGGAATGCGTCCTTTCACATTCCACATTATACCCAGGGCCTACTGGTTTAAAAAAAAAAAAAGGGTTTTAAAGTCACTTTCACGAGAGGGAGCCAGCAAGCTGGTGCAAACGGGACACAAACCACAAACTGACAGACATTTGTTTTGGGCCTAAACTCTAAAGGTTAACACTGAGAATAAAAACTATTCACTCAGGTATGCAGAAAGTTTAAGTGGCCCGGTTGCATGCGTGAGCTGCTTATACAGTACAGCTTTTTTCTTCTTTTTATTGTGGGATTATTTTATTAGTCATGTTAATTACTCCATTGTAAAATTGGGACTACATGTCCCATAATGCCAAGGAAAAAAACCTGGACTGGACAGGTTGCTCATTCAAAGATCTAGGGAATGTGGCAGTGGTGTGAGTGATTATACTGGGATTTAGAAACATTATATTGAACAACAAGAAAATACAGAACCACTGTAATTGGGCATCAGCAGCCAATCATGACTTTGCAACAGCTATCAGATAAACAAAGGACTCCATTCTATCGAGAACGCAATCTCTAGTCCTGGGCTTATATTTAACAACAGTGCATTCTGGAAGTTATAGTCCTCGCTCACCTCTACTGTGATCACAATTGTGTTTCAGAAAAAATACTAGTACTCTAACCTGGTGTCCCAAATGACATAGACTCATCTGGTAGCCCAATGTAAAGGTATTAACCATTTGTTTCTACAGTTGTATAGCATTCTCACCATAAATGTACTTCCTCTTCTGAGTAGTCGGATCCCTCCCTGTGCATTTTTACAGAATGACAAATTTCCCAAAAGCAAATCAGGGGTGAGTAATCCAACAGCACAGAGAAGACAACACGGGTAAGAGCTGTGGCTTATAATAATAATGAGATCATTTCCAAGTGTCTTTGCTTGTTTTTTGTTTAACACTAGACGCACCATCATTGTTTAAACCAATAGCCTGGTATACAGAGGTCCTGCTGTTTATTGCATGTCAAGAAACAATGTAGCTGTCGTTGTTTGCTTTGCTGGAATACATTGATAACATTTTTATATAAACCTTTGCGATACGTTTGATTCATTCCAAGACGTTGCTGCCAATATATGTATCTTTCTTTCGAAGCTGTACAGTGTATTTGTGAGTTTTAAATCTCAGTTTCTTCTTTCAAACCAAGGGCCTGATTTAGATCTTGGTGTTAATAGTTCCGCCGTCTCTTTTCCATTGGATTCCTCATCCATCTACTAGGCGGCCCGCCCGCTCTATTTAGGTGCGGGTCAATAGATGAAAGACCATCAGGGTATGTTCACCTGCGTCGACAAGGCCATGGGCAAAAGCAGCTGTCAGAGGGAATACAGCCACTTTGTCTGCCAGGACAATCACGATGTGGCTTCCCGCCGACGTAACTGTGGCGGGGAAACCTCCAAACCAGAGTTGGTGGACTGCAAGGGATAACAGGCAGAAACACACCTTTTCTCACTTTCACACTTCCTTTTCCACCATAGAGGCAATCGTCCAAGTCCTGCCTCTGCTGCTCGACCACGAAGCAAAGCAACCCTGTCGCGGCCAGAATTGACAGTAAGCTCCTTCAGTTACTGTTTGACCTGTCTGCTTTCATTTGCACTTGACTCGTGTATTTTTAAATCTCTCTTACAAGCAATAGCATGGCAATGTGCAATACATATGTGTGAAATGTTTACTTTTATGAAATTTAAAGAAACACACCTGTATGATTACATTGTATCTCAAAAGTTGGTGCACGCTGCCTTAAAAAAACACACTTACACAAACAAGCATTGGTAAATGCATTACGTTTCGCCTATGTGATTTAATAATAAGCTGTTTTTTTGTTGCAAGTTGTAGCTTGCTGAGTAGTTTAATATAAGTTACAGAAAGTCTGTTAAAGTGTTACGACTTGTTAATGTACAAAAAGGCAAAATATTGTGCTGTTACTAGTGGCATAGTGCGGGTAAGTAATAGCAACATTTTGAACAATGAAATGTAAGAGGGAAATAATAGAATTAATTGATGTAATAGCAATGTTTTGTGTTTATAGGAGTTCTGACAACTTTTGGGCCCGGTGACACTGCACTTGCTGTACCATTCAAATCAGACCCGAGTGCCTGCAAGATAACTGCATTTGTGACTGCCTGCTTGGTCTAAAATATAGAAATATTTGGTGTTTAGAGGAATTATGACAACTTATGACCCAGTGCTACTACACCTGCTGCACAGTTCAAATCATGACCCTATTGCCTGTAAGGCAACTGCACTTGTGAATGCCTGTTTAGTAAAAAACATATTGCTATATTTGGTGTTTAGAATCGTTTCTAGAGCGTTAGGCCCCAGTGTCACTGCACCTGCTGCACCATTGAAATCATGACCCAAGTGCCTGCAAGGGACCTGTACTTGTGACTGCCTGTTTAGTAATGAAATATTGCAATATTTGGTGTTTAGAAAGGTTCCTTTAGCTTTGGGCCCGGTGCCACTGCACCTGCTGCACCATTCAAATGATGACCCTAGTGCCTGCTAGATAATGGCACTTGTGACTGCGTGTTTAGTAGTAAAATGTAGCAATATTCTGCGTTTAATGGGGTACCTAGAGATTGTGGCCTCGGAGCTGCTGCACCATTCAAATCGAGTCCCTTTAACTACAAAATAACTGCAATTGTGTCTGCCTGTATAGTAATAAAATATAGAAATATTAGGTGTTAAGAGGAGTTCTGACAACTTTTGGGACCAGGGCCACTGCACCCGTTTCACAATTCCAATTGTGACCCTGTTACTTGCAAGGTAGCTACTGTTTTGACTGCCTGTTTAGTAGTAAAATATAGCAATTTTAGGTGTTTAGTGGGGTGTCTAGAGCTTTGATCCTGGTGTCACTGCACCTGCTGCACCATTAAATCATGACCCTGTTGTCTGCAAGGTAACTGCACTTGTGACTGCCTGTTTAGTTTTACAGTTTTGCAATATTATGGGTTTAGTGGGGTCTCTAGAGCTTTTGTCCCCAGTGCCACTGCACCTGCTGCACCATTCAAATCAAGTCCCTTTTAACTGCAAGGCAACTGCAATTGTTACTGCCTGTTTAGTAGTCAAACATACCAGTATTATGTGTTTGGAGGAGTATTAACTTTATATTTAATGTGCAATGCGTATTACAACATTTAGAATTTGATCATATTGACCAAATAGATTAAGTGGAAAAAATACATGTGATAATGCCTACAAGGTGCAAAGAAAGGTACTGAGGCGTGAATAGGAAATGCCACAAACGTTCTAAGACTAAAGTATCTGCTTTACACAACTAAGTATTACAAATCAAGCATCCCAGCATACTGTTAGAAGCTGCCTACCTTACCTGTGGAAAGAGATCTTATCTTGACAGTGTATGGGGCTTAAACGGTGTGAACAGCTTTCGTAGAAGTTTTGTAAATGCATGCAGCCAGGAGAAGTTAAGATAAAAAAGTTCCATACAAAAGCGAATGAACACAGTAATTTAGATTGGGAACTGCTAAGAGTTCCCTTTTAAGATATATTAAATACAAGAGATTTCACAAGCACAGCACAAGCGCTGTGCAGGCGAAACCTAAAAAGGACATCAATCTAAAAGTGACCCTACAGATGCGTTTGAAGAAATTGCGTAAATTGTCAAATTAAAAACATATGCATTACACATCATTGGGATAAGTGAAATGTAACATAATGTAGAAATTGCACTAGACAAGGTGGAACGTTTACTTTTTAAATACCTGTAAAATCAATGTCAGTCCCAAGCTTGAATCAGTTAACATAATCCATGTAACGTTTGTCCTTGTCTAGTGCAGTTCCTGTTTTTTATCAAATTAACATTGTCACATTCTTTTAAAGTGTAATGCATGTGTGTTTATTCCTATCAATTATCAAGTTGAAATAACCACTCCCGTATTAAAATTTGGAGAAAAAAAACTATTGATGCAAGTGTCCATTATCATGATGAATCCTTGCACCTAAATTCAAATGATCATCACATAAAAGTTTAACCAGTGAATGCACTTAACAAAGTGGACATTAAAATAATCTGTTGTATTTCCTACCATAACGGTAAATAAAAATATGTACTTCACATTTTAGTCGTAAACATTTCTAAGAATCCAATAATTCCAAATGAAAATGTCAGGACAAACTTATTGAAATGAAAATATTGGTTTATTCACCAAATGAGATACTTCTCTCATGATGGAACTTTAAGATAATAAACATGCAGATCAAACAAGTTCATTAGCTGCACTGTTGTGCTATAGCACCAACCTTACCTCCTAAGAAGCAGCCAATGGGAACCTTCTCAGGAAGGGGCTTCTATTGAGCACAGAGCAGGCACCTCAATGATCTTTCTTGGGAGTGGTGGGTTTGAGTTTGGGAGGTGTGGGGTGGGCTTGGGAGGGCTGGTAGGGGTTGGCTTAGGATGGCTGGGAGTGGTGAGTTTGGGAGGGTTGGGTTTGTGTTTGGGAGAGGTGGTTTTGTATTTGGAAGGGGCGAAATTCAGAGCAGAAATAAAAACAGAGCTAGGATAAAGAATAGGAGGTAATTGGAGGTAAAGTGAGCTGGAGTGGGTGATGAGTGTGTGTCTGTTGTGCAGTTGCATGTGGTTCTAGTATGTGTTTGTACAGTTGGGTGTGTTTCTTGGCAGGTGTATATTGGTTGGGTGAGTGTGTGCATTTTTGTTTGGTGGATGTTTTGCATGTAGGTATGTGTTTGGATGAGTGTGCTGTTGAGGTGCTTGGTGTGGTTGTGGTGCTTGTGGATGTGATTGTTCTTGTGGGTGTTTTGGTGTGTGTTCTTGTGGATGTGGTTGTTAGTGTTGTGGTGGATGTGGTGCTTGTGCGTGTGCTGGTGGTGGAAGTTGTGGGTTTGGCCGTGGTGGGTGTGGTTGTGGGTGTGATGGGTGTGGTTGTGAGTGCCGTGGTGGGTGTGGCGTATGTATATTGTTTGGGTGTGTGCTTGTGTTTGTATTTATGTGTGTTTGCGTGCTGCTTGTGTCTGTTGTGGTGGGTGCTTGCAAATGAGTGTATGTGCTTGGGACAGGACTGGGAACTGGGAATTGGGATGGGGAAGGGGCCCAAGTTGGGGCACAAGGTTGCGCTGCCTGGGAAGCTGCGGTCAGTGAGGAGGCTAGGCCTGTAAATGATGTTTGCAGGCCAGACATTGCACTATGAATGCCTTCCAGGTATGCTACCATTTGTTATATATGGCAACTAAGGCTCTGGATGGCATTTAGGAGTGCAGTCTGGCCTACAGAGATACTGTGTAGGAGCTCAATAGCCTCCTCACTCAGCGGAGCCGGGGGGGTACAGGAGCAAGGGGGGGGAAGTGCCTGCAGCGAAGGTGACCCCAGCCCTTTTAGGGGGTTGGGTTTGGCCAACATGGGGGGAGCAGGAGTGAGGGTGGAGATGGATCTCTGGATGGCAGACAAGGATGCAGGTAGAACAGTTGCTGTAGATTCTGCCACCACTATGGACTGCTGGCTTGTGGAGGCCTCCAAATATGATGTTGTAGATTTGGTGGCCTCCATTGCAGTCCCCTCACACTCGGTGCCCTGTGGTCCCTCAGTGTCTGTGGTCTTAGCACCCGAACCACAGTGGCCAGATGCTTTTCCGCCTATGTGGACAATGTCCCTTTCACCTGCTCCTGAAGCTGCTGTAAAGACATATACAATAGTTTTATTGTATCTGTGTAAATAGAACTGATCATGAAGTTTTTCTCCACACATTTGTCCAAATTATCAGATTTCACATGCTTCAAGGCTTGCAAAATTTTGTTCCTGTTTATCATTATCTCATGCAATTTTTTGTTTTACCATTGTGAAATGTTTTCCAAAATATGATGGCTTTCTCTTTAGGTAATAATTGGTACAACATCACAGTAAATATTACATACACTTATTCAAATATATTTTTTACATCAAAGATTCAAAGGCAGTTCACAATATGAAACAGATTACATCTTGATGCATTTCTAAATTTTCCCAATGAGTCATGATTTGGGCCTAATTTTGAGTTTTCTAGATGGGATACTCCAACATATATAACATTCCATCTGCAAAAGTCCCTTTAAATATCCAATTTTTCTCCATCATTAATTTATCATCTGGACATAACAAAGGACTTTGAAAAATGTTTTTGTTATATGCTGTACTTTGGCACCAATGTGTACCCATTCCAGTCTGTGTGTTTCCCAAAATCGTTTGCCTATCACAATTATTATCCAAAACACAGGCTGGTTTACATGCACATTTGTGAATGAGTAAGACATCATGCAAATAGGTCACTTTTAAAATGAATAAAATAGTAACTTTGAAGCAAAACACATTTGGGATATGTTTTGATTAAAAAATGTAGCCATTTAATTTGATGTTACTAGCCATTTTGCCTCACATGCTCACTCTTGTTTGTGCAGAAAAACAACTTACCAATGTGACCTTTGGAACAGCCACTGTGTCACAAGTGCATGTTATGCTATTTCACCTGTAATGGGGCTCACCTTATATCAATCACAATAGTGAAGGAACATCACACCTGACACAATAAAGATTAGTGGCCTGTTTGCTACAACTATTCCTTATAACCTCAAACTAGCTGATGTGTATTTGTTGTGTAGGCAGGCATGTGTCTATTCAACCTCATTCTATGGTATAACAGAAATCAGGAGGTAACTTTTTTTCAAAATTTCATCTACAAAACACATCATCATACAGGTTGTGCAAAACGTACACCTTCAAGAACTCTTCTTGTGTATTGGACATGTGTTGACCTTAATGTTGATGCTATATCTTGTTGCTGTAACAAAAAAAGCTATGTAACATGTTAAACTCAAACAAGAAATTACCCCTTTGATGTGACTGTTGGGCTCTCAATTCCCCATCAAGCTCTGGATAGGCCACCGAAAGTATGCAGGCCATTTTGGGGGCAGACGCTTCTAATGTTTGGAGGACTGTTCGAGCTGGACTTCAGATAATTTTTTGGTCCAGCGAAGTAGGTCCTCCCTCCTCTAGCAGCAATGTAGGCTGTGACGCTTGTAGACCCACCTTGTAGGTGATGGCCTTCCATATAGTCTTCTTCTGATGGGCAGTGACATGTATGGAAACAAGAAATGAATACAAGAACATTTATTTTGTGATGTTTTGTTTGTCTGTATTGATGTAACACAGTTTTCAGAAAACAATCACGAACATTGGTCAAAAGTTAGAACACAATTTTAGTGATAAAATAAATGAAAGCACATTTGTAGTAACCTATTGAGTACCCTTATCTCGTCTCCTGTACTAACTTAACTAATCCAGCCCAGTCACGTCATATAGGCCAGGGGTCTACAACATTTTCTGCAGTGAGAGCTACTTCTCATCAGTAAAAATCATTGTGAACTACTGAAGATTAAACAACTTGTGCATTGTAACCAGACACGCCCACCTACATTGAGTTGAAGCCTATTGTCCATACTGGCCAGATAGTATGATTTCAACTAAATACTATGACTGGGGGCACTATGAAAGTGCTGCCATGTGTGTCAGCGACAACGTGATCTTTAGGGATGTATGGACATATGTGAGTATGAAGGGGATATATTTGTACGGGTGACTTAGAGCTTGTGACATGTGTATTTGCAGCACAGGGCATGCCTTTCACAATATGTGGCACCTTAACATGAATGACAAAAACATATAATTGTATGTTCTTCCTAGTTTGGAGAAATTAAAAGTGCAGATAGTCTACCAAACACTTCATATCATGGAACATTTTTCTGCACTTCAAATTTCTCTCAAGGTAAAAAAGGGCTGTATTTTTCCTATATACTTATGGTATAGTTGACACTGCTCACTGTGAGTAAGGGGTCTGCTGTTTGTAAATGCGACAGTTTGAAATAGGAAAAATTTGAAATAAAGTGTTAACTCAATAATTAAGGTAAGTCTCCACTTTATTTTTTGTCAATTTAAAAGCATTCGGGAGCATCATTCGGTTCACAACTCCTATTTTGAGTTGACAAGGAATTATTTTTAAGATTCACAAACCTCAGTGTTTCAGTTGGTCACCTCTGTGGCTCAGTCCCAGCCTGTCCCATAAATCTGACTGAGCACTGCTCATTGTCAGGCCCTGCTATCTACAGCCTGATGATCATGATGTCAAATGAACACAGCCTTCCCTTAACTTTGAAATTAAATATGATCTTGCGCTCATTTGAAGTTGAACTTAAGGCTGTGAGCTACTCTAAAGGTGTCTGTGAGCCACTGGTAGCTCCCAGTCGACTGGTTGGAGACACCTGATCTAGGCTGAGTGATTTGTGGGATAATACACATAGCAACCAACATTTGTATTTGGTATGTAATATATATATATATATATATATATATATATATATATATAATCTACAGTTGTAAAGAAAATATACTGCATTTTTTAAGTTCACGTGATGTAAAATTTCTACATTTCACATGAAATTCATACATATGTATCGATATATCTCTAAATACACATCAAATAAAATGTAGGGCTTAAAACCCGCAACACATACAAACGTTGTTGCTTTCTCTATTCATAAAGTGCTTAAACATTCACTCCATCATTGTTCTATGTAATGAAATCAAAAAAGACACTTTAATCACTACACTTCGCTTGGGAACTCAAAGAGACATTCTAGCCTGTGTTTTAAAAAACCCAGACAGATGTACTAATACATTTTAAATATGTACCTGTGCTCCAGCGCGGAGTGCAAAATCCCTCCCTCCGCCACGGAACAAAGATCTCACATACACACACTATCCATACATTCGCTGGTGGGGCCCATAACACCAACATTCACTCACCATCAGTCCGTGTGGGAGGCGATTATCTTCCAAGCGCTGGAAATGAGAGGGAAATACCACTACTATCCTAATGAGCGACAAATCTACACCACCTTCTGATACTCATTAGGCCCTGAACGTCACCTTTAGTACTCCTCTCATAAATCGGGACAGATCAGTTAGTTGCAGGTTTTAGTGAATTTCTAATTCTCTAATTAATCTTTCCATTAACACATTTCAATGAATAAAACAACCCGACTCATTTCTGTAGATATTCAATTCAAATGTTATATTAATACTGCAAATTAAATCATTCATTTGATCAAGTTGCCATTCATATTTACCTATTCTGGCTAAATGTCGTCCTCTATGTCAAATCTGGCAGTCTCGCAAATCTATGCCCATCAATTTAGTAGGTTCAGTTCATCAGGAGTTTGGGCATTAATTCAGTCCGTCAAAGATTCAGGCTAACATCTGTCCTGCAGTGTCACCGTCCTCTCCGTCAGCATAACGTCAGGAAATCGAGAAAGGCCAGAAACGAACCCGCTACCACCTCTCTGTTCTACCATAATTTATAGTAAAAATCATTGACAATTTGTATCGAAAAAGTGTCTTCAAATGTTCTGATTGGTCCATTGAAATCGTCTGACAGGATTCTCATCGAAATAAAGTCTCTGATGTCATTATACTTGAATTTTCCGGTTTTTAGTAGCACATTATTGTTCATTCAGAAAAGCTGGCTTGCGTCCCAGGGCAACCTTGAAGGGTACATGTTCATCTGGGGTCATGACGAGGCCACTGTGTAGCTGTTGTCAGCGCAGGCGCACTTCACCCAGGCCTTGTGCAGCGTCGGCAGTCGGGTTAGGCACCAAAGGCAGCCATCTTTCGATAGGCCAAAATGGTCAACTTAAGCAAAGAAACACAAAACATAATTAATACATAGAAATGACTAATTAAATGTTATTCCCTCGCTAATACCCATATGTGTGTGTATTTATCTAGCAAAAGCAACACTCAGTGCGGTTTATACTTACTAAATAAAGCATGAATCACAATTACATCACAAAAGCGACATATGTCATGCAATATTCTAATTGTCTATCATTAGTATGCGTACAGAATTTAATTTACATAATTAATTAAGCCATGCAGATGCAAATCCCACGTGTAATTCATATATTAGTAAGGTTGGTAAATATTTTCCACATCACTCCAATCCATTAGTTCGATTATAATTAATTAATTAATCTAATTAATAAAACAACATGCAAAATGGGGTGGGTATACAAAATTTTGCATAACCCGCTCCAGCAATCCCCCCTTTGGTGATTTTATCACCACACCACCCAAAATTTTGTTCTGTCTTACGGAATCTTTAAAAATGTTTTCTTGCTCTTAATCATAATTCAGTTTCACCTACGTCTTCTCTTTTTACTGATTCGTACATACTCTCCTTCCACTCCTCCAATTCTATTGCCTCAATTTCTCTTTCTTGTTTCTTATCTTTTCTTTTTGAATTTTCGCTTTTTATTCTTTTCTTATTTTTCTTGTTTCTACAGCACATACAACCTAATCTTATCACTAAAATTATGCAGATTACACATGTTAATGGAAACAATATTTTACCTATAAGGGTACTACCTATTTTTACTAAGAAATTCTTAATAGCAGCTATTTTCTTTATAATTCTTTCCCAAACACCTTCAACCTCCAGTGGTACAAGTTCATCATGCAATTCAGTAATATTCGTAATATACATTTTCAGATCTTTGCTTTCGTCAGGAATGTAAGTACAACAATGTTGAACTTTCAGCATTCCACAGACTCCACCCTCTTTTGCCAATAATATATCAAGGGCAAGTCGATTTTGCATTACCATAGCACGCATGGCAACCATTTCAGTGTTAACCAATAAAAATCCTCCAGCAGTGCTTGTTGACAAGCGATCCACTACTGTTGATAATTTTCTAATTTTGTTTGCATTCAGAGTTATTCCCACTGCTGGTATCAATGCCTGAAAAATATCACCTACAATTTCTGCCCAAGATTCTCTCTTGGTCCTGGCTAAATGATTACTTAAGCTATGTACACCATCTTCTCCTCTATCCATATGAACATTTTTGGGAAAGACCAGGCCTACGTAACATGTGCCATACCAATGGTCTGGCAAATGATAATATGCCCTGTTCCCACAAATAAAATATAATCCAGGAAAGACTGGATCTCTACCACCTTTGAATCCCCATCCACCCATGATTCGGTATGTATCATGGCACTCACTATGGGGGGCGTGGCCAAGCCAGCCACGATGGCGGTAATGCAATGCTGAGGCTCCGTGACCAGGGCGCCAATTCATAGCGTCTCGGAGCGTTGAAACGGGCGATCGTCAGCCCAGAGACCACCGGACGACACCTGCATGGCGGAGCAGTCCCGCTGGGCGCCTGAACACGTCAGGAGCGGTAGTGTCCAGGCTTCCTCCGGACGGAGCTGCCAGTGCCGCAGCCCGCGACCCAAGATGGCGCCGGGGCTTCCATAAAGGAGACGGGGACGGAGAGGGGCGCTGAGGACGGCGGCGCGGTGCGCTCTCCTCACGCGGCGGCTCGGACGGGAGCAGCCAGCGGCGCCTCTGGGGATTGCGGACCGGAGCGCTCTGGAGCAGATGTTCGTCGCGGCCACATACCGACCCGCCATCTTGACTCCCGGGTGCCCGCAGTGAACCGGGATTGGACATCGACGTCGCCACCGGGGACCCCAGGTACCCTCCATACCTGATTATTGAGGAGGCGGAGAGGTGGCGCTGGGGTCCGGCGAGAGCAGCGCGACCCGGGGACTCCCTGACACACGCTACCTGCCTGACTTCAACATGGCCGCTACAGGGACACTAGCAACTCCCCTGCGCTGCCGGTGCGCCCCTCGCCTTAGTGACTGTCACGACGGCGGCCCGGCCGGCCTCTCCGCCATCTCTCCAGCGCGGACCACCTGAGGGCCCCCAGGGGTCCCGGGGGCCTTGAAGATCGGAGGAGATCGACGCGACGAGCTGCACTGGCACAAGGCGGTGACCAGCCCAACACCCGGCGCCCAAGACACCGAGCGCCCTTCAAGCTCTCCACGCCACAGGCCTCACGGACTACTTCCTGGAGTGCTGCGGGGTCTTCGCCTCTGCTGCGGGCCTCTGGACGAGACTTGGTTGAGGTGGTGGCTGCAGGGACCGCCCGGGGGTCCGGCGGAGGGTGCAGCCGAGCCCTGGAGACGCCGAACGTGATCCCCCACCCACGTCATCGGATGCAAGCGAGCTACCTGCACAGAGGGTAGGCAATTGGGGGTGCCGCGCGGGGGGTTGCTGCGGTCTGCCGCTGGGGGCCCCCGGCGTCCTGCCAGCGGAGAGAGCCCCGGGACACCGGCTCGATTAGCCGCGCCTTTGTGGTCCTTTATCACCGTACCCTTCCTCCTCCCACGGACCCCAGGCGCCGCGGCAGGCTTTGGAGGCCTGGCCGGCGCCGCCGGCCCTTTGTCCACCCTAGGAGAAGACAGGATGGGGAAATCAAAGCCCGCGCCGCACCAGGCGGTCCCGGAGACGGCTCCAGAGAACATGCCCAAGACCTCGACCTGGTCTCCCAGCACGGCGTCCTCCACGGACCTCTCAATCTCGGACAAGCTGGACAAGGTCCTGGCCGCCATTGAACTATCCCGTCTGTCCATGGAGGAAAGGCTAGGTACCCTAGCGACGGATGTAAACCTGCTCCGCGATGACCACCGGAAATTGGCCGACCGGGTACACACGGAGGAACGGACGATGGCGGAAATACAGCCAAAGCTGAAGGAACATCAGACGACACTCCAGGGGGTCCTTACCCGTCTGACCGCGGTGGAGGAGCGCGCTACCGACTTGGAAGGTCGCTCAAGACGCTGTAATATCAGGGTGCTGGGGCTCCCGGAAGGTATCGAGGCAGGAAATCCCATAGACTACATGGACACATGGCTGAAATCCTTTACTATGCCCTCGGACCGGACAGCGTTCTTCTCCATCGAGCGGGCACACCGGGTTCCGGCCCAGAGGCCCCCGCCCGGCGCAGCGCCCCGGCCGCTCCTGGCGAAGTTCCTCCACTTTCGAGATCGGGATGCGGTGCTCCGAGCGGCGAGATTGGCGGCGCCACTACGGGTGGAAAACCACCACATAATGATCTTTCCGGACTATGCTCGTGCCGTACAACAGCAGCGATCCTCCTTCCTGGACGTAAAGCGGAGACTACGAGACAATAAGATTCAATACGCCCTACTGTTCCCCGCCCGTCTCAAGATCATCCACAACGGGTCCTCTCTCTTTTTTACATCCGTGGAGGCTGCACAGGACTGGGCGGATCAGCACTGTTCACGGGCGCCCACTCCTCATCCCCAAAGGGGCTCGCCTCTCAAGACCTTCCGCACCCGGAAACGCCCCAAGAAGCTTCACCATATTGAATCCAGGCCCACAAGCAGCTCCCACGATTCACCCGACCTCGAGCAGATTATGCGTGAACGACGCGGGGCTCTACAAGCAGCAATTGATCTGCGCTCTACACCGCCCTCGGAACTCATAGATCAACCCCCACACCTGTTCTCGTCAGAAGGCGAAAACGACAGCGACGGCACCGTCTCTGGGATGGACCTGGCGGTGCTCCCCCACGCCACCCCGCAAACTGCGGATGGGATGCTGGACGGACTGACCTCTCCTACCGGGCCCTGAGGCAACTCAGGCATACGGACTGCCGCACTGTATCCTTGCATATATGTCTGTCTGATGCACACGAACTCACACCCAGAGGCTGACACCCTGCACACGACGCGCATTGCTCCTTCTACATGCCCACTTAACGGGTAGCTTCGCATATGCATACCGTCACCCCCCTCATATAGAGCAGTTATCCCCCCTCGTATTACGGGTGGAAGTTTGGACGCTTCGTTTCCTAAACGATGAGTCCTCGGTATTGGGACAGTTTCCCGCACACCCACACGTTATCAACACCCCAGTTCAAATTCGTCCCACCCTGCCATGGGGCCTCATGTTACAGACTCTCCGCTTGGGCGGGCTTCCCACCTACCTACTCTTCACAGGCGCAGCGCTTTCTCAGAGGGCTACGACATAATCTACCTGTCGGGAGCCTTGGCCGACCCGCACACAGACGCACACACCCATGGCACAGCTGCCGAGCACTGCAGACATAAACATACTCACGCTCAACACACGCGGCCTACACACCCCACGTAAGCGCTATGCGATATACGCCTACGCGAAGCGACAGAAGGCATCCATCCTCTATCTACAGGAAACCCATCTTAACTCGACTGAAGTGGGCAAATTGCGAGCAAAATGGCGCGGCCTAATCTGCGCCACGACCTACTCCTCATTCGCCCGGGGGGCACTGATATGGATTCGCCCAGGGACCCCATTCCGGGAACTTAGACGGGTGGTGGACGCTGAAGGTAGATTCGCCTTGCTGGAGGGGGTTTTGGATGGCGGGGCTGTCCTCTTGGGAAGTATATATGCCCCGAACGTAGACCAGGATAAATTCTGGGACCGGCTTACACACTCCCTGGCCCAATTCACCCATGTACCCTGGATCATAGGCGGGGACTTTAACTGTATCCTGGACCCGAGACTGGACCGCTCATATCCCCCACCCCCGCACTCCCCCATCCTCAGACAAATCGAACGCTTTAAAACATGGGTGGCGCGCTGGTCGCTCACAGACGCATGGAGATCACACCACCCTCAGGCCCGCATCTACTCTTTCCACTCCATCCCACACAATCTACGAGTTCGGCTTGACCGCTTCCTATGCTCCGCTACGCTTCTCCCGCAAGTATGCCACTCGGACTATCTAGGCAGAGTTGTATCCGATCACGATGCACATCTCCTTTGCCTCCAATGGAGACCCCCGCACCCCCCCGTCCTCACATGGCGTCTCTCACGGGAATGCCTCACAGACCAGGTCTTCACACATGACCACCAACAAAGCATTTCAGACTATTTTACTCATAACGCGGGGACTGCGTCGTCAACCCTGGTCGAGTGGGACGGCTTCAAGGTGGTGGCCCGTGGGGACTGTATTAAACAGCGGGTCGGGATGAGACACATGTTAGAACACGCCCTAAAAGTGGCGGAACAGCGACTGGCCACGGCTACCAAAGCCGCAGACCAATCGGTAGCGACAACGATCCAAGTCGCCCAAGCCAAATCGGCATATCAAACGGCGTGCACAGATCTTCGACGTCACAACTTCCGGACGTACGCTACCCGCATGCACAAGGACCGTGATAAAACGGGCACACTCCTGGCATGGCTCGCTAAACAAGACACGGAGGTTCGGCCCATCACTGCAATTATAAATCCCCAAGGATCCCTGGTGCAATCCCAAGACGAGATCCTTCAGGCATTTTACCAACACTATTCAGCGGTATACACGGTCCCCTCATCTCTCGACCCAGGGGCCGTCGGCCACTTCCTGGACCCTCTGCCCCTCCCTCAGATCTCTACTGAGGACAAGACGGGGCTGGACGCTAAAATAAAAGCCACGGAGATTACCAGCGCGGTAAGGGCCCTGGCCCGAGGCAAGGCCCCAGGTCTGGATGGGTTTCCGCTCGAATACTACTCCACCTTCGCCTCTCTGTTGACTCCCCGTTTCCTCGCGGTACTGGACGCGGCACTCAGGATCGGTGAGCTACCCGGCTCTATGAGAGCGTCGGTGATAGTGACGTTCCCGAAACCCGACCGGGACCCCCAACTCCTGGCCTCTTATCGCCCCATCACGCTACTGACAGCCGACTGTAAAATCCTGGGGAAAATCTTAGCGGATAGATACTCACAAATTCTCCGCTCGCTGGTACATCCGGACCAATGTGGTTTTGTCCCAGGGAGGAATACTTCTCACAACATTCGGCGCCTCTTTCACATCCAGGATCAGCTGGGCGGTCGATTCCCTCGGGCGGCGTGTTTAATTTTGGACCTCGAGAAGGCGTTTGATACTCTTACATGGCAGTTCCTTTTTGCCGTTCTCGAACGGACAGGGCTGGGTCCCACGCTTCTCGCCTACACGCGCCTGTTATATACTAACCTCACGTCTCGGGTTCGTCTTGGTCGCTACATCTCCCCGGAATTTGAAATACATCGAGGCACACGCCAAGGATGCCCCCTCTCGCCTTTATTATTTGCGCTCGCGGTGGAACCCTTGGCTATCCGACTTCGTCGGGACGGGCAAGACTGGGGCATTCCACTAGCGGACGCAACGCACTGCGTGTCCATGTACGCCGACGACCTCCTCATATACATACGTGACGTGACAGCGGATCTCACCACATTAGAGACCGCCCTGGCGGAATTCACAGAGGCCTCGGGCCTGAAAGTGAATTGGGACAAATCGATGGTGTACCCCCTCCACCCAGACATATCTCCCCAGGATGTACGGATCGGTGGCCAGAAACTACACTGGGCGGCAGAGGGTCCCCGATACCTCGGAATCAGGTTATACCACTCCCCAGCCGACCTCTACGAGGGCAACCACCGCAGGGTACTCGCAGGTATACGATCCTTCATCGGGTTTTGGCGGAACCTCCCATTGGCCCTGATAGGCCGGGTCGCCTTGGCTAAGATCATCCTGGTCCCGCGGCTCTTATACCATTTCACCAACCTCCCAGTAATCCCGCCCCACTCCTTCTTCAAGGACTTAGACACGCTCCTCAGATCTCTCATATGGGGCAAGGGACGGCATAGAATCGCGCTAGCCAAACTGCAATTACCCACGACACAAGGGGGGCTCGGCGCACCATCATTCGAAGCCTACTTCCTGGCATCACAGCTCCAGTGGCTCTCCTATTGGACTGCGGACAGATGCACACTCGAAACATGTACTGCCGCAGGTAACATACCCATACCGGAGTTACGCCGCCTACTTATACCGGGGTCTCGCCCCACACGGACATACCCCCTACAAGTAGACATAGCCCGGAAGTGCGTACAACGTATACACCGCATGGCGCCAGATTGCCCTCCGTACACACCATTGCTACCGCTGGTCGGCTGGCCCAGACAGGGAGGGTTCTTTACTTCCGCCATGCTGCGGGAATGGACGGCAAGGGACATCACCGAAGCGGAAGTACTGTTCGACGACGGACAGCTGCGGTCGTACCGGCAACTCATGGATGAGTGTGACCTGCCCCCCGGCCAATTCTTGCGTCATCGCCAACTCCTCAGCCACTACCGGCCATACGCCGACCTCACCCTGGGTGAACCCCCCACACACCCGGTTCTCCACGCCATACTACGAATGGGGCCGGGGCGCCACCACACTACATGGTTATACAAGTCGATCAGGGAACTGACACCCCCGCTCCTAGGACCCCTACGGTCCCTCTGGGAGGAGGAAATTGGTCGACCTTTCCACGATAGCGAATGGGAAAGAGCAATAGAATTCCCCAAAAAAGTCTCCAGGAATGCCCGGTTCAAGAACATACAGTACCATATCCTACACAGGGCCTACCTAACACCAGCACGCCTCCAACGCTTTTACCCCGACACGATCTTCCTCTGCCCTCGTTGCCCAGCTGGAGACGCTGACTTTTATCACATGTTCTGGACGTGTCCGGGCATTCAGACCTATTGGTCATCTATCCACTCAACACTCAAGGAGCTTACCGGGTTGACCCACCTGACCACCTGGGAGGGCTGTGCATTGGGCATACTGGGACGGAGGAAACGACACAAAATACCAATGCGCTTTGTATCCCTAGCTCACTTGCTGGCCAAGCGCTGTATAGCCATGCACTGGCGTGATCCATCGGGCCCCCCGCTGGCGGCATGGGCAGGAGCGGTTCTTAAATGGGCAGCTGCTGAGGAAGAGGTAATCCGTGCGGAAGAAGCCAAAGGTATCCGCAAAATCCCTATTTCCCTGGAATGGGCGCTCCTATTGTACCAATTCAGACAATCCCAGACCCCGGAAGCCACAGCCACTGCCATCCAGACCCCCAACACGGTACAGCCTTCTGCTATACAGGCCCCTGAGACAGTGGATCTTCCACCACTACCCCCTGTGCCATCACCGGACCAGTCGGGTCCGTCTTCGTCACTCTATCACACTCAACGGCCCCCCACATCACTCTACACACCCGCCTCCCCCTGAGCGAGCAGCAACTGCACTGTCGAGTAGGCAATAATGGACCCGTCGCGTACGCCCACTCTAACACTACACACCCCATGGCATACCCCAGTTCAGTTCTTCCCCAGTTCCCCTCTATGGCAATGCTCTGCTACAACACAGACCACATCCTCACTGAACAAGATATTGATGTACTCCTTATGTTGACGGAGGTCTACTCTAATACCTATGTACCACAACTCTCTCTGCGACACACGCTGTATGTACGTTTAAACCTCAAAATGCCAATAAAAAGAATTTTCAAAAAAAAATCATGGCACTCACTATTACCTAGAAAATAGTTATCATACACAGTTTTATTCCTTCGAATGCAAAATTTCCCTTTCTGAGGCCAATCTAAAGCTATAGTTGGACTAGCTTCTCCTTTCAAATGTTTTTCTTTCTCTATATCCCAGACTGTTTTCTCCACTTTCCCTTCTGCTGCTGTTCTTTGCATTTTCAATCTTCTTTCCTCAACCATGTCTAAGAATGTCTTTTCCTCCTTCTTCAAACTGCATGTCAAATTGTTTCTATAAATATACTCTAATGTTAGTTCCTTGGTTTCTAAGAAAAATTCACCTAATACCTTGGCAGGTTTTACTTTGTTTAATTTATTATAAGATGGCACTTGTGCAAAAATGTTATCTACATCTGAAAAATAATAATCAAATTTCCCTGTCTCATAAAATAAACTAGCTATTACACTACATGTTATTCCATACGTTGTCGGAAGGTGATGATATGTCACTCCCTCAAACAGATGCAGGTAACTGCATACATACATAGCAGTCCCGTACGTCCATTGTCTTTACATATTCATACAATAATTTTGAAAACACATCTGTTATTGACCTGTCTTTATGTAAATAGTTATTATCTATTCTAGTTGGAACTACTGTTGGAATTTTCCCTATATTAGTTTTGTTCTCGCTATGTCCTTCTAATGTATCTATAGTGGCCTTAAAAGAAATGACAAGAGCAAGGATGCTCCATAAAAGCATTAATAATCCTGTACAACAACAACACATTTTACACCATCTTTTCATGAATGTACATCTACTTTTACTACTTTCTATGTTAGCCATCTTTGTTAAAATGGACCGTGTCTTTTGACTTGGCCTCTTTTACTTCACAACTAGTTTTTCTAACCTAAGGTTCTAAAACCTATTTGGTTCTACCAGTCTATAGCTTTTAATTCAATATCTTGTTTCTTCATCAATAGTTTTTTTAATTTATTCAGTTTGGCATCACATCATTCTTCACTCTCCTCTCGTCATCCAAATACGGATTTTCCTGAACTTCTTCTCCAATGTCGGACAAGAGAACTCTCAGGATTTCCGATTCTATTTCATCCTCAACCACTTTCAGTACAGCCTCCTCTGGATTTCCTTGACTGTCCTCCTCTTCTCCCTTTTCAGGCAGAGCCACATACGTCCATTCTGGTGACTTATACTTCTGGTCCGGTTTCCTTGTTCTTCTACTCTTTGTCTCCAGTTAATTCGTCTTCTTTTGATTTCTCTTGACTTGTCAGTTCATTCACCTGTTCAGCTCTCGGTGAATTCACTCGTGTCAGTCGATATCTCAATTTCCTTATTGTATTGGGCCAAACATCATCTCTTGCAACTCTTTTAACTTTACTTCCTTTGTCATTCTTTTCATTCCTCCAAGCTCTCTTTCTTAGAACTCGACCTTCAGGTATTTCATTTTCACTCTCTTCAGACTCTGTCTCAACTTGCCTTGTCTTTTCAGCGACTTCTTCTTCCACCACTTGTTTTGTTTTCCCTACTTCTGTCCCTCCTCGGATCTCCGACACGCAATCTTCCTGCTGGCTACTTGTCCCTTCACCTAACTGTATGTTGCAGTTCCCTACACCTCCTCGGGGGTCTTCCGCAGAAATCTGTCCCTCTCTCTCTGTACCTGTCCCTTGTTCACTTACATTTTTTATTTCGGGTGGAATTTCTCTCAGTCTCTCATCTGGTACTTCCTTTTCACAAATTTCTCTTATTGTGTCTTTAGTACTCTTTCCTCTTTTCTTTCTGCGTTCTTTTTTAGAACCCTGCGCTTTTTGCTCGTTTCCAGAATCGCTGGATTCCGAAATCTGCAATCTTCTTCTCAGAGAGCTACTTCTGGGGACCAAAGCTGAACTTTGTTCTGTTTCCCCCCTTTCAGAGTTTCCTCGTGTCTTTGGCCCTTCGTCATCTGAATCAGTACTTGATTCTGATTCATCAAAGTATTCTTTTCCTGTGCTGTCCACCGGATTCGGAATTCTCAATGTATGACTTGCATGGATCCAGTTCTTCAGTCCAGCACACTTCACAGCTGTGGTTGTGGTCAGAATGACTTGTCTTGGTTTTCCCCACCTTGGAACCAAACAATTTCTTCTTCTGTGGACCTTTATCCTTACCCAATCACCTGGGCTCAGATCATGGGCTGGCTTCTTTTCAAGTGTGGTGGCTTCTGGTCCAACCTGATGAAACACAGAATGAACTGCGTCAGCCAGGCCTTTACAGTATTCCAACACCATGTCATCAGTTATTGTCATCAGCTTGTTGACTGGTATAAACACATGTCTCATAGCACGTCCCATGATTATTTCATGAGGACTCAATCCAGTAGTTCTGTCTGGAATTGACTTTATTGTCATGAGTACCAGAGGCAAGACATCAGGCCATTTCATACCTGTGGCCAAACACATTTTCCCTATTCTATTTTTGATAGTACCATTCATCTGTTCAACCACACCAGAAGCCTCTGGTCGGTAGGCACAATGTAGTTTTCAATGCTTCACAAATTAATCCTACAATCTCATTATGGAAATGTCCTGCTCGGTCTGACTCAATTGTCACTGGGAACCCGAACCTGGGGATGAACTCTCTCAGCAGTAGCTTAGCTACTGTCAACCCATCATTTCTTCTTGTTGGGAATGCTTCCACCCACCTAGAGAAGAGGCAGACCACTACCAAAACATACCTCAATCTGTTACAGGGAGGCATCTCAGTGAAATCTACTTGCATTCTGGTGAAAGGCCCTCCTTCTCGACCTATTGTTCCCAGACTCACTACTGTCTTTCTTCCAGGATTGTATTGCTGACATATTAAGCATCTCAGACAAAGACTTTCTGCTACAAGTCTGAATTTTGCATTGTACCAGGTCTGCTTAAAGACCTGATCATGGCATCTCTCCCAATATGTCCCTGGCCATGATACATCTGTGCCATGGTAGACACCATACTATCAGGCATAACTGGTCTTCCATCTCGATAGACCCACACATGATCCCTTTCCCTTGGGGCACATCCTGCTTTTACCCACTGTCTCATTTCCTCATCTCCTGCCTCATCCTGCAATTGTCTTACCTCTTCCCAAGTTCCCATAATGTTAGTGAACATCAATGAGCAAGAAGACATTTCTCTTTCCTTAGCCCGATTGACCGAATTCTGATTTCGTGCACAATACTGCGCCATGTCGTAAGCATACCTATTCCCAGTGGTAATATAATCACCACCTTGACTATGAGAAGCACATTTTACAACAGCCAATTGTTTAGGCAGCTGTATCGCCTCAAGCAACTTTCCAACCACTTCTGCATTCTTAATGGGAGTTCCACTCGAGGTTAGGAAACCTCTTTGTAGCCATAGTTGGCCGAAGTCGTGGACGACTCCAAAGCCATACTGGCGGTCAGTTATCACAGTCACTCTCACACTCTTCCCAATCTTGCATGCTCTAGTCAAAGCCACAAGTTCTGCTACTTGGGCTGATTTTACTCCTTTCAGATATGATGCTTCGATTACTGCTGCGACTGTGCATACTGCATACGCTGCACTCAGCACTCCTTCATCTGTTCTCAAATATGACCCATCAACGAACATCACAAAATCACTTTCTGGCAAAAGTACATCTTTTATATCTGGTTCGTGGTTTTGTACAAAAATCAAGTACATCCAGGCAATCATGATCAACGACATCTCTCACTTCCACAATCTCAGCATCAGGCAACAAAGTTGCAGAATTCACATTCACACATCTTGCACGACTCACATTAGTTGCACCCAGTATGACATTTTCATACTTAGTCAGCCGACTGTGTGTCATATACTGAGTACGACTCCTTGTCAACAAAATTGCTACATCATGGGGTACAAACGCTTTCAATGGATATCCCATCACAATTCCTTCACTCTGCTCCAAACTTCGACATGTTGCAGCCACCGCTTTCAAACATCCAGGTAAACCTACAGCTACTGGATCTAGCATTGATGAAAAATATGCAATTGGTCTTCTCATTTTTCCATGCTTCTGGGTCAACACAGAAAGTGCACATCCATTTCTCTCACTGCAATACAACTCAAATTCTTTCTCATAGTCAGGCATACCTAAAGCAGGTGCTTCACACAAACCATCTCTCAACTGTCTAAATGCTGCCCATTCTTCCTTGTTTAATTCAAGGGGATCTTTCACATCACTTCTCGTTAATCGCACCAAAGGCTTTGCGATCAAGGAAAAGTTGCCTATCCACTGACGACAGTATCCAACCATTCCCAAAAACATTCTCACTTCTCTTTGAGTCATGGGAGCTCTCATTCCCTTTATTATTATGATTCTGTCTATGGTTATTTTCCTTAGTCCCTTCTCAATGTTATGTCCCAAATACTGTACTTCCTTTTTGCAAAACTGTAACTTTGCTGGTGACACTTTAAGTCCTCCATCTGCCAAATGATTTAGCAAGGCTATTGTGTCTACCTCACAAGCTTCACGTGTTTTTGACGCCACCAAAAGGTCGTCAATATATTGCACCAATACAGAGCTTTCTGGTATTTCTAGACTCTCCAAAGACTTCTTTAATAACTGATTGAATATTGAGGGGCTTTCTGTATCCCCCTGTGGGATTCGGCACCATGCCAAAATACGCTCACCAAAACGAAATGCAAAAATTTGCTGACTGTCGTGATGCAATGGGATGGAAAAGAAAGCATAACACAGATCAATCACTGTATACCATTCTGCATCATGGGGAATCTGATATAAAATCACTAATGGATTTGGCACAATTGGACAACATGATACCACAATTTTATTCACCCTTCTCAAATCTTGCACTATCCTGAATTTCCTATTAGGCTTTTTCAGTCCCATTATCGGTGAGTTACATGGACTACTCATTATTTCTCTCAGAAATTCCTTGCCTGATCATTTTCTCTATTACAGGAGTTACACCTTCAATTATTTCAAGTGTCAGTTTGTACTGCGGAACTTTTGGATATGTTACTCCTTCCTTTACAGTTATTTTGACTGAATCTACATTTCTCATTAGTCCTACATCTTCTCCAGTGAAATCCCAAACTTCTGCCTTTACAGATTGTCTCAGTTCTTTGCGTAATTCATCAGGGTTGAATACAGCATATGTTTCAGCAACTTCATTTTCTCTGTTAGCTATGGTCATCTTCTGCAGTACATCATCATCTGGTGTTTCAAAAGCTATTCCATCCGGAGTACAAAATATAGTGCAATTCATTTTGCACAACAGGTCCCTACCTAATAAATTCACAGGACTGGTGTCACACACCACAAAGCGGTGCATTTCTGAAAATTTCCCTATGCTAACTTTCACTGGTTCTGTAAGGTATGTTTTAATCTGTCTGTTGGACACACCAACTACTTGGATCGTTTCATCCGAGAGAGGAAGATTCTTAACATCAGCTGATCTAACAGTTGATCGAGTAGCACCAGTATCCACTAGGAAAGTAATATTTTCATCATTAACCCTCCCATCTACAAAAGGTCCTGTCTGGTCTACTTCTAGAGTTGCACCAAGTACGCACTCTTCTTCCTCCCTTCGGCACCGTCAATAGCTCTCTTCTGCGTCACTCTCATCGCGTTGCAGCCAATACTGCGAGACAGCGCTAGCACGTGGCAGTTTATTTTCCTGTTCTTCATTGTAGAATCCCGATTCACTACTATACTTCTGTGTGTTTCTGCTCTGTGGAAAAGGCGGTTTTGGCACCTGATTCTGTGGGGGAACAACTTGCTGCTGTTGCTGCAGTTGACCACTCACCTCATGCTGCACCTGTGGGTTCAATGATGGATTTTCATTGTTAGTACCCGGGGGAAACTTACACTCAGATTTCCAACGCCCTATCCTGCCGCAATTATGACACAGGAATTTCTTTTTAGCTTCTTCAATATTCCCTTTATATTTTCCATTATTAAATTTAGGCTTTGCCCCTGCTTGTTCCACCAATTGTGCTTCCTGTCTCTCCGCCACCTTTACCTGTGCCCACATTGCCTTCTCTTTTAACTTCCGCTGTTTTGCTTCAATTTCATCACTGAAGTATTTAGCATGTCTCAATACTTCATCTATTTTCTTATTTTGCCAATCTACGGTATGCTGTTTAATCATCTCACCAATTTCTGGACGTAAACCATATAAAAATCTGTATACAAAATGGCTCAAATCCTTTTCACTCAGATTCTCATCTCCGCTAAACTGCTTAAAAGCTTGTATTAGCCTCTCGTAATATGCATGTACTGACTCTTTACTTTCCTGGTGTGTTCGATCAATTTTTACCCAGTCTGTCTCTTTAGGGGGCACTTTATTTTTCAGAAATACCATAACCTGCTCATATTTTTTCATTACCTCGGGGTCCGGAGCTCCTGTTTTAGGATCCCTAGGATATTCCTTGGTTGGCCAATTTATCATTAATTTACACTCTGACCATAGATCTGCTGGTACGATTATGTCAAACAGACTATTCAAATCAATCCATAATACTTTAGACAATTTCACAAATTTGTCTACCTGCCTGTACCACTCGACAGGCTTTTCACGTAGTCGAGGGAAATCATTAGTAAAAGACAAAATATCCTGTCTCGCCCATGGGACATGTACATATCCTCCTCCTGGAATCTCTCTCATAGGGCATTCTGTCACTACCTTCTCCTTTTCTCTAACAGGAAAGGCTGAGAATGTCTTATCTGAGGCATCATTGCGTTTTCTATACCATCTGCTTCTCCATTTATCCACGTCTCCCCATTTTCTTAGCAAAATGATTATGTCCTTAATTTGACCTATTCGTCCTGTGGTGTTCATATTCTCAATGTCCTTTTCAGTGAATTCTACTCGATATGGTTTCTGTAAGGCTTTTACCTTTTCAATATGAAATGAAATGAAATGAAGGGGTTTTGTAAAGCGCGGCTGCTGCCCGAGGGCGTCCAAGCGCTAAGTAGAGGGAATAGAACTCTGAGGGACGGGGGGAGAGATCCAGGGGGGGAACTAATTTCTGAAGAGGAATGTGTTTATCAATGCCCATCTCATTTGTTACCTCTTCTAACCTTTCATATAAGTTTTTCGCTCTCCAGGTCACACTCTTGCACAAAAATAATAATTCTTCATCCTGAAAGGATTTAAATTTTTCTGTCGGGATAGTCCCTACGATTAATTCTTCCAATACCATTCGTAACTTGGCCACATCTATTGATTGGGATTCCTTGTCTTTCCTCTGCAAACTTCTTAACCATTCACTTAACTCGTCTGTTGATGGTCCTACTGGTTGTTCTATACTTTCGTGTCCAAAATCTTTTTGTGTTTCTGACACTGTCTCTATCATTGTCATACGTCTCTCTGCACAATTCTGATCTATAAATGGATTATTTGTAAAATTCGGTTCCATTACACTCATAGTCGGTCTCCATGGATTCTCATTCTGACTCACTCTTGGTTGTTCTACTGGTTTATTACTTCTATAAGGGACTGTCAGACAATGCTCACTGTCCTTCTGTTTGTCAAAAATAGGCATTACTGGACCTATCGTTACTGGAACAGTTACCGCTTCTAGATTCTTAGTCAATTCTCTTATTTTCTCAGTTAATTCCAGGGTTGTTTTCGCTAATTCTGCAGAATTTTCTCCATCTGTTCTTTCTTCTGATCTCTTCTCTACCTCCCTAGTAGCACTATTTTTACTCAAACTTAGGGATTCTGGTTCCGATTTTATAATTCGCATCGTTTCTCTCATTGGGGCACTTGGAGTTAACATTTCTGGTTCTGGTCGATACGGTGGTGGATTTTTATAGAACATATCATCAAGAACATCATCCTCGGACTCATTCACTCCATACCCTCTCGACTCCACATTATGCCTCTTTTCTATACACTTTCGTCCTTCATTCTCTCCTACAGTTCTTACAGGGAACACACCCTCAGTCATACTCGCATCTCGCCATCTTTTCCTTCGATCACTATGCGTTTCATGTCCGTATGGTCTTCCAAACCAGTACCTATATCCTCTACCACTTCTTTGTCTCTCTCGTTCATGCATTTCGTCTTCCCATTCCGTCAAAGCCTCAAACTGCGTCGGTCTAGGTCTTGGTTCCAAATTCATCATCTTTTCTCTCAAATTTCTCAAAACTGCCAAATTAAACGAACCATGCTCTGGAAAAGCTAATACTCCCTCATCCTTGGTATATCTCACCCAGTTATCCAACCAAATACAAGTATGATACCCATATTTCGCAATCATAAAAGATGCTGGGGTCTTCGGTGGAGGAAGTAACTGTCCTTCCCTAGTCTTAACTGGTTTGTCCTTCTTAAACCACTTCTTGATTCTCTCTAACCATGTTTTCTTTTCCTTTTCTGGTGGGTCGTAATACATTTTCTTGCCTTTCTAATATCTCTGGTCTCTTTCAACCGTACCGCTAGTCTATCCAATCACAGCGCGACTTCACACTAACGCACCAATTCAGAGCGTCCACGTCACTGTCACAGTCCTCAAATCCCAGCACGACTCACACTAACGCACCAATAAGGAGCGTCTACGTCACCCTGTTTTCCTCCAATCCTAGCGCGGCATACACTAACGCACCAATCCGGAGCGTTTCACTGTTCTGACCGACTGTCCAATCCCAGCGAGGTCATTCTGACGTCAGCAGCCGCTGCGGCAGCTCCTGCTCCTGCTTCTGCTTCTGTCTACCCCTCCTTTACAAATCC
Organism: Triturus cristatus; assembly: GCF_964204655.1. NCBI lineage: Eukaryota > Metazoa > Chordata > Amphibia > Caudata > Salamandridae > Triturus > Triturus cristatus. The sequence goes on along the minus strand of NC_140591.1, from coordinate 205,610,712 downwards.
GCTCAGTAAGTTTTTGTTTCAATTTCTACACTTCTGTTAGTAACAACATAGAAATATCTCCATTGTCCGCTTCGCTAACCAAAGAACAGCAAAAGACTTTTCTCACGAGAATTCCGTCTTTCCCGAGAGCAGCGCTTACCTCTGCCCTACTACGGAATCATTACTTCCGTTGATAAAGTAGCACATCCCTCTACTTCACCCTTTTATCAAGCATTAGCTAATTGTTTTTCTAGTATTTAAGACACATAGTTGGAGACCCAATGCTCCTGAGAAATAAACCTAGAGTTTCGCAATTAACCCAAATGCCTTTACATTCACACTCGTTCATACAAGAAAATGTAGTACTTTCACACAGAATCCTGTCTTTCCCGAGAACAGCGAACAGTCTGTTCTACTACAGAATTATAACATACGTTAACAAAGCAGCGCTTACCTCTCCTTTGTCCTTCTAACAAGCTCAGAGAGTACCTATTACCTTTCCAGTGATAAGCGTTATCGGAATGCCAGTTGGATCCCTGGTACCTAAGACCAGAACTTCACAGGTAACCTTCGCTATCATACACACTTCTTTCACACACAGAAAATGTCGCTAATGGCAACACACGACGATGTCACCTTATCGAACCCAGACAATGCGCCGTGCAACTTCAATTGTTACACGTTTTCCCTGTGTACCTACAGGGCAACAACAATTCCGTCTTTCCCGAGAGCAGCGCTTACCTCTGCCCTACTACGGAACCGTTACAAACTTCCGACTTCCTACATCCCAGAAGCCATGCATACAACGTATAACTCAACGTAACTCAACATAGAGTGTTAGTACATAAATCAATACCAATCAATAACCAAAATCAATAAGCAATGTACAAGCAATAATCACTAAACCAAAACAATAACAACCATCATCTTGCTACCAGAAAAACTGCTCCAGCGCGGAGTGCAAAATCCCTCCCTCCGTCACGGACCAAAGATCTCACATACACACGCTATCCATACATTCGCTGGTGGGGCCCATAACACCAACATGCACTCACCATCAGTCCGTGTGGGAGGCGATTATCTTCCAAGCGCTGGAAATGAGAGGGAAATACCACTACTATCCTATTGAGCGACAAATCTACACCACCTTCTGATACTCATTAGGCCCTGAACGTCACCTTTAGTACTCCTCTCATAAATCGGGACGGATCAGTTAGTTGCAGGTTTTAGTGAATTTCTAATTCTCTAATTAATCTTTCCATTAACACATTTCAATGAATAAAACAACCCGACTCATTTCTGTAGATATTCAATTCAAATTTTATATTAATACTGCAAATTAAATCATTCATTTGATCAAGTTGCCATTCATATTTACCTATTCTGGCTAAATGTCGTCCTCGATGTCAAATCTGGCAGTCTCGCAAATCTATGCCCATCAATTTAGTAGGTTCAATTCATCAGGAGTTTGGGCATTAATTCAGTCCGTCAAAGATTCAGGCTAACAGCTGTCCTGCAGTGTCACCGTCCTCTCTGTCAGCATAACGTCAGGAAATCAAGAAAGGCCAGAAACAAACCCGCTACCACCTCTCTGTTCTACCATAATTTATAGTAAAAATCATTGACAATTTGTATCGAAAAAGTGTCTTCAAATGTTCTGATTGGTCCATTGAAATCGTCTGACAGGATTCTCATCGAAATAAAGTCTCTGATGTAATTATACTTGAATTTTCCGGGTTTTAGTAGCACATTATTGTTCATTCAGAAAAGCTGGCTTGCGTCCCAGGGCAACCTTGAAGGGTACATGTTCATCTGGGGTCATGACGAGGCCACTCTGTAGCTGTTGTCAGTGCAGGTGCACTTCACCCAGGCCTTGTTCAACGTCGGCAGTCGGGTTAGGCACCAAAGGCAGCCATCTTTCGATAGGCCAAAATGGTCAACTTAAGCAAAGAAACACAAAACGTAATTAATACATAGAAATGACTAATTAAATGTTATTCCCTCGCTAATACCCATATGTGTGTGTATTTATCTAGCAAAAGCAACACTCAGTGCGGTTTATACTTACTAAATTAAGCACGAATCACAATTACATCACAAAAGCGACATATATCATGCAATATTCTAATTGTCTATCATTAGTATGTGTACAGAATTTAATTTACATAATTATTTAAGCCATGCAGATGCAAATCCCATGTGTAATTCATATATTAGTAAGGTTGGTAAATATTTTCCACATCACTCCAATCCATTAGTTCGATTATAATTAATTAATTAATCGAATTAATAAAACAACATACAAAATTTTGCATAACCCGCTCCAGCACCTGTTCCTCTGGTGAGCTGTAGAGGGACAGGAACTCAGTTGCCAGCAACTTCAGCTCCTGTGGTGAGAAGGCCGGGGCCTTGTCACCTGCTCATCCTGGCTTCCTGAGGTCAGAAACAGCAGCAGAAGTTTAGGAGACCTTTTTGGCTGCACTGTTAGAAGGTAAGTGAGCTTTTTTTTTTTTAAATGCAGCGTACATGTACATGACGTATGCGATCATGAATGGAGACGGACACAGCCATTGTCTTAGTACGTTGTTTTCACACATGTTAGCTAGCCTATGGCAGTGTCTGTCATTGTGTTCCCCACCTACTTCCCAGTCAACTTCTGCTGTGCTGTCTAATTCCAATTGCCCTGACAGCGAGGTCTAGCGCCCGCCATTTTAGATGGTCAAAAAGTGTGTTTGTGAGTGTTTAATGTGTCACCACCACTCAAAATGGTGGTCACTTCAAGTTTCAAAACTTTATTCGGATAATAATAATCCATAAAAGCACACTTTATTTACATATACAAAATGCTAATGTTACTCATTAATTATAAAAAAATGTATATGTAGTGCGTTACTGTGGTTTAATGCAATAGTTGCACAATATTGTTTACACATCCATTGACAGTATTTTGTGTGAAAATCTTTTTAAAAAATGTGTAAATAATACATTTAAAATGTATTATTTACACATTATTTTTTAAATAAATAGACAGGTAAAAAAATGTAATTTTTACAAGAAAGCCAATTTTACATGTTGTTTTAAAATATGTTAAGAAACCATATATGGTTTTAACAAAACATGACATTTGTGTAATTTATCTAAAAACACATTTGTAAATGTTTTACACTGTTATCATTTTTTTAAGCAGACCTATGAACCCAGGGAGAATGAGGTGATGATAGCCTCCAGTGTTCTGTCCATTTCCAGACCTTGCCATCATAGAAGAACAGGATATTATAAAGAAACTCAGATTGAATAGGCAAACAATACTGAATTTATGTCAGCTGGAGCCAGATCTTCTGCCTCACATTCGAAAGCCCACATCTATTACACCAATTGTCAAACTCATGGCAGTACTTCATTTTGTGGCCACAGGATCATTCCAATACACTCTGGCTGTATCTGGTGAAATGTCACAACCACCTTTCAGTGATGTGCTACAAGACGTTCTTTCTTCAGTGATGAGACACATCAATAGCTTCATCCAGTTTCCACAACATGAGGATTTTGCAAATGTGAAGGGAGATTTGTTTGGGTTGCCTACAACATGTGGTTGGTACAATTGATGGCACACATATTGTCTTGGTACCACCACACGCCAGAGAACAAGAATCAGAAGAACTTCCATTCGATCAATGTACAAGTTGTCTGTTTACCTGATTTGTACATCACAAGTGTCTGCATGTTTCCCTGGATCAACCCATGACTTCTTTGTACTACAAAACAGCAGCATTCCCCTTCAAATGTCACAACTTGGACCTGACAGGGTCTGGCTTGTTGGTAAGTGCAATCTGACAGAATATTGTTTGGGTATATATGAGGCTATACTCGGCAGGACTTAGAATAATAGCAGAAGGCAAGTCGTGGTACTTTACATTGGCAGAAGAGCCGTGGGATTCGTTTGAGAATTGGCGGGCATCTGGAAAGAGGCAACGTAAGGATAAGGAGAGGAAACAACTCGAGGACCAGTAGATTGATGACAACCTGCCGGCCAAGGCCGACCATTCAGGAAGGGGCACAGCACAAGAGCTGTGCTCTACCAGGTTTCCTGGATGAGATTGCTCCCTCATTGGATACTAGACTGGAGGGTACCCATTTGGTGAGAGACAATGGGGTACATGCAAGTAACTTTGATGTTCCAGGGTACTGAACCACTGGGGCCACAGCTGTGAACTGATTAGCAGTTTTACAAGTTATTCTTTTAGAGGGGGGATATCAAACAGTTATCTGGCCTGATATGGCAGAGCCAACCAACCGTAACTAGTTTCAATCACTTTCTTTGTGCGCTATGTTTTGTGCAAATTGGGAATGTGGGCAGTTTTAGGCATACGGTGGGGGGTAGATATTTTTGCTGCTCTCTAGCAAATGTATTGTTTTTGTTTCCAATTACAGTCTAGGCAGTACCAACCACAGGAAAAGAGGATACAGGGACTGGGTGGGAGGGGAAAAGCTGTTTGGGGTCAACCCGGGAGGAGGGGATACACTTTTACTAACCATCACATGGAGTACTAGGTCGCATCTGAACTGAGGGTGCTGACATAGAATGTTAATAGCCTCTGGAATACTATTAAGCATACCACTGTCCTACAATACCTCCACAGACATGCTACCAACATAGTTCTGCTACAGGAAACTCACTTGAGAGGCAATCACTACATGGCGCTTAATCGGTTTGGACATACACTCTTTGTTCATGCGGGTTTTTTGTCATGCTCTAGGGGCGTGGGTATCTTACTCATGCGTCCGTTCAGTTCCTGCCTGCCCGTGTCTGGTATGACCCTTTGGGTAGGTACGTGGTCCTGTTGGGAGCGTGGGAGGGATGTACATTTAATATTCGTTCGTTGTACATAACGCTGCAGCTTCACGTTGATACCCTTCCGGCGCTGAGCACTCTACTGCTAGAGCTACCGCCCGGTTTTCTTAAATTAGGGGGGATTGCCTTGAACGCCACTGTGGACCCGGCAATGGATAGGATTTCGACCTCCAATCGTGGGATGGGCTCGGGCCATTACAGGAAGCACTGGGTGTGGTTGACTTGTGGCAAGAGCATAATCCCATGACACAACAGTCCACCTATGTCTCAAGCACTCGGGGTAGCAGCTCCCACTTAGACCATATTTTTACGCACCTTATGCATGTAGGTCAATTTCAGGGGTCACAACATAAGGCAAAGAGTACATCTGACCATTCCCCAGTGGTGGCGCAGCTTCAGGGCCTGCCTTGGGATTATACTGTACCACCCTAGAATAGACCTCTGGCACTTTCGAGGATAATAAGTTTAGGGACAGGGTTAGGGACCGAACAGAACAATATTTTCAAGAAAAAGTAGGAATTGTGTACTCTTATTGCCTCCTATAGGAGGCCTTTAAGACAGCCCTTCGGGGCTATGTTCAGCCTTGATAGGGGGCGAGAAGAAGGAGTGGAGCCTGCAATGTGAAGCGCTCGAACAAGAGATTGCTTCGTTGGAGGCTAGTGAACCGCACTATAGTGCTCTACAAAGACATCAGCTGCGTCTCAAGCAACAAAAAGCATAGAGATCTAGCTGAAAATGCCGCTTGTACCTATGCTATAGTGATGCCGTGTAGGCTCTATAATGTTGGTGACAAAGCAAACAAACTGATTGCCTGGTTAGAGAAGTGAGAAAAAGCAAGGAACTGGGTCCTTGAAGTCCAGGATCCAGAGGAGTTCCAGTGCAGGACTGGGAAAGATATAGTAGAGGCCTTTGCAGCCTATTATGAGATGGCATGTGCCTCTGTTATTGAGAAGCCTGGGACGACTGTGTGTAGCTTCTTAGGTATCTCTCTCTTCCTGTATTGTCTGCTGAGGATAGGGAAGACTTAAAGTGAGAGCGGACGGTGGAAGAGGTGTAAGGGGCAATCCGCGATTTACAATATGGGAAGGCCGCGTTCCTGAACGGCCTTCCAGTGGATCGCCATAAATGTATCACTGATAAAGTGGCGCAGCCTACGTTGAACTTGTTCCAGGCTTTGAGGAAGGAGGGCTGTCTGCCGGAGGACCAGCGACTAGCCACTATTGTGGTGAGTCCAAAGAAGGGCAAGCCTCCGGAGCTGTGTAGCTCACATAGAACCATTTCACTATTGAATCTGGAGGCTAAGGTCCTGGCAAGATCCCTGGACAATAGATTGCGTATGGTGATTTCCTCTGTACCTCACCCAGACCAGATAGGATTTATGCCAAACAGAAGCACCAGACTGAATCTCCGGCGATTGCACGGAGTCATGCATAGGCAGGCAGTGTGGGGCGGCTATGCTGCTTTCTCTGGATGCACACGTGGCATTCAACAGTTTTGAGTGGCTTTATCTCTTTGCGGCATTATCCAGGCTGGGGTTTGGCCCTCTGTTCTGTGAATGGGTTAGACTTCTCTATCGGAAGCCCATGGTGAGGGTGCGGGTCAATGGGACGCTCTCTTGCTCATTCACCCTGCACAGAGGTACGAGGCAGGGATGTCCCTTGTCCCTGATGATCTTCGCCTTAGTGATTGAACCACTCACCACTTGCATCCACCAGGATCTGTTCATTCAGTGCATAGTGTGGGAGGAAGATTGGGAGGAGCATATCTCCCTCTATGTGGATATCATTCTGATATATGCTCAACAGCCCCGTCAGACGAATCATAGACTGCTACATATATTCCGTCTCCTTGGTGGTTATTCCGAATATTGGGTTAACTGGAGAAGTCCCTCATCTTTCCCCTGACAGGAGATGTTCCTCCACTGACAACAGGACTCGGCCCTAGCGAATTCAAATACTTAGGTATCCAAATTACCGGACAGGTGGAGGACTTCTAACTCTAAATTTACTCCCACAGCCTGAGAGGCTCCGGAATGATGTAGCTCATTGGGTAAAGCTCCCTATGTCTATCATGACCAGGCTGTCCTCTTTAAGATGAAGGCCCTCTCATGTCTCCTTTATGCCATGGAGAATACACCCTACCAAATACCCTGGGAATTCTTCCAGAAGATTACCAGTGAACTGCAGAAGCTTCTCTGTGATGAGGGGAGCTCACGATTGACTTGCACAAGCTTCAGCATGGGGTATTCGAGGGGGGCCTTGCTGTGCCTGATGTTAGAAAATATTACCTGGCGGCCAAACTGGTATCAATTAATGACTGGGTCTTTACGGATAGGGTCGAACCTGCCTACTGGGTGGACCGCCGTGGAATGGGACCTTGTGGTTACCTGGCTGTGCTGTATCGCAGGGGATTGGAGCGACAGCTGGCGATCCACACACAGACAGTTGTTCAGGCATTGCGTGTAGCTACAAAACTGGGACTGGGAGGGTAAGTTAATGGAAAGAACTCTGCTTTGGGATAGCAACTTACTCCAGGAGGTAGGGTATTTGAAGGGGCTTCACAAATGGGGGCTGTTGGGCATTGAATATCTTGGAGAGATCTCGAGTGGTCAGGCACTAATCCCCTTTGAAGACCTTCAGGTAGAATATAAATTGGCAAATAGCGAAAGGTTTAAACCTTTCTAACTGGCCCATGTCCTACAAAGACATATAGTGGAGGGGGAACAATTGCCAAGCTACTCACCACTTGAGGATCGATAGCTCCTAGACCCGATCACAGAGTGGGCCATCTCACTCACGTACAGGAAGTTGATGAATAATGTCCCGGACCCACTAAGACCATTGAGAGAGGCTTGGGAGGTAGATGTGAGACTACTAGAGGATGATAACTGAGCTGAGGCGATACAGAGTCCCTGTGACACTTCTGACTAAAGGGTGGTGGGGCAGGTGAAGGGAGTGCGAGGGGGGTGTTAGAAATTTAGCAAAAATAGATTTTAAAAAACTTGCCTTTACCCGCCGGCGGCCTCCAGCGTTGCACCACCTCTTCTCTTCCTGGGTTCCAGCAGCCCCTGTGACAGAACCGCATCCAGTCACCGTGCTGCAGATCAGCACAGGGATAGGCCTGAGCAGGCTAGAAAGGTGCTCCACTCAAGGCAGGGAGTCTGTGGGGGTTTCTCCAGCCTGTCTGCTCAATGAAGAATAAAGAAACCTGAGTGCCCATGTGAGTTTTGGTCGGCCTGAGACGGCCTGCCAAACACACATAAGCACTTAGAGAGTGGAGTGCACGTAGCACTCCTCCTCCCCTGCCTTTGCCCCGCCCCTCTGTACAGTGCTGACTTAGAGCCGGCAAATGCAAAATAAAACAATGCAAGAACATTGTTTTATTTTACGTTTGCTGGCTCTGAACCAGGTAGTGGGGTGATGGTCCTACGCCATTGCAGAGGACCCACAGCTGCAATGAAGAATACTGCATAGATCCTATTCCTCTAGGATGCTCATGCACCCACTGGTGCGTTGTGAATCAGAACTTTGTGCCAGGTGGGGCGGGTAGGTTGGATTATTTTTCCACATGCTGTGGGCCTGCCCCAAAATCCAGACATATTGGAGGGAGATCACACAAATCATGGCCAGATTTACGGATTTGGATGTCCCCATTGAGGCGTGGTGGCATCTCCTGGGGGTGACAGGTGAAGAGAGATTGCCTAAATATCCCAAATTATGGGTAATGCTGGCATCAGGGGTGGCAAAACGGAACATCATATGACATGATATTTATATTGCGCACAGCTGCTCCAAGGAGTGTCCTGGCACAGTACTAGCTGAAAATCAGAGAGGAAGAAGTTATGCCTGCATGAAGAGCTAGGTTTTCAGCTTTTAAAAAAAAAAAGCCCTGGTACTATCAAGCAGCACAGTTAAGGCATTTAGTGGAATGGAATTGAACAGAATCAGGGAAACGCTGGCTATTCCAGGGCTGTAGCGGGTACGTCATTGAGGAAAATCCCCTTCGTAAAGAAAGCCCACAGACCATGGATCCTTTACGTGTCTGACGTCACACAGACAACAATGAAGGCATGGGATCAGACCAACCTTAAACACAACCTCACGTCGTTCCCGTCGCCTCTGACCCCCATTATTTGAAAACCCAGAATTCGAGCCAGAAGTAGGAGAGACAACGTTTATAATGTGGCGCCAATCTGTGTGTCGCGCCATGGGCAACTTTTTTGATGTTGAAGGGGTTCTCTCGTTCCAACAAATCAAAACAGACTATGGCATTCCAGAAACAGAGCGGTTAAGGTACTTACAACTTAGACATTGGGTCCTGCAACCACAGAACAGAGCGGACGCAAAACAACATCTCACTCTCTCTGAGAGATGGCTTCTGTCACAGTCCTCTGACAAGGTAATAATCTCCGACCTATGCAAGATGCTGAACAGACGAAACACACATACATACAACGCAGGACGAGGTATATGGGAAAAAGACTTTGGGAGATCCCTCAGCAATAAGGAGTCGGAAGGCATCTGTCATAGAGCACGCCGCACTGCTAGCAAGATGGTCCTGACAGACACACTTACGAAAGTGACAGCTTTCTGGTACTACACATCAGAGAGAGTGCACAAGATCAACCCATCAGCCAGCGCGGATTGCTGGAGAAACTATGGTAAGAAAGGTACACTGGCACACCTATTATGGGAATGTCCCTAAATTCAAGGCTACTAGACCCAAGTACTGGATGAAATTGACAAATTCCTAGAGACACAACTACATAGATTTCCTGCACACATTTTGTTGGGACTACCTGAGCCATTGGCCTATCCACTGAAGTCTAGAAGGGGGCGCATGATAGGCATAGCGTTGGGTGTTGCCATGCAAAACAATCTTGCACACTGGGGAACCCATCAACTTCCCACACACACAGCCTGGTTAACCCGATTATGGCATATCCTGGGAATGGAAAAAATAACTTACACTTGCCAGAAAAGGCACGGACTTCCATGAGGTTTGGTTCTCCTTTCTGTCCCTATTGACACATGAGTTTCGTGAGCTCACGTGTCCTAGATATCTGAGCTTGCTACGGCTGCCAGAGGACGGGTGCCACTGGCTGTGAAGTAGCATTGATGTATAGAGATCAAAAATGTTTCCAAGTCCAGTACAGGGTTGAATGGAGGGGTGTTGGTGGGTTGGGGGTTTTATTTGCGTATAGGACGCAGGTAGCATGCTTTGATTACATAACCGGGCTCTGTGTAGCTCATAATTGTGCCAGGTCATTTGTTGGCAGTTTTTCTGTTTCCTTTTCCTTTGTTTGTATTGGAAATTAACAATAAAACAGATTTAAACCATAAAAAATCCCTGGGCCTTTTAAGGAGCGTAATTCCAAAGGGAGCTGATTTCAGACAGATGCACCCAAAAAAGTTAGTGTTCTACCTCCTGCTTTTTGTCTCCGGATCCTGGAGATGCATGCCAGAAATGTATTAGTGGATCGTAGTGGTCTTAGAGTGTTGTAAAAGCTGAATCTAGCACTTAGTAGGTCCTTTACAATAAATGGCTGCATGTACCAACACCATAGCCTTGAATTTCACTCTCACCATGATGGGCAGCCAATGGAGATCCCAAAGATCAGACCTAATACGCGTCTGCCTTGGTAGGTTAAGCAAAAGTCGAGCTGCCGCATTCTGGATCACCTGAAGTCTGTCCTAGGGATATTCCGGAAAACCCAAATAAAGGGCATTACCGTAGTTGACTTGGGACGTAATCAATGCCTGGATATCTGTTTTCTTCAAAGAAAGGCAGACATTTCTTTAGGGATCTCATTATCCCAAAGCAAGTCCCAGCCAACCTATTAATTTGGGGATCAAATGCATATTGCAGGGATGTGGGGCGCTTGACACTCCTCCCGGGGTAGCGAATTAGGAAACTGACCTCGACTGGTGGCAGCAGGCTGAAAGAGTGATTTATCAGGGCAGGGGTCTGCCCAAAAAAGGGGAGAAGGTATGGGGCCTGTGGGGGATGTATAGGGGTCAATAGGAGTGTATGTGAATGAAACTAATATGTACTGCACTGTGTCCACAGTAAGGAACTGTGTCTTTCCTGATAGTCCAATAGGCCCTATTAGCTATTCATATATACTTCTACCTTATCAATATTGATCATGACATATGTATACAATTGTGTTGGTATGCTGAGCAATGGTTTAATAAAAAGACTGTTTAAAAAAATATGTTTTGGGTAATTTCAAGTTGAATAATCTGGAATTGTGTCAAATATTTTGGCTCTTTTTCTTCTCTTTTAGGAGACTCACCTTATCCTACCTGACCATGGTTGTTAGCACCGCTGAGGAATCCAACAATGCCAGGGGAATTTCGCTTCAGTGAGGCCCATGGAAGAACACGTAGGGCAGTGGAGTGGGCCGTTGGGTTTCCTAAAGGCCAGATTTTTTTTTTAACAACAGATTTTTCTTGAATTTTCATCGTACCAGAAGGGCAGAGCCCAGCAAGCAAAGAACAACTGAAATGCATAATAGAATATCTCTGGGTACTGTATAACACCCTCCCCCATAGTCTTCAGAACATCAGACCAAGAAAAACGCCCATCCCCCCACCCCCCAAGTGCGCACCATACATACTTCGAAAACATTATATGTACAAGCAAAAGGAATTCCCATCTACGTCTTTTTAGCGTTGATACTTTAAACAGGTAAATCATTCACCACCAGTCATTCAATAGGGTGGCAGTCTGTGACATTGAGGACAGATCTATACCCCTGTACTTGACCCACCGAGACCAGATCTTCCCATGTCTCTGTGGACACCCCCTCCCCTGGAACACTGCAATCTCTGCTGACATGCACCTATCCAGGGCCTTTTTCCAGTTAGTTATACAGGGTGGGGACGTTTCTTTCCAGTGCTGCGCTATGTCCCGCTTAGCCAATGTGAGACGCAAAATCAGAAGGTGTCTTTTATACCTGTTTCCCCCGATTTCTTCTGTGCTGTGTAAGAGTGCCAATCTAGGGTCCGTCGGGATATCCCATGCCAGAACACGCCCCAAGCAAGACAACATGCCAGACCAGAAGAGCTGCAGTGCCCCGCAACTCCACACCGTATGTAGGAACGACCCCTCGTCTGCACCACAGGGGAGACAGATAGGGGACTGAATTGCGCCCATTTTCCAAAGACTGAGACGTGTGTAGTATACACTATGGAGGTATTTAAATTGGATTAGCCTATATCTGGTAGAGATGGCGGCGTACCGAGGACTAGTCAGCGCTTTGGCCCAGTCGTCGTCCGTAAGGGTTGGCAGGTCCGCCTCCCTAGCCTCCTGGGTTCGGTGAATAGTGGTCTTGGAGTGTGTAGTGAGAGTTTGGTAGATTTGCCGGATTTTGTGAGCCCCCAGATCTCCCATCAGTAGGCGACCTTCCAGCGGGTGGAACGCCGGTAGCGACTCTAGCTGCCGAATCGGGGGGGGTCAGTGCGTGACGGAGCTGCAAATAGCGATGGAACTGCAATTTGTAAAGGTCAAATTCCGCCTGCAGCCTTTGAAAGGATTTAAGAGTGGTCCCCTGTATGATGTCCCCGAGTGCGGATATACCTATATCGTCCCATCTACGAAACCCCACAACTGACGAGACGGGCCGCAGATAAGTTCCCTGCCAGAGGGGACTGGCGACGGTCAGCCTACCCGAGGATAAATGAATGAATGAAACAATGGATCAAATTAAAATCCAAATTAATATTCAACACCACATAAAAACAAGGCCTGATGAAGTTCAAGAAAACTTGAATGAAACGCGTTGGCTGGATGCTTTTAAACCTTTGGATATTGGATTTGAATAAAGCATGGAATTGTAATGGACCATAAGACTTGTTATGTCAATTTGTTTACGGGTGCACCATTCCATCCATTTTTTGTCAACTTTGATTTGTGAAACTAGTGACAACAATTTAAGCAAATTTTATTGGGTTTTACATCACTTATGTTGTGCAAGCATTAACATCCTACCTGATGATGTGTGGTTACATTGGTTCATCAGGCGTCTTTCGACATGGACAGTTAACAACCCATTGAAATCCACTTTAACTCATCCTTCTTCCTCCCTCCCACATGAGTCACTTTGAAACTGCACACGTTGTTTCACCATTCAATGCCCACCTTAGCACCAATGGGATAGGCAGTGTTCATGTGACTAGTGCTGTCCCAATCTGTGTATGGGTCCTAGGAATCATGGAGTGACAAACTTTCGTGCTACGATGTTGAGCTCTAGTGCGTGGCAAGCCGAGGCGATCCCGTGGGTGAGCCCATCGGGGAATTGACTTTCCCGGTCTTTGAGGCTATCCACCAGTGCTTCCCAGGCGCTGGCTTTATCTAGAGTGCCGATCCCCCTTCTAGCTTCCCTCAGGAGTACCCTCCCCTCTCAACTCGCCCATTTTTTCAATTCCCGACGCCATGAAGGTACTCGGGGGACATCAATTCAATTATATGACAAGAAAAGAACAATACACAAAATTCAACACAAATCTTTAAGGGAGCATTAAATAGAGATTGATCAATAAATGACACTTTAGCATATGTGAAAATATGATAGAAAAGGGAGAATGAGCAAAATTACATTGCAATATTATTTTCACAAAACAGAAACAAGGCATCATAGTAGTTGTAGTTATTTCAATGAATCATTCGCAACACTTGTTAAATTGTAAGTTGAAACTATCTAATGAAAATCTGCAGTAAAAAGAGAACAGACATTTACTATATGAATCACATATGTGTTATTTAGTATACAAACTCAAGCACCATAACATCATGTGAAATGTAATGTAGATTAAAACCTGTTATCTCAAACACAACACAATCCATTCAAGCTAACAAGATGTAACTGATATATTTAGGTTTCTGTGTAAAAATAAATATACTGAACACATTAGCAACAGCCAATTTCAAAGCAACCAGGAAATGTAGGTTTTGTGACGCACTGAAAAGTTTAACTTACCAGTCTCCATTCCACAAAGGATTCCTGTCAAGCCTTCAGAAAGTAAGATCTGCACGACCTTCTGCTCTAAGGGAAAGTGTTGTAATCGGCGGCTGGAAGAACCACGGCTAGCCCTCTGGGCCTCCAGGTGATGCTTTAAGACCAAGGAACGCACTCATATCCGCAGGCCATTACATCGCTTCATAATTTCCTCCTGTATGCGCGGATTGTTTGCTACAGCATTCACTCTGTCAACTATTCTGGCCCACGTTTGCCTTTTCTGAGATATGGTTGTATTTTGTAATTGGTCTCCAAACAATTGTGGCTCTACGCTGTCAGGAGTCACGGGAGACACGCACTCCCAGGCAGGAACAAGGAGCAGCTGATGGGAACTACAACTCCCGGCAGCCTCAGAGGACGTCGAACTTGAGACGCAACGTCTCACGTGACTTCCGGGAAGACAGAAAAAATGCAGCCGCGGCAAGAGACGCTGCCGATTATTAAGGGGAACCGGTATCTCGTAACCTGACCCAGTCCAAGTTTTCGCTTCTTGGGAACTTCCTTCATCCGGTAGGGGTGTCGGAAGACACCGCTTATCTTTACTTTTATTCCTTGACTTCTTCATGGTTCTTTGGGGTGATTTCCTGGTTGGAGAGTCCTCGGTTACTTTCCTTGTGTATAGCGGTCTCATGCGAAGCAATCCCCAAGTAAAACCCCGCATATCAATGCGAAATACTGGCGCTTGGTATTAACCAAGTTTCCTTAAACACTGCTACATTCTTCCCTGTTGGCGAGCCCAGTTGGTCAGCGGCTCTTGCAGGGGAGAACGGGGTGAACCCTTGACATTACTTGCACCCTAGCATTCCGGCTACTTCTTACCTGTTTGCGAGCCCGGTGGGCAGTGGCTCTTTCAGGGAAGAAAATGTGTGTACTGGAGTTTGAATTTGAATATCTATTGAAGAGTGATATTGAACTCGTACTTTCATTCTTTGTTTATGACAACATTTCCACTAAACCTCTTTCCTTGGAGGGTGCTATATCAGAGATAGTTGTGTGGATTACCAAACGTTATGTTGACACTGCCTGCTCGTTCTCCTTTCATTTGGTACAGGGGGTGTTGATGGCAGGTGGTCACCTTCGCTTCTACCATTAAGAAAAGTGTTTTCATGCAAAGGGGGTAGCGTGATCATAGCACTTGCACAGAATAGAACACGTTATGATTGATATATGTTTATCCCCATGCAGCCTTCGTTAAACTGATATTGTGATTGCCTGCTCTCCCCCCCCCCCGTGTCTGCACTGCGGTATTTTCTTTCTTTACAGGTTAGTGTAAGAGTATCACTAAAACATTGTAGTAGTGTATTACTGTCGAACTGTGTGTGATGTTCTCTTCTCTCTCATTTTAGGTCTCCTTCCCCTCTGTCCCGATCCTAACCCTTCCCCCGCTTGACCATCCTAACGTCTGTGTGTACATTGTATCCAGACTTGGGGCTGTTGAGAGGTGGACCCCTAAGAGCATCGGTTTGATCCTGAGGATATGTTCAGGCCTGGGACACTCTAATGATTTAATCCACCATGGTTGACAATTCACCCTCTATAAAACAGGGATTACTCCTCAGTACCATTATCCAAATAAATATGATGAAATCAAAATTAATTAACCAGAAGGGACTAAATGAAAGAAGAAAATGGGTGAGAAACAGGGAAAAGCAAATAAATAACCTGACTTCAGTGATCAAATTTCTCCTTTCAAATGTCGTGGTTAAGTGGAGTAGCGTAGGGTCATCGTCCTAAATGGAGTGTGCTTTATAGGCTGGTAAGCAGGTGAAAATAATTTGGCAAAAGGCATCAGGTGTGTTATACAGGTATCCATCCAAGGGCCCCAGTAAAAGTACACTGTTGAGGGCGTCCCATGATGGAATCCCTCCGTCGGGGAACCAACGCTTGGACAATGCCAACACAACTGTGATGTCTAAATAGGTTTGGCTCAATCACGTCACCCTGATGGCAATGGAGTAATGTTGTCCAGCAAAGGAGTCCGCACCTATAGCAATGGTGAACCGTGGATGCGCCGGCAAATACTCTGTCGACGTGGACGGAGATACAGCCAGCACACATCTAAATACAGCGGGCAGGATTCCGTCAGCTTGATGAAGTACTTGTAAACTCTGCCACGGAGTGACGACAGTAATCCTGCCAATATCTATATCAGGCCCCAAGTCTTATTTCTGCTGAACCTTTTATTCAACAACCTCACTCTTTCATCTTAACTATGTATACATCCTAATCCACCATTCTTTTTTTTTTGATAAACAAATTTTTATTGTGTTTTGCGGCATAAAGGACAATATCAAGAATGATATACATCAGTGCATTGAACAAGGCATCAGTAACTTCAATCAGGGAAGCATCAACAAACAATTGCAAAGACCCTCCCTTCCTCCCCCATCCTCCGTCCCCACCCTCTGCACCCCCACCCTTCAAAACAGGCCCCCCAGCCATTTCCCCCATATCTTGCGGAATTTTTTGGGGCAGCCCCGTGCAGCGTATAACGACCGCTCCTGGGCCGCACACCAATCCACCCCTCTACTCCAGGTAGCCATTCTGGGCGGGTCTGGCTGTGACCACACTGCCGCTATATCCCTCTTAGCCACCATAAGGGCAGTGGCGAGGAAGTACTTCTCCTTACGGGACCCGTCCATCCCGTCCATGATGCCCAGCAGGGCCATTCTAGGCTCGTGGGGAACCTCCCATCCCAGGACCTCCGCTAGCTCGGCTTCGATCGTTGCCCAGTAGTCCTCCAGACGGGAACAAGACCACACCATATGGAAAAAGTCCGCCGGAGCTATCCCACAGCGAGTGCAGGAGGCGTCCACGCAGAGGCCCGCACGATACAGGCGGTCCGGAGTCAGATAAGCTGTGTGGAGGTAATAGAGTTGGATGAGCCGCAGCCTAGCGGAGGTGGTAAGCGACCGAGGGCCCATAAGGGCGTCCCTCCAGTCCGCCTCATCCAGGGGTCCCACCCAGGCCTCCCATCGCTGTTTTAGCCCGCTCCAGTCCACCGGGGTATTGTTAATCAGGGATTTATAAATGCGGGATATACCCCCCTTCCCCAGATACCCCAACATCACCTGAGCCTCAGGTGGGCTATGGGAAGGCAGTCTAGAGTCTAGAGGGACGTGAGCCCGGACCGCGTGGCGCAATTGAAGGTAGCGGTAGAATTGAGAAGGCTGCAGCGAGAAGCGGGTCTGAAGCTCCTGGAAGGAACACATGTGGCTCCCACGCCATATATCGCCCAGACAGGAGATGCCAAGAAGATCCCACTGCCGAAAGCCCGCTAGTCCCACCACCTCCCGCAGCCATGTCCCGTGCCAAAGCGGAGTGAGTTGCGTGGACGTCCCCGACCATCTGGTGTGCCGCAAGGCCGCGCGCCACGCGAGAAAGGGAGCCCGCACGACGTCGGGGAGTGACAGGGGGATCGTTGTGCCATAGAGCATGTTTTGGATGGAGGAGAACCCGAGGCATTGCGCCTCGAGTCGATAAGCCGGGTCGCCCCAACCACCCGAGAACCAGTCATGGATCACCAGTAGCTGGGTGGCCAGATAATAAAGGTATAGGTTAGTCATGCTCAGGCCGCCGTCATAGGAGGGGACCCTGCAGCGGGCCAAGGCCAGCCGAGGCCTACCGCCGCCCCAGAGGAATTTGGTCACCATCTTATCCAGGTCCCGAAACCACGGGCGCGGAAAGGGGCATGGAGTGTTTTGTAGCATGTAAAGAAACTTGGGGAGGATCATCATCTTATATAAGGCGACTCTCCCTAGCGGATTCAATGGGAGGGACTGCCACCGGAGCATATCTGATCTGGTCTTGTTGACTACTGGAGCCACATTGAGGGCCCAGCAGAGTTCCGGAAGGAGGGTGACCCAGATCCCCAGGTACTTAAAGGAGAGTCTCCGGAGGGGAATATCCGATTGCCAGTCGAAACATTCCCGCGACGGGTGTAGCGGGACTAGAACGGATTTTTTGGGGTTCAGATGAAGACCCGACGCTTGGCCAAACCGATGGAGGATCCAGCGGACCTGGGGCCCCGAGGTCGCTGGATCAGAAAGATAGAGGAGGACATCGTCCGCGTAGAGGGCAATCTTATCGGGGGCCACATCTGGCCATTCCCATCCGCGAAGAACGGGATCCGCACAAATCAGCACCGCCAGGGGTTCCATGGCCAGAGCGAAAAGGAGGGGCGAGAGCGGACATCCCTGGCGCGTCCCCCGACCTATGGGAAATGGGCGAGATAGAGCCCCATTGACCAACACACGGGCCCGCGGGTGCGCATACAGGACCGCTACCATGGCACGGAACCGGAGACCGAAGCCCATACGCTCCAGGACGTCACCTAAGTACGCCCATCCCACGGAGTCGAAGGCCTTTTCAAAGTCGACCAAGAGGAGGGCCAGATAGGGGGAAAGGCGGCCGCGGTGCGCCATCGCGAGGTGCAGGCGCCGCAGGCAGTGTCTGGTCCCCCGATCCGGCATAAAGCCACATTGATCCGGGTGGACCAGGGAGGCAAGCGACGGGCGCAACCGCTGCGCCAGGACCGTAGCATAGATTTTGAGTTCGGTGTTGATAAGGGATATCGGCCGGTAGTCGGAGCAGGACCGCGAGGGAGGCTGTGTCTTGGGGAGGGCAACTATGGTTGCTGTGTCCGTTTCGGGCCGGAACGAGCCCGTCTCCACCACGGCCGCAAAGAGGTCCCGAAGCCTCGGGGCCAGAGTCTCACGATAGTGAGCGTAGTACTCCTGGGGGAACCCGTCGGGTCCCGGGGTCTTCCCAGGCGCCAGGCGGCCGATCGCCTCTTCAATCTCCTGCAGCTCGATCGGCGAATCAAGGGTCTCAGAAACCTCAGGCTGCAGCCGCGCAAGCGTCGCCCCATTCGTCCCCAGCAACTCCTCTAGGGAGAGCGTGGACGGCCGGAGACGGTACAGCTGGGAATAATAGTCAGCGAACGCCTGGGCTATCGCCACCGAGGCTGTGTGGATGCCACCCGCAGGGTCCGCGATGGCTGGAATGATCCTGCCCGCCCGGGGATAAGTCGCCAGTCGGTGGAGAAGAGTGCCGTTTTTGTCTCCCCAGCCGTACACCCGGGCCACCGAGGAGCGCCACAGAATCTTCGCCGCCTCCAGGGAGTGTAGGCGAATCTCTTCCCGCAGGAAGGCCAAGCGACGAGACCGTGCGGCATCATCCAAGTCCCCCAGACTGCGCTCCAGTTCCAAGGCTTGAGCCTCGCAGTCCGCGAGCTTCTGGGATTGAGCCCGCCGTTGGCGTTGCAGATGCCCCTTAGCGGCGCCCCGAACAGTCGCCTTGCCGGCCTCCCACAGGACGGCAGGGGAGGGGACAGAGCCCTCATTGTGAGAGTAATAGTCGGCTATCTCGCCCCCGACCGCCCTCCGAAAAGCCTTGTCGTGGAGGAACCAGGCGTTCAAACGCCACATCGGACGGGCAGAGAGGGGGGGGGGGCCGAGAGCGAGGAGCACTGGCGAGTGGTCCGAAAGGCCCCTCGGGAGAATGCGTACATCCCGCACCCCCGCGCAATCGGTGGATGGTACGAAGATGAGGTCGATCCGGGCATGGGAGTGATGGGCCGCCAACGTGTGGGTGTATTGGCGCGCCTGCGGGTGCCAGATCCTCCAGACATCGCAGAGGCCCTGTGATTCAGCCCAGGACGAGAGCTGTTTTGCACGGGCTACGCGGGTCAGGGAGACCGGACCCGTCGAGTCCAGGTGGGGCGAGTAGACAGCGTTGAAGTCCCCGCCGAGAATGAGGGAACCCGCCGGGAGTGTCGGGAGGAGACCCGCTGCGTGGGAGAGGGCCGACGGCAGGAGGGATGGCGCCGCGTAGAGGGACATCAGGGTGAGGGGTCGCCCCTCCAGAGTGCCACATACCACCACTACCATACCCTGGCGGTCCAAATGCACCCGGGTCAGGACAAAGGGAAAGGACTTGCGAAGCAAAATGGCCACCCCTCGGGATCCCCGTGCAAAACCTGAATGCCATACCCTGTCATAACCGTAACGGCCAAGGAAGGGGCAGTTGTTACCCAACATGTGAGTCTCCTGGAGGAGGAGCACATCAATCTCCGCACGTTGCGCATATTTGAGGACCGCCATGCGTTTAAAACGGTCCAGAAGACCATTGACGTTCCAGGATAGTATGCGCATGGCGGCCCTAGGGACAGGTGGGTCAGCCATAGTCTAGGACAGAAGAGGGGGCCAGTGGAGGCGCGTCTGAGCAGGCCCCTAGAGAGGAAGGACAGCGGGACATCGGGCGAGAGAGCAGGTCAAATAGTACATGATACCTTAGCACAACAGATAAGAGGGAGTCATCCCCCACAAACAAAATCTCCCCAACGAGGAAGAAACAACCCCAAACCAACCCCAACCCCCCACCCCCCACCCTATACTTCGAAAACAGAAGCATCTGTCGCCCGAACCAAATGGAAGAACCACCAAGCTAAAACGCTTGGGCTTGAGCGCTAGTGGACCCCTGATACAACTAAAGTCAAGCCTGATTTACCTACCCTGGCCAAGAGCAACACTGACAGCGGAGCATTCCACCCCCCGCCCAGGCACCCTCCACCCCCCCTCCCCCAAAAGAAGCAAAGAAAGTCAAATGTTAGGGCTGTGAGAGAGGTCCGAAGTGTCCACCAACTCGGCCGGTTGGGTTGCAGGGCCCGTGAGCCGGGGTGACATGGCCCGCCGCCCATCCGCCACGGGACTGGCGTGTGCGGCCGAGGAGGCAGAGGAGGTTCTCGATCCCCGGCGTGGCCGTCCCCCAGAGCGCGTGGTGATCGCCTCCCCCGCTGTGCGCTCCCGGGGTAATGTGCGGTGCCGCCGACGGGTCTTCGATGTCCGGGGCCTCCCCCGTCCCCCCCGCATACCCGTAGGCGATCCGCGCCCAGAGCGCTGCAGGGGGTGCTCCTCTGTCAACCAGGTCCAGGCCGCCCGCGGGGTATCGAAGAACAGTGTCTTATGCTGGAAGACGACCCGGAGGCGGGCCGGGAACTGGAGCTGGTATTGGAGTCCCAGGGAGCGCAGCTTTTGTTTCACTTCCGTGTATGAGCGGCGCAGCTCTTGGACTTCGCGGGTGTAGTCCGGGAATATCATGATTTTGTGGTTCTGGTAGTGGAGGGTATCCTTGCAGCGGGCCTCGCGGAGAATGGCGTCCCGGTCGCGGAAGTTCAAGAGCTTGAGGATGAACGGCCGGGGGGGCGCACCTGGGGGCCTGGGGGCCAGGGAACGATGGGCTCTCTCCACCACGAACGAAGTAGATAGGCTATCCGCCGGCATCCAGGACCGGAACCAGCGCTCCATGAAATCGTCCGCCCGGCCCGATTCGACTCCCTCCGGAAATCCCACTAAGCGCAGGTTGCTGCGCCGAGCACGGTTTTCTGCATCCTCGACCCGGCGGTGTAGTTCCTTAGAGTGGGTGGTCAGCTCCCGAACCTGGTCTTGTAGGTGGCGGATGTCATCTTCAGCGGTGGATATCCGGGACTCGGCTTCTGAAATGCGGGCGGTGGCATTCCGCAGATCCTGCCGGAGAAGAGCAACGTCCACCTTGACCTCTCCCACCATGCCCTCGAGGGAGGCGCGGGATGAGTTGATGGCTTGCAGGATGGCAGCAAGGTCTGTAGCGGGGGCCGGGGCCAGCTCGGCCGTGGAGCCGGACCCCTTGTCGGAGGTCGTGAATTTGTCCATCCTGGTTTGGGTGGCCCCGGACGCGGGCTTATTGGCTTTGTCCTTACCCATTTCTGGGGCGGCCGTCAGCGAAGCGGGGCAGCGGACTGGAGATACACCAGTAGGATGTCAGCGGGTGCTCGGGCTGACGTGGGACCAGCAGGGGGTACGGCGGGGGGAACCCGCGGTCGGAAAGGGCCTGGCACCACCAGCCCCAGCGGTCAATCCCTGATGAGCTCCTCAGCGGGACAGCTAGTCCAGCCCCCGGCCGCAGTCGCGTCCGTAGGCCTCCCCCAGCAAAGCGAGGTCCAGCAACGCCGCTCACAGTCCCAGGCCAGCGGATCGTCCCTCAAGAGCACCGCAGCCGGTAGTCGCCAAGGCCACCACTCCTGTGCACAGCCCACCTCTCCAAGGGGACGCCTCGCCAGTTTGGTCTCCCCGCCACCCCCGGGGGGGGCACGGTGCCGCCTGTCGGATATCTTCGGCTGGGGCCCCGAACGATGAGGGGGGGAGAGGGGGGGGGGGGGAACAGCACCGACACCCCCCCGACCGCCGATGTGCGGCCCGAGTCAAGGAGGGCCCCCCCACACCCAGAATCCACAGCCAGTCTCGGAACGATGGGGCCGGGTCCGCGCCGCAGCCAGGAGGAGAAGGGAGAGAGAAGGGGGGGGGGGGGGCGGGGGTCCGGGTCCCCCCGGCCGCCGACGCACGGCCCGATGGGGGGGTCTCCCCTCCGCACCCGACCCCCGCAGCCGCCCCGGTGAAACGATCCCACGCCGCCGCACTCACCGCCTATTCTGCCACTTAATCCACCATTCTTAGTAATATTTAAATAGATTGAACTATTAATTGAACCATTAGTAGTGCTTGAAAAATATCCACCACAAGTAAATGTATATACCTGGATACCAATGAGGCACATGAAATAAGAATTATAGTAATTAATTGGAAAGCCATATAAATCCTGCCTTTCCTTTTCTTTTCTTTGTTTTCTTTTCATTATTAATCCTTTAAATTAATTTCTTCAAAGCAAAAATAGCAAAGCACAAATATAATCCAAACATAATTCAAGTAATTGAGAGTAATTAAAATAGTCCAACCCTATCAAAAGCAAACATTTGTAGAAGAAAATAAATCAGTCTTTTTACATTCAGAATATCAACTCACCTCTTTCAGGAAAGCTGATCATTTCATAGTGCTGTTATTGCACATAATGGTGGCTCTTGTAAATATCTAAACAAAAACTGCAGATCTTTCAAGTCAGTACCCTTTCCCCCTGGTTCAATCTTTGTCAGATATACCCATTAAGGACCTATGTTCTTGTTCCAAAATGTATCTCTTGTTGCTGTTCTTGGTTGCAGCACTTTGTGCACTCTTTTCCTATGTAGCTTCTCCAGTTTGTACAGTAGATTACTAATCAGGACTTTCTTTTGCTGCTTTGGCTGTTTTTTTTACTAGCTTTTGCAGAATATTCTTGTACTGCTTTGCTTCTTTTTCTCATACTCTTGCAGTTTAATTTTCTTGATTTTCTCTCTCTTGGTTTTCTCCTTGTTTGACTCCCTCATTTGGATCCACGTATCCAACATAACTTTTGTGAGTCAATGGCTTTTGTCACGTCTCTTCATCAGCAGTGCACCATCTTCTTTTGTGAGATGGGCGGATTCAACACAGCAACCTCCACACCTTACAGCATTATCCGTCACCAAATTAACCTCTTGAGGTCCATGCTAATGAGACTTGAGACAAGACCTTAGCATGTGCTTATTCATGAGCACTAGATCACTTAGTTTTAGGTCATGACATTGTTCAGTAGCTGAAGGTGTAGCTAGTTGCACCAAGTGAAAGATAGAGTGTGTTATATTAGATGGGCACTTGCAATAATCCAAGATAAATTCATCAGTAAATTTTCTCAAAGCTGCTGACTGCATTTCTGGAGGTCTTACAGGTTTTCACATGATCACTTCATGGGGACTCAAACCTGTTGATTTGCTAAGAGTAAATCTGATGTTTAGTAAAACCAATGGAAGTGCGTCTGACAATTTAAATTAAGTGGAGGCATTATCTTAACCAAATTATTTTTAATTTGGCTATTGTGACTCTCCATCACGCTGATAACTACAATGGAAGTTTTGGTCCACTTTCAATGCAGCACGCAAAACTCTCTATTTTGAAAGGCGTTCATTTGTCTGCCTTGATCGAATTTGGCATTCAAAACCCAGGTATCAATTCCCTCAGTGGGAAAGTACATCACACCTACTTACTGGATATGCCTCAGACCATTTTGAAAATAAGAAAACAATCAGCTTGTTACAGTGTGGCATAGCTACAAGATCAATTTGCAGTCTTATGAAGGGACCAATTAACTTTCCCTACATGGTTCATTTTTAGGTCGAAGCCTACAAGACAGCCCAGCTATTTGGTTTGTTAACGACATCTTGTGGGCATTCTGAAAGCTTCCCTGGGAATGTATTCCGTCCATGACTTACCATTGGCTTTGTGGGTTGTAACTCACAGTTGATTGCTTTCTATTTGTTGGCTTTTTTTTTAGGATGTCTAACTTGAATTTGACACTCCTGTGGAGCAATACCAGTTTACTGTATCCTTCCAAGTAATCACTTTGTGTAAACAGGCCTTTAAATCTTGCTCTTATCTTGTCACATTTGCTGTACATGTAAAGACAGAGGTCAAATGTCAGGCTCTGTCTTCCCAGGGAGCTTGGTGTTTACTTTTATTTCTCTTACTTCAAAGTGGGAGAATTTATGTGACAATCTTGCTTCGAAATGTTTTCTAGCACACAACGTAAAAGAACTGTGCAGATAGTTCAAAATATATCAGAATTAAGAAATTACAAATGAAACACTTTTTTTTGTAATTCTGAAGTGTGGTGGAAACAAATATTTGAATACGATCAAAACACATCAATACACAAGGAAATGTTCACAAATTGTTTGTACACAGTAAAACTGTATGTCTGTGCAAATGTAATGGTAATTTCATTTGAGATTGTGTTGTCTGTAATGGCAGTGAGCTACCACACTATGCATACTCCACTCTACTCTACAACACCCTACTCCACCCTATGCCCCGCCACTACACCACGTCACTCAATTCTATGACACTCCACTCTAAGCCATCCCACTATACGCCATGACACTCCACTTTGCGCCCCTCCAATCTAAGATTCTCTATGACATGCTACTCCACTCTGAGACACGCCACTCTTATCTACATCCACTTCACACCACTACTTACCCCACTCCAACCTACCCAAATCTACCCCACTCTACTCCAATCTACCCCACTCCACTCCAATCTAACCCCCTCCAACCCAATCAACCCCAATTCACTCCACACCAATCTATCCCACTCTACTCCAATCTACCTCACTCTACTCTACCCCACTCCACTCTACTACAATCTACTGAACTCTACTCTACCCCAATCTACTCCACTTCACACTACTCTACTCCACTCCAATCTACTGCACTACACTCAATCTACCCTTCTCTACTCCAATCCAATCAACTGTACTCCATTCGACCTCAATCTACACCACTCCGATCTACACCACTCAACTTCAATCTACACCACTCTACTCTAATCTAGCACAGTCTACCCAAATCCAATCTCCCCATCTCTCCAATCTACCCACTCCACTCCAATCTACCTCAATCCACCTCTCTCCAATTTACCCCAATCCACTCCACTCTAATCTAACCCACTCCACCCCAATTTACTTCATTCTCATCTACCCCCACTCCACTTCAATCTACCCCCACTCCACTCCAGTCTACTCCACTCCAGTGTACCACAATCTCCCCCATGTTGCCATCCACTAACCTGATGAACCAGCTCCTGCAGCAGCGAAGACATTCTCCTCAATCCCTTGTTGGCCACCCCCTAACACTCAATCAAAAGTATTGGTAGTCTCCAATCCAGGGAAAGAGGGGGTTTGGGAAGAGAGAGAAAAGGTAATCAATGAAGGAGGCACCTTCCTACTTCAGAGTGATGTCAGATCCCATCTGTGTCATGCATATGGTCTGTGTGCCCTCAATAAGATGATGGATCTATTCTCTGGGTGATTATAGGAATCCACCTAAGATTTAGAGAAGACAATAGAACCCATTTGAAATGATAAGGTTCTGAAATAAGTACCCCTACCATGACCCCTCCAAAATGTCTGTAAGAAGTAAGAATCACCCTGATAGGAAAACAAAAGACTGTGTTAGACTGTATGTCCAGCGCATTTCGTTATAGATCCAGAACAAAATAATCCATAAAACAGTAAACTGCAGGTGACTACGATCCTCCTATAGCGAAGGTGCCTGTCCAAAAGTATTGAATAGGTCACAGTCTTGTACACATAGTGGTCGTAGGAAGCAGATCCAAAAATAACATAAAGAGCAAACAAACAGTACAGTGCACTGACCTAAAAAAGCTTACCAGACACCATAGTCTCTGAACCAAAGGGAAAGAAATACCCCTTCACCAGGGCGAATAGGATTCCAAAAGCAGGTATCCAATAGTACAGTAGCAAGTAAAAAAGGTAAACTGAATCCTCAATGAGACAACTGAAGAGTCAATAATTCCATACTGCTCCATGATCGGCAAAAGATACTTAGAGTGGGTTAGAGGATAACACAATAAGGCTCAGGGAGGGCAAAAGGTAGCCAGGATACAGAAAAACAAGGCCCGGGGAGTTTAGTGCTATATGCTTTGGTGTGCAATGTGGGATCATGTGATGACCTTTGACTACCAGTGTTTTAATTGGCTATGTGTTTTAACTTACTTAATTTTAAATGAACACCATAATTTTTTGTGCTCTTGCGCTTTGACTTGGGATTTTATTTCGTGCCTGCTTGTAACTTCAGAGTATGATGTTTACTTTCTTCATAGCACAGAGCAAAACAGCCTTGCTAAGAACAGACCGTGTGGGATGTGCATTTGAAAGCATGAGAGAGAAATGTGTGGAATATACTTCTCTGTCTCAAAACACAGAGGTTTGTCCAGCTTCCATCTTGACCTTGTAAAAGACCCGTACTGTCAGTTTTGGTTTTGCAATAGATGAGCGGAGGGGAAACTTCTGGAAGTCTCTCTCCATGTTAGTAAAGAGTATTAAAGACAGGAAGTTTTGGAGGTCATACTGAAGCTGAAAGTTTTGCTTTCATTGAGACTACTGAATGACTGAAAGGGCTTCACAGTTGAGCTGACCAGAATGCTGGACTCAAACGTGATGTGTGAGCTATGAGTTTCATTGCTGTGTGATGTTTTCATGTTGGGCTCTTTATGATTTATTCTCTCATTTGACAGTGCATGTTTCTTGCATTGGACGTCCATTAATATTTTATTTGCTCTCTTGCATTTGATTTATGAGTATTCCATTATTATTATTTGCTTGTGTTCTATTTCCTTGAATTTTAATTGTGAATGTTCCATTATTAGATAAAGTGCGTCTGGGGTACATTGGCAACCTTTCGTTGAGCATATATCGATGAGGCTGAAATCCAGATGTGAACCTCGAGACCCTTTCATGGCCTGTGTTGTGTGGTTATCAAACTTGGAGTCACTCATATTGTGATCGACTGCTTCCTAGACAAAGGACAGGACAGGGCATTTCAAAAGGAACAAAACCCAAAAAACTAATTTCAAAGACTTAGGCCTGATTTAGATCTTGACGGGCAGGTTACTCCGTCACAACTGCCAAAATATAAATCCAATCGGAAATAATGGGATTTATATTTCGGCGAACTGGATATCTGTCACCCTTGTGACGGAGTAACCTGCCCGTCAAGATCTAAATCAGGCCCTTAGACACTAGATCACATTTATGTCTTGAAAAGGCTAATAAAAAGAGAAGATTGAGGCAAATTGTCAAGCTGAGGCTATACATCAGGTGGAGAAGCTCTACATGACTTCTGCCTGTAGTGACCTGGGGAACAAAAGTCTGTCAGACTCTCTAGTAGGTGAGGAAACATCACCCAGGAGAATCAAGGACACACACCCTGGAGCACGGAGCACCACCTTCTGTCTGACCCAAGACCAGAGGACCATGTGGGAATAAGCAGAACGCCTGGAGGGAGGGAGGATCAGTGGGTATCCTGCCAAGTGCAAAGTGCGAGATTGTCATTCATTGGAACTGCTGCACTGATAGACTGTCTGCCTGTGTGCACTGTTCGTGACCCAGTGATGAAAAGGGTCATTGCCATGGTGGCACACTGTGGCGAGAGACTGGCCTATGCAGCACCATGATCTGAAGAGTGCTGTTGCTTTATTTGTGCCGCTTGCAACCCACATATGCCAGGTTTGGACCCTGGTGAAGGCTGGGGGCTGTTGTCTTGGTGTGTCACTGCAATGAGAGGTGGACCGTCCCCCTCTGCAGTGCTGTGACATGAAGGGGCTATTGCCCTGTGTGCCGCTACTTATGACCCCTTGTCTGCCGAAAGGGGCTGTGGTGAAGTGAAAGCGCCGTTGCCCTGGAACAGTCTGCAGTCATGAAGAAGAAGTGGGTTGTGACCCGCAGAGGAAGAGCAATGATTCAACAACAAGAATCCAGGATCACCCAAGAGCCACTGCACTCAGGGAGACTTATAGTGTGACCGGAGGAGAGCTGTGTATGCTTGCCACCTGGACCACAGCATCCAGACTACTACATTGCTGGGCAGTAGAAATGCACCCAGGTCCTCTGCACTGTCACTCCAGCAACAGTGGATTAGGCTGGACACTGGGGTATCAAGCCTCTAGGAGAACGTGCTCTGACTAACGCACTAGGGTGCAGGGGCACTTTAACTTTCTCATAGCTTTTGTGGAACTTCTAATAGTTGAACTCACTAATGGGGCTTAGCTTGGATGTCTCTTCACATGAAGGAGGAATAACCATGATCCTTAGACAGGGAAGTGGGACTCAAGAGCTGACCTGGTTATCGCTAGCATGCCTGTCTTATAAAGACTGTGTATGTTATTTGTGCTGTGCCTTATTATATTTTCTGTTTGTTTACAAATAATGCCTTTTACATAGAAGCAAGTATTTGACTGGACAATAATGTATTGCGGTTGCTGAATGTATTTTGAGCTGTGAGCCTGTGTTCATCCTGCACCTACCTCCTCCCTGAGGAGCCTTGGACTGCTCCACCCACACCACGTCTGAGAGTCAAGTGCAGAGGGGGTACTTGGCCTAGTTGCTTAGAACCCATAGTAGACTGGGATGTGGGAAATTAGGAGCAAAAGCCCTCAACCACCACAGTTGGGCCCAGTGGCCCCTGCTAGCCCATGGCCCTCTAATTAGGATTCTAACAATTGACATCAAAAAGTAGGACACCTAATAATTAGGAGTCCAAGGCGCAGGTGCTACATTTGACATTTCCAACTTACTCCAGTACCACAAAAAAGTCAAGTTTTACTAACAAAGTCTGCATACATAAATAATGAAAATCCCAGTGTTAGGAATAGACCTCAGCACCATGTCAGTAGATCAGATGAAGGATCTATGTAGGAATAGAGAGTGGAGGGTTCCCAGGAGTAGGGTTAGGGAAGTCTTGCTGATTTCATTAAGTACCAGTTTGAGACACTGAGTGAAAGGGAGAGGCTGTGGTAAATCCATTGGAGAGAACCATGTTAGGAACCCAGGAGGAGATCGCTGTGGAGTCTCAGGCTCTTGTGTCTCCTTTGCATAGATCTATCCCAGACACATGCCTAGTGTGTTCCCGAATGTACTTTCCAGATGTTCCCCAGATACACTCCCACCATTAGTTTCTAGAATGCTTCAGGTGTGTATGCCACCTCAAATTTCTAGGGTACAACTGTCACCTATTGCAGGTGTAAATCCCTTGGGTGGGTTGAGCCTAGTAGAGACCATGATCTTGCAGTTGGCTCTCCAGAAAGCTATAGCTGAGCAAGCGAAGAAGTCCAGGGAGTTTGACAGGGAGAAGTTGAGGCTAACTCAGCAAGAACAAGAGTAGTGTAGGCCGGAGAGACAGGAGGAGAGGGAAAAGAAAGGGTATGAGAGCTGGAGAGGGAAAAGATAGCCCTTGAGAGAGAGTACCTTAGAATGGCAGCCATGACAACTCCCTCTGGGATAAGTGACTCTGCCTCAGGTTCAGGCCTCTTGTTGCCAAGATTCCAAGAGATCTTGTGCACGTGTATGTGGAAGGTCAGATGTATTAAAATGGTTTGTGATCTTTGAGGTCACTTTTAAGGTGTAGGTCTTGAAAGATGTGTCTAAGTCAGCTGTCTTAATGGGGCGCTAGCCATTAAAGGAAAAAGACGTCATTCGAAAGGATGACTGTGGAAGACCAGATGGTCTATGAGCGAATGAAGGAAGCTCTGATTCAGAGGTTTGGGTTGACGCCAGCTCATACCTTTAAAAGGTTCAAGGACTGCAAGAGTGCGGATGGTGTTCTATTTGAGACCTGGATTCATGGAGTGAGTGGGTGAGAGGGACACAGGCCAAGGATTTTCAGTCCCTCAACCAGTTGATGGTAACAGAGTGACTCAAGAGGAAGTGCTGTACCCCACTTATGCAATACCTGTCAGATCTGACAGAGACTGATCCAGGGAAGCTTGCAGTGCTGGCTGGCAAGCGCTTACCTAGCATGGTGAACAAGGGTCTGGGACAGCATGCTTCTTAGCCAGAGGAGTAGAAGAGTTCTCCTCAGTCTGGTGCCAAACCTGAGGGTGAGGACCAGAACAATTCCCATGGGACCTCAGGAGGACCCAGGGAAAATGGTAATGGAGTGACCAGGAAGTAGCATCATGGAAAGGGAGATCAGGAAGGTTCTTCCAAGTCCAAGCTGGTGTAGTGCTACAAGTGCCACCAGGTGGGACGTTTTAAGAGAGATTGTCAGGTGTAAGACCCTGTACAAGTTACACTTGTGATATCAAGTATGCTTTGCGTGGGCTAAAGGACCCAAGGAGGTCCTGTTGCGCTCACCGTAGTGACTATGGGGAGGAACCCAGATGCTCTAAAGCATATTGAACCTAGAACAATGGGGTATGTGCCCAAAGTTAGTATCAGTAGGAGGGAAGAGCTTGCCCTGAGTAATATTGCAGCCTTCTGCACAATGGTTGAGAGGACATACTTTAAGCCTGAGAAGAATCCTTCCGTTCCGCGGTGCTGTGCAGCAGACTCCGAGCTCAGGCGGCCTCCATCTTAGGCCCTGCCCAGATCTACTATGGCTGCCAGCCGATCACGGTCCCCACAATCTGGTCTGGGAGGCGAGCAGCAGCAGGCGGCTCTCTGGTAGCAGGCATTAGGCGATGAATCTGC
Organism: Triturus cristatus; assembly: GCF_964204655.1. Classification (NCBI taxonomy): domain Eukaryota; kingdom Metazoa; phylum Chordata; class Amphibia; order Caudata; family Salamandridae; genus Triturus; species Triturus cristatus. The sequence continues at coordinate 205,579,927 of NC_140591.1, read as the reverse complement.
CACCTGCAACTCCAGGATGCCGGCGATAACAGAGGAGTCGTGGAGCGTTAATGAAACTTGTCCGCCATCTTGGCCACGCCTCGGATCTAGCACGAGGCTTATGGTTCCATTGGTGCATAGGAATTTCTTGTTGCCCCAGGTCCATGAAGTGCCCTTGGCAGGGCACTTGAGCATTAGAAAAATCCAGGGTGTTCAACTGGCCAGGGATGTGTAGAGACATACAGGCACATGCATCAAGCAAAATACCGGTCGCAAACGGGCAGATTCTGAGAATCTGACCCTTTGCTCCCGGTATTTTTGCATTTGGGATGCATCATCCCAAATGCAAAAATCGCTATTTAAGGAATCTCTAAATTGGGATTCCTTAAATAGCGATTGCATTTAAGGAATCCCTAATTGAGATTCCTTAAATGCAATGCATTACAGTTTAAAAAATAGCGATTTCGCTATTAGCGTGAGCAAATTACCATGAGGCTGGACCTCATGGTAATTTGCGAAAACTTAGAAAAATGCACTTCTTTGCATTTTTCTAAGTTACATGTTGCCCACACACATGCCCTTAGAGCATGTGTGTATGCAACATTTGTGCAGAGTGAACATACATGGGTGCAATAGGGTGTCATTTTGACACCCTTGCACCATCGAAATTGCGGGAGCAATTTGCGAGTACCTACTGGTACTCGCAAATTGCTCCCGCAATCTCTAATTCATTCCTATGGGCCTGGAGGCCCATAGGAATGAATGGGAAGACATTCCTTAATTGCGAATCGCAATTTGCTAATCGCAATTAAGGAATTTGTGGGAATCGCTATTTCTTTAGCGATTCCTACATGCATAGGGTTTTGCTATTCCTTAATTGCGATTCCTTAATAATCGCTATTAAGGAATCGCAAAACCCTATGATGATGCATGTGCCTGATAGAGCGGTTTTGTAGAATCTGTCCTGCTTGCCAGATGTGTGGTAAATAAAGAGGGGAGACAAAAGCACCATTAGTGCTTCTACTAGTTGTAGGTGTTCCATTTGAGTGAGTAGGAATAGACATTGTTGGTCCACCTTTATCTAACTTGAGTTCACCAAATTATTCACATAAAATACATAATCAAAACAATAAATCACAATACAATTTCAACGTGTACCATTACTAGCAATAAGGACACCTCGAAACAAGATTGTCCAATTGAGGGACAAATTAGCTAATCAGCCTCACTAATTAATTGGCAATTTTTTACTAATTAGTCCAATTAACCAATATTTAAATGCAAGTCAGTTCTCCACAAAAATCCGTTGACGCCCCAACACATTTAATTTTATGGGACATCAAGTTGCAGGAAAGGGAGAATCCTAGCATCATATATTTAACCATTAACAATAAGGAAAAGGCTTGAGACACTAATCTCAGATCTGTTAATGTATTCAACTAGAAAGGTTAGTTAATCAAGCAAGCAAATTAGCATAATAAAGTCATAAGCAAAGGTATAAGCTAGCCCTTTCTAAATGTCAAGCATACTAACATAAGGTCTATCTTAGTCAGAGTCCAAAGCTAAGTCTGGCTGCATCTCTTAACCTCCAACCCTTACTGCTCTGAAGCTAAAAGTAAAATGCATTAAAACTTCTCTCTGTTCCCCAAAAGCATGTCTTTCATAGTGTTTTAGATAGAGAAAGCACACAATTTTCATAGCATGACATTAGGTAAATGGGCAGTAGTGAAATGTTACATGCATAGCAACCAATCAAACTATTAATTTACTTGATCCATTGTAGGAGGCTGGGTTAGTATAGGGTGCACACATATGTAAGGGGAGAGGAGTTGGCCTAACCGTTAGGGCAGTCGACCTCGAATCTGGGGAACTGGGTTCGAGTCTCAGCAATGACTGGGAAAATCACTTAATCTCCCTGTGCCTAACAAAAATGAATGTGTCCTCATGTAATGCAACTGGTGCTATGTAAAGCGCTCTGATACCTGATTCGGGTCAAGTTCGCACTATATAAAACTCTGTACAAAAAAAAGAAGTGTATCATCCTGCACTAATCCAGACAAACCTTATGGTGATTTTAGTGGTCTTCGTGAACCTTAGAAAGCTCTCTAAGTGGTAGCTTTGGAGAACAGCCTTAATCCAGAAGGAGTGTAAAGCAGCTTGTTTTACCAGTACTTTATCTTATGTTATAGGTTAAGTGAAAAAGAACCACACAGTGTAGTTATAAAAGTATGTATTTATTATAAACACAACCTAACACATTGCAATAGCTCCTACCCGGAGATATAACCACAATACAGACAATACTTTGATCACAGAACATGTAAGTAGCACAAATACACAGTGGTCCCCAGGGGGAGACCAAACCATATACTAAAATAGTGGAATGCAAACCATGCACAAAGTCGAGAATGGACCCAGAAGACGTAATGTGTCGGGGTTCCAAGGAACCAGCCACGATGAGTATATAGGAACCCCACAGAGGTCGTGTGCAGAGTGGGAACATGGCCGCGTGCTCAATACAAGTCGACAGGTAAGATGCAGTTGTAGTTTTAAGGAAAAAGGACCCTTCCTAGCGGACCCTGAAGGAACCCTGTGAGAGATGGAATGTTAGATAGTCACCCCACCCATGGATACCCCAGGAACCAGGATACCTACACCAGGGAAGCCAGGTGCATAGGTGTGCAGTGATGTCAGAAACAGCCGTAGAACACAATAGAGGACTTCAGTGTAGATGACGCTGGTGAAGAAGGTGAAAGAGTTCGGTGGAACACAAAGGTGGATTCAAGATGAGAGGTACCTGCAAGCAGAGGGGACAGAGTCTATGCCACTCAGGAGTGACCGTCAGGCACGGAAGATGAATGCCCACCAATGTCGTAATGCAGGAGAGTTGACGATGCCCTTGAAGTTGCAGCTGTGCGGATCAGGCAACGGTGTGGAAGACCGGTAGCCATTCACGAGCTGTCCCATGTGGGATATCAAGAGCCAAGGGGTCAGTGTACGACAGGGGCCCCAACAAGCCTTGGCAATGCAACCAAGGAATGCAACCAAGAAATAGGTGCAGTGTCGGGACCAGCAAGGTCCAAGTGACTTCCCATGAGCAGGTAAATCAGAGCAGGCCTGAGCAAGCAGGGGAGCCAGAGAAGAGCCTCAAGAGGACCCTAGGGCCAAAGGCACAGGAGTCGCAAGAGGACCTCGAGCAGCTCACCAAAGTATGAAGACCCACAGTGCATACAATGTGGTGCAGGTGAAGACCTTGGATGCAAGAGATGCTTGAGGCTGGAGCTTCTTGTAGTCCGAAGATCTCTAGTGAAGAGAGTCAACAAGCCTTGGCAACCGCAAGTCGACCTGGTGCACAGGGGTACTGCTCCAACTGTTCCGACGAGGGATACTGGCTTCAAACTTGCTGTGAAGACAGTGCAGGCCACGAGGGAGTTGAAGAACTACCACCTTTGGAGTCTGTAGGAGCTCAGGAACAGAAGACTGGTCAGCTTTGTTGCAGTGCCTGTAGGAGCAGGGGAGTGACTCCTTCACTTCAAGGGATATTCCTTAAGGTGTCTTGGAAGTCCACAGGCCTTGCGAAGAACCTGTAAGGAGCAGAGGCACAGACGTTGCAGACATCCGGCTGGATGACGAGACCAGAAGCAGCAGGAGTCTTTCCAGTTGCAGTCTCGGTTCTCAAAGCGAAGTCCAGAGAAGTCCAAAGTGCTCAGACGGTTGAACTTAAAGTGGTTTCGGACCTCAATCTTGTCCCACAATGAGTCTAGGGACCCACCCACAGGTAAGCCCTGAAGTACCCTAAGGAAAGGTTTGGGACGATTCAGGGGTCCCTCCCGGAGATGGGGCTGAACAGTGGGGAGAACACTCCTATCTCCTTTGTCCAGTTTCGCACCAGAGCAGAAGCCAACGGCTCCCTGAAATGGTTTCAACTTTAGTATGTAAGAAGGTCACCAAATGTGCCCTTCAAAGCAGTCTAGTGACCTGGCAAGTGCCCCATCCCGTCCCAAAACACTCAGTACTGTCTGGGAGGTGGTCACACCTCCCTGTGACAGGAAACCTATTATCCTTACTTCCTCTGCTCAATCTTGGCTTAGCAGCAGGAGGGCAGAATCGTGTCTCTGACCGGCAGAAGCCATAGTTTGCTGTCCGGGTCTAGAAGACTGGTACCGGTAGTAGTGAGAGCCTCCCTGAGGAGCTTTACATTGCATGGAATCATACCTCCAACACCGTACAGTGTTGGGGTATGATTCCAACATGTTTGATACCAAGCACAACAGAGTTAGTTACAGCAAGTTTAGAGATAGCCATTGCATAATGATGCATGGCCATCTCTGTATCATAATGGCTGATGCACTTACAACCCAGGAGAATGGACTCTGAAGGTTGCAGGGCTGCCCTGCTCATGCAGGGGCACCCTCACACTTAGAACCAGGCACCCTGCTTTCAGGCTTGAAAGGCCTGCCTTAGGGGTGACTTATAGGTTTTAAGTGCAGTCATAAGGAATCTTTTTTGTCATAAGTGGTGCTAGCACCAGCTTACACAGGCAGCAATGGCAGGTGTGTAGTCACAATTTGAGTGGTCTCCCATAGGCGGCATAATACATGCTTCAGCCCATGGGGGACCCCTAGTGTACCTATGCCATAGATACCTTAGTACCATATACTAGGGATTTATAAGGGTACACCAGTAGCCAATCTGGAGTGTACCTAAGTACTTACCATGTCCAATTTAGGGGAGAAGCACAGAGACTGGGGTACTGATTAGCAGGATCCCAGTCAGACTAGTCAATAAAACGTAATGACACAAGCAAAAATTGGGGGTGACCATGAAAGCAGATCCTACTTTCCTACACCCCTACTTCCATGTGATTTCCATTGGACAGTATATCTACACATTTTAGTTGCACAGTAGAAAGAAACATGAATGTTTAACTTTCGCGCCATAGGCTACTTCTGCATGTTTTAAAACAGCAAATATAAGCTTGCCTGTTGCAATGTTCTCTTTCTCGACAGGGTGAGCTAGAAGACTGTTACATTTAGAAGCCGATAGAGAAACACCGTGAACTACAGCTGAATTTAAGTGATCTTCTGAAACAGTATGAAAACATGAATGTGCCAGGCATGTGCACACTAATAAATAAGCGCTCTTTTAAATGCTGTGGTATAATGGGGCCTAAGAATGCTAACTAAAACCAATCAAAATGAGTTCTAATATTTTTAAGATGAACATCTGCTTCCGTACTTGCATATCCTTCGCCATTGCCTTAGACTGGAAATATGTGCTGGGAACAGTGGTGGCCGGCACAGCTCACAGGTGGTGAGGTGGGTGCGGGAAGGGGACACACGGGGGGGCGCAATGTAAACAAAATTGTCGGACTCCAGGAACAGGAAGCACAGACCAATCATGTGAGAAGTTGGCCTGGCATATGCTGGTCACTAGTTATAGTGGCCACCTTGCACCAGTCCAATTCGACTCTTATGGTAGATAGGTTTAAGACAACCTTTTAAAGAAAGCTATCCTAGTGGTAGCTGTGGAGAGCAGCCTTCAGGCTAAGTCTCAGAGGAATGTAAAGCAGCTTGTTTTACCTTATAATCTCTTGAATTACCAAATGAGAGGACACCACACAGGTATATATATCAAATATATATATATTTATTTCTAGACACACTCTACTAATCTCTTTATGAGATTAGAAGTCAGGAACATATGCAAATATAAACGTTTCACAATAAGTTAAGCACAAATATGGCTGGGCCCTAGGGGCGTACCAGACCATATACTAAAAAAGAGGTTTAGGAAAGTCGACTTGCAAGGGGACAAGGCCTAGGGCCTGTAGAATCGCTGGGGCTTCACTAATCCACCCAAGGCAGGTAAGTAAACGACCCACGGGAGACGCGTGCAGTGTGAGAACACAGCCGCAGGTTCCCTATTGATTTCAATGGAGCAAGTCACGGTTGGATTTTTAAAGTTTAAGGGTACTTCTAGAGAGTCTACAAGCAAGCCACTTACAAGGTAAGTAGTTCGAGGGCCAACACCCACAGGAGTACCGGAGTGCACGAGTTACCTCACCCAGGGAAGCCGGGTGCATAGGTGTCTTTTGGAGTCGAGTCGCGTCGTCGTTTCCTATGGAAGCCGAAGAAGTTTTGCTGCTTGCGAAGACTGGAGAAGTGTCCGCTGGAATCCAAGGCTGGATTCAAGATGAAAAAGACCTGAAAGCAGAAGGGACAGTGTTTACAGTCACTTGCCAGTGACCCGGGGCCAGGAAGATGGATGCCCACGGAAGTCGGGTGATTTCAGGTGATCAAGGGTGTTTTGACTCTTCAGCCACAAGGTCCAGGAGGCGTCGACGATGACCAGGAGCTGGATTTGGAGTGTCTCACAAAGTCTGCAGCTTACTGAGGTGTTGGCAACCGGATTGGAGCCAACAAGCTTTGGCAACAGCAAGTCTCGTGGAAATCGAAGAAAGTCAGCAGTGCAGACCAGCAAGGTCTGAGGGACTCACCCAGCGAAGGTAAGTCAGGGCAGGCCTGGAGCAACCAGGGGAGTCCTTTGGTTCCATGAGAAAGTCTTCAGGGGACCCACAAGCCAGCCGGCAAGGGATTGCGAAGACGCCTCATGAGGATTCGCTTCACAGGAGCCCACGGTCACTCGGGACAAGGTAGGTCTTTGATTTTCAAGGGAAATCCTGCTGGAGGCTTGGACCACATGTGGTCCATTACACAAGTTCGTAGAATGTCGTGAAGGGGTTGCACTCGACAATAGTGCACGGTACCCGGGTATTGCTGTTCCTCGTCACTCGTGGGGTCCACTCGCCTCAGCTCTGCTGAGGACTTGTAATGACAAACCTTAGATCTCCCCTGGACCAAGGAATGTACCGTCACTTTCCCAGGGAGAGAATATCAGTTCCAAACTTATGGAATATAACATATACACAGCACTTCCTAAGGTGGGCAAACTTTCAACACTCCCCCAAAGGCAAGGCAAGAAAACCATATATACACATACTTTGCACATCACTTGCCAGGATTGGATGAGACCAACTTCCTATAACACAATTACCTGCTAGAAGGGAATTCACCCATCCTTCTACAACAGAATACTTGGCCAAGAAGAGTCCACACCTCCTGCTACAAGGAAAAGACGAATTGGTATATCTGGGATGTATTTATTTGTAAATAGCACCACACAGTAAGCCAAATGCACCTAACATAGCAGACTCTAACATATCAATAATATGATTGAACATACAATCAAGGCAAATATATATATATATGTAGAAATATATATATGTATGGATATAAGAATCAGAAAATAAGAAGGAAAGGAAAGAATCAGTTAAGAATCAAGAGACAGTTAGTAGCAGAGACACCTCACCTAATGCTCCATCATTTCACCCCACTTTGTTCAAGGGGAGTCCATTGCTTGAACCGGGCGAAAGCTCAGAGGTGACACCACTTTTTCTGTGACAACACGTCTGCTCCACGGATGAACTTCCACCAAGCCAGTGTAGACTACCCTTTTTAATACACATTCAAAACACAGCGAAGCTTCTAGCAAGCCACGCCCCCTAGTTCTTATGAGAGCCCGTACCAGCTTGCTTCAAGGTCAGAGCAATGGTTGATCAGGCCCTTGCTATGACTAAAAGTCAAACCATGTACATTCCTCTGATAAGAACCAGTTCTCTCTAGTCAGTAAAATGTGAAAAACAGGAGGAAAGAGCAGACCATGCCCTACCCACTTTGCAGCTTCGTGCAGCTTCGTGCAGCTTTGTGCAGGCACAGAAAATGGCTTCAGAGTTAGTTAAGCCATGCACACAAAGGCCCAAAGCAGGATGGAATTGCACCTATAATTCTCATCCACACAATTTACAAGCACCACTGTGCACACAGAAAAGTTTGAAGCAAGGTAAAGTCAGAAGGCAGAATGACATTAGACCACGTCAAAGCCAATAGGTCAAAGTCATAATTCACCTAACCCAAATAACATTATACACTTAATCCCTCAGTATACAACATTGAGCACATGTGTGCACCACCACCCACAACACTGCACCTCAACATCCCATACATTCTATTCTTGGAAAGACTATTCCACTAAAAGGCAGAAGAAAAGCAGGCATATGCAAACCCATCCTACATTAAGGCTAAGGTAACATAACACACTTAAGTCAGTACAGAATGGTGGTGGTTGAGGGTCATCATAGGGTGTCAGACCACAAAAGTGGCTGATTCACTACATTGCACCCCATGACCCTTGATCATCACCATTCACATATGTCATGAAGCACTGCATCTCTTAACTGAATCATTGCAAAGCAAATAGCAACCGTATATCATAACTGAAAAACAAAACTATCATTGAAGCACTGCCTATCTCAATTGAAAGCAAAACCATTTAAAACCAGTTTCTAAAGTAAAAGTCACAACTACTAAAAAGCACATGTTGAAACAGCAACTCATGTGTTGAAGCGGCTATACAAAAAAACATAATTCAAAACAAATCATGACTAAAAAGCAACTATGATCGAAATGCTCCATTGCAAACCTGAAAAACTCATCAAAAGTATATGATAATCACTTTAGAGCAAATAAAGTCTGCATTCTCAAAATACATGCAGAAGCAATAACTCAGGTGCATCTAGAAATAGCTCATAGATAACTTGATACATGTTGAATTGATACACAAAATAAATGAATCAAGCTTTTGAATGCTCCTAATGCCTCTAATGGTTAAACTGGAAACTCTACTGCCAAACTCATATATTGTAGCAACAGCTACAGGTTATTACTCTTCAGACTCTAACTCAGAAAATATCTAGTCTGATTGCAGCAAAGCGTCTCTATAGGTCTTCATCCCTAAAAACAAAAACAGTCCTTCTGTGTGAATAAACACACAGCCATCTCCCATCGCATCTGAACTTTACGTTGATAAAACAGTTCTGGCAAAGCACATCCTGTAGTTCCCTCTTTTGTCTTTTCTTTACATTTACTTGTACATAAGGAGTTCCCTGTGTGAAAGACACACACCCTTCATGCATGTAAAGTTGGCCTCACATGAGGGAAACAGTTCCACACTTTGCCGATCCCTCTTTGCTTGGAAAGAAGCAGTCCATCATGCTCTCCGGTATATATCTGCATCTGTATCTCCTTGACAAGGGAGGACCCCATCCAGTCTGGTCACCCACAGGCATCAGCCGCCACCGTCTGGTCTGGGAATCACTCCAGGCTTGGGGGGGAGGAGGGAGGGGGGAGGGAGGGGGGAGGGGGGGAGAGGGAGGGCCCCACTCACACGGGAGAAGGGAGTCCCACTCACACGCGGAGAACTGGGCGAATCTGAAAAAGAAACAAGCATCACTCTTCTTGCAGAAAACATTTTTCAAAAGTACACTTCTTGCATTTCTAAAAATACAATATTTTCATTTCTGTCCTCTAGCTCTGGGGAATTATCAAAGAATTCTATCAACGCTGTAGCCTCTGAATTCTTGGTAAAATCTCTCTTTTTCTATACACAGCAAGAAGGGCTGGGGCAGTCTCCTTCTCTCACTTCTCTCACTGCACCCCTCACAAATCTCTGCGGACACCAAATGGCCCCTCGCCAAACATAATAAGCAGAGACTTCTCTGCTGTCTCTAGCTCGCACCTTATCTCCTTCAAGGCCAAGTGCCTTGTGCTCCTGCCAACTTTCGTCTGCTCCTATCTGCTCTGCGACTCTCCTCATGGGGGGGGGGAGAACCTGCGCCTTTGCAAGCCTCCCAGACATCTATCTCCAAGAAGCTGTCTCTGCCTACCGGGGAGAGGAGCTGGGATGACCGCTCCCGTAGGAATTCCTCCTCAGACTTCACAGAAAGCCTGAGCTCTTCTCAACGGTGCTGGATGATCTCATTGCAAGCCTCCCAAACATCAATCTTAAAGACGCTTTCAAATGAAGCACCAACAGTGTATTTCATTTCTTCCCGTGTGCCAGATTTCTACGTAACAACTCTTTACATGTCTGAGAGGAAAAACAGCTTTAACCTCTCCTGACCTCCAGCAAGACTTCACATTCTTTAATCTGAAAATGCTCCCCCATTCTGTCTAACTAATTCAAGCAAATTCTTAACTGTCATTAGTCTATCACCTCATGAAGATAAAAAATAAAACTAAACTGCTCTTGACATATCAAAAAGAAAAAAGCATTGGCAATATCAAAAGTCACATATCAAGTCCCATGCTACTTCTGTAACAATATCTGGGACAGCATCAGTCAAAGAAGGTATATATTTGTCCATTTCGCAATAATCAACTGTCATGTGCCAAGAATTGTCACCACCTCAATCTGTCAAGCCCTGAATGATCTCACTGATCCCTTCACGCCCATCTGGCATTCTGTACTGTTTCAAATGAATTTCCTTTGTAACATGGGGCACCTTCACTTGAAAATCTTGTGTTTCAAACTCCACCTCAGGACCTACTATTAAATCCTGTGCAAACTGTTTTCCTGTCTGTACATGCCACTTAACAACCATTGCAATCCCCCATAGGCAAACCACATTTTCTCTAACGCTGTTCTGTCCACAATCTTTTGGTGCCAGAAAGCACAGAATCATCTGCATTCGTCCAGCATCTGAATTTAAAAGTAACCTTTCATTTCCCTGCACTTTCCTGTAATCATTGTACACAATCCTGTGCAAACTGTTTTCCTGTCTGTACATGCCACTTAACAACCATTGCAATCCCCCATAGGCAAACCACATTTTCTCTAACGCTGTTCTGTCCACAATCTTTTGGTGCCAGAAAGCACAGAATCATCTGCATTTGTCCAGCATCTGAATTTAAAAGTAACCTTTCATTTCCCTGCACTTTCCTGTAATCATTGTACACAATCCTGTGCAAACTGTTTTCCTGTCTGTACATGCCACTTAACAACCATTGCAATCTCCCATAGGCAAACCACATTTTCTCTAACGCTGTTCTGTCCACAATCTTTTGGTGCCAGAAAGCACAGAATCATCTGCATTTGTCCAGCATCTGAATTTAAAAGTAACCTTTCATTTCCCTGCACTTTCCTGTAATCATTGTACACAATCTGCTGTTCACATCCAAAATCATATTGTTGCATTTCTCTTTCGAAGCAAAATGTATCATTCACTGTCATGTCTAATTTATGTCCACAACCGGTGATCGTTAAGCCTAAAACATTAGTGTTATATCCTGAGTTTTACTTAATTGTAATTAGCCTAGGTCTTCCTAGCTGCTCAGCCAGAGTGAGAGATGGTAACGGAATGTTGGTGTGACTGTGATGAATGGAATGCCTGGGTGCCTGTGTGGGTGAGTGATGACAGTTGGAGATGGGCTGAGCAGCTAGGCAGGCTGCTCCTGGTGGGGCTGTTACATGGGCTGACATAGAGGCTGTAACAAGGGCCTAAGATAGGCTAATGATGAAGCTGGTACGTGGCTGAACCTTGTCTGAAGTGATCTGGAACTGGTACAATAAAGAAGGCTTTGAAACCTACAACATGGCTACAAGTGTCATCTTGTACAGATCACAACATATTTATTTTTGGCGACGAGCGGGCCTGGACCCAAGCGTACTTAAGGACTGAACAGAAACCAAGGAACCACAAAGAAACTGTGAGAACCAGCGCAACTACAAAGAAACTGTGAGAACCAGCGCAACTACAAAGGAAAAAAAGAAATGTACATGTAACAGTATGGAGTAAAAGGCAAGCCGGCCCCACCAGTGTCCAGTCATCGGACGGCCCCAATCTGTGACCTGCCTGATCTTACTCCATGGACTTGACCAAAGGTATGGTTTGTATGTTAGGGTGTGAAATGACTGCTTGTCACCCTACCACTTCCTTTTAAATCTGTCGTATGGATGTATCCGGTGGCTGTTCAAGATGTGAGTTGTGGTCCAACTCAGTGAAGTAAAGGAGAGTGGCTGTTCTAAGATGTGAGTTGTGGTCCAACTCAGTGAATTATTCACAGGTGCCACTCAGGAGAGGTGTGGTGCTGCTAGAGACTAGCGTTTTGGTTTTAAGTAGTGCACTATTAAGGACTGTTTACAAAGGGGATATGGATTTGATCCTCTACATATCTACAATCTGGATTGAAGTTTGCGGCATACATTTGTAGTGTACTGCGTGGGACATGTTTTCCAGTTTGTATCGCAGCTGTGAAATCCACAAGCGAAGTGACATTTGTCATTCTACTCAATGCGTGCTTTGGAGTGATGGTGTATTTCAACCTGCGCACATACACACATGAAGCTGTATAGATGTCATTTACATGAACCTTTTGTTGCTGGTTTCGAGTTGAGAGATATTACTTCTCTGACAGTTTCATGTGGATTCTCATGGACGTTTCTTTTTGGTGCCATTCTCTGGCGGTGTTTGACGAGCTACACGGGAGCAAGTAGAGGTGAGACATGATTTGTCTATCATTTTTAGTCTTGGATGAGACCCGTGATAAATGGTGTCAACTAACTGCCATTTTCAAATTTAAATGCACGCGCTTACCTGGTCTTCCATTATTGTCGCGTGCAGATTTCTCTTCGATGGACTTCTACGTCGATGACAGAATCTTCACAGCTCCGGCGTTGCTTACAGACGATGGATGCACGTTGGGACCGTGAGCCACTCCGCACAACGTAAAGAGCGTGCCGCCATCTTGGGGTTGACACATTCGGATTAGGTCTTCTGACGTGATACCAGCTACGTTGTTTCCGTCCTAACTAATAAAGTTTTTTTTTGGTCATCGTGGAGTACGGGAGGACAATGTGCGGTACGGTGGTGCATCACAAGTGTGGAAAGTTGTGTTTGAGGTTCGGCAGCACATGTTGAAGTGTCTTCCACGAAGTTATGATCTCGGGTTGCAAGCTTATTCATCGATGTTGGTGGAAGGATGGTCAAGTTCACGTCGTCTCCACTACGAGGTCAGACAGTGTCTCTACAACGAGGTCAGACAGTGTCTTGGAACTTTGTTTATGCCTGTAAGCTACTAAAGTAGAAGATACTTCTCAATACCATATAACTCTGATGGAGTGGAAACGTGTTATCAGAAGGAGTCCAGCAGCTATGGTGTTACACTGGGTGGTTGGTCAAGGGATCAATGATGTGTTTTGTTTCTTTAGTTTTAGTGCGGTTAGTCGTAGCTTATGAGTGTCATAATAACATATGAGAAAATTTCAAAGCTGTGTAACAAGAACATTATGTCTTGTTTAGCTCTCGGGTGAGAGGTCGCTCACCGGCGTTGGGCATAGTTTTTTTGATGCGTTACAGTGTTCATTTTCTGTCGTGATGCCACAGTGGTTTTAGGCTGTTGTTAGATGGGACGTCTTAGTCTCATGGTGGTTGGTCATCACAGTGTATCCCTTAGAAGAAGGGATGAGTTTGGGTTTTAGTCCTAGTAAGTGACCTCTACATAGGGGTAGGTATATGGATTATTTTCTTTATACCAGTGGTTCTAATTCCTAGTGTATGTACAAGGGTACATTGTATTTGTATACCACAGTTTCTCTTACATGAGGGTGATTGTGGTCTTGGTGGTTGGTTTGTGTTGTTGTCCTGTGTAAGTCGCCCTGCGCTTCAGATGTTGTATGTGTGTAAGTCGTCTTGCGCGTCACATGTTGTCCTGTGTAAGTCGCCCTGCGCTTCAGATGTTGTATGTGTGTAAATCGTCTTGCGCGTCACATGTTGTCCTGTGTAAGTCGCCCTGCGCTTCAGGTGTGGTTGTGTGTAAGTCGCCTGCGCCTCACTGTTGTGTACCCTCTATGTGGTCCATATTGTGGTACACGTGTATTTGTAGTGTCGGTTCACCCTTGATGTCTGTTTATGGCCTCGGGTGTTTGTCGTGGTGTGTTCACCGTTCACTACGTGTATTTTGTATGTTCAAGGGAAAGAAGGAGGGGGTCACTGCTAGTTAGACAGTGTTAAGTCTTCCCCAAAGTATGCAGTGTTAAGTGCGTTGTAAATTGGTATAATACTCTTCATGAGGGAGGATGAGTAATGTTGATGCATGTTATATTATGATATGTCGTTTTTGCCTATCTTCTTTTTAATTTGCTTTGTTCTTGCTTTAGTGGTGTTTTACTTTTGGTTGCATCTTTGAGTTATGGACATTACGGTTTATTTTGTGTATAGCTCTTTGCTGTAGTAATGTAAACTTTGTTTTCATTTTAAAAGGAAAGGGATAATGTTATATCCTGAGTTTTACTTAATTGTAATTAGCCTAGGTCTTCCTAGCTGCTCAGCCAGAGTGAGAGATGGTAACGGAATGTTGGTGTGACTGTGATGAATGGAATGCCTGGGTGCCTGTGTGTGTGAGTGATGACAGTTGGAGATGGGCTGAGCAGCTAGGCAGGCTGCTCCTGGTGGGGCTGTTACATGGGCTGACATAGAGGCTGTAACAAGGGCCTAAGATAGGCTAATGATAAAGCTGGTATGTGGCTGAACCTTGTCTGAAGTGATCTGGAACTGGTACAATAAAGAAGGCTTTGAAACCTACAACATGGCTACAAGTGTCATCTTGTACAGATCACAACATATTTGTTAAAAAAGGGGGTAGTTCCTTTGGAGAACCAGTATGTGTGGAGAAGGTGTGTGGTAATGCGGTCATGGTTCGTGGAGGACATTGGTGGAACCTTGCAAAAGTTGTCAAAGTTCACTCTGCAGGAGTTAATTGCAATGATTCCAGTAATACTGAGTTTACGGAAGATTCTCCTATTCATCCAGCTGTTGTATCCACAGGATCTGTTTTAGTCTGTTTACTTTCATGCACATTCCTTTCTGGCTGAAAAACCTCTTTAGAATAATTAATTTAAACTGTCTGTGTAGCTCGTAGTCTGACTGCATTCTCTGTTACATTTATCATATCTGAATAATTTTGGCTGGTCAAAGTAAACGGCTTCAGAGCCTGGTACACGTTTGATTCTGTCTTCAAAGATATATTGTCAAACTGGGCATCAACCAACTCTGTTTTCAACTCACTACGTTCTTTTTGCAAATGCCCACATGTTTGATGCATATTAACCAACACATTTAAAATAACACCGCTGTCTCTGTCTAAAATGTCATTAATCTCCTGCTGATTAACACCCTTCATTGCAACTCCGGAGTCTGGAATCTCAAGGGAGTCCCACGCATCAGGAGTATGCTCTGACATCTTACATTCACTTTGCAACTGAAAACATTTGATATGCATTCCTTAACAAACACTTGAAAGGGATCCAGCCCTTTCTGCCTAACGTAGCAAGCTATTTATAAGCACTTTTTACAAAACACACGTAAACACACACACACACACCAATTCTAACTCAACACAATTAGCTCACTTCACGAGCCAGCACATCAGATGGGCTACCCCCATGCAAATAAATCAATTGATATCTAAGAGTCTGCTTTCAATTTCTAAAAAACATATGTCTTCCCCTTTTAAATCAATGTTCAGATCCTGCAACCGACTACGCCAAAAATGTAATGACAAACCTTAGATCTCCCCTGGACCAAGGAATGTACCGTCACTTTCCCAGGGAGAGAATATCAGTTCCAAACTTATGGAATATAACATATACACAGCACTTCCTAAGGTGGGCAAACTTTCAACACTCCCCCAAAGGCAAGGCAAGAAAACAATATATACACAGACTTTGCACATCACTTGCCAGGATTAGATTAGACCAACTTCCTATAACACAATTACCTGCTAGAAGGGAATTCACCCATCCTTCTACAACAGAATACTTGGCCAAGAAGAGTCCACACCTCCTGCTACAAGGAAAAGACGAATTGGTATATCTGGGATGTATTTATTTGTAAATAGCACCACACAGTAAGCCAAATGCACCTAACATAGCAGACTCTAACATATCAATAATATGATTGAACATACAATCAAGGCAAATATATATATATGTAGAAATATATATATGTATGGATATAAGAATCAGAAAATAAGAAGGAAAGGAAAGAATCAGTAAAGAATCAAGAGACAGTTAGTAGCAGAGACACCTCACCTAATGCTCCATCATTTCACCCCACTTTGTTCAAGGGGAGTCCATTGCTTGAACCGGGCGAAAGCTCAGAGGTGATACCACTTTTTCCGTGACAACACATCTGCTCCACGGATAAACTTCAACCAAGCCAGTGTAGACTCCCCTATTTAATACACATTCAAAACACAGCGGAGCTTCTAGCAAGCCACGCCCCCTAGTTCTCATGAGAGCCCGTACCAGCTTGCTTCAAGGTCAGAGCAATGGTTGATCAGGCCCTTGCTATGACTAAAAGTCAAATCATGTACATTCCTCTGATAAGAACCAGTTCTCTCTAGTCAGTAAAATGCGAAAAACAGGAGGAAAGAGCAGACCATGCCCTCCCCACTTTGCAGCTTCGTGCAGGCACAGAAATTGGCTTCAGAGTTAGTTAAGCCATGCACACAAATGCCCAAAGCAGGATGGAATTGCACCTATAATTCTCATCCACACAACTTACAAGCACCACTGTGCACACAGAAAAGTTTGAAGCAAGGTAAAGTCAGAAGGCAGAATGACATTAGACCACGTCAAAGCCAATAGGTCAAAGTCATAATTCACCTAACCCAAATAACATTATACACTTAATCCCTCAGTATACAACATTGAGCACATGTGTGCACCACCACCCACAACACTGCACCTCAACATCCCATACCTTCTATTCTTGGAAAGACTATTCCACTAAAAGGCAGAAGAAAAGCAGGCATATGCAAACCCATCCTACATTAAGGCTAAGGTAACATAACACACTTAAGTCAGTACAGAATGGTGGTGGTTGAGGGTCATTATAGGGTGTCAGACCACAAAAGTGGCTGATTCACTACAGGACTCACAATGGCCGTCGAGAACTCAGGAAATCCACTTCCGGGGCTGCAGAGACTTCGGACTCCGGCGGGAGTGGGAAAGTTTGCGACCGTTGATTCAATTTTTTGGTGCCTCCTTGACTCCAAAGGAGATTCTTCCATCCTCCAAAGGTAGTGGAACGTCGAAGGTCCAGGATACTTCTTGTAGAGCGTCGTCCAGGGATATCTAACTTGCAATGGCAAGGGTTCCCTGACTTATACTAAAGGAAGGGGTGGGACTAGCTCTATGACCACTCCTCTGGGAGGGCCAGGGGAGTGGGTGGCTACACCCACTTCCCTTTGTCCAGTTTCGCGCCAGAGCAGGGGCAGGTAGCCCCTGAACCAATTTGAGCTGGCATATGCACAGAGGAGCCTACTGCTCCCCCAGTGCAGGACTTCAAAGCACTCTAAGAGTGCACCCACCCAGCCCCAATACACTAAATCCTGTCTGGAAGGTGGTGACACCTCCCTGTGACAGGATGCCTATTGTTGGGCCTCCTCCACTGCGAGTTTCAGTCAGCAGCAGGAGGGCAGCCCAGTGTCTGTGCTGGTGGCATCCATTTTTTGATGCCAGGGCTCTTTCAGATTTCTACCGTGTTTCCACAGTAGGTACAAGTCTTCCCCTCTAGAAGGGTGGGATCATACTCCCACACCAGTTACTGGTGTGGGGGTATGATTCCAAGTTGTTTGACACCAAACACGACATGTTTTGATGCAGTCATTCCAAAGTTAGCATTTACCGCTAGGTTATAATGCACTTAAGAGTATATGGTTTAACCGCATCCACAAACGGCCACAGAGAATAGACTCTGCCAGCTTCAGAGGGGCCCTGCTCAGGCAGAGGCACCCCCTCACATTGTAAACCAAGCACCCTGCCCTCAGGATTGATAGGGCCTGCCTTAGGGGTGACTGATAGGTTTAAATGTGTGTACAAGGTGAGATATAGGAACCTATACCTCAGTGAGGAGTGCTAACACTACCTCACCCAGGCTGCAGTAGCAGGCCTTTGGTGTCAGATTTAGTCTGCTTCCCAGGGGTGGCATAATACATGCTTCAGCCCCTGGTAGGCCTGTGAAGTACCTATGCCCTTGGTACCTAAGGTACCATAAACTAGGGGCTCATAAGGTACCACAGTATCCAATCACTAGTGCATCTAATATGCACTCCAAGTCTTTTAAGGGAGTAAGCAGATAGGCTGGGGTCCTGGATAGCAGGATCCCAGCCAGACTAGTCAAAAACGATTCAAACACCAGAAACAAAGTGGGGGCAACCATGTAGTCAGATTCCACTCTCCTACAAATCACAACACTACAATGCAGCATTGTGATTGGTAAGCACCCAGGCTCCCCTGACCAATCGCAATGCTGCAATGCAGCGTTGTGATTAGTCTGAGCATTGTGGTTCGACGCTCAGCCAGGGAATATGGGCCTGGGCATGTTTTCCATGCAGGCTGTAATGCAGCCTGTGTGGAGAACAGGGAAAGTGTGCATGACTGTTTGGCTGGTCCAGAGGGCTGGCCAAACAGTCATGTGCACTTAGTAGTGGGCAAACCACTCCTACCCTGCCCTGCTCCGAGAGCAGAGCAGCCCTCCACCCTCCCGCTTGCAAAGCAGCAGAGAAACATCATTTTATGTTTCCTTTATTTGCACTTCTTAAAAGCAGTGGGGTGACGCTCCTCGTCCATAGTGGAAGAGCCGCGACTGCTTGGGAATAAAGGGCACATGTTATTGAGAAAGGAATACTACCAGCCTGTCTCAAAACTAGCAGAAGGGAACCAATCTAAAGGCTCTAATTTCCAAGTATGTAACTCCATGTGGTTAATGGAGAGGCAGAAACACCTTGAAGTGTGAGCCTCGAAATAGATTCTATGGAAAGTCTTGTTTTGTAATCCTAACCTTTGGATGCCCCAATATGGTTATTGGCATACCTTGGAGTGAGTTTTAGCTTATACACACTTTCTCTTTTCTATCCTTCATCACACCCTGCTCATCTATAGGTTTTATGATACCTCTTTTCTTTCAACTAAAAAATCCCCAAGCTGTTCCCTCTCAGAGAGGGGGTTGTAGCCCACACTGTCACTAGTTTGGCAATGTGCAGTGGTTACCCTATGATGAAGCATGGGAGTTAGTCTACCATGTCTACCGTCCTGTAAAAGGGACACCCGAGAATTCTTCCATATGTAATGAGACCCAGGGGGCCATTTTGTGTTTTCTTAATGAGACTATGTTCCAGGAGAGGGACAAAGCACAAGAAGAATCGCTAATGAATAAAAAGCAAGCAAATGAGAGTGACAATAAAGCCAACCAGTGGTAAGCAATATAAGCTGACAACAGGTCTTTCCTCAACCGATGTCTGCTAGAAGCAACTTAAAAGTGGACAGTTAACTAACTTCCTTTTTTTAAGCACTCTAGGGTGAGAACACAAGCATATATACCAACAGATTTGATTCATACAAAAGACTGATTTTTTTAAGCCAATAATGGCTTTATTTTAGCTGTCTCCTGTATAAAATTGCCTCTACTTCAATACATGTCAATGGGGAAAATACATCCCCCAATATCATAGCTGCCAGGTTTCCAGATTGCTTATGTGTGACGTTTTCTTAGTTTCAGAGTACTTACGAGTGACATTCAATGACCAAATGTGTGACACTTAAAGTGATACTTTCTTGCGAGCAAAACCAAGCAATGAAGTCCATGAAACCCGATAACAATCGGAAATTACACTTATTTGAGAAATAAGAAGCTCTAAACAAATCTTAAAACTTCTGCATAGTACCTGAAATGGTAGGGCACTAATCTACTATACTCCTTCCCAAAAAATATTCCACCAAAATGCACCTACTTGCACAATCTCCTCACATCCTACATGATTTTGCACCTCCTCTGACCACAGAGCTATTTGCAGTACCATGGACAAATTATGACTTTGCTGTCTCCGAACAGTGCAAAATTGCCAGGCCATGTTTCACTACATAAACACCTTTCATCACGACTTAGATTTGAAATCCAACTCTTTCTGCTTTGTATACAGCACAACATTACATGATATCTCTCCAACCACAGTGACAGACATTACTGACTCTCTTCTTGCTTGCACCACCTGTAACTGGCCACTGGCCAATTATGCTGGGAAAAAGCTACCTCGGGCTGACACTGTAGTAAAGTCTCAACTAAGCTTCAGTGTGGACTCACACTGCTAACAGCTGTTTTGCTCACTTAGTGCTCTGCTGTTCAGACAGTGCTGTGCTGGAGTCATTTTCTCCAGAGACCTCAGCGCTCTGACCTGGGGTCCCTGCTCAGGCAGATGATGCTCTCTGGTGTAAAGGTTGCAGTAAGACTGTGAGCTGTCCATGAAATTCTCCAGCCTAAGTCGTGCCTTTTCAAGACAACGCTCACCATGACTGAACACAAAGCTGTAGCCTGGCCGCCCCAACCGCCCCCTTACATGGGGCCCAGGGCTTCATAGGCATCGACTCGTGGGGGTTTGGCAGGACTGCAACAAAGCTTCCTCCCACCTGGCGCTAGTCACCATGCCTGATCTCTTCAGTCTGTGCTAGCCCTGCCAAAAAGGCTGGGGTCCCACCACATGAATCAGAGGCTCAAGCCCCACTCACTTGTGAAGGGTGCTGAAAAAACAGAAAAAAAGTTTTACTCATCACTTTGTCATGTGTCCCGTGCAGGCCCTTAATCGTTTTCCCTATGTTAGCATGAGCACGTTGCATAATGCCCTCTGCTTTGCACACGTTACTATAGAAACGTATTTTGCTTTGTGATATACTGTACTTTCACACAGACCCTTCCGTTATTTTTTCGCGTTCTGTTCTTTCCTGGGATTTAGTCTGCACACTGTAGACAAGGTCAAGCAACAATGCCCCTTGTTATTTTGTTCTGGTCAGGCCTCAGCACCTAGATAAAACACACAAATGCAGCTGTTGTTTGGGAACACGTACTTTGTCATATAGCTATGTGCAGAATAAGTAACAACACATTTGAAAAGGGATCTTTCCAGGGAAGAGATTGTGACAGCACCTGAGATGTAGAACTTTCATCTGTGCATGCTAAGGTATTGGGTCTGCAGCAAACACCCAGAGATCTCTGATACATAATCACTCTGTAGAAGGGTATGGAGTTAGTCTACCCTGTCCTGTATAATGACAGTTCCTTTTATGACTTATGGTCTACTTACTATGCTGACCGTATTTGTGTTAGGCATTTTCGTACTCATTGTTGCACGCATACTGCATACTAGAACACAATAGTTAAAATAAACATTTTCAACTTTTCTCTTTTCTCTGTCTGATCTTATAGTGGACTAGTATGATCGTGAGAGCAAAAGGGGGTGTCCTGCAACCGCAGTCCCTGAGAAGGTTAGGAGTGTTATGTTCTGGGGTGTCTAATCATTTGTTCCTCTGCGAGTGAGTAGGTGGGCCAGTAAGACACTATAGCTAGTCGATCCTGGGCTCACAGGTACTCAGGTGGTAGGATGACTCAGTCTCTGCCTACTAAGGTTCGATGATTCCATGCATAATTCTGTGCCTCTGTAGAATCCCTGCAACATGGTGCTGTCAACGTTTGGTCTTATATTTATTCACATGACCCTTGAGTAGCGCTTCTGCTTGTCCACAATACCCGTGCACCATTTTCCAGAGATGTCCATGGTGGGAGTGCCTCAGTTTGTAGGGATCACCAATTGCAGTAGGATTTTCAAGCTTGAATTTTAAAAAGCTTTGGCACATTTTAGTGCTACCGTTTGAATCCCTTTGTTTGGCTCTGCAGATTGGGATTCCGGCTCATTGCCGTGCGGTGGTTACTTAACATTTGTTGCAGCATGGTGTCCCATATACAGGGTCTCCAGTTGTTTTTGTAGTTATAGCGGATCCTGCGGATTATTTTGAAATGTTTTACTCCTGCGTAACGTGTCCCGCTGTGGATGAGAATGATAATTCTTTCCATGCTTATACAGCTGCTGCTATTCCAGCAGCTTATCGCCCTTATGTGGTTGTTGAAGTTCCTCTTACGGCCTGGGAGTACCAGATTTGGTACAATGATGCCCTACCCCATCCTCTTACTACTGTTCAAATGGACCCCTTAAGTACTGATAGAGCCACTTGGACTGTGTTGGGCGATTTTACTCCATACCCTAATTATATTAATTCCAATTTAGCAGAAGTACGTTTGCTGTATGCTCAGGTTGTTCTTCTTTATAGACAACTTATCCAATTTGTTGCCCATGCCTTTCTCGCGGCTCCACCTGGGGCTGCACCACCTGTGCAGGCTGCGCACGGTGGGGGTCTTGTTATTAGTTCTGTTATCATTAATTCGGTTATGGGCAAACATCCTCAAAATTGTGAGGACTTTCCGTTTTGGATTGCACAGAAAATTGATCAGCTTGATGCTGTTTTTCTTTTCACGGGTCCTGTTGAGAAACATAGGATCCTTACTATTTGCTTACCTAGTGGTCTGATTCCTCCCTTGGCGGACTACAACTCCTATGGCACGGTGTTCGCTCAGCGTATACACTTTGTTATTGCACCCCATCAATGAGTGTTTTACCGAGTGTTCTCAAACAAGTACAGAACGAACATGGGGCAGGTCATGCCCTGGGGATTTGGGGAAGAAGTTGATGGGTATTTTTCTAGTAATGTCTGAAATTAGTCTTTCTAAAATTAAAGGTGAAGCAGCGTTCTTGATGGTTCGTCAACGCCTTTTGGCGGTGGCTGACATTGACCGGGAACGCGAGTTGCAGAATATTATCCATGACGTTTATGCTTCCTTAGGTCGCAATAATTTGGGGGTTAAACCTTCTAATCAGTCTCAAGGTAAGCCCACTCCTGGGAAGGAGGGCAGTCCTATCTTTCCTAAGAAGACATGGGAAAAATCTAAGCAGCAGCAGAAACCTATGTCTCCTTGTGGGTCACCGCCACCTGAAGACTTCTGAACATAGATATGATTTATGTGATAACTCTAAAATTAAAACACCATAGAGGTTCTAGATCCTCATTCTCCTCGTTCCTTACAGGAATCATTGTAGGAAACTGGCTCTATTTATACTACACCAAAATGAGGTATAGTGTGTATAGAGACCAGGTGACCCCAGAGGTAGGCAGAGATTAAAGTTAGATAGAACCTTACTCACTATGTGTGTTAGAGTGGTCGAGCAGTAACGCAGTATCAGAGGACAGGGTTAAGCATTTGAGGTACACACTCAGTCATCAAACAAATTCACACACTCAAGGACTGAACTGTAGACCAATTGATTTTGTATCAAAATATACTGTTGTTTTATTTTTAGAACCAAGCAAGCCTGGCACAGGTAAGCATTAAAAATTATACATTAATAAGTTGCTGATTGTAGAACAGTTTGAAAATGCAATAGGAATTGTACTTTGTTTGATTTACAGGGGATGCAGTAGGTTGCAATACTTAGCAAATACAGTACATTCTAATTTAATTCTAATTCTAATTTAAAACATTTGTAGAGCGCGGCGTACACCTTGCGGTTTCTTGGCGCTGGGGGTTGAATAACTGAGGGAGAAAGACCAGGAAAAGAATGAGATAAGTTTAGGCGGGGAAAGCCTGGCAGAAGAGGAAGGTTTTCAGATCTCTACGGAAGGAGAGGTAGTGGGATGCGGAGCGGAGATGGTCTGGAAGTGAGTTCCAGAGAGTGGGGGCCAGAAATGAGAAGTTAGACCCGCCCCACTTTTTGCGTGAGAAGCGGGGAATCAGGAGAAGAGACTTGGAGGAAGACCGGAGATCTCTTGCGGGGACATAAGGTTTGACTAGTGAGGAGATGAAAGCGGGGGCAGTGCCCTGACGGGCCTGAAAGACCATGCATCCGATCTTAAAGAGGGAGCGTTGTTTCACGGGGAGCCAATGAAGCTCCTTCAGAAGGGGAGTGGAGTGGTGGTAGCGTGGAAGACCGTATACCAACCGAGCCGCCTGGTTCTGGATGGTTTGGAGTCTGCGCAGGCTGTACGCTGGAATGCCATGATAGAGGGCGTTGGCGTAGTCCAAACGCGAAATTACCAGGGCGGCTATGATGATCTTTAGTGCCTGGGGGGAGAAGAAACGGGAGACAGAGCGGATAGTTCGGAGAGTGAGGAAACAGGAGGAAACCACAGAGCTGATTTGTGAGTGAAGAGTGAGCTGATTATTGATTTTGACACCCAGTGTTTTGACAGTGGTAGAGAGGGATGGTGCCGGGCCAAGGGCGGGGGGCCAGAAAAGAGAGTTCCAGGGGCTGGATGAACCACCAGTGAGAACCAACTCGGTTTTGTCCGGGTTCAGTTTAAGATGGTTGTGGTTCATCCAGTCCCTGATAAATGTCATAGTTGACTGGAAATTAGAGACCGAGAGAGAAGAAGGGGATAGATCAAAGATGAGCTGGAGGTCATCCGCGTAGTTGTAGACGGTGACCTCCAGCTGCTGGAGTGCAAAGATAAGAGGGAAGATATAAAGATTAAAAAGTAAAGGGGAGAGAGAAGAGCCCTGGGGAACCCCGCAGGTGACAGGGAGAGGGGTGGAAGTGAAATCGCCTAGTCGAACCGCCTGGGTGCGGTCCCTCAGAAAGGAGGAGAGCCAGATCAAAGCTGATCCCCCGATGCCGGCCGCCTTGACACGGGAAAGTAAGATGGTATGGTCCACCGTGTCAAAGGCGGCGGAGAGATCAAGGAGGACCAGTGCCTGGTGGTGGTTGTCATCCATACCCTTCCTGAGGTTGTCTAGGACTGAGACTACGACCGATTCGGTCGAGTGCCTAGGGCGGAATCCTGCCTGGCGGGAGGCCAACCCCCCATTCGCCTCGACGTGAGCGCTCAGTACCGCGGTGACATGGCGTTCCATCACCTTGCCCAAGAAGGGCAGCAGGGAGATGGGGCGAAAGTTGGCCGAGATGGAGGGGTCCGCGCCAGGTTTCTTCAGGAGGGGCACAATGGTGGCCGCTTTTAGTGCAGGGGTCACAACACCCTGTGCCAAGGAACCGTTGAGGAAAGCAATAGGGGGATCCGGGCAGCTAGAGTAGATTTGCTGCAAAATGCGTGCGGGGCAGACGTCCGCCGGAGACCCCGACTTCACTTTGGGAAGTATCGCCAGAAACGATTCCTGAGTGAGAGGAGGGATGAAAGTAAGAGGACTTTGGACGGTAGGGGGGGAGGGATCAACAAAAGCAGGCGAGGGAAGTGGGATAATAGTCTTGATAGTTGTAATTTTGTCCAGGAAGTAGTTGTTAAGTTGGTCACAAAGAAGCTGGGAAGGAGGGACCTGGGGCGAGGTACGATCTGAGAATGCCAGGTCATTCACAATGCCAAAGATTACCCTGGGTTTGTTGTCAGCAGACGTGATTTTGGTAGAGAAGTAATTGGTTTTTGCGACCAAGATTGCTGATTTATATTCAGCCAGTGACATGAGGAAGAGGGTTTTTGATGAGGGGCTGTAATCTTTCCTCCACTGCCTCTCCGCCATTGACATTGACATGAATAGGCTTTTTCAGTAAATTACAGATAAGTTACTTTTTACGTTACTTTTCTATCTCAGTGCTGGATACCTAGATTCAGCACTGGGACATTTCCTGCAAACAGCTCAGTATATATGTTTTGGTTATTCGTGCGATTTTCAAAGAATATTTTTAGATTTTAAAACTCAAAACTATAAAAAAAATTGTAAGAAAAGTGTCAATGTTATTCTATGGAGGAAAAACAGGTTATCGGTTCAAAGGTAAGTTATCGATTGTGGGAGTTAAGGTTCTGGGGTTAGACTCAGGGGTCCCCCAGAGCCAGTGACGCACTCTTGTTACACCCTCAGCGGCACTAGGGCGGCTGGGTGCAGAGTGTTGAGGCCCAATGTTATCTAATGGGGGATAGGGGGCCTCTGGTTGGTGGCTGCTGACAAGCAGGCCACTGGGTTGTGGGAGCAAGGCTCCTGGAGTTTAGCTCAGGGCAAATGGGTAAACAAAGTTGCACCGAAGGTGCACCCTCAGCAGCACTAGGGCGGCCAGGTGCTGTTCCAAGGTTGGGTGCCATATTGTTTTCAATTGAGAACCTCTGGTTTGCAAAAGCACTGCAGGCAGGGAGACAAAGGACATCTGGGTGCGCTGGGTGCGACCACCACTTCGAGAGGTGAGTTGGGAAGTTAGGGGTTGGTTAGGCACCATCAGTTTGGGCACACAAGACCGTGGGGCGTTGGGTGCAGGGGTGCCTTTTGGGGTCGGATCTTCTTACTAGCTCCGGGTCACGGTTAGGGGGGCCTTCTGGATTTAGGCTGCAGGCGTTGGCTGGAGGCTTGAGGCAGGTCAGGGGTCACCGGATCTCAGTTCAGGATTTCTGGAGTGACCTCCTTGTGGTGTTTGCCCACTTGAGCTCAGGCCGTGGACGGCGGGTGCAGAGGGGGGCGGATTCGCGGTCTCCGGCTGCTGCCAGAGGTTGCTGTTGAACAAATCCGGTGTTCACGGGAGAAGCAGTCTTTGGAAGTGAAGGTAGGCAGATCCGCCGGGGTTTTTGAGGTTGCTGGCTGCAAGACACACCGGGATTTCGCAGGAGCAGGTTCAAGGGAAGACAGGCCGGTAGGGCTGGGGCCAAGTCAGTGGGCGTCTTCCTCTTGTTAGCTGGCTGCACGACTGTTCGGTCCTTCTTCTTCTTGTTGTCAGGCTGGATCTGAGGAAGCAAGGTTCAGGGTGCCCCCTAAATAGTAGATTTAAGGGCGTTACAGGTAGGTAGAAGGCAGGGACCAATGGGTCTCCTCCCTGGGGTGGGTACACCCCGATTATGCCACCCTCCAGTGGGAGAGGGTATGAGCCTGTCCCTGGTTGGTTGGGTACCCCATCCTCAAGATGGCGGGGACTCGGAGTTGTGCTTCACCTCGCCTCCCCCACCTGAGGGGTGGAGTTGGCAGAGGTGGGCACACATCTCTCCCTCACTTGTTTTTTTCGCCAGTTCTCCCACCCAAAGTGGGGGGCAGAACCAGAGGGGACCAGTTGCTGAAAGCAACAAGTGGTCTAGGGAAGCTCACAAAGGCGGCATGCCTTTGAAGCTTCCCCTTCGTGAACCCTGCCCATCCTGGGGGAGGAGGCTTGTGCATTGTTTCAGGCTCCCAAGAGCAGCAGGTTCTCGACCCAGGGGTCCATAAACATGTCAATTGATGGCAGCCTAAGCAGCCATTTAGTCGGGACACTAGAAGTTGGTCGAGTTTCAGGGGGCATCTCTAAGAGGCCCTCTGTTGTGCATTTTACATTAAATCCCACACTGGCATCAGTGTGGGTTTAATGTGCTGAGAAATTTGATACCAAACTTGTCAGTTTTCAGTGTAGACATTATGGTGCTGTGGAGTTCGTAATGACAAGCTCCCAGCACCATATACTCTTAATAGCAGCACTGCACAATATCTATGAATGGACTTAGACACTGTAGGAGTACAGGGCTCATACACCTGTACCCTCACCACTGGTATAGTGCACCCAGCTAGAGGGGTGACTGATCTATGTCAGGGCAGTGGTTTGTAGGCATGGCAAACAGAGATGTGTGCCATGTCGACTCTTCACTTTGTTCTACAGCAAGACACGCAGCCTGTAAAGGCAGTGTGCGAGTGACAAGGTGCAGGGCCTCAAGGGGTGGCACAATAAGTGCTGCAGCCTTTAGGGGCCTTCCCTGGTCACACTGCCCTGGGCACCTGTGGTACCATTTACCAGGGGCCTACCTGTGGCCAGGGATGCTAATTGGGTTTAGGCTTCAATGCAATTTTAGGGAAGGAACATAGGCCCTGGGTACCTGATTAACAGGATCCATTGATGTCAGCTTCGTTTTTGCCCCTTCTTTGCAAACACAAGAGTTTCTTCAGTATGGACATGTTTACCCTCTGCCTTCTTCTGTTCTTCCCCTTGATCAGTACAAATGTATCATTTACACTGATAGTTTGGAACAACCGGCCATTGGTTCTAAACAGGCTTACTCTGCAGCTTGCGCTATTGTCGTAGATTCAATTAAAGATGGAGTTTTTCACTCTACCTTTGTTCTTACCCAGTCCCTTGGGGCTGCATGACCCAGCTGGCTGAATTGAGGGCTCTCCTTTTAGCTCTTGAATATGCTGATCCTGAATTACCCAACCTTTTTGTGATCAGTCCTTCAATGACAATTAGTTTTTTTTTAAAACAAAATAATTTTCGGGATTCTAAAGATAGCACGATAAAGCATAAAACGCTTTGGGTTCAAGTGGCCACTCTTAAAGAACGCTTGCCACTTACACATGTTGTGCGCTCATTGGATCATCAACGTGCTGGAGTGCACGCTGTTGGAAATTCGATGGCTGATGAAGCAGCCAAATCTGCAGTAGCCACAGGTAAAGTAGCCGCAGTTACAGGTTCTATGACCAAAATTGATGATGACGTTTTGGCTGCCATCACCGCAACTCGAGATGGTACTCCTTTCCCTCAGGTATTTCCTTCTAGATATACTTACCAGTTGACTACTGATAAAGTTCCTTTTGTGTCTATTACTGGGGTTGGTGATCATTTGATTCCCAACCTTGACCGCAGACAATCTTTAATAGTGGGGGCTCATGAAGGTATCACTTATGCACAAGGCTGCAACTGTTTCTCTGTAACAGTAATTGTTAGAAATGGGATTTCTGGTTGGCTAGGACACGCACCTAAACCAGGCACAAACCACCACTCTAGTCAGGGCAAGGGAGTTACACACCGAACATAACCCCTGCTCACCCCCTTGGTAGCTTGGCGAGCAGTCAGGCTTACCACAGAGGCAATGAGTAAAGCATTTGCACAACACACTCACACAATAGTGACACACTAGGCCCACCACAAAAGAAACTCCACACAAGGTTATATCAAAAATAGCCTTTGTATTACCCATAGAACACATTAGAACGTAATCACATATATACACTGTGCCATCTGGCACTTGGTATGACTTTACATGGATTATATACGCTACAGGGCCAATTGGGCCCCTGTCATAACCATTAGAACTCACAGTAACTACTGGTAACATAGCACTTAGCACGAATGCATTAGAGATGAACATCATAATCATCAGTTCACCCTAGTAAGAAGCATTAGGCATATATCATGTTAGCAACAGAGCAGCACAGTAACACCTGCCACGGTGCACATCTCATTAGCCCCTCTCAGGCGTAAAGGTAATTGCCCCCGTGCAACAACATCTCGGGGAGCCTACTGGCCCCTAATCGGCAGTCCCAGCGCCTCTGCGCTTACCACCTGGACTGCATGGTAGTTCAGTGAAGACTCCTTCCTCCACCTGGGCTCGGGGCCCCTGTCAAGGTTCCACCCCACTCAGTGAGCCTAGTTAATGTCCCTTTCCCAAAGTAAGGGATCTCCAGACTATGTGTCCCTCAAGCAGCTGACTGTGATCTGGCAGTGCAGTTAAGAACACAGATTCTCGCCCCCAAACTTGTTGGAGCACACAAAAGTGACTCAGGGCAGTCTCATTCGTTGAGGGGGGGGCAACAACTTGCCCTCCTCTGCCCTGGATCAAAATGAGTAATGCTCCTGCCTTACAGCGACTGGAGCTTACTACAAGGAAGCTCAGCCCCACTCATCATTCCTCAGGGGCTGAGCGATTTAATTTGCAGCTGTCTCGTCACCAATAACTCGGGCTCCTGTACTCCTCTCCTCCGCCTTGCGGTCCGGAGCACAATCCTGCTTTGTCCTGCCCACAACCAGTCGTAGACCTTGCCTGACGTTTGGTGGCCTTCCTGTAGCAGCAGGACCCGCCCCAAGGACGTCAGCGATAGCCAAGTGGATGAATTCTGCGGGGTTCTCTACTTCCTCACGGGAGCCCTGCCTACGGCCAGGCATCCTCTGCTTGACTTCCGGTTCGCGGCTGCTCATGTCAGGTCCGCTGCAGGAGCTCTCTACTCTGGCTTGGAAAGCTGCTGGGGAAGCACCCGCAATGCTCCTGCGGTAGAAAAACAGCAAGGGGGGCAACCTGCAGCACCCTCCTCCCTCTTAATTCCAGGGACAAATCTCAGCGCCCACTACACCGCGCCTGGTTCACGTTGCTGCCGGACTCACAGGGGCAGGAGTTCCACAGCAGTAATGCATAAGGTGTCCCTTCTCTAGGTCCCCCACTTCAGAGTGCTGGGGACCCAGGCACAAGGATAGCCGTCAGGCCAGCACATAGGGACCCTGAGCAGAGGGGCAGTCCCTCCAGTTCCCCCCAGCAGGCGGCTTGGTCCCAAATGGTGGTTCCTCCTGGCAGTTCAGCCGCCTGCTGGCCACAAGTTCCAAGTAAGCACACAGTTCACCTACATGGGGTCAAAGCCCCAATATTTATACTACATGTGTCTTTGTTCTGCCCTGGCACAGGGCTTGGGACCCAGTCCAAACCAGTTCTGGGGAGCACTTAACAAGTGTACAACACTCCCCATTGCCAGTCTAGGCTCTGGCCCCAGACAAACCACATAGGGGTGGAGCCAGAATTGTGTAAGGCAACGACGGTCCTATACAGGTCCAGGTGCTACTCCTCAAACTACTCCAAATGCAGATCGGCCTATTCAGCCTAGCGCTGACTCACCCACCCCCTCTGGAGCCACTGCACCTCCCCAGCCCTTGTCATCCAGAGTCAAACATGCAATACACAACAGGCAGGCACAAAGACACATAGCACACAGAAATGCCCACTTCTAAAAGTGGCATTTCTAAAATAGTAATAATAAATCTGCGAACACCATTATGCAGCATTTATTACCACTATTCCAAACATACCAAACTTGATCACACCACCCCTCTCATATCAGGAATTACCACTGAAACATATATCAGGGAATCCCCAATGTATTCCTATGAGAGGGCAGCCTCACAGCAGTGTGAAACCAAATAGGCTGTTTGTCACTACCAGGACATGCCACACAGTTAAGGCACATGTCCTACCTTTTACCTACACCGCACCCTGCCCATAGGGCGAGCTAGGGCCTACCTTAAGGGTGACTGATATGTAGTAAAAGGGGAGTCACAGATGTGGTGCCCACTTTATGTGCCACGTCACAGCGGTATTAAACTGCGCGCACAGGCCCTGCAATGGCAGAGGCCTGAAACAGGTTTGAAAGGCTACTTTGGTGGGTGGCTCAAGCAGCACTGCAAGCCCACCAGTGGCATTTAATTTACTGGCCCTGGGTATATGAGATACCACTTTACAAGGCACTGATAGGTAAATTAAATACGCCAAACAGGGGTAGACCAATCTTACCAAGTTTACCATAGACAGCACATGCACTATAACACTGAACAGCAATGATAAAGTGCCCAGAGTCCTAAAACCACCAACACCATGTCAGAAATAATACCAGCAGGAAGGCAAAAAGTTCTGGGATTACCCTGCATAAAGGGCCAAGTCCAACAGCAATGTAATTGGTGGCACGGTTTATACCAGCAGACTCACCGATATGTCCTTTGTTGTGACGTTTGTCAACAAATTAAGAGTTCTACTGTGTCGCGACCACCACAGACATAGCCTTTTATTCTTAATCAGCCATTTGGCTGTGTTTATCTTGATCTCTGTGGTCCTCTTATATCCGATAAGGCTTTCAACTGTATTTTGGATGCAGTGAATTCTTGCACAAGGTTCTTCTGGGTCTGGACGCAGCGCTTGGCTGACTCTCGCACTGTTATAAAAGATTTGCATGTCTTTGTTGGGACTTATGCATGTGGCACTTTCCATTGAGACCAGGGTCCGGCTTTGGCCTCTAAGGCGTACCGCGATTCCTTGATGTCAATGGGGGTGCAGGTGCATTTCTTGTTTCCAAATAGGCCTGAGAGCAATTCTGTTGTGGAGCGGATGAACCGTGACTTAAAGCAATCTTTAATAGCAAGGGTATTAGGAATGAGCCATGGCTGGTTACCTCACCTTTATGGGGTTCAACGTGCTCTCAATAACCTCCCTTAAAGATCACTGGGTGGGCGGTCCCCGTACAAAATGCTCTTTAGCATCAAGATGTTTGTTCCGGACCTTGATGGTCTGCACGTTGTGGCGCCTGCCACAACCTTTGATGTAGATAACCATTGTGCTGTCTTACAGGATATACAAAAGTGTTGTGATGCTCTCGCTAAAGTTAATTTGCCTTTTACTGAGCCTTCTGATGCAGCGTCTCTGATTCCTGTTTCTGGCTGACTTCCTAAAGTTGGAGCTCTGGTTCATAAAAAGGTGGTGATCAAGTAAGAATTTGTTCATTCCTACCCTGCTCCTGTTCCAGTACTTGGTCTTCAGAGTACCGGAATTGTGATTTTATCCCCGCTTCTTGGATACAAAGAAAATCGCTTTGTTTCAATTGAACATGTCATGTTACACCATTTGGCCAATACTAAATAGTATGCCTCGGGGTGTCCCCAGACGGAATATTCCTTTACAGACTGTGAACTCCCTTCCTACTGATTCTCCCCAGCTGCCGGAGGGGGATGTTGAGTCTTCAACTGACCTGGTACCTGTTGTACCGTCTTCACAGTCCACAATGGAAATGGTCTATTCTGATCCACCCGTCGAGGCCCCTTCGGGAGTGCAAGTCTCCGGTCTCTATCCAGAATCTCAGCCTCCATTATTCCAGCTGAGTTCTTCTGGTTACTATATTGATCAAGATAATTTTTCTACAGACTCTTCTTCTTTGTTCTCTGTTTTAACCCCACCACCTGCGCAGATTTGTGTTTTCACCTCCAGGTTAAAATGCACTTATCTGGTTCCATTTTGGGTTTATATGTGGATCTTGTTTTCCATGGTATTTGTGTTCATGTGGATTGGATTCATGACAGTTTTTTTCCTTTTGATTAATGGCCACTACCTCCCAGAACATTCTGCTGAAGAACTTGTTGACGAGGTGTTGGCCCCACATTCTTCCTCGCATAAAATGAAAAGAGACTAGTCATTTGTGAACATTTCAGCCGTCCCAGTCACTGATGGAATTGTATGGGATAAAGTACCATTCGATGTATTTGGTCCTATAGAGACCCTACAGATACCATATGTATTCCGTGTTTCCATGGGTGATGTGATAGTGCCTGGTTTGCAATCAGATGATTGGGATGTGGATGCTGTAAATTCTATGTGTTCTGAAATACAATATTACACTGTTGTTGGAAGCCAGAGTCCCAGTCACGCACCACTGTCACAGATGCGTGATCCGGGACTCCTCACTCAACGTTAGGCCAAGTAAGGACACCGTTTGAGATAGCCATGCTCACCCCCTTAGTAGCTTGGCACGAGCAGCCAGGCCTATCTCCAAGGCACGAGTGTACAGTATGTGCAACCACGCCCACAGCAACCCACTGGTGACATCACAAATGGACTCAACACGAGTTTGATAAAAATGAGTATAAACTTTATATCAAAAAGATATACGATCAGAACACACAATATGAAATCCAACATACAATAAAGGGTGATATTTGTTCCGGCTGGCTAGTAGGTTCAAATCCCAACCACCGCGTTCAAAATGCTATGCTGGTCGTAAGGCTAGAATCACACACGTGACAATGGACAAACAATAGTGCGCTGCGTAATGATACAATCCTCTGCTGGGCAAAGGAGAAATAATACAATGCGTAACGATACATCCCGGTACCTGGCAATGGGAGAAATAATGCAATGCGTACCGCTACAATCCTGAACTGCGCAATGAAGGAATAATGCAATGCATAACACCCCAATCACGTACATTGCAATTAAGGAATAATGCAATGCGTAGCTACAATAATATACTTTGCAATGAAGTAATAATGCAATGCGGGCCGCTACAATCCTGTACTTTGCAAGGGAGAAATATTGCAATGCATTGTGCTACATTCGTGTACTTCATTATGCAGAAATAATGTCATAATGTCAAGCGTCCTAAGACAGTCCGGCAGTTCGTTAGCAGCAATATTGGCAATGTGTATTACGACAGTCCATAACAGTTGCCCCCCACACGTATCAACGATGACGTAAAGTACAGCTTCCCACTCGGGCCCCAGTACTGCCACTCCTTTGGTCAGTACGGGCCCCAATCTGAGCCGAAGCAAAGGCTCACGTCGCCAGAAGGACTGAGAGGCCGAGAGAGTGTCCCTCCGAGCCCCCATCCCGCCCAGGCAGTGATCCACGTTACCAGGGGGCGCGACCCCACTCTCCTTTCCTCCTTCAACAAACTGTGCCTTCTGTGCACAACTTTCTCAATGGGCGTCAGTGGCTTGGCCTGGCAGCTCAGCTCCTCCGGGCTGCCGGTCTGGGCCGTGACTGTTAGGAAGGTCTCAGGCCGCCGCAGGGCACACGTACCCCACGCCTCTGAGATTACGTTACTCTGGGTGCACTTTCACGACAGCACCATCCAGGTCTCCTATGGCACGAAGCTACACACACAACGCTGATAGGACTTCACGTCGACTTCAAGTGCACTTTCACCAGGCATTCCTTCCTGCAGTCTCAGTTGGCACCAAGACACGCACACCGTGCTACAGAGACTCACTTTCTTCCGGTGCACATGATGATCAGTCGATCACCTCCACAGTCCCAGGTTGCACCAAAGCACGCACACTGCTCCACTGAGACTTACTCCAACTCCGGTGCCCCGATATCCAGGCGCTCTTCACCAACGATTTCAGCCGCACCTCAACACACTCCCCGTGTCCGAGCCTCACTTCTCCTCTGGTGCACTCGATGACCAGGCGCTCTTCACCAGTGCCTCCGGTGCACCCCGACATGCTCCCTGCGTGTCTGAGACTCACTCCACTTCCGATGCACGCGTTGACCAGGCGCTCCTCGCCAACGCCTTCTGTGCACCATGACACCCACCCTGCGCGTCCGAGACTCCCTTCACCTCCGATGCACCCGCTGACCAGGCGCTGTTCACCAGCGCCGGCGGTGCACCACGACATGCACCCAGCGTGTCCGAGTCTCACTTCACCTCCGATGCACACGCTGATCAGGCGCTCTTCACCGACATCTGCGGTGCACCACGACACGCACCCAGCACGTCCGAGACTCACTTCACCTTCGATGCACATGTTGACCAGGTGCTCTTCACTAACGCCTCCTGTGCACCACAACACGCACCCATTGCGTCCGAGTCTCACTTCTCCTTCGTGTGTCCAAGATCACAGGGCACACCTTCCGAGGGTCTCAAGCTGCCACAACACGCACCCACCGCGTTGCTTGAAACATCTCCGTAAACATTTATGTTCCTGTGTTTCCAAATAGGGAGTCAGCTCACCTCGGGCATTTGGGGTAAGAAGACACAGCACAAAGCACAGTCTTCTTCAAGCAGGGGGACCCAGCGCAACAAGCACAGTCCCAACATTCTCTTCCTTGGTTAAAACAGCAAACTACACACTCGCCCCAGATCACCAAGCAAGGGTCAGTCCTTCCCAGCAGTCTCTTCAGTTGTTTCTTCCTTAGCACAGTTTCCTCTTGACCACAAAATGGGTCCAAACCTTTTCAGTCTCAATCCATTTCTATGCCAACGTTCAGGGGTTTCAGCTCTCATAGGTATACCCCTAAAAGTCTTTGAAGTTTGTTGTGCTCAGGGGTCCCTCACCCCTGCCTAAATCAGTTCTGGGTGTCTCCCTCCCAGTGTCACCTTTCTCCCTTTGATACTGGGGGTCTGGATCCTTAATCGCTCAGCAGGAGATGGGTCAATTGTTTTATAGCCACAACCCAGGCCTCTTCACCTCCCGGGGTTTCTCCTCGCATACTCTCCAGATGAAGGTCAGCCTGGTGCCATCTCCACCCCTCGATTCTCAGATCTAGACAGTCAATCCACATTCAGCAGAGACACACAGAAATGCTTAAAACACAAAACTCAGCCACTTTCTAAAAGAGTGGTTTCTGAACACACAGTGACAAAACCACCTTCATAGAAAGATGTGTTATGACACTGTGAATTCATACATACTAAACTTCACCTCTCCATTTTAAACTTATGAGAAACTAGGCTAACAAACACAATACCCAGCCTCCCCCATTCTGTCCTCTAGGCAGGATAGCCTTTCACCAGTGAAAAACGAAATGGAGTGTTTTTCACTGTCAGGACATAACACACACCTCAGTATATGTCCTGCCTTTTACTTACACTGCACCCTGCCCAGGGGTTACCCGGGACCTACCACTGGGGTGCCCACTGTGTACCCAAAAGGGAAAGGAAGGCCTGACAAGTGGTTGTACTTGTTAAGATAACATGCTAACTTAGCAAACTGCGCACAGGCCCTACACTGCAGGCCTAAGTTCCCTTCTCCGCGCACCTTTGCATTACTAGCCCTGGCACACACAGTGCACATCACTAGGGACTTTACTAGTAAGGCAAACACACCAATCATGGCTAACCAATTACCATTACCCTTTACACAGGGAATCTTTGTACTTTGACACTGATTAGCAGTGGCAAAGTACCCAAAGCATCTAAATTGGCAACTCTAAATCAGGGAAACGATCTAGGGGGAAAGCAAAAGGTTTTTGGGCACTTTAGCCAAAAATGCAAAGTCCTACACAACCCCCTCCCAGCCAAAAACCAGGGTAGACCAATCATTAGCTTGATGGACTTCCCAGCTTCGGGTGATAGAACCAGGACGCAGGTACTCTACCACATGGACACCCTCCTTTTCCACGCCTTCCTGACCCCAGGGGGTCATCTTGATCACTACTCCCTGAGTCAACAATACTGTTCCATGCATCCATCCCGGCCAGGGGGACCCCTCCAGGGGTGCTGATGCCATGCCAACCCCACCCTGGAGTGATACCCTGGGAAGGCCCATCAGTCAGGATACTACCTCCAGTCATCCTGCCCTCCAGGTTAAAACTGGGTTTAGTCTGGTCACTTCTAGGGGACCCAGCCCCACTGGCTGCACACTGTCTCACGGGTGTTCCCACTGGGGAACACAACCCTCTTTTATCCTTCCACTTGTTTTTCTGGACCTGCCACTTAGGAATGGCACCCACAACCTTCAGGACCGCAGGAGGTCTGGCTACAGTCTCCCCACGCCCTCCTTACACTAGGTGTCCTTCCTCACACCTCTGGCAAGTAGGCACAAAAAACCTCCACCCGGGGGCTCTCCTATGCCCCCCCCCAGTTTCCTGGGCGGTGCTGCTGATCCCTGGGGGTGCTGCTTACTCTTCCTCCCCCTCTTTTGAGATAAGGGGCTAGCCAGCAACTCCATATCACTACTCTGGGATCTCCTTGCACCACTTGGCCCTTCTTCCCTCTCTGAGGCCTTTTCAGGTCCCTGGACCCATGACCAGGGGTCCGGTTCTTGAGCAGGCTCCCGGGAATCAAAGAGCCCACACCTTAACCCGGGGTGGCGCAGTCCTGGAAAATAATTTCTGAGCCTAGGCTCCCCTGGGGCCAAATTGGACAACCCCTCCAAATCACTTACCATGCTAACTACTACCCAATCTTCCAGTGCACACTTGTACTCATCAACACTTGGCACTGGCTGTGTGCTGCCACCTTTCGAACTGGACTCTGCTTGTCTACCCTTAATGTCCAGTTCCCTCATGCTCAACTCATGAGCAAAGAGAATCCGTTTCTCTTCCAACGTGAGAGCCTTCCTGCTCTCCTCTGCTTGAGTTTTAAGTTTTAACACCTCCAACTCATGCAGTCTGACCCTTTGGTTTTTCTCAAACTCTTCTGGTGAAAAACTCCTCCCTGAATGGCTACTTCCAGCCCCTGCGGCTGGTCCCTCCATTGGCAAATCCTGTGTACCAAATCCATTTACTGGGTCATCCTCATTCACTTCAACATCACCCGTCTCCTGAGCCTCTTTGGCTTCCCACCAGGCTCTCAAGGCCACTTGCAGCTCCTCCTTCTTGGCGCTACCATTCATGGGATATCCTAAAGCTCTGCAGAATTTCCTCAACTGATCAAACTTGTAGGTAAACAACGCCTCAATGTTAAACTCTAATTCTGCAGCCTCACCGGCTATCTGGCTCCCTTCCTGAGACATGATGTGTGGTTTAAAGGTTACTCAAAAATAGAATCAACAATTCAAAACAATAAGTTGTTGCATCGTGGTCTGCAATCAATTTATGATGTACACCAATTACTTTTAGACACACGCGTTTCAATTACGTTAGGATCGTATCCCACCGTTCTGCCGCCAAATGTTGGAAGCCGGAGTCCCTGTCACGCACCACTGTCACAGATGCGCGACCTGGGACTCCTCACTCAAAGTTAGGCCAAGTAAGGACACCGTTTGAGTAGCCCTGCTCACCCCCTTATTAGCTTGGCACGGGCAGCCAGGCCTATCTCCATGGCACGATTGTACAGTATGTGCAACCACGCCCACAGCAACCCACTGGTGACCCCACAAATGGACTCCACACGAGTTTGCTAACAACGAGTATAAACTTAATATAAAAAAAGATATACGATCAGACCACACGATATAAAAGGCAACATACAATAAAGGGTAATATTTGTTCTGGCTGGCTGGTAGGTTCAAATCCCAACCACCGCATTCAAAATGCTATGCTGGTCGTAAGGCTAGAATCACACACGGGACAATGGACAAACAATAGTGCGCTGCGTAACAGTACAATCCTGTGCTGAGCAAAGGAGAAATAATACTATGCGTAATGATACACCTCGGTACCTGGCAATGGGAGAAATAATGCAATGCGTACCGCTACAATCATGTACTGCGCAATGAAGGAATAATGCAATGCGTCACACCCCAATTACGTACTTTGCAACGAAGCAATAATGCAATGCGCACCGCTACAATCCTGTACTTTGCGATTAAGGAATAATGCAATCCGTAGCTACAATCATGTACTTTGCAATGAAGTAATAATGCAATGCGGGCCACTACAATCCTGTACTTTGCAAGGGAGAAATAATGCAATGCGTAGCGCTACAATCGTGTACTTCGTTATGCAGAAAT
The DNA here is from genome assembly GCF_964204655.1 of Triturus cristatus. NCBI lineage: Eukaryota > Metazoa > Chordata > Amphibia > Caudata > Salamandridae > Triturus > Triturus cristatus. Next base: position 205,541,243 of record NC_140591.1, on the reverse strand, counting down.
AATGTCAGGCGTCCTAAGACAGTCCGGCAGTTCGTTAGCAGCAATATTGGCAATGTGTATTACGACAGTTGCCCCCCACACGTATCAACGATGATGTAAAGTACAGCTTGCCACTTGGGCCCCAGTACTGCCACTTCTTTGGTCAGTACGGGCCCCAATCTGAGCCGAAGCAAAGACTCACGTTGCCAGAAGGACTGAGAGGCCGAGAGAGTGTCCCTCCGAGCCCGCACCCCGCCCAGGCAGTGATCCACGTTACCTGGGGGCACGACCCCACTCTCCTCTCCTCCTTCAACGAACTGGACCTTCCGTGCAGAACTTTCTCAATGGGCTTCAACGGCTCGGCCTGGCAGCTCAGCTCCTCTGGGCTGCCAGTCCGGGCCGTGACTGTTAAGAAGGTCTTAGGCCGCCCCAGGGCACACGTACCCCACGCCTCTGAGATTACGTTACTCCGGGTGCACTTTCACAACAGCCCCATCTGGGTCTCCTCTGGCACGAAGCTACACACACAATGCTGATGGGACTTCACGTCGACTCCAGGTGCACGTTCACCAGGCACTCCTTCCTGCGGTCTCAGTTGGCATCAAGACATGCACACCGCGCTGCAGAGACTCACTTTTTTCTGGTGCACACAATGATCAGCCGATCACCTCCACAGTTTCAGGTTGCACCAAAGCACGCACACTGCTTCACTGAGACTTACTCCAACTCCGGTGCCCCGATATCCAGGCGCTCTTTAACAACGCCTTCAGCCGCACCTCGACACACTCACTGTGTCCGAGCCTCACTTCTCCTCTGGTGCACTGGATGACCAGGCGCTCTTCACCAGCGCCTCCAGTGCACCTCGACACGCTCACTGCGTGTCCGAAACTCACTCCACTTCCGATGCACGCATTGACCAGGCGCTCCTCGTCATTGCCTCCTGTGCACCACGACACGCATCCTGCTCGTCTGAGACTCCCTTCACCTCCGATGCACCCGCTGACCAGGCACCAGCGCCGGCGGTGCCCCACGACATGCACCCTGCGCGTCTGAGTCTCACTTCACCTCCGATGCACACGCTGATCAGGCTCTCTTTACCAATGCCTGCGGTGCACAACGACACGCACCTAGCGCGTCCGAGTCTCACTTCACCTTCGATGCACACGTTGACCAGGCGCTCTTCACCAACGCCTCCTGTGCACCACGACACACACCCAGCACATCCGAATCTCACTTCTCCTTCGTGTGTCCAAGATCACAGGGCACACCTTCCGAGGGTCTCAAGCTGCCACAACACGCGCCCACCACGTCGCTTGAAATGTCTCTGGAAACTTTTATGTTCCTGTGTTTCCAAACAGGGAGCCAGCTCACCTCAGGCCCTTGGGGTAACAAGACAAAGCACAGTCTTCTTCAAGCAGGGGGACCCAGCGCACGAAGCACAGTCCCAACAGCCTCTTCCTTGGTTAAAACAGTAAACTGCAGACCAGCCCCAGATCACGAAGCAAGGGTCGGTACTTTCCAGAAGTCTCTTCAGTCGTTTCTTCCTTAGCAGAGGTTCCTCTTGACCACAAAATGGATACAAGCCTTTTCAGTCTCAATCCATTTCTATTCTCATAGTTATACCCCTAAATGTCTTTGAAGTTCGTTGTGCTCAGGGGTCCCTGACCCCTGCCTAAATCAGTTCTGGATGTCTCCCTCCCCGTGTCACCTTTCTCCCTTTTAATACTGGGTGTCTGGATCCTTAATCGCTCAGCAGGAGATGGGTCAATTGTTTTATAGCCGCAACCCAGGCCTCCTTACCTCCCAGAGTTTCTCCTCGCATACTCTCCAATTGCAGGTCAGCCTGGTGCTATCTCCAACCCTCCCTTCTCAGATCCAGACAGTCAATCCACATTCAGCAGAGACACACAGAAATGCATAAAGCACAACACTCAGCCACTTTCTAAAAGAGTTGTTTCTGAACACACAGTGACAAGTGGTTGCACATGTCAGGACCACATGCTAACTTAGCAAACCGCGCGAAAGCAAACACTGCAGGCCTTCTCCGCGCACCTTTGCATTACTAGCCCTGGCACACACAGTGCACATCACTAGGGACTTTACTAGTAAAGCAAACATACCAATCATGGCCAACCAATTACCATTACAGTTTACACAGGGAACCTTTGTACTTTGACACTGATTAGCAAAGTACCCAAAGCATCTAAATTGGCAACTCTATATCAGGAAAACGGTCTAGGGGGAAGCAAAATGTTTTAGGGAACTTTAGCCAAAAAGGCCAAGTCCTACAACTGTCTTTAACATTGAGGATTTATATCTAAATTCTGCTAACTATGTGTCGGAGGGATGGGCAGAAACAGAAGCGAGGAGGCTGTATGGAAGCAATAACGAGATAGTATTTATTATAACAAAGGGTTCTCTAGGTATAACACTTGTAGAGTTCAGTTTGCTCCTAGGTACAATTATTCACACCATCTTGGTTGTTTCCTAAGGGGTTAACACATAGGATAGAAGTTGTCCTCCACTTCTTCTTATGTAGCTCGGCGGGGTTCCCCAGGCTCACCTCTCGTAGGAGTACGCAAACACAAAACAACAACAAAAAAAGAAAAGAAAGTAGCAATGAGCCTGTGTGCTCTATCTGGCACTGATTTGCTACCACCACACAACTGTGCAAAGCGTCGCTGGATGGACCGTGAAGGGGAGGGAGTTTAGTTTAAAAAAAAGGCAAAACTCACACAGTTGGCAACCGTTCGTGTATCTCTCCATCCATTGGTCCCAGGGTACTCAACAATAACTGAACACCCGAGGTGCCCGTCTTCCGAATCACATACCTCTTGCTGCCGCAACTCTCCTGAGTTGCGGCGGCTCTTGTGCGTATTCGGGGACCCACCAGTCCTCACACCACTCCTTTGGGGGTTCCGGCTCTCCAGCGTCTTTTTCTATGGCGTCTCTCTTCCGGCGTCTGCTCCTCTGGTGCTTGCTCCCCAGCATCTGGATCTTCCTCTGGTAGCTCTCACCACACTTCCTCCTTTCCCCTCCCAAACCCCCCCTCCCCTTCAGGCGTTTCCTCCTCCTCTCTTATTGGCCAAATGCACCTTTCCCTTCCGGCCTCGGAATGTGATGCTCCGAACGTGATTCCGCCCCTCCGGGGTTTGACTGCTCCGTTCTCTCTGGATCCTTCCTGTATAGGAGAAGGACAGTTCGTTTTCGCTGTTGGTGTCCTTTTCCGGCTCCTGTCATCACCATTCGGCCCTCAGATGAAAGGATCCCCTGATGGAGGTATGGAGACAGGTTCGGGGCGACTGGTGGGCTTCTGGGGTGCTCCCTCACATCATGCCGATTTGTTCTGTTATCAACATTATGGGCACCATTTTTTGCATAGAGCTAATGGACAGCGCCCCCAATTTAATTACACTCAATGGGAACATTGCCCAACTCCATCTCAGGGTAGTTCTAATACACAAAAGATTAAGTATACTTATTTTTTGCAGTTATAACGTTTCAGACCCGGCATCATACTATTTTAAATTGGTTCCCACTCTTTTGAAAAAATATATGCTTACTCAGAGCAAGTTAATATATGCATCCCTGTTTATTCATAATCTAGCCCTGAAAGGATAAGATTACTGGAAGGACAATATTGAATTGAAATCATTTTGGAGCACTAAATAATGGCAAGTCCAAGGTACAGAATCTCTCTTCCGTGCATGTCTGGTACCTACCAAATTATCTTTCTCAGTGACACGGTCCAAACATACTACTTGCCTAGAGTTGGCTAAAATTAAAGAACTGAATAGTCCCATTATTCCCTCCGTGGCCCTTTTTGATAATTGGCAAGCTTCTACAATTATTCTCAAGACCAACTAAATAGTATGATACATAACAGTACATTTAATTCTTCTATGATCGCTCCAACTGTGTGGTTATTATGGCCTTTTAACACAAATGTCTGCCATTCTTATTTCGTGAACACTACTTCTGGGTTGAAATTAAATCGACCTGATCCAAGTTATCCACAAACACCAACATTTCAACACTGTTACTACTTATTCCGTAGGTAAATCATGTCAACAATGGTTAGAACATTGTACATTGTCTGCTATGAGAAAACATCTTTCCCTCCAATCCAAAGATATAAACTTATCTGATTTCCTTTTGGTTTTAAAAGCCCCATGTTCAAAACTATTTATTTATGCTGCATATAATGAACTTTGGAAATTGTTGCAACTGTAAGCTGCAGTACGATTATGCCAAATTGATCAGGATAATTTAGATAAAGTGCTTGCTGTTGTCGACAACAGTTTTAATACATTGTCCTCTCATATTTATACTTTAGATAACATTGTGTAATCCGTAATTGATATTGTGCAAACTGAGGTTTCTACCTTATATAATGGTCAGAATCAACTTAGATCAGTTATGCAATTTGAGTTGACATTGCAAACACTTATGAATGGACGAGTCCCCTGGCATTACCCTAACTGTAGCGCATTATTCTTACCATTTAATTTGACACATTAACAACAGTTAATGGCTGTGAAAGATTCTAGTTGCACTATGCTACATATAGAGAAACTTGAACAACTTTCCTTTACTTTAGTGGAAACTCATTCTGCTATATGGTTAATACACGGAGTTATCTAGTGCCCATCTCGATGTTTCAATTCACTGCCTGCATGACACACTTCCCAGTAGATATGAACACGTCCCGGTAGATATGAACCCCTTGGGAGCAGCTACATATATGGATTAGTGTCCCTGCCATTTACATATCATTGTCAACGAGCTGATTTCGAACTGTTAATGGGTCCCTTAGTGAATCATAACCAGGACTGTTCGTTGAGTATGCGACTTGTGTACAACCCTGCGTTGTGGCCAGTGGCAGTGGGCGATCCCTGTGCAAATGCACAGTGTCTTCTGGTTCTCAGTTTCATCGAAATCACCACAGGTTGTCCTTTCATGGTCTTGTGGACAACTGGATATGAGGAGCATGTTTGTATCTTGACTTGCTCAACTAGATGGCTGACATTTCTAATTTGTAGGTTTTGGATTTCTTACTTTAATCCTTGTCTGTTCACGTGACATCCTATATCCTGAGTCCCGGCGAGGTGCTGTAATTGGATACATTTTTTACTGAAAATCTTTTTTTCTAATTCAGCCATAGTACTTGTAGAAGACACTTTCTAAAAACTATTCTGAACGCTTTAGTTCTGCTTATCACCTGATTTCTGTTGTCATTTTGGTGCTACCATCCTGACCAAGGGGAGGGTGTCATGTGTCCCGTGCAGGCCCATTGTCCTTTTCCCTATGTTAGCCTGAGCACGTTGCAGACTACACTCTGCTTTGGGCACAATACTATACAAATAAATTTTGCTTTGTGACGTACTGTACTTTCACACAGACCCTGCCGTTGTTTTCACATTCTGTTCTTTCATGGGATTTAGTCTGCACACCGTAAACAAGGTCAGACAACAATGCCCCTTGTTATTTTGTTCTGGTCAGGCCTCAGCACCTAGACAAAACACACAAATACAGCTGTTATTTTCGAGCACATACTTTGTCATATAGCCATGTACAGAATAGGTAACAACACACTCGGAGAGAGATCTTTCCAGGTAAGAGATCGTGACAGCACCTGAGATGTAGAACTTTCATCTGTGCATGCTAAGGTATGGGGTCTGCAGCAAACACCCAGAGATCTTCTGATATATGATCCCTTTATTTCAGTAGAAGGGGAGGGAGTTAGGCTATCCTTTCTTGTATAATGACAGCTTCTTTTATGATTTATGGACTACTTACTATGCTGACCGTATTTGTGTTAACCATTTTCTTACTCATTGTGGCACTTTACTGCATATTAAAGCACGATAGTTAAAATAAACATTTTAAACTTTTTGTGTGACTCTTTCAGATCTTATTGTGGACTAGAACGAGTGTGAGAGCAAAAAGGTGTGTCCTGCAACCGCGGTCCCTGAGAGACTTGGAAGTGTTGTGTTCAGGGATGTGTAATCACTTGTTCCTCTGTGAGTGAGTGGTAGGGCAAGTGAGACACTATGGCTAGTTGTTCCTGGGCTCATGGGTACTCAGGTGGTAGGATGACTCAGTCCCTGCCTACTAAGGTTCTATGATCCCAAGCATAGTTATTTGCCTCTGCAGAATCCCTGCAACAGCTTCAGTATGTGTACAAGGATCATTGGCAAATCACAACACACTTCGCATGGTGACACTTCGGGTGGAATAGCACCGGATTCACGTGAGGCAGCACTGCCGGATAATCATCCTACTCCGGATAGGTATTAGTGTTTGTGATTGCCGTGACATGCCGCTGTGACATGCCGCTGTGACAAGCCATGTGATACCCGAGGCTGCTGGGCTGAGTTTCAGCTTGACTGAATGCAGCAAGCCCCCAGACTACGGTAGTGCCAATGTAAATAAGTGAGCTGTAAACACAGTCCTGTCAAACTCAATGTGTGGATAAACTGAGACTGAGGCTAGTATCCAGGCTCAGTCGCGGGCAGCATAGTGTGCACTCTGCCAGCAGCATGAGGCTCGCACTGCTACAGCTCTTCTCGTCGGTCAGGCTTGAGCCTCACTGGGCTGGCGTGATGTAGACTGTGGTGATTGCTACCCCCAGCATGTAATTATGTGTATAGGCCTCAATGGTGCAGTTTACAGAACTAACACGCACACAGTACTTGTGGATCTGTAGTCAGACCACGAGCGATCCTCCTATGTTTATTTATATTCTCGGTCCACACCCGGCCCCTTGGATGCATGTGGATACATGATATTGTAGTGGCTCACTACATCCCTCCTAACCTTTGCACACAAAAACAAAACTTCAAAATAAAATACGAAAAATAAACCATGATCACAGCATTTCTCAAAACTCTTTCCAACAACGCCATCTGGGTATTATTCTCCAGCTTCTCAGCACACAAAGTCTCCCAGCCGCTGGTTGGGGCATGGATTGTCTCTGAAACAGTAATGATGGCCTCTACGCATTGCCGGATCCACCCTGGATGATGGATTCTCCGCAGAGCTCAGGTCATCACTAGGCCTGGGCCAAAATTCCTTTCCGTTCGTGGAAATTGCGATAATTTGGCATTTTCGCGTTCCGCGGAAAGCGCGAAAATGTCAAAATTTCCGCATTCCGCAGCTCAGCGATAATTTGTTTCTTGCTCGTGCTGTAAAATAATACATTCTCGCGTGCGCGCGATCGCCTTACCTGAATCCCCGCGTTCGCCGACAAGTTTTCCCGATCCGGTCGCGTTCTCCACGAGATGTTGGATTGTTGGTAGCCATTTGCTCTGTCTCGCGACAGTTCGCGCCCGCAGTAACGTCATGCATCGCGCGATCACGTCTTTCTTCTCGCGATCATGCACCGCGAGACAAGTGAAAACAAGATGGCCGCGCCCGCGAGCAACCGCATGGGTAAGTTGGCGAGTCGCGACCACGCAGAAAATACCGCGAACGGGCGGGAAAAAAACTTCTGCATCTTCACGATATTTCCGCGTGTTTGCAGAGATTTTTAACATTTCCGCGATAATTTGCGAAAGTGAATATCGCAAATTCCGCCCACCCCTAGTCATCACCATCGTTGGTTCGCAATCATCCTGTAGATTGGGCTCATTTACTGCTTTCTTACCACAATATATTTCTGGACACCACCAACGCTCCTCTCTTCATGGTGACCATGGTGCCCTTAATTCCAATCACTTCCCAGATCTCATTTTTGAAAGGAGTCCTGAATTCCTACCCAGGATGTCTGTCCTTAATTACTACTTAGGCTTTAGTGTGCCCGATATTTTTTTTTTTTGTAAAATCTTTTTATTGTTTTAAAAAAAAAAAAAAAATCAGGTCACAAAAGACTGTCTAAACAGTTCAATCACATCTGGGGTGTCACAGCACCGGCAACGCACAGAGACAGCAGGAAGATTAAACCAATATACTTGAGGTCGGACACCAGCCTTGATTAGACCGGAATCTCCAGGCCAGACAGCCGGGCTTGCGGAGGCTCAACTATGTCCCCTCGGTAGGTGTTCCAGAGTGACCACACCTCCCCCCACTTTCGTGGGCACCCTCGCGCCGTATATACCGCCTTCTCCTGTAGCATGCACCAGTCCATATTGTTTTGCCAGTCCGCCAGTTTAGGTGGAGTCGATGCCCCCCACAGACGGGCAATGTTCCTTTTTGCAACCATTTGCCCAAGCGTAACCCAGAGTCTCCCAAATGTTAAGCAAGCACTGCTTGGCCTCAGTGCGAATAGGAGACTCCCATACCTCACCCATGCAGGACACCACTCGCCTCCAGTACCGCTGCACCCCTGGGCATTCCCACAAAACATGGAAGAAGGAGCCCCTCTCACCGCACCCCCGCCGACACAGTCCCTCCCCTCCCCTCCCCATCGCCTGTAGCCTGGTGCAGGAGACGTATACCCTGTGCAGTATTTTAAGCTGCACCAGACGGAGTCTAGCCGATATCGCTACTTCCCTAGGAGATGCCAGAGCGATGGTCCACTCCTCGTCATCGATCTCAAGGCCATCCGCCACCCACTTCTCTTTCAGGGAGTCGAGAGGATCAGGGGGATTGTTAATCAATTTCTTGTATGTGAGCGAGATGGCATGCTCTGGCATGTGGCCATCCAGTAACCTGTCCTCAAGCGGGGAGGCCTGCGGGGGCCTAGTGCCCGAGGGAATATTAGCTTGGAGTGAGTGACGAACCTGTAGATACCTAAAATATTCCGTGCGCGCCAGGTAGTAAGTGCCCTGGAGATAGGCAAAGGATCTGACCCCCTCCGGCCCCCAAAGGTCCCCCACCCGGGAGATCCCAATAAGATCCCAGCTACGAAACCCCTTTGTGTGACACAGGCTACCTAGCCTCTCCGATGCCCACAGGGGTGTGGCCAGGGTAAGCGTGTTAGACCATCCCAGCGCCCGGTGCGCGGCGTGCCATATTTGAACCGAATGCTTCGTCGGCCCCGTGAGGTGGAGCCTGCCCGGTCTGGAGTACAGCGCAACCTCGAAGTTCCCCCCCCCGGGAGCATCCATCTATCCATCGCGTACCCCGGGTCGTTCCCGTCGCAATACGTCCCCTGATTTATCGCCGAGAGGTGAGCGGCCCAATAGTACTTGCGAATATCCGGGAGGGCTATCCCCCCGTCATACCACCCCAGCGTGAGTTTTCGTAACGCTATTCTGGGTGTACCCGACCACAGGAGGGTCCGCTGCGCTGCCTCCACCGCCGCAAAGTACGAGGCAGGCACCAGGTCCGGGTGGTTTTGGAGAGCGTACAAAAATCTAGGGAGCGCCATCATTTTAAAAAGGGCCGCACGACCCAGCAGCGACAACGGCAGCTGCTGCTACGAGGTCGAATCACGCTGGAACCGTTGGAGCGGTGGCATGAGGTTCTTTTCAAACCGGAGAGTCCTATCCAGTGTGATAAACACTCCGAGGTATCGAAACCCCTCCTCCGCCACTACAAGCGGGCAGCTGTCAGGAAGCCGGGGAGGGCCGCCATGGAGAACATAGAGGACAGACTTAGCCCAGTTGATGCGGAATCCAGAGTTCTTCCCAAAACTGACAAAGATATCTATTGCCGCCAGAATAGATCTCCGTGGGTGTGAGAGGTAGAGAAGGAGATCGTCTGCATATAGCGAAATCTTGTCTTCCCAGCCCTCCGCCCACCGCAGCCCCGTTATGCAGCTGGCCTGCCGGATCCAAGACGCCAACGGTTCAAGAGAGAGCGCGAATAGGAGGGGGGAGAGCGGGCATCCCTGTCTGGTGCCTCGTTCGAGTCCAAACAACGCAGACACCCTACCGTTAATTTCCACCTGGGCCAGTGGCTCCGAATATAGAAGCCGGACCCAAGCAACGAAACACGGGCCAAATCCCAGTTTTCGGAGTACGGCCATCATGTATGGCCACTCGAGGGTGTCGTATGCCATGGTTGCGTCCAGCGACACCACCACCGCGTCTTCCTGAATCGTGTGGCACCTCCCCAGTACCCCGTGCAGGCGGCGGATGTTAAGCGCCGTGTTACGGTGGGGCATGAAGCCGGATTGGTCCGGGTGGACCAGCTTGGGGAGGACCGAGTGGTGCCTGTTTGCAAGGGTCTTAGCAAGAATTTTCGGCTCCGCGTTCAGCAGAGAGATCGGCCTGTACGAGGAGCAGGCATCTCTTGGCTTCCCTTCTTTTGGAATGGCCACTATGGTAGCCAGGCGCTGGTCGCGCGGCAATATCCCCGCCGCTGCGCTCTCCTCGAACATTTGGAGGAGATGCACGCTAAGGACATCCGGCTTTAACTTGTAAAGCTCGATAGGCAAACCATTGGGGCCTAGCGCTTTCCCCGGGCTAAGGTCCACAATCGCATGCTCCAATTCGGACGCGGCGAGGGGGGCCTCCAGGGCGTCCCGGTCGGCCTCCGACAGACAGGGCATGCGAATGTCCGCCAGCAAGTCGTCTGAGTCCTCCTCTGGCCGGTCTGACCCCCTGCTGTAAACCCGCCGGAAGTGTCACGCAAATTCCTCAACAATTTCTGTAGGCTCCGTGATCGTAGCGCCCGAACTTGTCGTGATCACCGGTACCACCGTCGTGGCCCGCTGCTTTTTGTCCAGTCATGCAATAAGTTTGCCTGACTTATCTCCCTGGTCGTACAGCTTGCCCACCTTATGCTGAATGGCCGTCTGGGCAGCGAGTGTGACCAGCTCTTTATACTCTGCGGTTTTGAGTCGCAGCCGATGTCGCACACCTGGCTCCGTCTCCTCACATGCTGCCTCTTCCAACTCTCGCAGGTCCGTCTCGACCGAGGCGACCTGCGCCTCCCGTTCTTTACGGCCGCCGGCAATGGCCGAAAGGGCCTCCCCCCGCAACACCGCCTTGAAAGCCTCCCACAGGGTTACCGCGGAGCCCGTCGACCCAATGTTGAGCTCGAAATAGCGCTCCATGGAGCTGGTCAGTTTTTTCCGTAGGTCCTCACTCTTGAGACGCCAAGCGAGTATTGGGGAGACGCATCCCTCCCGGCCACCCCCTAGCGCGATCTGTATGTATACTGGTGAATGGTCAGAGATACCACGCGCCAGGAGGGAGGCCTCTCGGATGAGCATGTCCGGCCGCATGGAGGTCAGGACGTAGTCCAGGCGGGAGAAAGAGCGATGTGGACCAGAGTGGAATGTGAAGTGCCTACTCGCAGGGTGCAGCAGCCGCCAGGCGTCCGTGAGCCCGAAGGCGTCGATGAAATCCGCCAACCACATTTGCCCCGGGGGCGTGTCCCTGGGCGGGTGCCTGTCTAGGGTGCCGGAGGCCACGGCATTAAAATCCCCCCCTATAAGCAACTGTCCGTCAGGGAGGGAGAGCAGGAGTTTCCCCAAGTCCACGTATGCCTGTGTCTGCAGGCCGGGAGGGATATATATGGAGACAAAGTTAACCCGTCGACCCGCCCACCTCCCCGACAGACCCGCAAATCGGTCAAGGGGGTCCAGCTCAGTGCGGTCAATGTGCAGGGGCAGGGAACGGCGAACCAGGATCCCCACTCCCCGTGACCCAGAGGTGAAGCCGGAGTGAACCGCTAGGGTGTATCCCATCTATTGAGGGCCTGGCACGTATTCCCCATCAAGTGTGTTTCCTGCAGAAACACTATATCCGGGAGGTGGCGTTTAATGAACTGCAGGACAATAGTGCGTTTAAGCCATTTCCCCGGCCCGTTGACATTCCAACTAAGGAGCTTAAGGCTGTCCCCTCCCCCGCTAGCCATAGTCCCTGCTGTAGAACCCTGTCCGTCTCCAAGCACCGGCGCTGCCCGCCACCCCTTGTCGTCCATCAGTGTGTGACCAAAACAAACATGCGACTTCCCCACCCTCCTCCCCATCCCCCCAACACCCCACAGCTATACATAGCACAGATAGGACCGACTCCAATGAATCAACACCTGACAGTCGCAGCAACATGAGTGCACCAGCTGTAACATTTCCCCAAACGAGCCCCCCCACCCCCCTCCCTGCCCCCTGCTCCGTAGGTCTTAAACTACCCACTTCCCCAATTAGCAGAGCGCCTGTCGCCCATCCCAACCCGGAGAGAGTAGCCACCCTCCCCGGAGAAACTATGTGGGGGAGAACTGAGGCCGGCACCCACTCCAGCCGCCGCCACCACTGTGCTACCCAAACTGTTACGCCATCAAGCATGCGAGGCAATCAAGTGACCCCCTCAATGTCAATTAGCGGGAGAGCATCCACTCCCTTCCCAGCGTCCCACCCATGGGCGTCCGCAGGGGGGGGCAAGGAGGGGCGCTTGCCCCCCCTGGAGTGCTCCTCCTTGCCCCCCCTGCGGCCACCCATGATTTTACGGACGCCTTTTGTCTGTAATTACGGGCCCTGCAGGGAGCAGAGGTGTTCCCTGCCAGAGGCCTCAACTCCCTAATGGGGCGCCTCGCACTCCTCCTCGCAGCCCCTCTCGCCCATTGTCATTCTGTCTGTGGCTGATTATCACAAACAGAATGACAATGGCCAGTTTGAGCTGCGCGCCACAAGCACGAGTGGTTAGGTCTGGACACAAAGACCTCCTTTTAACACTCTGTAGCTTGAGAGCAAGGGGTCTTCTGAATGAAGGTCTAGGGGGAGTCGATGCATTATTGTCCCAAGTCTAAAATTGAGGTTGCAGCATAGCCCGGATTTCAGATCCCACTAAAAGGTACACAGACTCGTGTCAATAACATATCTATCTGCCAGTATGCACCTATCATGTCTGGCAGGACGTCCCGACCCTGTGTTTCACTACCTCATATCCCCCTGCACCCCACTCCCCATGCTCACTGCCTCATATCCCTCTGCACCCCACTCCCCACGCTCACTGCCTCATATCCCCCTGTACCCCACTCCTCGTGCTCAGGGCCGGCTCTAGGCGGTGCGACCGGTGCCACCGCACCGGCTGCTGACTTCGTGTAGGGGGCCCTAATATGATGATTTTAAAAGCACCTGCTTCTTTCCTGGACTCCTAGAAATTTTCAGCCACCAATAAAAAGGTCTAAATGACTGCAGTGATTAATGCACTTCCTTAGAGAGAGAGAGGGAGGGAGAGATCAAAGTTTTGTGTAATGGAAGTTTCTACTCATCCTAAGGTAGCGAAGAGGGTACTATGCTTGCTGCAAAGAACGTGCAGCTCACAAAGTGCGGATAATGTAATGTAAATAGGTCAGTGGGTCACACTTTTGTCAGAGAGACCATATTGTTGATAACTCTTTATGAGTTAAAATCCTGAAATGTGGAACAGTGAGCAAGTAACTCATCAAAGATGCATGCAAACTGGGCTAGAGCGTTATGATTTCCCCCCAGTTTTTCATTATCCTAATGTGGCAAAATGGGTTAATTTGGGTAGAAATCAATTCTTATTAATAAAGAGAACCCCCCATCCATGGTGCTAGGTTTTAAATTCTAGGTTTCTGATTCTCCTGACCAAGCCCTCTTAAACTATCCTGCCTACCTGTACGGATGACCTGTGACTCCTACACCTTCTTGTCCTCTCTCTTATGTAACATTTCCTATGCACTGATTTACACACTTATGATTGATTGTCTCTATGTAATCTGTGTGATGTAAAGTGTTCTGACACCTTACACTGATAGGAGCGGCGCTATATAATGAATTAAATGCACCTGAGACTGATTGGTTACGGAGGCTTGAGGGGCGCTGTCAAAGGATGGTTATGAAGAACCTGTAGTGGAGGTGGTCATTGGGGGTGCCAAAATGCATTGTCGCACTTGGCGCCACGAGCACTAAAGCCGGCCCTGCCTGCGCTCACTGCCTTATATCCCTCTGTAACCCACACCTCGCGCTAACTGCCATGACATATCCCTCTGTACCCCACACCTTGCGCTAACTGCCACAACATATCCCTCTGTACCCCGCACCTTGTGCTCACTGCTGCAACATATCCCTCTGTACCCCGCACTTCGCACTCACTGCCACATATGCCTCTGTATCCCACTCCTCACACCCACTGCCTGATCGCTCATTTTACCCTGCCATTCATCTTCTACGTGTTCTCTCCCCTTCCACTCGTTCTACCTCTGTTCACCCCTTTACTTCTTTTTGTACCTTACTTCTTTCTCAATATCTCTACTTCTTTTCCTCTTCAGTAACATCTGTGACACATCTCTGCACTTCCTTTATATCAACGCACCCCTCTACCTCACCTGTCTACCTCAGTCTTTATTATTCCCTCTTCCTCAGCTGTCTCTACCTGTCTCTGACACACCTCTCCCTCTCTCTACCTGGCCCTCTCACGTTCTACGGCTGCGTTATTGTGCCCTCTCCATCTTTGATTTACCTGTCTCTGCTCCTGAATCTTTTTCTTCTACACCTCACTTCCATGTCGAACCACTCCTGGACCGCAGCCGGCGAAGTGAAGAAGTACGACTTGCCCTCCGCGATGATTTTCAGCTTGGCGGGGAAAAACATCATGTATTTGATACCGCGGTCCCTGAGCGCCGCCTTGACGCCCAGGAACGAGCGGCGCTCCTGCTGCACTCGGAGCGTGAAATCTGGGAAGAATCTGATAGTGGCCCCTTCGCGCTGAAGATCCCCCTGCCGCCTGGCCTCCTGAAGGATAGCGTCCCGGTCCCGGTAGTTCAGGATCTTGGCGATAATTGTCCTGGGCGGGGCCCCCGGTCTGGGCTTGGGGATCGGGGCCCGGTGAGCGCGCTCAACTGTGAAGAGCTTCGAAAGCCTCCCGGGCTTCAGGTGTTGGAGAATGAGGTCCTCGAGAAAGAGCTCCACGCTGTCCCCCTCCATTCCCTCCGGCACACCTACGACGCGGATGTTGCTGCGCCGCGCCCTCCCCTCTTGATCCTCGAGCCGCAGTGCCATTTGGCGGTGTTGGAAGACGAGCTCGTTGATGCGGCCCTCAAGCCGCTTCTCCGAGGCCTGCAGGGCCGTAATGTTCGTCTCATTGGCTTTGGACCTCTCCGTGGTTTTGCCGAGGTCCGCGCGCAGAAGGTTGACCTCGATCGCGATCTTATCCACTTTGGTCTCAAGATTAGTGCCCAAGGTCTGTATGGCGGCCATAATGGAGGTCAGGGAGGGCTCCGTCTTCTCTGCGTTAGCGTCCATCGGTACCCCAGAGAACATCGGGCCAGTGGGCACCGCATACTTGTCCAGCTTGTTAGTCTGCGTGGGCTTCCCCACCTTTGGGCGCATGGCGACCGCCGTTTGCCGCCTCGCCAAGGACGTCTCTCAGCCCAGTCGCCGGTAAGGACTCCCGGCCCACGTTGTCACCTCCTCGCCGCTCGGGACAGCACCCCGTCGCCGCCCCTCCGGCTGTAACCCTGCGCGTGGGAGGATCAGCAGTGTCAGCACCACTCCTGCCGTCGATCCTTCGCACCCTCCGCTTACACCATCCACCGGGCGGGAGCCACACTCGGGGTCCCCCAAGCCACCGGGCGATTGAATGCTGGTCCGGGCTCGACACACCCCCGGGCAGGCCGCACCCGTTAAGCTGCTTCGCCGCCGTCGATCGCTGCCTCTCCCGCAGCCTTGCCCCGCGGTGATCCACTGGTAGGGCCGCCGCACTCTCCCCTCCGCTCCAACCGGGAATGATGTCTCCGCGGGTATGCAGCCCCTCCTTTACACCGGACTCACCCGCATGCTAGGATACAGGCCCGGGGCTCAGCTCCTCATACGCGATCCGCCCCTGCCGATCGTCAGCGGCACCGGTACCATCCACAGCAAAGCGCCTGAGACCCTCCGCTGCCCACAGCGATCCGTTCCTCGCCAGCCCCGCATACGAGGTAGGCTGCACGCCGGGGCCTCGATTGGCGGTGAGCCCGCGCCTCCGGCTCCAGCCGATCGCTGACGCCGTCGCGACAACAGCAGCCAGCGCCGCCGAGCGTCCCTTCGCTTTCTGAGCGCCGCTTCTGGTCTCCAGCGGTCGTGCCACCCTTCGGGAGGGTGGCGCGGGGACTCCGATGCGTGCAGCCCGGATAATGGAGCGGATATACACTGGCAGCACAGTTAGCTCAGCGGAGCTCGGGACCTAAGCAGCCATCTTCGTTGGCGCCCGGCCACGCCCCCTCCAGTATATTTACTTATATTATCTCTGCGCACAGGCACAGTACACGCACTTCTGGTTCAATTCTCATGATTTTATTTCACATGTGGTGGTGGAGCACTGGGATGCACATCCCATCCCGTTGAGCTCCATATTAACACATGCGCGTAGGACTACACCCTGTGATGCAATCAACACTACTAACTCGACGCTCGCAGCCCGGCAGGCACTGGGCCGTGAGGCCAGGAAGTTACCACTGTATTCCTCGTTGTTGCCACTTGCTTATCACTCGGACATATCGGTAACACATGAGACAGGAGCCATGTGCACGCTGATCTTGGTGGGAATTGACAGAATGCAGGACCTCTATCCCAATGGCACGTTTTGACAGATGATGACACTAGCTATATACAAAACATGACACCATTATTATTTTTTTTGCTCCACAGGCTGAAAAAAGGGGAAACATCGTTTACAACGCAGGGATTACATCGCGATGCCATTACATCGCGGTTTTTACAACGCAAGTCGTTACAACGACTTGCGCTAGATGGCGCTCTAGGACAAGGAATAGTATAATTTACTATCCAACACCTTCCCTACTGTACGTAGACTGGAGTTGGAATAGTAAATTATACTACTCCTAAGTCCAGCGCCCTCCAACGCAAGTCGTTGTAACAACTTGCGTTGTAAAAACCGCGATGTAATGTACCGCGATGTAAATGTATGCGTTGTAACGTCATATATCCTGAAAAAACCGATGCAAGCCTATTACCCTACGTTTCCTACGGAGCCACCGACGATGCTAGCTTTGCACACACTGCTTATAAGCCCCACCCCTCACAAGCTTATTACTAAACTCTATCGAGCCGCTAGAGAAGACAGAATCCCCCCACGCAATAAGAGCTTGGAAAAATGGAACGAGCACTTAGACCCACAACTCACGCGGAAGGAATGAGAGCATTGCTGCCGACTAACTGGCCCCCTAACCTCTAATGGCAATCTGCATATCATACACTTTAAATATCTTCATCAGGTCTATTACACACCATACAAACTGTTCAAGTATGAGCTTCAGGACTCTGATGCTTGTAAAAGATGGGGTACTCTGGGGAGCGGATTTTTGGCATCTAGCTTGGGCATGCAGGCAAGTGTTGGCATTTTGGGCCGATGTGATTGGTAAATTATCTATGATAATTGGGGTCGACTTGCAGTGCTCCCCACAGGTATGTTTATTGGGCCTAGTCCCTTTTTTGAAGGACGTCACGGGCAAACTGGCAAGAGCAGCTCTGCTTATTGCCAAAAGACGTGTGGCAATGGTGTGAGATAGCACGCAGAGTCCTTCAGCAAAGCAGTGGCTCAGGGACTTGGTATATTGTAGAGAAAATTTAGTGCTGCATGCGGAGGAACTCCCGACCTCCTCCAGGCCAGACATTTGGGAACCCCTATTGATATATCTGCATTCTATTGCACAGAATGGTGCCCCAGTGTACAAAACCTTCGTAACCACATGTGCAGAATGATCTATGTAATTGTACTGATATGACAGGTATCTTTCCATTATATGAGTGCACTATGTCCACAAGTTGTTGATTGTTGTTTTTATATTACTGTACTCTTTGATGCTATTATTGTACACTGTATACGATTTAATAAAAATCAATTTTAAAAAAACTAAAAAAAAAAAACTACTTTGTCTCCCACTCCAATGATTGATTCCTGCGCATGGAGATACTTGCCATTTCATTTTTTTTCTGAATTTTATATAGCGCAAACTTAACCCAAAGGTGTCAGGTGTCAAAGCGCTTTACATGAGTACCAGTTGCATTAAGCAAGTACACGTTCATTTTGTTAGGCACAGGGAGAATACGCGATTTGCCCAGAGTCACAGTATACTCAAACCCAGTCCCCAGATTTGAGATTGTCCTCCCTTGCCATTGGGCCACATCCTCTCCCTGAATTGTTGTTTTCTCTTCTCTTGTAATGGGCGGTCTCTTTGTCAAAAGTCACTGGGCACCACTCACAGCTGACCAGTACCAAGTCTCTCACAGGTCTTTTCATCGTGAGTTCACTCGGAGCACATCTCGTGGTGGAATGAGGCATTTGGTGATAGGCTCTTAGAAATTGTTGTAAACACACCTTGGTCTACACCAATTCTAAGGGCTTTGTTTAAAGTCTGCATAAATTTACCTCCCCATTCGCTTGAGGCCACTGGGTAGTGATTTTTCTGTGCTTAATGTTGAGATGATGAAGGTAGCCCTTAAATTTCTGCCCATGAAAAGGCTGCTCATTATCTGTTTTCACCTCATCCGGCAATCCAAGCATGGCAAATACTCCATTCTAGAGCGGATCTTACACAATCAAAGGACGTGGACCGAATGAGTTTCACGACTGGAAATTTCGTGTGACTGTCTTATCATTACTAGTGTTATCCTCCCATCTGGGAATCTGCCGAAGCCCAGATTTACCTTGGACCAGGGCCG
Source organism: Triturus cristatus (assembly GCF_964204655.1). Classification (NCBI taxonomy): domain Eukaryota; kingdom Metazoa; phylum Chordata; class Amphibia; order Caudata; family Salamandridae; genus Triturus; species Triturus cristatus. Next base: position 205,522,744 of record NC_140591.1, on the reverse strand, counting down.
GTCACACAGTTTTTCCGTGATGATTGAATTTGTAGCTGCGTCCGCACCAGTGATCAAACAGGAATGGCACCCAAGCCCTAGCTCCTCCACTAGTCAATCCATTCCGAGAAACCATACTGTTGACCTTAGTCGTGCCTTGGTCTTTGCCAGTCCCTGATGACCTTGATTGGCCAACTCTGCTGTGCGTCTCCACAGTCTCTGAGGTATCACAGTGTGTTGACCCCTCAACAGGAGCTCTTCTACGTTCTTGCTCAATTTGGCTCTGCAATATCACATAGTGGTCCTCGCCTCTCTTTCTTCATTGACCAGACTGCCCAGTCCTTTCAGGAAATCCTTTCACCTGTGCTCCTTGAGTGCATCCCTCATTTTTCTGAGGCAGACATCCTCTTTGGGTGCTTCCACAATTTCATCAACTGACAACGCTCAGGGGCAGGCCATCTCAGAAACGAGTAGTATGAAGTCTTCCACTCTCCCATCAGTTCCCTTGTGCACCCATGGTTCTTCAGCCAGGGCATGTCGGGAAAGGTAATCAGCTGGATTATTCACCCCAGGTTAATAAGCAATCTCCAAATTTTACTGCTGTAACTTCACCATCCATCTCTCAATTCTGGGTGGACCATTCCGGGCGGTTCCGCTGAACAAAGGCACAAATGGTGATCACGCGAAACTGATTTCCACACAAATAGATGTGAAAATGTTGACATGAACACCTGATGGCTAACGCTTCCCTTTCTATCTGGGCATACCGGGTCTCTACCGCAGAATGAACCCTACTGGCATTTGCAATTGGTACCCGATCTCCGGACACTTTCCTCTGTAACAGTACTACTCCCAGCCCTATCGGGCTAGCATCCACAATAAGTTCCATCAGTCATCCAGGCTCGAAGTAGGCCACCGTGGCTCCTTGAAGTAACGCCTTCTTCACATCTTTAAAGGCCTGGGAAGCTGCACTCGACCACTCCCACGGCATGTCCTTCCTGGTCAGCACCCTTAATGGCTTTGATAACCTCAACCTTTGTGGGAAAAACTGTGAGGCCAACCTTTGAGAATCAATAGCAAAATAAATGTAAAAGGAACACTTGTTTTTGTGGAGTGTCAGACCCTGTTCAACCAGTCTCTGCAAGGTATCCCTCAGCCAGATATGATGTTCCTCCAGAGTGTTTGAAAATATCAGCACATCCTCACTGACATTGATAACGCCGACCAATCCTAACAAGGCCTCCCTTATTGTATCCTGGATTACCTCTGGGGCAGAGGATATTCCAAAACTGAGCCTCTTAAATCTCCTCAGTCCCACATGGGTCAAAAAGGTGATAATATATCGACTAGTCTCATCCAACATGAGATGATGGTACCCCAAGTTGAGGTTCACCTTCAAAAACCATCTTTCTGCATTTATGTCTGTAACTATCTCATCGATTGTTGGGGTGATATGCCTTTCCATTTTGATTGCCTTATTTGGTAAGCGCATGTCCACACACAATCTTATCGCCGTGGGATGTTTTGGTTTGGGGCTATCATTAATGGTGCACCCACAGGGTGGAGCCGGAAACCTTTTCCCTCACCCCTGTCTTTTCTAGATTGTCCAGCTCGGCTTCCAGTAGGGGTCTGAGATGAAAAGGCACTCTTCGATGTCTTAGTGCCACTGCCTTGACAGTTCTATCAATGTGAAATTTCACTTTGACATATTTTAGTCCGCCTAACCCTTCAAACAGCTGCCGTAATTCCTCCAAGATGTTATCCGCATGTGACAAGTGTAACTGTTTGGCAAACAGTACTAATTCCAAATCCTCCACGGTGTGGCATCCAAGCGGGGTTCCTGCACTCTCTTTGGTGACATGAAATCTTATCCACGATGCCAAGTCCCCAGGACTCATATCCACCTCAATGACTCCTTGCAGAGGCATGGCTGTGGTACCCCCATAGTTGTATATATTTGCCTTGGTTTTCTTAAACAGAGGTGGTGGCTCCAGTGGTTGATACTTTTCTGCATCCAGAATGTTCACTGACACCCCTGTGTCGATGAGAGCTGTTATCTGTGTGCCTCGAATGCTCACTGTAGGACTTGGCCCTTTTTGGCTAAAGTCCCTAAACTTTTTGCTTTCCCCCTAGACCTTTTTTCTGACATGGTGTTGCCAACTTAGATGCTTTGGACACTTTGCCACTGCTAACCAGTGTCAAAGTGTAAGTGTTCCCTGTTTAAAAGTAATGGTAATTGGTTGTCCATGATTGGTATGTTTGCCTTACTAGTAAAGTATTTAGTAAAGTGCACTAAGTGTGCCAGGGCTGGTAATGCAAATGCTACTAATGGGCCTTCAGCAGTATTTGTGCCACACACACAAGTAGCCTTAAAAAGGGAACTCAGACCTGCCATTGCAGGTCCTGCACGCAGTTTGTGAAACTGCCATGTTGTTCTGTCAAGTGCACTCACTTGCCAGACCTTACCCTTCCCTTTCTGTGCACCTAAGACACCTCTATGGTAGGTCTGGGGTCCCCCCTGGACAGGGTGTAGTGCATGTGAAAGGTAGGACATGTACTAAGGTGTGTGTCATGTCTTGACAGTGAAATAATCTCCATTTCCTTTTTCACTATGGAAAGGCCATCTTGCCCATAGGACAGAATGGGAAGGCTGGGTAATATGTTTTCCAGCCTATCTTCCCAAAGGCTTAAGATGGAAAGGTGAAGTTTAGTATGCCTGAACTCACAATGTAATAACACAGCCTTTTATGTAGGTGGTTTTTGCATTGTGTGTTCAGAAGCCACTCTTTTAAAAGTGGTTGCATTTTGGTGCTCTGACATTTCTGTGTGTCTCTGCCTGGCTGTGGATTGACTGTCTGGATTTGAAAGCGATAGGATCTGGGGAATGTCTTGCCCCAGGGGAGGAGGTGAGACAGCAACAGGCTGACCTGCATCTGGAGTGTAGGGGGAGGAGAAGCCCCCAGAGGTGAAGAGGCCTGGGCTGCTGCTATAAAACAATTGCCCCATCTCCTGCTGAGTGATTAAGAATCCAGACCCCAACTAATCAAAGGAAGAGAGGTGTCACTGGCAGGGAGGCACGCAGAACTGGTTTGAGCAGGGGTCAGTGCCCGCTGAAGCACAAAGACTTCAAAGCCATTGAGGGGTATAACTAAGAGAACTGAAGCCCCTGAACTTTGGAGAATGGCTTGATCAAGTGTGAACAAGACTGGAGCTACTTTGTGTTCAAGAGGACTGTAATAAAGGTCTTGATCCGCTTAGATGGTATAATGGTAGTTTATTCGCAAATACAGCGAGATCAGTAAAGCAGCACCAACCGTTCAATCCTTATCTCTTTCTCCTTGGAATGAATGATGCATCATACAATGCATCACTCCATTCCATGACATGGAGAAGATTCCACAGTGCACACTCAATTCCACCAGTATAAATCATAACACATCCCCTTCCCACCCAAAGAAAAGAATGCATAAAACATTAATAAAACTCATTCCTAGGAAAGCATAAAACAGCCTCATAAGGAACAACTAATAAGAAAACAGCATCAAATAAACATTCAAAATAAATGTAAGCACCAGTATAGTACCAGACTAAATATAATATTAGTACAATACATAGTCCTTCATCTTAACAGGCACCCTCCTACACCTGGAAGGATACTGATTGGATTCTCTTCCGTCCACAATATCCTCCCCATTTGAATGATTACCACCCGGCAAGGAAGATCCAGAACTCTCCACATTCTGGAAACCACCAGTGTGTCTGACCAACCTAGACATACTCCACCAGCAGCCCGTGTTAACCTTTACCACATTCTTCTTGATGGCTACAATGGTAAAGGGACCCAGAAAACCCGTTCTACCTTTGAAAGTATGTCTAGGGTCCTTCACCAGCACTTGGTCACCAACACACCATTTCTTGTATTTAACATTCATCCTGGAATCATAATTAGACTTGTACTTGTCCTGATAATCAGAAATCCTAGCTCGTCTCGTTTCAGCAGACATCTCCCTCCCAAAACTAGAAGGTAGCCAACTAGGATTTAATTTGGAAGAAGCTTTCCTCCCTCTCAAAACTTCAAAAGGAGACCTCAAAGTAACAGCATTCGGTGTGGTGCGATGAGCCCACCAAGTATCTCTCAAAACAGTGCTGAAAGGTATCTTCAAATCAAGAGCCCGTTGAGCACAACCCTTGACCACTCTGTTCATCCTTTCAGCTAACCCATTGGCCTGAGGTGAATATAAGGCTGTCTTCTAATGGACAATGTTAAAATCTTTAAGAAAACTGCACATTTCATGGGAAACGAACTGTACTCCATTATCGGTGACTAAAAACATAGGAACCCCCTCAGACACAAAGACATCCTTAATAAATTCTATTACTGTCCTTGTATTGGCCACTGACACACATTTGGGGACCACCCACTTAGAGGTATAGTCCACAAGGACCAGAACAAACCTTTCAAAAGAAGGCAAGAGTTCAAACGGCCCAACTATGTCCAGACCTAATTTCGACCACACTTTGTCAGGAACCTAACATGGGACAAAGGAGCATTGCTAGAAATGTGAGACTTGTCATTGGAAGCACAAGACAAACAATCTTTAACCACACTCTCAATCATCCGATCCATACCAGGCCACCAGTACTTTTCCCTCACCGGGGCTTTCGTCAGACTTCTGCCCAAATGTCCCTCATGAGCAAGGTTGATTATTTTGTCCCTGAACACACTAGGAGGAATCACTCTATCACCTCTCATGAAGTTATCACAACAAAATGACAACTCTTCCTTCACAGCCCAAAAGGATTTCATATCTTGATCCAAGTCCTTGTAATCAGGCCAACCATGACTCACCCACTTTTTAAGAAAAACAAAATCTTTGTCACTACTTACACCCTCCAACCACTCTTCAGATGAAAAGGCAGGCTCAGCAATCCAAGATATACACTCAACTTCACTACAATCTGAGGATTGACCAACTGGCAAACGAGAAAGGCAATCCGCAGATTTGTTGTTCAAACCAGGTATATACCGAACAACAAAGTTATATTCCTGGAGACCCTCACTCCAGCGTTCGAGCCTGGGTGTAATGTTCTCATTATGCCTGCATGAGAAAACCTGCACCAAAGGACGATGATCCGTTCGGACCACAAAAGGAATTCCCCAAAGGTAAAATCTAAAATGTTGTACAGCCCAGAACACACTCAAGGCTTCTCTCTCAATACAAGAATAGTTGGCTTCTGCATCCTTAAGAGCTCTAGAGGCAAAAGCAATTGCCCTGTCTTTCCCCTCCACAACCTGTGAAAGCACAGCCCCTAACCCTTTAAGACTGGCATCAGTTGTTAGAATGGTCTTGCGATTAACATCGAAATGTCCTAGAGTAGGCATTTTACCTATTCCAGCCTTTATACAATCAAAAGCTTTTTGACACTCGTCAGACCAGGTAAACTGTGTTCCCTTTTTAAGCAGGACCCTGATTGGCTCAGCAACACTTGCAAACCCATGTATAAATTTAGAGTAAAACTCAGCGAGTCCCAAAAACGACCTCACCTGGTCCTTATCTTGAGGAACAGGAGCTTTCACCACACTCTCCGCTAGCTCCAACTTAGGTTGTATGCCATTTCCTGAGATTAAATGACCCAAATATGTCACTGAACTCACTCCTACACAGCACTTTTGTTTCTTAACCGTGAGTCCAGCATCCCTCAGCTTTCCCAACACCGCATAAAGGGTTGTACAATGTTCTCTTTCATCTTTCCCATATATCAAGATATCATCTTGAAAGAACATTACATTAGGTATTTTCCCAAACACCATCTTCATGACCCTCTGGAAGCATGCTGCAGCAGACGCCAACCCAAAGGGCATTCGCAAAAAACGGTAAGCCCCTATAGGTGTCACAAAAGACGTAAGATGTCTTGAGTCCTTATGCAACATGACTTGATGGTAGGCCGAGGATAGATCCAACACGCTAAAACATTTTGCCCAAGAAAGAACACTAAGAGACTCGGCTATATTGGGCAAGGGTTGGCGGTCCACCCAAATCCACTCATTCAGCCCTCTCAAGTCCACACACATTCTGACACTTGCCCCCCCCCATACTTAGGGGCAAGAACAATGGGGGCAAGCCACTCCGAAGCTTCGATCTCCTCAATAACTCCCAAATTAAGCAATCTCTGTAGCTCAACCTTGAGTGGTTCAACCATCATGTTTGGTACCCTTCCTCGTCGCCAGTGTAATAAAGGTCTTGATCCGCTTAGATGGTATAATGGTAGTTTATTCGCAAATACAGCGAGATCAGTAAAGCAGCACCAACCGTTCAATCCTTGTCTCTTTCTCCTTGGAATGAATGATGCATCATACAATGCATCACTCCATTCCATGACATGGAGAAGATTCCACAGTGCACACTCAATTCCACCAGTATAAATCATAACACAGACCTTTGCCGAGGAAGAAACAACTGAAGAGACTGATGGATAGGACTGCTCTTGCTGTGTGATCTGGGGCTGGCCTGCAGTTTTCTGTTTCAACCAAGGAAAGGCTAAAGAGACTTTGCTGTGTGCTTTGTCCCCTTGCTTGAAGGACTTTGTGGTGTGCTGTGTCCTAAAGTAACTATCCCCAAGGGCCTGAGGTAATCTGGCTCCCTGTTCGGAAACACATGAACATAGACGTTTCCAGGAGAGTCTCAGCAGCGCTGTGTGAGTGCACCTGTTGCAGTCTGAGACCCTCATAAGGACTACCTGTGATCGTAGGCGCCTGGCGTCCAAATGAGTCTCTGTGGCACTGTGTGTGTGTGCTTTGTGCAGCCTGAGAACTTCAGGAGGATCGGTCTGTGATCGGGGGTACCTGGAGTCCAAGCAAATATCAGCGACACTGTGTGCGTGTGCTTTGTGCAGCCTGAACCCCTTCGTGAGGATTTTCCATGTTATCGTGTGCACCGGAAGCCAAGTTAGTCTCAACGCCGTTGTGTGCGGGTGCGTTGTGCACTGCAAGACTTTTGTGAGGATTGGCCTTGTCATTGTGTGCACCGGAATCCAAGTGAGTCTCAACGCTGTTGTGTGCGGGTGCGTTGTGCACCGTGAGACCTTCGTGTTATCGTGTGCACCGGAGTAAAGTGAGTCTCAGCGAAGCTGTGCATGTGATCTTCATGCAGCCAGAGACTCGTGTGTGGAGTGCCCAGTGATCGTGCACCCGGAGTGAAGGAAGATTCAGCAACGCTGTGTGCGTGTGCTTTGTGGCACCCTGAGATCTTCGTAAGTGAAGCGGCCCGGACCGGCAGTCCCGGAGGAGCTGAGTTGCCGACCCAAGCCACCGTTGCCATTTCACAAACCTGCATTGGAGGCCCAGCCGCTGACCGAGGAGAGGAGAGTGAGTTCGCACCCCCCAGGTAACGTGTGTCGACTCCAGGGGCGGGGCGCGGGCTCGGAGGGAGACGCTCTTGGCCTCTGTCTCGTGTTGACAGCGCGAGCCTCTGCTTCGGCTCGTGTCGCGGCCCGTATTGCCAAAGGAGTGGTGGTGCAGGGGCCAGAGTGCAAAGCTGCTCTTTGGGATTACATCGTACTGTGTGAGAGGTAACTGTGAGAGGCGGAGAGACCGCCTAGGGTCCGGTGATTGGGGCCTGAGTGTATTACGCACTATTCCATTTCTGAAGAACGAAGTATCTGACAGTCGTATTACACATTGCATCATTTCTGTCTAACGGAGTACCTGATTAGAGTATTACGTATTGCATTATTCCTGCATACCGAACTACCTGATTAGTGTATGACGCATTGGCCTTTTTATCTGCATGACGAACTACCTGATTGTCATATGACGCATTGCATTGTTTCTGAATAACGATCTACCTGACTAGCGTATTACGCATTGCATTTCTCCTGCATAACGAATTACCTGATTAGTTTATATGCATTGCCTTATTTTTGCAGAACGACTTATCTGGTGGTGGTATCATGCATTGCATTATTTGATCTTGCAAAGTGCCTGATTGTTACGTTACGCATGACAGAATTATTACATTGCAAAAGTATCTGATTCTAGCATTACGACTGTATGATATGATTTTAGGAGTACAGGAGAATGTTTAGACGTGCTCATTGATATCGCCAGAACTTACTAGGGCTGGCTGGCCTAACAACCGGCCAGGAGAAATATTACACAACCTCAGATGTTGGTTTTATATTGTGTGGTCTTATCGTATATCTTTTTACATACAGTTTATACTTGTTTTTACAAAACTTGTGTGGAGTCTTTTTGTGGTGTCATCATTGGGTTATTGTGAGCGTGGTTGTGAATACTTTACACATTTGCCTTGAAGATAAGCGTGGCTGCTCATGCCAAGCTACCGAGGGGGTGAGCGAGGCTATCTAAAAAGGTGACCTTCTTTTCCCTGACGTTGGAACGTGTGTCCCTACTTGGCTTAAGATGCCAACCAGGGATACCGGGTCTAACATTTAGTGGTCAGCGGTGTGTGATGTGAATGTGTATTCGCAAATTCACTCACAATGAATTGGTGTACATCATAAATAGCGCAGACCGAGATGCAACCACATATTGTGTTCTTGATTTGTTGGTTGTAGTTGACTTTGTTTTGAGCAACCTTTAAGCCACACATCATGTCGCAGAGGAGTCAAGGAGCCGGTGAGGCTGCAGAATTAGAGTTCAACATTGAGGCATTGCGTACCTACAAGGTTGATCAATTGAGGCAATTCTGCAGGGTTTTGGGATGTCCCATGAAGAGTAGCGCCAATAAGGAGGAGCTGCAAATGGCTTGAGGGCCTGGTGGGAAGCCAAAGGGACTCAGGAGGCGGGTGATGTTGAGGTGAATGAGGATGACCCAAGGAAGGGATTTGGTCCACAGAATTTGCCAGTGGAGGGACCAGCATCAGGGGCTGGTAGTAGCCAATCAGGGAGGAGTTTTTCACCAGAGGAGTTGGAGGAAAACCAAAGGGTCAGAGAGCATGAGTTGGAGGTGTTGAAACTTAAAACTCAGGCAGAGGAGAAGAAGCTGCTCATTGAGAGTGAAAAGTGAGCAGAGGAGGGTAGGAATGCTCTTGCCCTGGAAGAGAAAAATATTCTCTTAGCTCATGAGTAAAGCATGAGGGAACTGGACATTAAGGTTAAGCAGGCAGAGTCCAGTTTGAATGGTGGCAGCGTACAGCCAGTGCCAAGTGTGGGTGAGTACAAGCGTGCACTGGATGACTGGGTTTTGGTGAGCATGGCAAATGATTAGAAAGGGGTGCTAAACTATACCTCTAGGGAGCCTAGGCTCAGTAATTATTCTCCAGGATTGCGCCAACCCGTGTTAGGGTGAAAGCTCTTTGATTCCCGGGACCTGGCACAAGAGCTGGACCCCTGGTCATGGGTCCAAGGGCCTCAGGCCCTTGAGAGGGAAGAGAGGCGAAGTAGAACCGCTAGGTCCTAGAGTGGGGGGGGCATGCGGGCTAGCGCCCTGTCTAAAAGGAGAGGGAGGGAGTGTGAGCTGCGTCCCCAGGGGTTTGCCACCCCACTCCAGAGATTGGAGGGTTCCTTACAGGAGCACTCGGTGGGAGGCCTAGCGCCTACTTGCCAGCTGTGAAAGGAGGAACACCTAGAGTCAGGAGGGCATAGGGCGTCGGTCACCAGAGCTCCCCCGGTCCTGAAGTTTGTGGGTGCCATTCCTAAATGGCAGGCACAGAAATCTAAATGGAAGGTTAAGAGAGGGAAGTATCCCTTAGTGGGAAAATCCAGGGACTGTGTACAGCCCGTAGGGCTGGGTCCCCTAGGAGTGACCAGGGTACACCCACATATAACCTGGAGGACAGGATAACTGGGAACAGTGTCCTGACTGATGGTCTTCCAGGGATACCACTCTGGGTGGGGGTTGGAAAGGAGCCAGCACCCCTAGAGAGGCCCCAACTGTCTGGAAGTACCCATGGAGTGGCATAGTTGGCCCAGGGAGTTGTGACCAAGAGAATCCCCTGGGGTCAGAAAGGCATAGAACCGTAGGCTGTCCCTGTGGTAGCGGGCCTGCGTCCGTGTTCTATCGCTCTAAGCAGGGAAGTCCATCAAGGTAGTTGATTGGTCTACCCTGGCTTTTGGTTGGGAGAGGGTTGTGTAGGACTTGGCCCTTTTTGGCTAAAGTCCCTAAACTTTTTGCTTTCCCCCTAGACCTTTTTTCTGACATGGTGTTGCTAACTTAGATGCTTTGGACACTTTGCCACTGGTAACCAGTGTCAAAGTGTAAGTGTTCCCTGTATAAAGTAATGGTAATTGGTTGTCCATGATTGGTATGTTTGCCTTACTTTTAAAGACCCTAGTAAAGTGCACTATGTGTGCCAGGGCTGGTTATGCAAATGCTACTAGTGGGCCTGCAGCACTATTTGTGCCACCCACACAAGTAGCCTTAAAAAGGGAACTCAGACCTGCCATTGCAGGGCCTGCACGCAGTTTGTGAAACTGCCATGTTGTTCTGTCAAGTGCACTCACTTGCCAGACCTTACCCTTCCCTTTCTGTGCATCTAAGACACATCTATGGTAGGTCTGGGGTCTCCCCTGGACAGGGTGTAGTGCATGGGAAAGGTAGGACATGTACTAAGGTGTGTGTCATGTCTTGACAATGAAATAATCTCCATTGCGTTTTTCACTGTGGAAAGGCCATCTTGCACATAGGGCAGAATGGGAAGGCTGGGTAATATGTTTTCCAGCCTATCTTCCCAAAGGCTTAAGATGGAAAGGTGAAGTTTAGTATGCCTGAACTTACAATGTAATAACACATCCTTTTATGTAGGTGGTTTTTGTATTGTGTGTTCAGAACCCACACTATTAAAAGTGGCTGCGTTTTTGTGCTCTGACATTTCTATGTGTCTCTGTCTGGCTGTGAATTGACTGTCTGGATTTGAAAGCGATAGGATCTGGGGAATTTCTTGACCCAGGGGAGGAGGTGAGACAGCAACAGGATGACCCGCATCTGGAGTGTAGGGGGAGGAGAAGCCCCTAGAGGTGAAGAGACCTGGGCTGCTGCTATAAAACATTTGTCCCATCTCCTGCTGAGTGATTGAGAATCCAGACCCCTGAGGAAATATGAATTTTATGATCAGTTATGTCCCCTATCGTAGACCCCAACGGCTCCATGTACATGCTATAAGTACATGTATGTTCCCTCCTGCTCCAGTTTTGAAGACGCAAATATATGTGCGTCCACCGTCAACATGTCCTCTTTCAGACCCGCCATAAATGGGTCAGATATTCCATTCCTAAGTATGAAAGGCCACCGACTTTATATGGTTCACTTTCCACATTTTACAGATTCAGGCGAGTAGGCCCCGAATTCTGTCATCAAGCCTTTCCTGCCTTCTGCCTCTGAAAGCTCCAGTCTGAGCCTGCATCTGTGACCATGAACTTTGTCCTACTCCCTGCGCGGCTAATGGAGCCTGATCCAGCCTGTTCCCTGCCAAAAAACTGTATTTCACCTTCAAGATTATCTGCTTCGCTCCTCACCCGATGCATTCCTGTCTAGTAGTTTAGGTAAACATTCCTCCAGCTACCGTGCAAAGGGGCCAGGCCTCGCTGTCCTCATGCAAGTAATTCATAGCCCCGTTACCATGGAATATTCCTACCCCTTCGCATCTAGTGTAGACACTTAGACGCTTGTACACGCACTAACAGTCAGTATAGAATAGATTCTATCCTAGAGACCTTTCCTTTTGGATAACACAGTTCTCTAAACATAGGATATTAGATATGATTTGGGATTAGGTTGACATAACCCCAGACTTCTGTCTCCACATGTAGAGCTAAATGTCAAGTCCCCTTCACCCTCTAGTTGCACGTCAATCACACGTCATGCGGCTGTGCACGCATCTCTGCCAAATATTTCTGCTGACATTGCAGGATTCTTCTATGGATCCACCCATTTGTGACATCATGTTTAATGACGTATTTTAGTTACACCCATGTTTACGCCTCTATTGATTACGTATACACAGTTTATCTGTATTATCAGCTGTTACGCCTCTTGCATCTGTTTCACTGTAATGCATTTTCTATAAAACTGCTCATCTGTCAATAATATATGCGCCCTTCCTTCCTGAACTCTCGTGGTGATGGAATAGAAGGCCCACAATTCGAATTGTGTTCCTTTGTATAGGAATAAAGCTTTTTAAAACCTCTAATACCACGGATTCTGCCTCTTATATTTACTGAGTTATTCTTAAGAGACTTTACCGCATAAAAAATAGTACCGGTAACGAAATATTTACCACATAAATTGGTGCCCGAACAGGGACACTTTCTCATCTCACGCGCCGGCGGTGCGTTGCAGGCCCGGTCTCCTGCCACAGCTGAACGGACAACTACGCGTACCCACAGGATTTCCTGTATCTCCCTCCGGCCGAGCGGGGGTGACTGAGGCTGCGATCAACACCCAGACGAGGCGGTGAGAAGTGCGAAGTATCCCGACCAGAGCCTAGCTGAGAGAGCAAGATCCGAGGTATACAGAGACCCACCAGGTTCCGAAGTTCCGAGTCCAGTCAAGTCGAGTCCAGTCCGGTCCAGTTTCAGTTCCGTTCCGAGGCCTTCCGTTCCGAGCTACCCGGTGAGTACCATTACCGGGGAGGCACTTAACGTGCACATAGTCTGTGCCGGTCAAGACGGGTTTGGGTACACAAATCCGGTCTGCACTGTTTCAGCAGTGTATCTGTACTGTTTGGCAGTATATATAGTATGTCTTGCATATAAATAAGTATTACCTAGTGTCAGTATTATGTCAGTAACTAGTTTTCTATTAGTTATCATTGTCCGTTAAAAACTGTTAAATGTTAAATGTTTAAAAAACGTTCTATACATTGTGGTGTGAATGACTGTTCATTATTGTGTTTACTGTATTAAGTGTGTTCTAGTAATAAGGTCTAAAAATGCCGCTCTTTTCGAAACTAAGACAGATCAAAACTAGAAAAGGGGTACTCGAAGAAGCTGTTCCCATTCCACCTAGGGACACTCCAGGATACTTTATGTATCATAAGCATGGTCTAGATGCCGTATTATTTCTTGATTTATGGGTGGATTACACCAAAGAATTACCAGAGAGTCAGAGATGGCCCGCAGCAGGGACCTGGGATGCAGATTGCATCATGAGAGTAGAAGAAGAATTATGGAAAAAGAAAGCCAGACAGTCACAGAAAGATGCCATTGAATTATGGCGTAAAGAATCATACAGACGTACAGAAAAAGCACACAGACAGGAAGAGAAAGGTAGAGAGAATTCAAATAAAACTCGAGAAAATCTATTACTTGAGGAAGGTACCCGAGTAAACTCAGAACAAATAGATAGACAAAGAAACACTCTTATGAATGGTATGTATCCTCTTCTGGCCGAAGGGTTACCCAAGGCTACCCCGGAAATACCAAAAGATTTAACTCCTCCATTGCTCCCAATAAAAGCACATCCCAAAACACATCCCAAAACAGCAAAGGACGTTTTCCTTTCCTCTTATTTAGATGACGTAGCTCCCGAGTATGCTAATGCCATACCGCACATACCGCTTGCCGATGGTGTTCAACACCAAGAGCATCCGTCTGTATCCCCGCAACTACAAACTCCTACGCAAGTTCCCACAGGTCCGTCCGTTTCTACAGTTTTTCCCGCATCCACAATTTCTATCCTACGTCCAACGAATCCTTTCGTGCCTAGCGCCTCAGATGGTGCTACAGGAGGTACGACAGACATGTTTGCCACCCCGCCGCGAAATAAACAGACCCTTAGAGATTTAGCACTCCAACGTACACCCCAATTAGCGACATCCGACATGTTTAAAGAACAACTTGTGGATTGTAGATACGACCCAGTACCAGGTAGACAGGATAAATTGCTCATATCATCACTACGTATAAGACGAGCTACATTATATTTAATGACGATACCAGGAATGGGTGAACACCTAGACGAAATATATCGCTTTGTCCAAACAGGGCAAGGTCCAGAAAGTATTAACGAAGCTATGGAATATCAGAAAGTGGATGTCCAAAGACAACTACTACGTTTTTTCATAAATTGTGTAATTAGGAATCAAGACAGGCCCGGGGCAGATCACGATACCATGCAGAGACTTGTCAAATGGGGTCAGAACATATCAGAAGAGAAACACGATAGACAGGCGTGTATAATCGCCATGAGTCGAAAGATCCGCAAGGAAGTAGAACGAATACATAAAGAAAGACGAGAAACAGACAGAGTAGAATCAGAAGAGGAGGAGGAGCAAGAATCAGAACAAGTCGAAACAATAGCTTATGTAGGTAGAGGAAGACCCCATAATAATACTAGAGACTTTAACGACCCGATACGTCCAATACGTCCAGGATATAATAGACATTTTCCAAATCCTATGTTAAATACAAAATCCCCCGAACACCTATTCCAAGCCGTTGATAAATTACTCCGAGATCGAAGGGGGTACCATATGCTCGATTCCATGGACGAACAAGAATTAGCTAGGTCAGCAGTACTATGGGCTGACAGTCCCAGCGACTACAATGATGATGTACTTGCACACACGTTTCTGAATCTTGACCCATACGAACAGCGTTTAGCTAGTACATACATGATTCAACACCTCCTTATATTATATAAAAGTCAACACTCCGATCCAGGACCCTTACCTGACATATTGACAGAACTGCTCACGAACATATGGAGAGGGTCAGGTACTGATTTGATTAAAGAGATTCTAGAATTCCGAAACCAATATTTAAATTTCGTATGCCCAGAACACGTTCCAGTTCCCATCATGGGAAGAAAAATGTATCACATAGATAGACAAAACCCGTTACGCGAAGTACACCCAATCAGAGGTGACGGTAATAACTTTACACGCGTGTTTGTGTACACGCCTATAAATAAACTAGAATTATTGGAAATGAAGAAAGTAGTACCCAGCCATGACAAGGATCCAGCAGGTTTCCACCGTGAAATAAAGGACATGTTACTCATGGGAGAGTATACCTACCCCGACATTATGAAAATATTAAAAGTCCTATTACCCTCTGGTGTTTATGAGAAACTCAAAGAAAAGGAATGGGAGGTGGGAGACCAAAAGATAGATTGGACAGCATTAGAAAACGAAGAAAGGGCCCGAGCTGCAGGAGCAGGACTTGGGGAAAAGACTACAGCACTAGCAGGACTACTAGTGCAGGTATTGCCACGTTTATTAACTACGAAAAAGGAGGACTGGGGTGCAATCTCAGCCTGTAAACAAAAACCAGATGAAGACACTAGTGATTTCTATTCCCGATTTGAAAAATGTTTTGGTATAAATAGTGGCATAAAAGCCAGTAGTGAGTCATATCCGCATCTGTTTGTGACAAAATTAGTTGAAAATTCTCTGCTACAAGTCAAGAATAGAGTATTGAAATTCGAAAGTACCTGGCAAGGTAATACCCCATCACAGATGTTACAGATGTTACAATATCACCACAATAGAATTAGAGAAGAACAAGAACATGAACAAAGACGTATGAAAGATACAAAAATGAAAATGCTTGTTGCCCAGTCAGTCCCAGTTACTGGTCATCAAAAGGGTGATTCCGCAGGTCCTACAAAAGGGACATGCAACTATTGTAAACAACAAGGTCATTATATACACGATTGTCCAGTCCTGAAACATAATATTGCTACAGGTAGAACCCAGGAGGGACCACGTCCACCTAGACAGGATCAGAATCAACAACCAATCCCTCAGCATGCACAACCTAGGTTAGCTCCGCAACAACTAGCTCCGCAACAGGGAGCTCCACAACAGACCGTAGCACCACCACAAGCGCAGCCTATTGCTGCAACACAAGCAACGACACAACAGATGTATCAGTATGCACAAGCAGATTATCCCGATTATCAGCGATACTCATGAGACAGCCTAGAGAGGGAAGTTGGCTTACCCCTTATTGAGGTTCCTGTAGACCAAGAGGGACCTTATGTACATAGTGAACTATTAGGGGAAGACAGAAAGTTTTTACTTGATACAGGGGCAAGCAGAACAACTATAAGACGCAGTGAAGTTCCAGGGGCACCCCTCTCAGGCTCACAAAATATTTCCCTTGGATTCTCAGGAAAACCTATAATAAACGACGTAACACAACCTCTTCCACTTACGATTGGTCCATTGACACGTACTACAGATTTATTGCTTACTAAATCATGTCCAGAAAACTTGTTAGGTATAAAAACATTGAAAGCTCTAGGAGCTATAATATGTTGTTCTCCGGAAGGAGTACGACTATTTTTACGTGACTTTAAAGGTCACTACGTGTCCAGAGACATGGATCACCGACTGCAGAATTTACCTACACATTTATGGGCACAAGGCCCCACTGATGTTGGTTGCATGAATATTACACCATATCGTGTCACATTAAAAACAGGAGTAATACTACCACGAATACGACAATACAAATTACCACCCAATGCTGTTGTGGCTTTACTGCAAATCATTGACGAGCTCATTACACAAGGAGTACCGACTCCAATGTATGTAATTCCCCGATAATTCCGATTCTTAAAAGAACGGATCCAAAAGCATCACCAGTATATCGATTAGTTATTGACCTGCGCGAATTAAATAAATGTATTGTACCACAATACCCTGTGGTCCCAGATATCTCGTCATTACTAACAGCTATTGATTCAGAAGCAACGTTCTTCACTGTAATTGATCTCAAGAATGCTTTCTTTAGCGTCCCAATAGATCCGGAAAGTCAATACTTGTTCGGGTTCAGTTTAAATGGACGAAGTTTTAAATTCACACGCGCACCTCAAGGATTTACAGAAAGCCCCAGCATCCATAGCCAAGCACTGAAACGAGAACTCGACAGTATCCACATGCCAGTTAACACTGCCCTGCTTCAATATGTCGATGATCTGCTGATCACCGCCCGAAGCGAACCTGAATGTGAAACAGCGTCACTGACGGTTTTACAATTTCTGGCCGACAAGGGGCACAAGGTGTCCCCTTCTAAGCTGCAATTCTGTGTCCAGCGAGTTGTTTACCTTGGGCACTCGCTGTCCAAGGAGGGAAGGCAGCTTACACCCGACCGTATCCAGTTAATCACTAACATGCTACCACCCAAGACACAAAAAGAGGTACGGGCTTTTATAGGCCTCACTTCATACTGTAGGCAGTGGATCCCTCAATATGCATTTCTAGCAAAACCACTCATCCAGTTAACAACACAGGAGGCAGCCACATCGACTGTCCTCCCTTGGACACAAGAACATACACACGCCTTTGAAAGCTTAAAGAAAGCTTTATGCCAAGCACCTGTTTTAGCAACACCATGTTACAGTAAGCCTTTTACACTCTTTGTTACAGAACGCGAAGGTACTGCCTTGTCAGTACTCACTCAGGAACAAGCAGGATCACACAAACCATGTGCTTATTTCTCTAGTACATTAGATCCAGTAGCTCAGGCTCTTCCTGCGTGCCTGAAATCAGTGGCAGCAACAGCTTTAGCTATCAGACAAAGCGATGCCATAGTGTTAGGACATCAATTGACAGTACAAGTACCACACGCAGTAGAGGTTCTCTTGAACCGCACACAAACACAACACTTGACTATAGCGAGACTCACCGGTTACGAACTGACATTGTTTCAGCCACACATAGAAATCAGACGTTGTAATACATTAAATCCTGCCACACTGTTACCAGTGGGCGGAACAGATCCATTGGCACATGATTGTGTCGAAGTCATTACTATCACGACGAAACCCAGACAAGACTTGACAGATATCCCTTTGTCAGATCCAGACTTGACATTGTATGTAGATGGGTCATGTATGAGAACAAGTACAGGAGAGTTAGTGGCCGCTTACGCAGTCACAACAGACACTGAAGTCATTGAAACAAATCGTATTAACACTTTGTCAGCTCAAGCAGCAGAGCTCATCGCTCTGACACAAGCCTGTATTCAAGCCAAAAATAAGAAAGTCAACATATACACAGATTCACGTTATGCATTCGGAGTCGTCCATGACTTCGGCGTACTGTGGCGAGAGAGAGGTTATTTAACTTCTCACGGTGCCCACATCCAGCACGGACCCCTCATTCAAACCCTATTAGACGCGATTCATCTACCT
Source organism: Triturus cristatus (assembly GCF_964204655.1). Classification (NCBI taxonomy): domain Eukaryota; kingdom Metazoa; phylum Chordata; class Amphibia; order Caudata; family Salamandridae; genus Triturus; species Triturus cristatus. The sequence continues at coordinate 205,504,661 of NC_140591.1, read as the reverse complement.
ACTGCAATATCGATTATGAAATACAAAGCCCATACAAAAGTTACCGATATCATTTCTCAGGGTAATGACCTAGCTGACAGAACAGCTAAACAGACTGCTCAGAATCAGACTCACACAACTGACATGACAAAGACAATAGTTCCGACAACAACACATTGCATGACAGTTAAGGATCCCGCCCTTGATGTAATTGACATACAGACACATGCTACACCAGAAGAAATAAAGAAATGGACTGAATTAGGAGGGATCCACACGGATCAAGGATGGATGACGAAGGAAAAATCTATATGGTTTCTTCCCGACTCCATGGTCCAAGTTATCATTAATACAATACATAGTCCAGCGCACCTAGGAAAAAAAGCTATGCTAGACAGCATTCAACACATTTGGTTCAACAAACACCTGCGAGCAGCAGCCAAACAAAAAGTTCGTACCTGTATGATATGTTGTCAGTTCAATCCAGGTAAAAGCATCCCCGTAGAGCAGGGTGGATTTCAACTTCCCGATCATGCTTTTGAAGTCCTCCAGATGGATTATATCCAGATGGAACGATGTCGAGGATTCAAATATGTCCTCGTAGTTGTCTGTGCTCTTTCCCGTTGGACAGAAGCATACCCGGTTTCAGATTACACTGCTCCGACTACTGCCAAACAGTTAGTTCGAGAATTCTTCCCACGGTACGGTTTACCACGTGTTGTCTACTCAGATAACGGCCAGCCGTTCTCATCCGAACTAATGAAACACGTTTCCCTTTTGTTAGGCTATCAATGGAAATTCCACTGTGTCCGGCATCCCGAGGCCGCAGGTCTCGTGGAACGCCATAATCAAACTCTGAAAATTAGATTGTCCAAAATATGTAGGGAAAAAGGTGTCGACTGGATAGTAGCCTTACCAGTTGCGCTCTTTTACATGAGAATGGTAGCACATTCTCGAACAGGGCTATCCCCGTATGAGGTGATCTTCGGTAGACCACCAAATATGTGGGGGACGCCTATACCTCGCAAAATAACTGATGTTGACTGTAATATGCTTATGATTACAATGGATGGTATCAGTTCCTTTGGGTGAGGGGGAACACAGCCACTAATTATGTGGTGTTATAGAGAAGAGGGGTAGTCTCCTGGGATAGGTGAGTGTGTAAAGAAAGAGGATGGTACTCCTTGGTTTGGTACGTAGTGCCCTCACACACCCTTTCGAGTGTATAGCATCATCATCGGGCAATGTTGCTCCTCGTGGGGGTGGCGCTGCAGTCCCTCACGGGCCCCGAGGGGCTCTCTAGTGGAGATCTTTTAGGAGTTTGCCACAGTGGTGAGTGCGGGTATGTGGGAAGAAAGTGTCAGTGAATGTGAATTAAAATGGAGCAGGAGGCCCTGTCAATTTTATTCGTAGGACCCCTGCTTCAGAGTAAAAGTCAACGGGGATGGAGATGCACGTATGTGCCGTTATGAGAGGGGAAATTAAAACAAATATATTCCCACTTCTCTCAACCCGAGTGTAAGTGTGATAAAGTGTGGTTTAAAAAAAGGGGGTCGACATGTTTCGCGCTACAGATTGGTCCCTAAGGGATCCTTAGCGCTTCATCAGGACCAGTTGAAGAAGGAACCCAGGGATCAGGAAAAGACACACTGTATCCCTAGAGAGACCTGATTATGGTAATGATTGGAAGGACCCGTTCTTGTACTAAAGTCCTGCGGTACTGCCGGTATGCATACCGGCAGTACCGCTGGACGGGTAGGTTTCCGGTTCCGTGAGGGCAGAACAGCACTTCACAGCGCGGTACTTCCGACGGAGCCCTTCTCAGACGAGGGGAGGGCTGAGAATCAGGACTTTAGTACAAGAACGGGTCCTTCCAATCATTACCATAATCAGGTCTCTCTAGGGATACAGTGTGTCTTTTCCTGATCCCTGGGTTCCTTCTTCAACTGGTCCTGATGAAGCGCTAAGGATCCCTTAGGGACCAATCTGTAGCGCGAAACATGTCGACCCCCTTTTTTTAAACCACACTTTATCACACTTACACTCGGGTTGAGAGAAGTGGGAATATATTTGTTTTAATTTCCCCTCTCATAACGGCACATACGTGCATCTCCATCCCCGTTGACTTTTACTCTGAAGCAGGGGTCCTACGAATAAAATTGACAGGGCCTCCTGCTCCATTTTAATTCACATTCACTGACACTTTCTTCCCACATACCCGCACTCACCACTGTGGCAAACTCCTAAAAGATCTCCGCTAGAGAGCCCCTTGGGGCCCGTGAGGGACTGCAGCGCCACCTCCACGAGGAGCAACATTGCCCGATGATGATGCTATACACTCGAAAGGGTGTGTGAGGGCACTACGTACCAAACCAAGGAGTACCATCCTCTTTCTTTACACACTCACCTATCCCAGGAGACTACCCCTCTTCTCTATAACACCACATAATTAGTGGCTGTGTTCCCCCTCACCCAAAGGAACTGATACCATCCATTGTAATCATAAGTTATAATTTTTGGGAGCATTGGTTCAGGACCTTCTCTAATTAGCTCCTAGTCCCCCCCTCTTCATTTTGTGATTTGTGACTGTAATATGCTGACAGATTACCTGGCTTCCTTGATGTCTGCACTACAATCTTGTCGTTCACAGGTAGCCGCAGCTTTTCCCGATAATACTGAGGTGAAGCCCCATGACGTGGTTCCTGGTGACCTGGTTTTGGTCAGGAATTTCGACCGGAAGACCCAACTGGATCCTAGGTGGAAGTCGCCTAAGTTGGTTCTACTGACTACAAGGACTGCCGTGAAGATTAAGGGTCGAAAAGGGTGGTTGCACTCGAGTCATATCAAGAAATTTTATGGACTACCATCCAGTGACAATACTGAACCCTGTATTCCCTCACAGACAGACTCAAAGCTCCCCTTGGTTGAGAAATCAAACCCAGAACTTTATAAACTAAAATTGAGGTCTAGTAAGTCAGACAATTTGATTGTTTAAGTCCTCTCCAAGGTGAATCGGTTGAATTTGTCTCTGACATGTATCCTCTAGACCGGAATAGAGAAAGAAATCATCAAATGCAGCTGAAAAAGCATGCGTATTGTAAATCACTTCGTAGTCACTGCACAGTAACTCTATTAATTTTGTTTTTTCTAAATCTTCTGATCATCGTTTTCAGCGTACTATTGCATATGTATTATCCTATTTCTAAACGTGCTTACAATGTAACCGCAGAACATTCTTTTAGTGAATTTCCTCCGCATGAGTTGTCCTATAGATTTGCGCTGCGCAACAACACATTCATTAGTATGTTACATCATTCCCATCAGCCCAGCAATGCCACAAATTGTTGGATATGTGGCCGACTCCCTCCCTATCAAAACTATAAGTGAGTTTTGCCCCTCTTTCCATATCCGTTCACACACAATGGCTCTTGTGGAGCATGGTTTAGTTTGATTAATTCCTTAGATTCTAATTCCGTAGTTTACCAAGACAACTGGGTGTGGGGAAACCTGAACCTAGTTTTGCTTAAAGTCTGCTACCCTAACAAGGAGGGACTTCCCAAAAGAACAGGAACTGATCTAGAAAATGAAGTATATGGATTAGGTAATTTTACACTTAACCTCATGATCCTGAACGTTGAATCTGAAGCTACACCAATCTTGCCCGCCATGTCAGTATTCCCAGTGAAAGGGGAATTATGTATAAGAAAGAATGGTTCCATACACATGGGCCATAGTAAATGCACCACTGTAATAAAATTCAGTGATCAAGGCAAGTCTACATTTAGAGCTTCCCATCATTCCTACTTCATATGTGGCCAGACCGCATATATATGTCTACCTTTAGATTGGGATGGTACCTGTTACATAGCATTCCTTCTGCCACCTGTTTTCCTAGCCCCGCCTGATTATCACAGAAATACCCATTTAGTACACAATAGACAACAGAGAGATCTCCCAATTGTCGATTACACTGAAACAGCATGGGAAAAATACACAGATTTCAATAAAGGTTTCTTTCCATATATAGGTACAGTCACTAATAGTAAGCTGATACGTAGATTAACCAGAACCCTTGAAGCAGTAGCGAACGAAACTATTTCCGCCTTAGGCAATTTAACAGAAGAGCAGTCTGCTATGCGGATTGTTGTGCTTCAAAATCGTCTTGTCCTTGACGTCATCCTGGCCGATAGGGGCGGAGCTTGTAGGGTCATCGGATCAAGTTGTTGCATTTTCATACCAGAAAATTCACCGTCAGTATATAAAGCCATAACTCGCCTTCATAAGATTATAAGCCAGATACACCAGAGTCCAGGCACATGGACTTGGTCCGGTTGGTTCTGGGGCGTGTTGTCAGCCTGGGGATGGAGAATCCTATCCTTCCTAGGTATTGGCTTTCTCGTACTATTCAGTTGCTGCTTATGTCTACAATGTGGGCCAGCGATTTGTGGTCTGTGTGCCACATCGTGTATCCCACCTCCAAGTTTTCATTCAAAATCTCGGAAGAAGAAAGAAGAACAAATGATGCTATATGAACAGATCGATGGATTGATGAAGATCGATATCTCCTGAGGGTCCGTAGGGGACAAGGAGGGAATGAGGAAATATGAATTTTATGATCAGTTATGTCCCCTATCGTAGACCCCAACGGCTCCATGTACATGCTATAAGTACATGTATGTTCCCTCCTGCTCCAGTTTTGAAGACGCAAATATATGTGCGTCCACCGTCAACATGTCCTCTTTCAGACCCGCCATAAATGGGTCAGATATTCCATTCCTAAGTATGAAAGGCCACCGACTTTATATGGTTCACTTTCCACATTTTACAGATTCAGGCGAGTAGGCCCCGAATTCTGTCATCAAGCCTTTCCTGCCTTCTGCCTCTGAAAGCTCCAGTCTGAGTCTGCATCTGTGACCATGAACTTTGTCCTACTCCCTGCGCGGCTAACGGAGCCTGATCCAGCCTGTTCCCTGCCAAAAAACTGTATTTCACCTTCAAGATTATCTGCTTCGCTCCTCACCCGATGCATTCCTGTCTAGTAGTTTAGGTAAACATTCCTCCAGCTACCGTGCAAAGGGGCCAGGCCTCGCTGTCCTCATGCAAGTAATTCATAGCCCCGTTACCATGGAATATTCCTACCCCTTCGCATCTAGTGTAGACACTTAGACGCTTGTACACGCACTAACAGTCAGTATAGAATAGATTCTATCCTAGAGACCTTTCCTTTTGGATAACACAGTTCTCTAAACATAGGATATTAGATATGATTTGGGATTAGGTTGACATAACCCCAGACTTCTGTCTCCACATGTAGAGCTAAATGTCAAGTCCCCTTCACCCTCTAGTTGCACGTCAATCACACGTCATGCGGCTGCGCACGCATCTCTGCCAAATATTTCTGCTGACATTGCAGGATTCTTCTATGGATCCACCCATTTGTGACATCATGTTTAATGACGTATTTTAGTTACACCCATGTTTACGCCTCTATTGATTACGTATACACAGTTTATCTGTATTATCAGCTGTTACGCCTCTTGCATCTGTTTCACTGTAATGCATTTTCTATAAAACTGCTCATCTGTCAATAATATATGCGCCCTTCCTTCCTGAACTCTCGTGGTGATGGAATAGAAGGCCTACAATTCGAATTGTGTTCCTTTGTATAGGAATAAAGCTTTTTAAAACCTCTAATACCACGGATTCTGCCTCTTATATTTACTGAGTTATTCTTAAGAGACTTTACCGCATAAAAAATAGTACCGGTAACGAAATATTTACCACACCCCCACTAATCAAAGGAAGAGAGGTATCACTGGCAGGGAGGCACCCAGAACTGGTTTGAGCAGGGGCCAGTGTCTTCAAAGCTATTGAGGGGTATAACTAAGAGAACTGAAGCCCCTGAACTTTGGAGAATGGCTTGATCAAGTGTGAACAAGACTGGAGCTACTTTGTGGCCAAGAGAACCTTTGCCAAGGAAGAAACAACTGAAGAGACTGATGGATGTAAATGTAAATGTAGTGCATTTATATAGCGCTCCGCACACCCCCAAAAGGGTCTCTCAGGCGCTGTGCACATACCGCTGTGGAACCCTTCCTGGCCTTTCCCTGTGAAGTGCCCACTCTTGGGCACCCCCAAGGTGAAGCCAGGCATCCTAGCGCTTTTTGGGGCTGTTGTGGAGATTAAGCAAGCTATTGCCCAGAGTTGCAGAGTGGGACCCATGATTAGAATAGGCCCCGAGGCGAGAATTATCGGGTCCGGGGAAATCGGGCCCAAGACCCGCCGAGGCGGGAATTGAACCCTGGTCCGGGCCAGACCTCTGCATCAGGGTCTGCCGCTCTAACCATTGAGCCACACTTCTCCACATAGGATAGGATAGGACTGCTCTTGCTGTGTGATCTGGGGCTGGCCTGCAGTTTGCTGTTTCAACCAAGGAAAGGCTAAGGGGACTTTGCTGTGTGCTGTGTCCCCCTGCTTGAAGGACTTTGCGGTGTGCTGTGTCCTGAAGTAACTATTCCCAAGGTCCCGAAGTGAGCTGGCTCCCTGTTCGGAAACACAGGAACATAACAGTTTTCAGGAGAGTCTCAGCAGCGCTGTGTGAGCGCACCTGTTGCAGTCTGAGACCCTCATAAGGACTACCTGTGATCGTAGGCGCCTGGCGTCCAAATGAGTCTCAGTGGCACTGTGTGTGCGTGCTTTGTACAGCCTGAGATCTTCAGGAGGATCGGTCTGTGATCGGGGGTACCTGGAGTCCAAGCAAGGATTAGCGACATGGTGTGCATGTACTTTGTGCAGCCTGAACCCCTTTGTGAGGACTTTCCAGTGATAATGTGCACCGGAATCCAAGTGAGTCTGAATGCCGTTGTGTGCGGGTGCGTTGGGCACAGTGAGACCTTCGTGAGGATTTGCCATGTTATCGTGTGCACCGGAAGCCAAGTGAGTCTCAACGCCGTTGTATGCGGGTGCGTTGTGCACCGCAAGACTTTTGTGAGGATTGGCCTTGTCATCATGTGCACCGGAATCCAAGTGAGTCTCAAGGCTGTTGTGTGCGGGTGCATTGTGCACCGTGAGGCCTTTGTGTTATCGTGTGCACCGGAGTAAAGTGAGTCTCAGCGAAGCTGTGCATGTGATCTTCATGCAGCCAGAAACTCGTGTGTGGAGTGCCTAGTGATCGTGCACCTGGAGTGAAGGAAGATCCAGCAGTGCTGTGTGCGTGTGCTTTGTGGCAGCCTGAGATCTTCGTAAGTGAAGCGGCCTGGACCGGCAGTCCCGGAGGAGCGGAGTTGCCGACCCGAGCCGCAGTTGCCATTTCACAAAGCTGCATTGGAGGCCCAGCCGCTGACCGAGGAGAGGAGAGTGAGTTTGCACCCCCCAGGTAAGGTGTGTCGACTCCTGGGGCCGGGCGCGGGCTCGGAGGGAGACGCTCTTGGCCTCTGTCTTGTGTTGGCAGTGCAAGCCTCTGCTTCGGCTCGTGTCGCGGCCCGTATTGCCAAAGGAGTGGTGGTGCAGGGGCCAGAGTGCAAAGCTGCTCTTTGGGATTACATCGTACTGTGTGAGGGGTAACTGTGAGAGGCGGAGAGACCGCCTAGGGTCCGGTGATTCGGGCCTGAGTGTATTACGCATTATTCCATTTCTGAAGAACGGAGTACCTGACTGTCGTATTACACATTGCATCATTTTTGTCTAACGGAGTACCTGATTAGAGTATTACGTATTGCATTATTCCTGCATACCGAACTACCTGATTAGTGTATGACGCATGGCCTTTTTATCTGCATAACGAACTACCTGATTGTCATATGACGCACTGCATTGTTTCTGAATAACAATCTACCTGATTAGTTTATTGCACATTGCATTTCTCCTGCATAACGAATTACCTGATTAGTGTATATGCATTGCCTTATTTTCACGTATTGCATTATTTGATCTTGCAAAGTGCCTGATTGTTATGTTACGCATGACAGTATTATTACATTGCAAAAGTATCTGATTCTAGCATTATGACTGCATGATATGATTTTAGGAGTGCAGGAGAATGTTTAGACGTGCTCATTGATATCGCCAGAACTTACAAGGGCTGGCTGGCCTAACAACCGGCCAGGAGAAATATTACACAACCTCAGATGTTGGTTTTATATTGTGTGGTCTTATCGTATATCTTTTTACATAAAGTTTATACTCGTTTTTACAAAACTCGCGTGGAGTCTATTTGTGGTGTCATCATTGGGTTATTGTGAGTGTGGTTGCTAATACTTTACACATTTGCCTTGAAGATAAGCCTGGCTGCTCGTGCCAAGCTACTGAGGGGGTGAGCGGGGCTATCTAAAATGGTCACCTTCCTTTCCCGGACGTTGGAACGCGGGTCCCTACTTGGCCTAAGGTACCTACCTCAGCCAACCAGGGATCCCGGGTCTAACACTCACCTGACACATCGGTGGAGGTCTTTTCTTTTGGCTGCTGCGCCCAGTGAATGACACCATGAACACCTCTACCTCATCTTCGTCTTCCTCCTCAAGATTCTGCATTTGTTTGTGTACTGTTTTTGCAGCCCATTGCTTATCCTCATCCTCTTCAGCAACGAGCTTAACTTTTCCAAACTTCTTGTATTCACCCACTCCACCAGCCTGTCGCACGGCACTCGGAAATGCCTTCACAAAGTGATCCAGTTTTCCACAGTTCAACCAAGTTCTTCTGTTTTCCGGACAACCTCGAAGGGGGTGACTGGAGAGTATGCAGTTCCCACACACCTTTTTGGCTGTGGAAGCTTGAGCCCTTCCCTGTCCTTGGCTGGCCCATTTTTGGATGGTGTTTACTCACTTCTCCTTGTTTGGTGTAGCTGGTGTGGTTGCCAAGACTGTACAGGCCAGAACCGATTCCATCTCTCCAACCCAGGCGTCTGCTAGTTCATGTGATTTGCCCATTATGAGGGTTTCATCTAGCGGTATGCCAGGCTGACGAAGGATTTGTTTTCTCAAATTGGTGGACCGGCATCCTTATATCAACTAAGCTCTTACTTCTATGTGCTTACCGATGCCTGTACAGGTGCCAGGCAGTTTTCGCAGTCGGACAAAGGACATATCCACTGACTATCCTCTTGCTAACGAGATTGCCTTTGTTTGCAATGTTTGTAATTTGGATTTAGTTGTTGATTGAAATACCTGATTAGCGCTGTTACTGCCGCATCATAATCACTATCACCTGTATTCTGTAGGTCAAGAAACAGTTCGTACAACTCATCCCCTCCCATCTGTGGCATAGTTGACCTTTTCACTGTGCAGTCTGTTTTGCAGGATGTTATATACTGCATCATGTGCTCCTGCAACTTAGCATATGTTGGCAAGACAACACAACAAGTAAAGAAACTGATTACACAGCCCAAATCCCAAGTAAAATGCAAAGTGCTGAATGCACCAATGGTTCAACATTACATTCAGAAGGATCATGGCCAGAATGAGATACAGTGGACAATCCTGAAACACGTCAAAGGTAAAGACGTAGATAGACTGTTGGCCCGCTTTGAAGCAAAACTAATATTGAAGCTGGGGACAACCAACCATGGGTTGAACTAAATTATGGAAATCATGCATTGCTGCTAAAAAAGCTTCAACTATTTCCAAAGCTCCCTGAGCAAAAACACCTAGTCACGAGATGAACATGCTAACTGTTTTTAAAAAAAAAGTGATCGTGCACACCCATTCCTTTTTTGTCCCACGAAGAAACAGAAGCCTTTATTTTTTAACCCATGCACAAGTATGGCTTGCATCAAGGCAATAGACACAGACATGCGGCTAGCTCAATGGGAACATCTGACACATGCTGAAAGAGACAACGGAAACCACGCATGGCTGCTAACTCTTTCAACTACTATACTAGTTGTGCGAGTTCAATCCTCCAATCTTAAGTAAAACGGGACAGTTTCGTTCACAAAAAGTGACTGCACTCAGTTCTACCCCGCATTACCTCCAAAAACGTAGAAGCAAACTTCTTCAAATCTCAGTGCGGCACGTTCCTTACACCTAACATGAAAATTTCAATGAAAATCAATCCACCAAAATAGGTGTAATCCTCAATGTTTCAATGCAGCGTCGGCGTTGCTATAACCACGAATAACGAAGCAACAACAAGATCTACAAGATAGGAAGTCGTGCTTTGGAACCCGGAATTCAGACAAAAAGAATCAGATATCCAACATGCCCCCTCGCGTAGATGCGATAATGTCAGAGCACGCCCGCATCTAATATTTGTATTCAGAACTAGCCGCCCACCTAACAACGCTATCCAATAAACTGACGAAGAAGATTTGGAGACGAACTAAAGGACCTACAAAACCCGGACTCGCAAACTTAAAGGTAATGCACCATATGGGGCATCTAAGGATCCAGCAATCCACATAAGCCCCTGTCAGATTATGGAGCGACTGCATGCCCGAGCACAATTCAGCATGTATAACGGACCAAGATTGATAAACCCACTATGAACTAATTCACAACCAGGCACCAGACTGTAACGGGGAATCCCAGCCTTGCTAGTCATGTTGGTAAATGCACGTGGGAAAAAACCATAGGCACCCCCTGATTTTCTACCTGCATGAGCCCAACTTTCATGTGCAGCTTAACGGCCATATGTCCAAGTGACAAAACGCCCATAAACTCCTTAAAGTACTCCCAACGCGACCTCTCCCCTTAATGTTTTTCAGAAATTTTCACACAAAGCTGAAGAGAAGTTTCAAGAACTCAAAGAGGCGCCACACGGCAAGTAGCAGGAAACCAGTTTACTCCAACTGATGACATGCGCTAAGTATTGGTAACCCTTATAATTGGCTTATACACATGTGACTTAACTATGATATATCAAATATCTCCCTATTACTGCCAAACTAACTCCCCTCTTTCCCCCACACAGAGTCCTACACTGAATTTCCCAGCCCTGAGGAAGACCTTCTGAAAATTCTCTCGGTCCCCACATGAAGGTCGAAACGCGTCGGCAGCCCCCTCACTGAGGCCAAGGGATTCCCTGTTCACAATTTCTCAAAGACTGAAATGACTCTGAGATAAGCTGGATCGTGACAGCTTATATGTGTAACGCCCTGAACGTCTCAGGATCGTTTAACAGACACGACAATGAGGACGCAACCACTTGTGAAGGGTTAGTTCTTTTAATGAAGGCAAATAAAATACAAAGAACAAACAAAAGTTATAGTCACTGGAATCCTCCAGGCTAAGTACGTTACCAGCCCACAGCACGGATGGTCCTAACCGTCCTCTGCATATACGCCGATCCCGGCGTATGCCAACAGAGGGCAGAAATGAAATGGCCGACAATGCCAATCGGTAGGCTGTGAGGGGCACGAAGAGTGTTGGGGAGAATCGAGGAGTCAGGGAAACACCCAGCCGGGGTCTCTACCTGAAGGGAGCAGCCGCTCAACCTCTTCCTCAGACTGCACCGGGACGCGGAGTCACCTCCTGGTGATGCGTCACCGATACCCCAATCACAAGCAAGAAGACTGAACCGAGAGCAGCCGCTCGATCGATCCTGTGGACTTCCGAGTCTGTAACGCGGCAAACACCTCCTGGTGTGCGTTACAGCTGGCAGTCCCTGTGTCTCTGGTCGGGCTGGGAGTTACGACTCCAACCAGCAAAAGCGCCACTGCGCTTGGACTCAGCCGAGTCAAAAAGCGAAGCTCAATGGTTGACCGGTAGAGCTTCCGGGTCCTTCACAGGTGACGATGGGGCAAGACACGGCCCAGGGAGTAACGACTCGACCTACCTCCGTTCTTGCCTTACTGGAGCACCACTCCGGAACACTGCTCTTCACGAAGCAGGTACGTCGGTGTAAACACAATATCCGACAGCCTTGTACCTCCCGGTTCCTCCCTTTATAGGGCGTGTTTTCCTTGAGTTATGTAACAGCTCTCCTGTTTACATAAGGGCGTGTTTCCCTTGAGTTATGTAACAGCTCTCCTGTTTACATAAGGGCGTGTTTCCCTTGAGTTATGTAACAGCTCTCCTGTTTACATAAGGGCGTGTTTCCCTTGAGTTATGTAACAGCTCTCCTGTTTACATAAGGGCGTGTTTCCCTTGAGTTATGTAACAGCTCTCCTGTTTACATAACCTCTCAACCGCTAAGCATCCTGGGAGATGTAGTCCGTTTTCGCTGGTTACCGTTTTCCTCCCCTCGTATGACAGGAATTCTTGACAGTACATCCTCCCTCTCAGCGGCTCCCCACGGGTCCAGCGCTGGCAGGAAAACGCCGATGGAACAAGGAGACCAAGCGCGGAGCATGAACCCCTTCAGCCGGTTCCCATGAATGCTCCTCCGGGCCATAGCCTTTCCACGCAACCAGGTACCACAGCTTCCCCCTGCGCCATTTGGACGCCCGTATGCCCGACACTTCATACTCCACCTCCGACTCCACGCATACCGGCCTAGGTGTCCCAGACGGCTTGGAGGGTGCTGGTTTGAGCAATGATACATGAAAGACAGGGTGTATCCGCAATGACTGGGGCAAGCACACCTTCACGTTCACGGGACCCATACACTTGGTAATTCGATAGGGGCCCATGTACTTGGGATGGAACACACTGTTCTTTCGAAACCTCATGTTTCTCGTGGATATCCAGACGTAGTCTCCAGTGCGGTACAGTGGCCCGGGCCTTCTCTTCCTATCTGCCGCAGCCTTGTATCTTCTCTTGGCCTCTATTAGGACAGCCCTTGAGCGCATCAACGTGTCTTTTATGTGTGCCACCCTGTCCGCTGTGGCGGGAATCCTGTCCTCTCTGAACGGATGTAGAAATGGCAAGAACCTGGGATGTTGGCCATAGTTGCTATAGAACGGAGATGACTGTGTGGAGCTGTGAGTGGCGTTGTTATAGGCTATCTCTGCAACCCATAGCAAGTCGACCCATTCTTCCCTGCCCTGGTCCACAAAACATCGCAGATACTGTTTGAGCGTTTGGTTCAGGCGCTCGGTTTGGCCGTCCGTTTGAGGGTGGTAGCTGGTGGACAGGGCGGTCTTAACATGCAGCGCAGTGCACCAAGTCTTCCAGAATTGCGCAGTAAACTGCGACCCCCGGTCCGACACGATCACCCCAGGTAATCCATGCAGTCGTACCACATTCTTTAGGAGTAGTGACGCCAATTCCCCGGCCGTAGGGACTCTCTTGCAGGGGATGAAGTGCCCCATTTTCGTCAAGTAATCCACCACCACCAGTATTGCCGTCATCCCCTGGTCTACCGGTAGGCCCACCACGAAGTCCAGTGATATGCTATCCCATGGTCTATCCGGGGTCGGAAGTGGATGTAAGAGCCCTTGGGTTCGGCCATGGTCGGCCTTCATGGTAGCACACGTAGGACACTCCTGTCCCCACCTCCTGACATCCACTCTCATGGTTGGCCACCAGAAATGCCGTCCCATGCTAGCCACCGTTTTTTCAAAGCCCAAATGACCTGCGCATGGAGAGTCATGGCACCAGATGAATGCTTGTTTCCTTAGCCTAGGCGTGGGTATCAATAGGCACCTGCCCTTCAGGGGTATCCCGTCCTTCAGCTGCCATTCTCTGTGACTGAGGAGCCACCTCCGCCATGCGAATGACCTGATCCCTCTCTTTATTCCCCTCAGGAAAGTATCCGGTTGGATAACCCCCAATACCATCCTCGGGGAAATGATGGAACGCTCGGTTGCAGGCAATGGTTCCTTAACTGCAGATTGACGGGACAGGGCGTCCGCCTTCCGGTTTTCCGTCCCCGGCCGATATGTGATGCGGAAGTTGAACCCCGCAAAGAAGATCATCCACCGCAGCTGCCTGGGAGAAAGGTGTCTAGTGGCCGTCATGAACTGTAGGTTCCGATGGTCCGTGTACACCGATACCACATGTCTTGCCCCCATCAACCAATGCCTCCATTCGGTGAAGGCGTCCTTGATTGCGAGAAGCTCCTTCTCCGCAATATGGTAGTTGCGTTCGGCGTCGTTGAGTTTGCGGGACATGTACGCAACGGGATGAAGCACCCCTGTGTCGTGGTTGCGTTGGGACAAGATAGCCCCCAGCGCCACATCCGACGCGTCCGCTTCCACCACGTAGAGGAGATCCGGATCGGGGTGAGCCAACACCGGCGCCTTACCAAAGGCGCTTTTCAGGGCCTCAAAGGCTTTGTTCGCTTCAGGGGACCAGTCAAACTCCTTGGACTTCCTCAGTAGCTGTGTGATTGGGGCCACCACTCCTGAAAATCCATCTATAAACCGCCTGTAAAAGTTGGCGAAGCCAATGAAACTTTGGACGTCCTTCACGCTTTGGGGCACCGGCCATTCTTTCACCGCCTTGATCTTTCGTTCTGCCATCTCCTGTCCCTCTGGACTCAGCATCACTCCGAGGAATTCCACGGATGTGACGTGGAAGTCACACTTGCTGAGTTTACAAAACAGCATGTTTTCCCTCAGCTTTTGGAGCACAGCTTTGACGTGGTGTACGTGCTCCTCCACACTGGATGAATAGATGAGGATGTCGTCGATATATACGACCACGTAGATATCCAACTCCTCTCTGAATACCTCATTCAAAAAGTACTGAAAGGCTGCCGGGGCGTTGCACAGACCGAACGGCATGACGAGGTACTCAAAAAGGCCGAACCTGGTCTTAAAGGCGGTCTTCCACTCGTCTCCGTCCCTCATGCGCACCAGATGGTATGCCCCTTTCAAATCCAACTTGGTGTAGATACGAGCTTTCTTGACCTGTTCCAGAAGTACACTGATGAGAGGCAAGGGGTACCGATTTTTTATGGTTATCGCATTCAATGCCCTAAAGTCCACACAGGCTCTCAGCTCCCCATTAGCCTTCGGGATGAAGAAGAGTGGCGAGGCGGCCGGAGACTTGGACGGGCGGATGAATCCTAGCTTGAGGAGTTTATCCAGGTACCCCCGGAGATGCACGTTTTCAGGCTCCGTCAGGGCATACAGCCTGCCGCTGGGAACGCTGGCCCCTGGCACCAGGTCGATCTGGCAGTCAAACTGTCTATGTGGTGGTAGCACTTCCGCCTTCACCTCATCAAATACATCCTCAAAACTGTGATAAGCCTGGGGGAGAGCCACATCTTTTTCTGCCGCTGTAGCCACCGTCTGACTCCCGCTCTCATCTGCGTCAAGGGATTCCGTTCTTATTCCACAATGCAGGATGCAATACGGTGACGTCATTTCGATGCGATGTGTTGGCCAATCCACAAAGGGGTTGTGTTTCTGTAGCCACGGCAATCCCAATATGACGCCATATTGGGGCGCTCGGATGATGTTAAAATCGATTTGTTCCAAATGGTTCCTCCCATATCTCATCGGAAGGACCCCCGTGTGCTGTCCGATGGGCCCCGTCACCAATCGCCTTCCGTCTACCGCATAGACGTCTTCGGGTACTGCTTTGGGAAGAAGCACTAGCCCTAGCCTGCATGCCTCGTTGTGGTCCATAAACATGCCAGTGGCCCCTGAATCCACCATGGCCACAACGGGTATCCACTGGTCATGCACTCCCACGTGCACCGTGATAAACAGGTGTCGTTGTCCCTTAGTGACCGAGTTGGAAAGTGAAGGGATGGATGAGTGACTCCGAGATGCCCCTTCTCTGGTCTTGGAGTCCTCTAGTTTTCCGCCGGTATGTCCACCACGGCTGTTACCGACCGGTTGGCCCGATAACGTGACGTCTTCGGTTTGGCAGGGCATTCACGTACGTAGTGGCCTTTTTTGCCACAATATAGGCACAATCCTTGTTTACGGCGTGACTCTTTCTCCGTGGCTGTGAGGCTCGCTCGTATTGCGCTGATGTCCATGGGTTCTCCCTTGGATGCGGTGGAAGTTTCAGGACTTCCCACCGTCACATAGGATGGAAGGGATTTTCCTTTTCTCCCATGATCCCCCTTTCTTTCACTTAGCCTATGTTCCAGCCGTAATACCAGGTTGATAAGGCCCTCACATGTCTTGGGTTGAGGGTCAATATGAGCCACGGCGTCCTTGAGCTCATCGCACAGCCCTTGATGGAAGAGCGCCGTCTGTTTAGCAACAGGCCACTGGGTTTCCGCAACCAGCCTTCGGAACGCGTTGAGATACTGTACCAGGTCGTTGGATCCCTGTCTCAACTCAAGCATTTCACGGTCCGCCGTGTACGAGTCAGCCCTTCTGTCGAATACCTTCAGGAATTCCTCGCGAAAAGCACCCCAATCACATAAGAGGGGGTCGTCCCTGCTCACCAGAGGTACGGCCCATTGTGCCGCGTTTCCAGCCAAATAGGATATAAGGAAAGCCACACGAGCCTGACTCGTGGGGAACGCCTTTGGTTTGCACGATAAATGTAGCGCCACTTGTGTGAGGAATACCTGCACTGTGTTAGGATCCCCACTGTACCTCTCTGGTGTTGCCAAGGGGATGGCTACCGGCATTTCCACTACTACCGCAGGGGTCTGGTTCGTGAGGGAGGTGCTGGGCGTGAGCGGGTCCAATTGGATAGCATCCAGTCTGGCTTTTACATCGGCTGTTTCTTGCCTAGAGGCAGCCACTTCAACTTGCATGGCCGCTAAAGCAGCCAGCACATCATCAAGTGTTGCCATGTCTGTTATCGACCGGGAGACAGTTAGTGTTATTAGGGTCGGATATTTTGTAACGCCCTGAACGTCTCAGGATCGTTTAACAGACACGACAATGAGGACGCAACCACTTGTGAAGGGTTAGTTCTTTTAATGAAGGCAAATAAAATACAAAGAACAAACAAAAGTTATAGTCACTGGAATCCTCCAGGCTAAGTACGTTACCAGCCCACAGCACGGATGGTCCTAACCGTCCTCTGCATATACGCCGATCCCGGCGTATGCCAACAGAGGGCAGAAATGAAATGGCCGACAATGCCAATCGGTAGGCTGTGAGGGGCACGAAGAGTGTTGGGGAGAATCGAGGAGTCAGGGAAACACCCAGCCGGGGTCTCTACCTGAAGGGAGCAGCCGCTCAACCTCTTCCTCAGACTGCACCGGGACGCGGAGTCACCTCCTGGTGATGCGTCACCGATACCCCAATCACAAGCAAGAAGACTGAACCGAGAGCAGCCGCTCGATCGATCCTGTGGACTTCCGAGTCTGTAACGCGGCAAACACCTCCTGGTGTGCGTTACAGCTGGCAGTCCCTGTGTCTCTGGTCGGGCTGGGAGTTACGACTCCAACCAGCAAAAGCGCCACTGCGCTTGGACTCAGCCGAGTCAAAAAGCGAAGCTCAATGGTTGACCGGTAGAGCTTCCGGGTCCTTCACAGGTGACGATGGGGCAAGACACGGCCCAGGGAGTAACGACTCGACCTACCTCCGTTCTTGCCTTACTGGAGCACCACTCCGGAACACTGCTCTTCACGAAGCAGGTACGTCGGTGTAAACACAATATCCGACAGCCTTGTACCTCCCGGTTCCTCCCTTTATAGGGCGTGTTTTCCTTGAGTTATGTAACAGCTCTCCTGTTTACATAAGGGCGTGTTTCCCTTGAGCTTTGTAACAGCTCTCCTGTTTACATAAGGGCGTGTTTCCCTTGAGTTATGTAACAGCTCTCCTGTTTACATAAGGGCGTGTTTCCCTTGAGTTATGTAACAGCTCTCCTGTTTACATAAGGGCGTGTTTCCCTTGAGTTATGTAACAGCTCTCCTGTTTACATAACCTCTCAACCGCTAAGCATCCTGGGAGATGTAGTCCGTTTTCGCTGGTTACCGTTTTCCTCCCCTCGTATGACAGGAATTCTTGACAATATGGTTTAGATTTTGACAGGTTCTCCCTGACCTCTTCACTTTGGACCTAGAATGTATTTTGTATAGAGGTCGCAGAAACTAACGAGACCCAATACCCCATAAAAATAGTAGGACTGACTAAGTGACTTGGTGTAAGACAATTGAATTTAATGTAATATATGTTTTATCTTTTTTATAACTGTATATAGATTTGTCTGCACATTGTCTTCTTTAAAAATCTATTGTCAAGATTGTTTAACTGTGTTGTCGTTGTGATAACGGAATCGAAAAGCAAAAAAAACGGTATTGATAAAATTTCACTGTGATTTTTGGTGTCCACAAACAGATATATACTGATGGCTCTAACATGTGGTACTGAGAATTAAAATGTAATAAATGTACTTAACTAAACAATTCTTCCCACAGATAAATGATAATCTGGGGTTGTAAATAGATTTCAGCATTCATGGTCCAAGAGGTATTTGTTCTCTGTCCTGTTTAACTGATCCCAGCCTCTTGGTCCTTAACCGGATCAATCCCCTTTATGTGACTGTCTGTTTTGCAGGAAGCGCAGGAGTAGTTATCTAACCTCCCTATCTGCTTCAGCAATGTCGGCGCTGCTGTTGCCAGGTTAGCTAGTTGGCTTAAAGGCAGCAATGCTGCCAGCGATGAGTGTGTACAGTGCTCACTTGATCCTCATTTGCCTGCACCTTGTCGCACTTCACTCAGCCTCACACTACTGTTTCTTCTCAAGGAATTTTTTTAATCTTTCTTTTCTTAATATTTACTTCTTTTTTCCATGTGCCATTCACCCCTTGGTATGCTTTGCTGCCTGTACAACCACTTGTTTGTTTTTTTGTGTATTGTTTTTCTACTTGCTTGGTGTGGGAGGGCAGGTTTGATATGCAGACGAGGAGGCTGTATATATTTTCCAAATGAGGTAGTTTTATTTTCTTTAGTGGCAATAAGAGGTAGTGAATAAACAGTTCCTTTTGGTTCTCCTCCTGTTGCTCCCTGAGCTGGACCCAAAGGTGATGTCGAACCCGCAGGGTGGGACTCTTCTTCGTCGCTAGTATCGAGGTCTCCCCGGAGGCTCATAGGAGGAAAGAGAAAAAGGAGCCGTCAGTTCTGTGCTTGTTTATACTCTTTTGGGTAGTTTTATTCTAACCGTCACCACACCCGGAAGTGCTCTCTGGGATTCTCTTGTCCGTAAGGGTGCGCGGGATGCGAGCGTGCATAAAAGAAAAGAAAAACAACAAAAAACAACTGTGACCTTATCCGGTCTGATAGTTAAGTGAATTCTTTCGTCTCGGGGGAATCGGTAACACCAAGAGAGGTTCTTTTAGGGTCACGCTGAGAATGGTCGTCTTTATGGCCAAGGCACGTTCTACTCAATAAGAGGCTAAGGAGAAATATCTATGGGTCATACGGGTCAGGCACTTTCTTTTACCCCCCCTCCCTCTCTCCTCTCCCCCTTCAATCCCTGGGGACGGTTGTACTCACAGGCTCCGCCGCAACTCTCCAGAGTTGCGGCCGCTCTCCAGCATCCTCCGTCGGACACCACCACTCCTCGCACCACTTCTCGTCCGGGTCTCCGACGTCGCCGCCTTCTCTCCACGCGTCCTGGGGTTCGTCTCCGCCTTCCGCCGCCGTCGTACCGGGTCCGCTTTCTCTCTCTTGCTCTTCGCGTTGTTCTCCGTCTTCTCTACCGCTGTTCTGCCACACACGCTCTCTGCTACCACCCTCTTTCATTGGCTCTGGGAGACAACTTCCTTGGTCGACCCCGCCTACTTCCGACGGCTCCCGGATCTCCTTCTGTTGAGAGACAGAGGGGTTGTATGAGTAATGCAGTCTTTGGCAGTCCCGTTTTCCTGTAAGACCGGTAGGATGGCGTTGACTACGAAATGAACCCTCCCCGGGTGTTCTATGGGTATGTCCATCCTGCAATCTCTCACACTTGGCCTGTGAACTGATTTAGGCTGCACACCACTCTTCTGGGTATTTTTTTTGTTCTTCTTCTACCGAAGTACATCCTCATTATCATTGCCACGTAGTGCATTCTGCCTTTCTCTCCTGCACCTGGCAGCCACATGCAACCTCACCAGCTCCTGTCAGCCCTCTTCCTGGGCCTCTACCACGCTCCCAGGCCTTGGCAGCACAGGTCTTTGAACACTGCTCCGCGTGGCCTCACTTTCTCCTACCGCTGCACGCAGCCTCTTTCCAGTGTACCCCTGGGCACTCCTGGGCCTTGGCCTCACCCACTCGGCTCTTCTGCTGTGCAGGCCGGCTCTTCCTGCTCCTCTGTCGTGACAGCTTTAGAGCGCAACTGTGCGAAAGCCACTAACCTGAACAGAAGGCAGCAGGGATGGTGTCAGAAGAAGGTTCCTTCCTCCCCGAAAGGGCGTTGTTCCCCAGAGAGGAGTTAAACTACTCTGTGTACAGACACCTCCCCGGGGGAGAAGGGAATAACAAGGGATGGCTCTGTGAGGCGTTTCTTCAGAACGGCTTATGGAGAGTCTTGGTATCCGATGGAGCGTGGCATCAACTGGAAAGAACAAGGGCAGGCGTTAGAGAGAACAAACGTCGTTTCTCATAGGGAGTATACTGCTCGTATTTGCAAGGGATTCCTATTTCCCCCTTCCTACCTGAATTTGTGTGTAGATTTAAATGACAGAAACCCTTTTTATTCCTATGTGGAGTCTCCAAAGGATAATAGGACAGGAAATCTGGAGCAGGATCCTCCTCGTACCGGTGGCACTAGGAGGCGGATACTTTCCAACAGTGAAGCTAATTCCACCCTTACGCTGTTATCCGCACAGCGTGTGTAAAGCTTCCTAATGCTTCTGCCTCGTTTATCCCCCTTTTGCAATAGTCAAGGACGGCAGGGAATACGCGTTGAAAATCACGCGGTAGATAGGCCTAAGTACCTAGAAGACGGGCGGTTCCTATCTCAGTCCGGTAGATAAGAGAAACAAGGGTCTCGCTCGCGCGAGGAGCCCCACCTGATTCTGTGGCAATGTATATGCGGGAAAGTCTCGGAAGAAGGCGCCCGACCTCCGGCGGGGAAGCACCATCCGCCTGGCGCTGGCTTGCAGTTCTGAATCTCTTGACGGAAACCTCGCAGCAAACGGGGTCCTGGAAGGCTGAAAACACGCCCGACCTCCGGCGGGGAAGCACCGTCCGCCTGGCGTGCGTGGGTTGACTCGGAACGGGAAGGATTGTCAAGCCCCGTTTCCTGAAACGGGCGGGGCTTTATAGCTGCCCAATCAGTGAGCCCGCTGGTTCTGATGCTGCGCGGACGAAGAAAGGGGTTTTCTGGGAAGTGTAGTTTTGGTGGCCCTTCCTTACGCAGGTCATGACATTCTCTCGGCCCTGCACATAACTGCAGCGCTCAGCTCCACTGGACCTCACCAGACAGGACATGGGTCAACTCCTGCACACTAACAGCGGTAGCGCCACAATCAACCGCACCTCTCATTGCGAGATGCCACTTCGTGCTGTTCGCCACGGCTCCACTGCTCCAGCACCTCCCTCCGACACTTGACCAGCACCGGATGCCACAGCGACCTGGCTGCCGCTTCACTGGAACAGCTCCGAACGTTGGCGGCACGACATAACAAATACTTGCCATGGGGTAAGACCACCTCGTTGCCAATGTGGTGATTACGATCCCCAGCATGTACTTATGGGTATAGGCCTCAATAGTGCAGTTGACTGAACTCCAATAAGGAGGCTAATCCACTTCAATATAATAATAAATGGGCAACCGTTCAACATGGAAATGAAATTTTGCATGCAACCAGGGTATCGCTGTTTGATAAATCAGCGTGACGGTACAATGATGGAGATGTGTTGCTCTGCTGGGTAACGTCCCCCGATGGCACAGCTGGTCTCCAATAAGGAGGTTAATCCACTTCTATATAATAATAAATGCACACCAGTTCAACATGGAAATTAAGGTGTATTCCACAGTCATTAGGAATTTCCAATAGGTTCTACCGAAGAGATACGGTTTAGACCCAATGGTTCACCAAACCCAATGCATTTCGGGTAAAACCCTTCATCGGGGGGAATTCATGACTACAAAACAATGAAATGGAGATGGCGAATGTAAAGAGCACTGTCATCATGATAATCTCAGAAGTAAACCTTAAGTACCCCGGTGAGAAAATCAAAAGCGTACTGTAAGCCTTGTTACTTTGCACTTCTGAGATTATCAAGATGACAGTACTCTTTACATTCACCATCTCCATTTCATTGTTTTGTAGACATGAATTCCCCCTGACGAAGAGTTTTACCCGAAATGCATTGCGTTTGATGAAACATTGGGTCTAAACCGTATCACTTTGGAAGGACCTATTGGAAATTCCTAATCACTGTGGAATAAAACTTAGTTTCCATGTTGAACTGTTGCCCATTTATTATTATAAAGAAGTAGATTAACCTCCTTATTGGAGACCAGCTGTGCCATCGGGCTACGTTACCAAGCAGGGCAACACTTGTCCGTCATTGTACCATCACGCTGATTGATCAGACAGCAATACCCCGGTCACAAGCAAAACATAGAGTTAATTGTTGAAGTTCAGAACTACAAGGGTGTGCACGTACCTTCCATTGGCATTTGACAGAACATCAATCAATCAATCAGGGAATTGTAAGCGCACTATTCACCCGTGAGGGTCTCAAAGCGCGGGGGTGACCAGTGATGGAGCAGGTAAAACAAAATTTTGTATACCTCCTCTATTTGAATGAAATTAATTACGTTATCATTCTAAAAATTAACTCATACTAATTAGTTTGAAGTGAGAACCATTAACCAACCCTTACACCTTGATAAACACAAGATACACGTGGGACTAAAATGCTAATTGCATGGCAGAACAACTAAATTAATTAACTGTGGTAAGCCAACTAACTTTAGATTGTGGTGAAATAGAGAATTGCATGACTCACTTTGCTTTTGTGATAGTTTGTGCTTTCAGCAACGCAGAATGGTGAGTATTATTGCTTTAAATGTTGCTACAAGCTAGGAAAATACTAATATACATTGGGATTAGAGTGGGATTAAACATTGGAATCTTCATTTCTATATTCTAATTACTGTTATGTCTGTTTTTGCTTAAGTTGGCATTCAGGCCTGCTAGGCCGCAGTACTGAAGATGGAGCTCCTGTGGTGCCGCTGTCATGTTAGTGCGATGACTACTGCGCAGAGTCAGATGGATCTGGAGATCTCCAAGTGACCTCAGCTCCTGCACCGTCGTGTTCCTTGTCAAGGATAGGAGCATGGAGGGTTGCCAAGTGATGAACGGTGTGAACTACCAAGGAGACAATGGCTTGTTATTACTTCGGAACTTTCGCCTGTGAACCGAAGGATACAGGACATTTTGCGCTTTGCTATGCCAAGTCTCATGGAAAACCAGTTGGGCCTGGGACATTTTTATTAACTTGCAAATTGAATTGGACTGACCAATCAGAACAGTTTCTACCTCTAAAATTGTTGCATATTGATCTGAAGTAAGCGGGAGAAAGGGTATAAAGACCCTCATCCGCTCAAAGGGTGGTGGTTCACTGGGCTGATCTTCTGTGGCGTTGGGTCTACGTTAAGCTGATGAAGATTTCCATGGTTTACCTTGGGTTTCTTTGATTTTCGGGAAGTTATTTCATCTGATGGTTTGATCATTGCTGTGGGTTGAACAGTTTTCGGGAGATTGTAGCAGAGACTTTGAATAATCCTCTGTGTGATCGGAGGGGCGCCAACTTTTGCTACCTGGTAACTATCAATTGCATTTCTAAATCTATGTTTATGTTCTAAAGATTTGATTTCCTCTTAAAATAAACTGAATTATGTTATATTCTGTAGCGCCTATATGCTAATGTAAAGCAAATTAATATTAGATAAACAAATTTGGACTAATAAGAAATGAGTTGTGATTCTTTAATGGAGTACTGAAAATTAAACAAATGTTTCCTAGGCTTTAATTGTGTTTTAGCTGGTTCTAAATCACCATCAACCAGTCCAACTAATTGGTCCGTCGACCAAGTGGTGGAGTGCCTTGATGTTAAGGTCAGGATTCTATAGGTGCAGATGTATATAATGTGTATAATGTAAAGAAATGTTAATCCTGATTGGTAAAAAGGTACCCACATGTCCAGCGCTTTCTCTCCTGTGTGCAGATTCATGTTAGACGAGTGAGTGTTGGTGTTATGGGCCCCACCAATGAATGAGTGTATGGATGAGTTAATGTGATGTCAAGTCTGTGACATAGGGAGAATATGTAAATTTGCCTTTTCCGCTGGAGCACCAGCTCCGTTCAGTCGAACTGCCAGGTCTTGAGTGACTTCCTGAAGACGTTCAGGGAGGGGGCACATCTGATGTCGATGGGGACCTCGTTCCAGGTCTTGGCAGCGATGTAGGAGAAGGCTGTTCCTCCTGTTCTGGCTCTGCGGATGCGTGGTGTGTTGGCGAGGGAAAGGTTGGCGGATCTGAGGTTTCTTTTGGGTACGTGGAAGGAGATTCTCTCATTGAGGTATTGGGGTCTGGTGTTGTGAAGGCATTTGTAGGTTGGGGTGAGTATCTTGAAGGTGACTCTCTTCTCGGCGGGGAGCCAGTGCAGGTTCTGTAGGTGTTTGGTGATGTGTTTGTGTCGGGGGATGCCAAGGACGAGTTGGGCTGCGGTGTTCTGTATTGTCTGGAGCTTGCGGAGTAGAGACTTATTGATCCCGGCATAGAGGGCGTTTTCGGAAGTCTAGTCTGCAAGTTGGATGACGGTCTTCCTTGGCTTGGGGGGATCCATTTGAAGGTCTTTCGGAGGATGCAGAGGGTGTTGAAGCAGCTGGAATCAACGGCGTTGACGTGTCTATTCATGGAGAGGGAGGAGTTGAGTACGATGCCGAGGTTCTGGGCATGGTCCGTGGGGTCGGTGGGCTGCTGAGGGCAGTGGGCCACCAGGTGTTGTCCCATGCTGACGGGGAAGTTCTGAGGATGAGGACTTCTGTCTTCTCCCATTTGAGCTTCAGGCAGCTGTTGCTCATCCAGGATGCGACGTCTTGCATTCCTTCCTGGAAGTTGAGTCTGGTGGTGGTGGGGTTCTTGGTGAGGGAGAGGATGAGCTGGGTGTCGTCGGCAAAGGACACTAGCTGAGGCCATGCAGTCCAACAATGGCGGCTAGGGGGCCATGTAGATGTTGAAGAGCGTTGGACTGAGCGAAGATCCCTGGGGTACTCCGCAGTTGATATCCATGGGTTTGGAGAGGAAGGCTAGGCGTCTAATTCTTTGGGTTCTGCCGGTAAAGAATGCTCACAGTACTTGTGGATCTGTAGTCAGACCACGAGTGATCCTCCTATGTTTATTTATATCCTCTGGTCCACGCCTGGCCCATTGGATGCATGTGGATACAATACATACCGTAGTGGTCAGTTGGCTCACTACATAGCCACCACACTAAAATACGTTAGCCTAACCCCTCATGCGTGGTACTTTACAGGTCTGCCAATTTTTTTTTCAAAATCTACCACTTCCTAATTTAAAAATGTTGGCCTGTATGGAAAAAAGACAATACCAAAATCTGGGCTAAGATAAACTCCTAAACCGAGAAAAATTGGTAAATGTGCACGTTGGGCAGTTTGTTGACAGCTGCTAGCAATCGTTTTACTTTATAGTAAATGAACTCGAGGGCACACATTCCCTTGAAGAGCCAAAAGGTGGACTACCGTAAATTCGAATAACACACGAAGGGTTGGCCAGGTCATTTGGCTGGAGATCTATCTAATTACAAACTGTTTTTATTATTTTTAACCGTTACTGTTAATCGAAACAACACATGATAGGCAACGGTTTCGTAACAAAATAGTTTCACTATTAGAGCACCACCAAACAAAATAAAGAGTAACAGAACTTTTTATCCAAATGCTATACAGATTTCTGAGTACTTGTCTACAGAGAGCTCAATTAGCGTTTTACTTAAAAAATGAAAAAGGTTGGAATACTTTAACATTTCGCAAAATCGACTATATATTTTCCTTTGAGTTGTAATTGTAAGATGGCTGCTTGGCTAGCTACGGGGCGCAGCCGCAGACTGACTGAACAACGAACGAACACGTTCCCTCTTTTATGTTGTCGGCGCCCGTGACAGGACCGGCTGTCGCTCGCTTTTGGACCGCTGCTCGTTTCCGGAGCGTTGCATTGTGGGATGGATCTGCTGCGGTCGCGGAGTAGATCGCGGCCGAGTTATGGCGGCCAACTTCGAAGAGATCTTCAGATCCTTCGTTGTCAGTAAATTCAAGGAGATACAGGAGGAGACAATGAGCAGGTATCCCGAGGGAGAGGGTGTTGTAGAGCAGCATTAGGTTGTTATTGAGGTGGTAGTCAGTTGGGGTACTCAAATGTTGTTCGTAGCTGTGGGAGGAAGATGGAGCTCGGCGGGGAGTTAAGGTCTAGAGGAGAGCGGTGTGAGGGAGCTTCGGGGGTGGGATATGGATTGAGCAGATTAGCAGTTATCTTGCACGGAGAGGCTCAGGGAACGGCGACCGTTCGTGTGTGTTCTCATCTCCAGGAAATGCTGCTGCATTTTAACTTTGGGCCCACTTAACGTATGGGGCTGAGCGTGCCCGGCCCTCTTATTCTGATAGGACGAGTCCCGAGGAGCGGTACCCCTTTGGGTCTTTAAAAAACACAAAACAACAGTGAGTGCATTTCCATGAAAACCAACCAAGCGGAAATACAAACAAAACATGGTGCACATGTGCTGTTGACCGTAATACCAGAACCATTACTCCCATCGAGGGTGACGGCGCACGTCTAGCGTTGTATTACAATCTGCCACAATTAGTCACGTGTCCTCAAAGGAGAGTTCATACACATTTTCAGCATTTTATTGTAATTTTACTAACGTCCGTGGTTCTAATGTACCGACAAAGTTTAAGACACCGCGAGTCGTTATTCAAACCAGCCCCTTTTCTGCTGCACGCAACATCAGTCCTACCTGATAATCAATATCCATATTGCTTATCAACAACAGAAATGTCAGTGTACTATATCTTCTGGATAAAAAATTTCCATTGTCTATGGCTGGGAAGAAATACGAAACTAGTGTGGAATTACGTGCCTTATGTATATTTTGAACAATAATGTAGGTTAAGAGTAATACCATAAGAATAACCCCGTTGTCTCTTGGTAGATTACATTTGTAAGCGTGGCGTCCAGAATCTGCCACATTGTGTGCATTAATCTGTTAATTTAATTCCTTTTAAGAAACTGTGTTTATCTGCTGTATAATTGCTCTGGAGAGGAAATCACTGGCATGTTCCTCTTTATAAATTTAATATACATGAGCTTAAAATATTAATGTGTAAAATTCGGTGGCAAGTGCTGTAATGAATTCCAGTGTTAAAGTGAATGGATATTTTGATCAGCATTCTCTAGTTTTCCACATAAGAAGTTTACCCAGTCCTCTTTCTGTGTGGCATAGAGACAGGCTGACACGTTGAAGGCCCATGACCTATACATACGTACATAGGGGTCAGCCTCATTTATTTATGGTGTCTAGCTGCCATTTTGCTGCTGCCCACAGCAACATAATTATGCATGATCACAAGTGAACTTCAGTGTCAAGCTTTTAAGTTAGTGCCTTGGTTTGCCAATGCTTTTTATTAATCCTATTCTTTATTTTTTTATTTATTTGCTTATATTTTGTACTTATTCTTGCGTGTTAAAGCTGTCTTCATGTTACAGTAATTCTAAGCCAGTAGTACTTTTTTTTGCGCCTGTAGGAACCATAATTTCTGTTTTGTGCATTAAATTAAAATGGTATCTATAGTTGTTGTAAGGACACTTGCCCATTATAAACAGTAATACATGTCCATTAAGATGATGCGTTATTATTTTTTTAATTTTTTTATTGCAAACCCCTCTTATGCTGTCGTATTTAGGAGACAGCGTGCTTTCTCTTTAGTTTTGTGGCATGTTTGTGCAATAAAAATGTTTTGTGCCATAAAAATGTAAAATAAATTAACCACCAGGTAAGCTTGGCAAGGCAGGCCTATTGGCTTTGCCAGGGCTTGTTTTATGTCTAGTGTTTTTTTTGTGCCTTTTAATTATTGTTGGTTGCTAAGGTTGAAGCTTATGATTGGTGCTAATTGTTGGGCATCTGGGAATGTGGTTGGTATATTCAGACATGTTTTATGATTAAGTAAGCTGATGCAGTTTTTGGGTTGATGTTGTTGGTCACATGCTCATGAATTTGACCTAATTTAAAGAGAACTCTGCAGTCAATCTCGTTTTGTACTTTTGGGAACGTTGTTGAACTCCTGTGGGTCAAACCTTTGTGACTCTTAAAATCGTTACTGTTAATGAAGAGCACAGATGCTGAAACTCTTCACTTATTTTAGTCCGGTGTAAATAAATATTGTTTTTAACTGTACAAGTCATTAAGTGGATATGACTGTATGGCAGGAGTTAACCATGTTTTACTATTGCTGTGAGATATATGGTGTTTACAGTGACTATGTTCGTTGTCTTTCTGAGTGCGTTAGCTTTAAAATGGATAATCTTGTTTTTTTATATTTTATGGGGGGGGGCATTGTTAATAAGATGTTTGGCGTTCATTTTAATTGCTTATTTCCAGTGACATTTATAATCATGACACTATTGATCGTAATAGTGATGCTTTTACTACGTAAATTTATTTTGTCAACATAGTGGAACACAATTATCACTGAAAAGGTAACACAACAGGATGATCTGGGTGGTGCACCTTGTTGCCCTTAATATTACTTTCACACACAACTAGGAACAACCATCAATGGAATGTTGGACTACAAATAATACATATTTTTTTAATAGCTACACACTAGCACTTATACACTGAATAGTTCTTCCAATTTGTGGGAGTTAATAGCATTCCAATATGTCCTTTGATGTGGTGATGTTTTCCCTGAGCAAACTGGAACTGTGAAAGAGGAATCGCCTGTTTCATAGTCTTGAATTAGTTGAAAGTTGCACACCTTGAGGAACTGCGTGGGCATTTAGATGGACTGCGGTACCGCATGAGTGCAGTCGGGGAGGTCCGCAGAAGCAGTCTTAGCTATCCGATAAAGGTGTGAAGAAGAAAAGTCTCACAAATATGTGCTGCAAACAGAGGAAAAGTGACTGAAAATAATGACATTCAAGGGATGAGAACTTATGTTAAAAAATAAAGGTTGGATGGTCAACTACTAAGAATGCATTAAAGACCACGTCAGAGGAAATAATCAGTAACTTGGAAATCCAATTCATTTCCCAAAATGAGGTTCAACAAGTTACTGTCTGTAATGGTAAAAAGTCATATGAGCTTTATTACCTGATATTTTGTAAATACAGTAAAGGCACTAATGGGGAAAAATGATATCGGTGAATAAGGTATGAATGATAATTTTATGAAAAACTGAGCTTTTGAAGGTACAAATACGTTGCAAATATGTATCCAAGTGGTAACAGATTGCGACGATAAATGCTATATGAGGGAAATGGACAAGGTGGCTACCGGAGCTACTCCTAAATGAGGATGACTGTTCAAGCAAAGATACATGCATATAAAGATGATCACCTAGTTCTTTTTAACAAGAACTCAATACTGCAAAGTAGAAAAATCTTCCCTCATCATGAAGAAATGGAATCAACCACGTCTGTGTACTTGGAGGTAACAAATAGTGTAAATAGTAAGTTAAGCCAATAGGAAATTAATTGTATAATTCTTAAAACAACTTTGAATGTAATACAGTTAGTGAGAAATGCATCTTAGAAATCGGTCCAGCAGAGGTTTCGCAAAAGGATTTGATTGAGATGCCCTTCCCCTTATTACTGTCGGGGAAACTAGAAACCTTTTGGAGAAAAAGTAAGCTCCAGCCCAGTAAAAGAATGTAACAACCAATCAACAAATAGATAAAATGTCCTTTTTCTTTTTTTCTTCTCCAACCTTTGTTTGGTATTTCATTGTAATAATACAGATCCATATTTATGCCATTCACCTAAAGAAAAGGAGAAGTGTTTAGTATCTTCTTGCCAGTTCCAAAGTGTACAGTGGGAGACAAAGAAATTACTTGTTCTTCCTCCAACTGACATATATACTATTCTCGTAGGGTTTTAGTGCAACAAAAAGGAAACTGTACGTGCTAATACAGTAGGTTCCATTCAAGTACAGACGCGTTTGCTCTGGAATCACTGGTAAAACCTCCAAGGCACTAAGATGTACGTAATCTTTCTGTACATTAAACCCCCTTAACTGTCTACTCCTGTTTCAGCCAACCCCACCAGTTGTTTGACTCCAACGGTGCTTGGACCGCGTCTGCCAAACCAGACTTTTCCACAGGTTGACTGTTCAATGATACTCTTAAGGGTGTTTGTTGAGACCTTAGGGCGTGGCCGACCACTGAAGATGGCGAATGCGTGAGAGGGGAGCTCCAGTGCCGGTCTTAGCTAGGTCAGACCATAACCGCCCTCTGTGGCCCATTCGTCCAGTTACTTCAGCAAAGGTCACTCTGCACTTTGGGGGCATGTTATAGCCCCGTTCCGGCACCACAACATTGTCGCAAGACTGTACAATTCCCTGCTCCATCGGCCCTGACGGAAAATGGCGGACCGCAATCCCCACAACGCTTACTGCTGTGTTGCATGACCTGGTGGTGACTGCAGCATCGTCCCGGAGAACACCCTGAAGCTGATCCTTGACCATACAGGGACTGATGAAAGTGGGTCCAGGCAAACATTATCCCGGACTGCGTGCTGTTGGTTGCTGCTGGGCTTGTTCGGACCCACCCGGACTTGAGACTGCACAGATAGTGGTCCAATGCGGTGCAGACTAACATTTTAACACAGTGTGGTGCCCGTAGATGTTGTGAAGGCTTGTTGACTGCCTTGACCTGCCTCCCATTGGAATACTTGGAAGCGGTCCATCACTGGCCTGCAGGTCCTGGAAATTCGCGGACGCTGGTTTGGCCAGTTGTTGACTCCTGGCCACACGGAGGAGAGGCCAGACTAGAGTTGGCCCTGAAGTGTACGACGGCTGCGTTACCAAGAGTTACTGCAGTGCCCGGAGCACTGCTGGGCCTGTGACGGTGTGAGTGGAGGAGCCTGTGACGCATGAGGGCTGGGCCAGACTGCGTCGAGCCGCTAACATGGTGGGCCCAGAAGAAGTGAAACCAGCACACTGAAGACGTTTGGGCGGCACAGCAGGTAAAGGGACAGGGCCCTCTGGCCCGTAGGTGGGCTCCGACAGAACCACTTTGCGGTTTGTTCCCCAGTCCATCTGTATGCCCCTGCCCTGGTTGGAACCCCCCATATACGACGTGCTGGTCTGGTGGCCACGTGGGCAGGTCGCACTGTAGCAGAGATGCGACGGGGTGATCTCTGTTTGCCATGTCAGGTCCCGGTTGGAGGCAGGCCTACCTAGCCAGTGTGGATACTGACAGCCCTACAAATATAGCAGTGTGTCACAGTGAGGAGGCAAAAGGTGCAAGTTGCCAGAGATGTCCCTCCTACAGGCACCAACCTGTAGCCCCGGCTGGCCCTTACCGCCACCCAGCTTCAGGGATCTGTGCTAACTGGCATGATTGGAGGTGGCCCTACAAAACCCACGTGTGGGGATCAGGAATGGAGGTGACAGACCAGAGACATGGAGCAGCAAACAAGAACACACCTCTCACCAAAGTGTTTACTACTGCCCGCTCCCCACGGGGGCGCTACATACAGTGTCATGGGACGCACCAAAGGAAGGCAAGCTGACCCAAGGGATTCAGAAAGAACACAGCACACTGGAGCAGACCCCTCCCCAGTGGGAACCAGAAAAAGAACTGCTATCCTCATCCCCCATCATTTCAGGATAAATTAGATAGAATTTTGAAGGAAATTAGGGAGTCTCACTTGGTGTTGGAACAGTAATTGGGGGTCCCTCTAAAGATGTTAGTCTCCTTAGAGCGGACCAAAAGAAGCTCACGGACAAAGTGAATACTAATACAACAACGCTACAGGACCTAGTCCCTTGTCAGAAGGAACAGCCTGAAATAGTGGAACGGTTTCAACATCAGGTCTCTGTGTTGGAGGAGAGGATCGAAGACGCCTAAGGGTGCTCACTTCAAAATAATGTCCGAATAATTGGAATGCCGGAAACTAGCGAGGTCCCTGATGCCACCCAATTTATAGAGACTTGGCTACATATGATGGTGGCCCCAGCAGGGCTCTCAGAGCTGTTCTATGTAGAACGGGCGCATAGGGTTCCCTCAAGGAGGGCAGCACCGGGGGCACTCCTTTGCCCCATGGTAGCCTGAATACCTAATTACAAGTATCGTGATAAGATTCTCTGAATTGCACGTAAAAAAGCAACAATCAAAGAAGACAATGCACATGTCGCCTAGTTTCCAGACTACACCCTAGACGTTAAGAACCGGCGTGCCTCTTACCATGGGATCACGCAACACTTCCAATCCCTAAATTTGAAATGCGCTCTACTGTACCCCACCCGGCTGAAAATCATACACAAACAAAAGAGCACCTTCTTTGATACGTCTGCCGTGGCATGAGAATGGATAGAACATACATTCCCTGACCTCCCTGTAACTGAAACTCCCTGTAACTGAAAACCTCAAATGTCCCGCCACACACATCGCATGGAGACTGCAGACGAAGTTCCGGCATAGAAGACAGACGCTGCAAGGACGATCTCTTACCCACCCCATAGCCGATATTGGAGGGCCAACGAGCAGCCATCATACCTGCAGCTACACTTCAGGGGGCATGCATACCTACAGATGAGAAACTCATCAGGCGACACGGTTCACTAGGAAATGGACAACAGTCAGCCGCTTTTCCCACCCATGACACCACAGATGGCGAATGACTTACTGGGCTGATGGGTTGTAGGTTGAATGCATTGGATCCCACTGTATTTTACTGTCTCTTCTCTGCCACAGTGTTAATGGGGTAGCCGATGTATGTGCTGGGGTACAACTCCCGGGCGTGAATAATTGCCCTTTGATTCCATATATGCATTCAAGCAGGTATGTTGTTGACTGGGGCTGAACCGGTTGGGTGTAACTATTTTTGTATTACATTGAGGTTTGGGTTGGCTGGGCCCCGGGGCCGGGACACAGTTTCTTTTAGGGTGGGTACACTAGGTCCTCCTAGGTGTCACCGTTACTGTTGTGCCTGAATGGTCCAATGTGCAGCTGCACGTTACACAGCAAATTGGTTAAGGTATGCATTTATACATGTTTGGTTGAACTATGTTCTTCAGTTGGACCTTGTAGAGGGGAGTTCTTGGGGTTTCTGATTGGTGCCAGATTACTATTGATACGATACAATAGGCCTGACTCTGGAGTATGCACATACTTTAACACACATAGGAGGTGCCCATGACGGTGACCCAACACTAAAACTTCACCACTTGGAAAGTTCGAGGGATGGGGTCTATTCATAAACATCATAGAATACATGCACAATTGACTAGGCGAAAAGGCAGATATAGTATTCCTACAGGAAACCCACCTGTCTGCCTCAGAGGCTAGTAAACTCCAAAGGAAATGAAGGGGACAATTATTCCACGCAAACTTCTTGGCGTTCGCACGAGGAGCTGCAATTTTGATCAGGACGGGGTCCCTTTTGTTGCTCAAGACGAAGGTATAGATACTAATGACATGTGCACCCTGATCCAAGGCACTCTGGTTGGTATACCAGTGGTGCTTGGAAGCCTCTATGCCCCGAACACACCACCATTTTTACCCAGGTGGGCCCAGTTCTTACGGACTAGACTATATATCCCTGGATATTGGATGGGGACTTTAACGCAGTCTTGGACACTAATTTGTATCGGTCACCCCCCCCCCCCACTGCAAGGTGCAACTTTAATCCGTCAGGCCAGAGCTTTTCAGACTTGGTCCCAGGGGTGGTCACTGTGGGATGCATGGTGTAGTCGCAACATGGGCATCCGCAAATACTCATTCTACTTCGACACACGAGTAGATCGTATAATCTGCAGTCCGGCATTATTTGCGCAAATCACACACACTTGACCTATATCGGTAAAACACTCTCCGATCACAATTAATTGGTAGTGATTTTCTCCTAGTGGCGAGTTTCCACCCTAATTCCCACATGGTGACTTGATCCTCACCTCCTAGAAGACCGTGTTTTGCGTGACACTGTGTCCTCAATTAACACTTATTTCCTAAACAACACTGATACAACCTCCTCTACAATGATAGAATAGGAAGCATTCAAAGTGGTTGTGCGTGGGACAGTGATTAGTTCTGTGGTGGTAGCATGGCAGACTGTAAGCTGGGACTATAAGCAGCTGGAGGAGGGCTTGGTCACGCTTGAGTACAAAGCGGCTCTGAGCACAGACAAAGCTAAAGAGCTCCAGGACTCCCGGATTGAATATGTGGAACTCCATGAGCAGTTGCGTATCATAGATTTCCGCGCGTACACACCCAGAAAGTACACACCCAGGCAGACAGACTGAGGCACACTATTAGCACGGCTGATTAGAAATGCTCCCGCTTGCCCCCGCCCAAACATATACATGAGATTGTCCCCCCGGCGCGAACCTGTGTAACTACTCAGAACGAAATCAATGTGGCCTTTTACGACAACTACAGAGCTCCTTACTTGTTCCCAAGCCCGGTGAACTCGTAGGCGATTGAAAGCTTGTCCCCAAGCGACGGCAGATGACAAGGTGTCGCTTGCAGTGCCAATAACAGTTGCTGAAATCTGTACTGCTATTAGCGCACTCCCCCGGAACAAGACCCTAGGTCTAGATGGCCTCCCAGTGGAGTTTCATCCTGCTTTCACTACACCGCTGGCTCCTCGACTGTAGAGGCTATATCTGGATTCTTCACTATCATTGTCACTGCCTCCCACTGCAGTGCAGGCACTATTGACCTCGCTGCCTAAACCTGGTAGAGACCATACAGATATCTCTGCATATAGACCTCTATCGCTGCTTAATGTAGAATACAAAATACTTCGCAAAATACTTTCTGGCCGCCCCCTCCCCCTTTTACAGAGATAATACACCCAGATCAATGTGGTTTTGTTTCTGCCAGATGTACCTCACTAAATACACACCGGTTTTACCACATCATGGCTGCCTGTACGGAGATTTTCCAGAGAGCAGGGTGCCTATCGTTGAGCCTTCGATACACTTGGCTGGGAATACATGCTGGCCACCCTCATGAGGTTTGGGATCCCCCTCCAAGTTTCTCCAGTGGGTTAAATTATTGTACACTTCCCCTACAGCCAGCACACTGGAGCCTATATCTCGCAGGCCTGTATTCTACAAAGGTGCACGAGACAGGGATGTTTGTGCTTGCGCTAGAACCCCTTGCATGCCATTTACGTTCTGACTCCGTGGAATGAGGTATCCCTATTGACCATACGCTTCATGCACTGTCCCTATATGCAGACGATATAACAGTCTACTCCTAAAGATCTGTGGAAAAATCTAAATACAGTAGCCTGCACATTTGCTCATTTTTTAATCCATTATGGGACTTGCCATGCATTTCGATAAATCACATACATTCCCCTTTAGAGATGATTTTCACCCACAAGCCTATTTTATTCGGAGATCAGTAGATAACCGTTGCTCCCAATACTTTTCGATATCTGGGGATACAGGTATATAACAAGCATTTGCAATGCAACAGGTCTCACAGCAGTTAGTTATTGGCATTGTAATTACAATCTTGCTTAATGTTTTTGTTTGTAGTGTAGTGAATGTATTTGAGAGAGAAAGATGGTGGCAAGAGGAGTTGGTAGCAGTAGTGTGCAGTGTTTGAGTATTGCAATGAATAGTTGCTGGTATTATAAACGCTCAGGTTGGGTAAACGACATGCGCCATGGAGAGCTAACACAGGTATACCATAGCATAGACGCTATGATCTAGAGGAGAATGCAGCGCCGCAGGTTATGAAAGTGGAATCGAAATAAAGCTGCAAAACATATTCTTCACGAACATTAGAAGTCACACACTAGCAAAACAAATAAAAAGGTCAGCGATTTCTGAAAGTGAAAGCAATATGTATCTAAAAATGAAACGCCGTGGTTGGTTAAACGACAAGCGCCATGGAGAGCTAACAAGTGGGATACCACAGCATATATGCTATTTAGAAGCCACACACTAACAAAACAAATAAAAAGATCAGCGGTTTGTGAAAGTGATATGTAAATGTAAAAGCCACGTGTAAAATGAAACGCTGAGGTTGGTTAAACGACATGCGCTATGGAGAGCTATGGTTTAGAGGAGAACGCAGCGCTGCAGTTTTGCGAGATAAAGATGTAAAACATGTTTGTGAGGAACGTTGCGCCGCTGATTGCAATAGGTCTCGCATTTGTTAAAGTTAGAGCTGTTGGCGTTGAAGATGTTTTTTACTTGTGTTTTTATATTTGCAGTGGAGTATTTTACATATGGAAGCTTTATTGTCATCGGTATAAAATAGTGAAAGTAAAAGCATTGTAATTTTTAACGCCAACAGCTCTAACTTTAATAAATGCGAAACCTATTGCATTGCAAATGCTTGTTAGTGAAGGTAGCGCAAGTAGACTGAAATCTAACGACGGGAACTGGAAAGGAGTAGAATCTAGTACTCTTAATGCCACCCTTATATAATTAAGGCTTTATTTGGTGACGGCAGAGAACAGGACCAGTATAGTGAGCAGATGCAAATATAAAGTGGAGAGGCCAGGCTGGGAGGCAGAATCGAATTTGTTGCGATACCCTTACTGCCATTCAAGTGTCATTTGTAGGTCTCGCCTCCGCAGCGCGCATGCGCTGCATAGGCAAAAAGACCGGTCGCTTTGGCTTTTCAGCCAAAAACTTGCACGCGTTCCATTGCCTTCAATGGTAACGCGTGCACGTCTGGAGATTCACTTGCGGCAGCGATCGGCTGGCGCCATATGTTATAAATGATCGCGGCGCCAGCCACTCGCACCCGAAAGTGAATCGCGCAGGCCATCCCCCCCCCCCCCCCCCCCCCCCCCCCCCCCCCCTCGCGAGGCGTGCGCTTGCGCTGGTTTACTTCAGTTGGGAGCACTTCACTTCCCATGCTTGCTAACTGAGCAGCGCTGTCCCGCCCTTACTACGTAGTGCCTTTGTAATGAGGGGTGGGGAGAAGTTCCATGCTCCTAATAGTTGAATAAGCCATGCCTTTCGCCTTCCTTTGCCTCGTTATGCTCCCCCCGCTTTCCTTATTTGTTTATTTTACCTACGGGGTGCTCACACTGTACAAAACTAACTGCTCCTCTACTAAAATAAACACGGGAGGAGCCTCTTTTAAAACCCATGCATGACAGACCACTCCATTGCTAAAATGAAAACAGTAAGAGCCTTCATCACACAGAAATAAAACAGCTTCATCAAGAGAGAAAAAAATATGTAATTACAAACCTTATTTGTTTGTTTTACCTATGGGGTGCTCTCTCTGTGCACAACCAACAGCTATTTTACTAAAATAAACATGGACCACTCTGGAGGAGCCTCTTCACACATAAATCAAAAATCTTTCTCAATATAAAATAATATATATGATTTATTACAAACATCATGCAAAATGTCTCTCGCTTTATTCCTTCAGTTGCTACACATTATAAGGTGGAATGTATTCCATTCAGAAGCACATAACCCAAGTGGTACAATCCGTCCTATCGGGTCCATGTGGGTGGGAAAGTTGTATCATCCACGCGACGTGATCCCAGCAGCCAATCGTGATGCAGCAATAGAGACAATAAAAATAGCGATTGCCCCGGTAAAACTGTACCGTGCTTGTATTCTACATTGTACAATGCATTTTTTTAAAACTTATTTAAAAAAATGGTATAGTAATACGGCTGCTGCAGGAAGGAGAATGGCGTGCGGGTCACAAGACGCACCCGCCGCTGTGGAGTGGGACAGCTGGTTACAATGTAACACTGAGGCTGCACGGGCAGCAACGGCGCCTTGGGTCTGGATTGTCTAATCCATATCCCGTACGCAGCAAGGGCCTCCTCCTGCGCTGGCGTCTGTGAGCTCAGGCGGTGACTTGGAGCATGCAGTCATGCTGCTACTGCACGGCAGAATCTGGGTGAGGAGGAGCACGGGTCCCGGCCGTGCAGGGGCGCACTGTGGGTCTGATCGGCTGCTGCTGAGTGGGGTGCATGCTTAACTTTGAGCGCCCGGCTACAGGAGGACACTTGGAAACCCAGACAAGCTCTTTTTAGTCTGTAAGTACTCTTTTCTTTAGTGGGTTTCTTACTTGCAGGCACGACGTGCTTTGCTACATTCAGCACGCCATACCCGCTTTCTGCCATGTTTGCCCATCCGGTACCGAGATCACAGCTTTTAATTAATTTTTTCGCTCGCGGCCGCCCGCCATTGCCTTGTGTTTTCATGACTATTGTTACTATCTCGGCACCGGCGCGGGTGCCACAACTTCATCAAAAAGCAAGAAATAGAAAAAAAAATGCTTTTCTACTTCTTTATTTTTTCTATGCAATCGTGGCACCCACGCCGGTGCCAAGATAGTAACAAAAGTAATTCGGCCAGGCGTCTCAACATGCTAACAGCCAGGACTGGCTGAGCATGTTTCAGTGATGTTAGGGACAGGGGGGCATCGGAGTGAGTCTACGTTTTTCATTTTTGTTTTTTTCATACTTGTGGTTGTAAGCAAGGTATTGTGAGGTTAGGACCACAAGCCGCCTATACAAACCGCTCAGCGGGGTAGCTTGAGCGCCGTTGTGCCCAGTGTTTGGGAAAAGCCGGATTTTTAGTAGTTCTCGTGTGAGTTCATGTTGGTTGTTGTTTCTTACCCTCTCTGGTATGGTTCCACTGCTTGAGAAGGAGCTACCGTTACCGCTCTACTTCTGTTGTGGCTTGTAATCTCTATTCACAGTGTGCCTACAGCTGACCCCCGCGTAGGTGATGACATCTCGGAGAATAATGGATCACAGCCTGAAAGTTTGTGTGTAATGTTCTCTCCTCAGACCCTACACAACGCCGTATAGTGTTCAATAATACCTAACCACAGGTGGGAGCAGCATCGTGATGAGGGAGTGAGAGAAAAGGTGAGTCACAAGGGCCACGGAGAAGTACGTTGTGGATGGATGGGGAGGGGGATCGTGCAGTTCACACATTTAAATCTGTTTGTGACAGGTCTGCATCCAGTCCTACAGAGATCGATCCTGTAGGTGCTCTCGTACGTTTTTAAAAATATTATTTTGTGGGGGGCGTGGCCAAGATGGCGACCTGAAGAGACTTGAAGCTCTGAGGCTCCCCGGCCCTTCACCCCGGGTTACTCTGTGCCTGCAGCCCCCCAACGTTTGCAGCAAAACCTGTATCCATATCAGGGGGCATAGCGATCCTGCGACGTGGTGCCCGTTGTTCCTTACGAGCGGCGGAATCCAAAGACTTTACCTGTGGAGGGCCCGGCGTTCTACAGCAACATGGTGCCCGTTCGCTGACTGCAGAGCCGGCAGGGAGAGACGGCGGGTGTCCTCACCGGCCCAGTGTTCTGTCTCAGGCGCAGTTCCGGTGTGGCAGGTCTCGCACCGGAGCGCGACACAGGCGGGGACCGTGTCCTGTGCTGAGGTGAGCGCGCTCCCCCGTACTGACCTGCGCCTGGCTGGAGGTGCGCTGGGCGGCCGGAGCGAAAATCGAGGTCGCGGCCTAGCCGACACAGAGCGTGCCCCTCCAGGCGCGCGCCAGCCTATTGAACTGGGACGAAGGAGACTGGAGGCGGCGGCATGCAGCAGTGCAAGTCACCACAGAGGCCGATGGACCTCCAATACACAGTGCAGCGGCCCTGGCCGTGTGGTGACTGGAGCGACCCTTGATTTCTGGACCTGGGGGCCGCCGCTCCTGCAGCTCTCCCGGCGGTGGTTCCCCCCGCCCTCATCTCTGGTGTGCGTTTGGGCGGCCGGGAGTGGCCTTCACTTACCTTCCCTACCGGGGGCAGGCCTGCGGCGTGGCGCTACGTTCAGGAGTTGGAGCCTCGACGCTGTGAGGAGGTGGCTCACGGTGCGCCTGCCTTGGACTAGGGGTGCGGCTCGGAGTTTCAGACCCATGGGCCGCTTCCCCTCATAGCTCCGCTGCGACTGGAGTTGGTGCGCCTGGAGTGGAGTGGGGTCGGCCCGTTACAGCTTGGAGCCTCGGGTACACTTCCCGGGTCCAGAAGTGTTGGGAAGTGCGCAGAGTGGGGGAGAGGTGACGGCGGTGCCCAACAGGTCCAGTGATACAGGGGACAATCCCCATAAGGGCAGTGCGGGGCGCGCCGCCCTTCTCAAAGTGTGGTGCCAGAGGCCCGCCCGCTGGTGACTTTCCGCGCCCGGAGCCATACCCAACGGTGCGCACAGGGCTGGTTCGATTGGCGTCCTTTGGATTTGGTCTCGGTGGGACTCTGGTCAGCCGCCTCAGAACTGGTCCGAACCTCGGTGCTTACATCGCCATAGCGGCTACTGCGGCCTCAGGATCGATACTCCTGGTCTGGGGCTCTGGGGTCTGACAGCTCTTGGGGACTGTGGGCTGTGGGCTTGCTCCCCGGTTTAGAGGGGGTAGCCAAAGGACTCTACAAATCAGCCACGGACTCCTCTGAGGTACATGCAGTCTTGCGGGGGAGGTCCTCGTGGCGCTGTGTGTTCCCACGCTCTCTGAGGTGCACCTCTCCTGCCGACCGGGCCTGGGATCACGGCCCGAGTGCGCCTAATTCTGCCCTCCCTCTTCCCGACGCTGCCTGGGACCGCTTGTGTGAGGATTGGCCGCGGCCTGGGGACGGCAGCTTGGGATACATCACCTCTTCAGGAGACTGGGGGTGGACCCCACGAGCCGCTTTATTGCCCCACCCAACGGGCAGCAACTCAGTCGTCACTTTAGTGGCACCGCCATGGCCAACATGAAGAACAAGCATTGGCATAGCCAATAGGTCTCGCCTTTGGGACCTTATAAGTGTTTAGCCATGCAACAGTTGCATAACTAAATACTTCTAAGGTCCCAAAAGCGAGACCAATTGGCTATGCCAAGCGGCCGTGCGGCTGTGAAAGTAATCGAGGCACGCGCACCTGCACTGTAGCTGTAGGCTGGCCTGGTAGCACTTTTTGGAGACCTCTCAAAAAGTCTTGCCAGGTCAGCGCATGCACTGGGTCAGGCGAGACCTAAAAAGGGGGATCGCTCCTTGAAAGATATGCTCACAAAGGGGTCAGCAGCTGGAGACAGGGGGAGCTCCACCCCCCCCATCCTCAATGCAGTCCACTCGACAGGATGAAGGTGAGGTGCCCATCACCCGGGCATTTCTTGAATCTCTTTTGAACACCCTCCGTGAAGACTTTCAAGCACTTAAACAGGAGGTAGCAGGGGAGGTGCGAGAGATCTGCCGCAATGTGGACGAGCTGGGAGAGCGTGTGGCTGCCATAGAGAACGGTGAGCACTCTAAATCTGAAGTAGCCGAGCAGCTCCAGCAGGAAGATCTTCGACTTAGGGATCAGCAGGTTGACCTGCAGGCTCAAGCGGAGGACCTTGAAAATAGATCCCGCCGCAACAAAATCCGCGTGAGGGGTGTCCCATTACAAGCGGAAGGGGCAAATGTGACCAAATACCTCCAGGGCCTCTTTCGAGACATTCTAGGGACTGGCCAGGACTTTGAGATCCGCATCGATCGTGCCCACAGGGTGGTCCTTGGGCGAAAGGCACCGGCTCCCCCACCAGACATATTGGCCTTCTTGCCTGACTTTCCCCTGAAGGAGCGTATTTTAAAGGAAGCTTGCCTAAAACAACCACTTGTGTATCAGGGGCACGCCATAGCTCTCTACCAGGATCTGGCCTCCATCACCCTTCAGAAGCGGAAAGCTTTCAAGGACGCTACCACCTTCCTAAAAGCCAATGGAGTGCCCTACTCGTGGGGCCATCCCTTCCGCTTAATCTTCAGGTGGAATGGCAGGCTACACCAACTCCGCTCGTTCCAGGAGGTATCCGACTTACTCGGCCTTACTCAACGCAGCCCCGACTCTTCTCCTAAATCATCGCAACGCGTTTCCAGGGACGGTTGGCAGCGGAGGGGACGTCGTCTATCACCTGTGACAACCATGAAACCGGATTGTGCCACGATTACCACCGAACGCGGTTCGACCCTCGCAGCAGTCACAAGAGCCACTTCTAGGCCAGACTCTTCGTAATCTCACTATGGGGGGGCTGCACTAAGCATCACACTTTCGCAACCACGGGGGGGGGGGATGGCGGGGGGCCCGGGTCGTCCGGACACCATGTTCACCCTGCTATTCTATTTCCGTTTGTCCTTGGCTCATGCTGAGGATATTGAACAATGTTTGGTCTTTGGGACTGTTTCGCAGGGGGTGGGGGGGATGGAATGGGGTGGGAGTTGGGGAGGGGGGTACCGGTGTGCGGCCGAGGGGAGGCTATAGAGGCAGAGGGCATCATGGAATGTGAGCCAGATTGTTGCGGCGTCCCTGAGTCGATTTCTCTTAAGCACAAATGGTCGGTGTCCAGCCTACACACATTCAAAGAGCTACGGTGTTTCCCATGGCAACCCAAGTCCTCACTCTCAATGTGAAGGGGTTGAATAGCCCCATAAAGAGACGGGCGATTCTGAGCTATCTAGAGAACTCTGGGGCCTCGATTTGTCTGCTGCAGAAAACACATTTACTCCCCAAAGACTGGCATAGAATGAGATCGCGAGCATTTCCTCACCAGTTCTTCTCCTCTATGCCAGATAAGAAAGGGGGGGTGGCCATACTGTTGGCGCGACACTTTCGGGGCGACATTGGGGACAAAATAGCAGAGGTCAAGGGGAGGTTACTGGCTTACAGGTTCTGGGAGGGGGGTACCCCAGTTATTGTGGGCTCCCTTTACGCTCGACAAGAGCCGTTTCTCACAGATTCCCTGTCCGAAATCCTTCGTCACCATGACCAGCAAATTTGAATTGCGGGCGACCTCAACCTAGTCATGGACTCTGGTAAGGATCGATTGGGTCAGCGCCAGGGGGTTCGGGGGCGATCTCGAGTGTGGGACGGGACTGGCTACTGAGTAGGGGGCTGATAGATCTCTGGCGAGCGGCTCATCCCCACAGCTCGCAATATTCCTTTTATTCCCATGTACATCAAACGTATGCTCGGCTAGATCACTTTATGACCTCAACGCACTGGTCCGTGACTGTCATGCTTGACCTTCGCCCTCTGCACCGTCCAAAGGGGAGGTGGCGCCTTCGGGAATCCCTCTTGCAACGTCCCGACGTTTTACAACAAGTGCATAAATGAATCACTGACTATTGGGATGCTAATGATTCCCCGGACGTACCCTTGACTGCATTATGGGGGGCCCTTAAAGCAGTAGTGATAGGGGGAATTCATAGCTATTTCCGCGGCAGATAACAAGATTCGCAGAGAAAAGAAAGAGGAGATGACGGCCAAAGTGGCGGAACTCGAAAGAGTTCAAAGTCGTACCGGAGCCCCGAGAAGGTGGCGACAGCTGAAATCGGCCAGGGCCCAGCTGGCTAGCCTGGACCTTGACAGGGCGGAGTATGCCGTCTTACGACTTAAACACTCCTACTATGTCGGGGGCGATAAGACTGGGAAGCTCCTGGCGAGTAAACTTCGAGCTAGGGCTCAACGATCCAAAATCGTGGCCCTCAGCACCTCTGCCGGTGAGCGGGTCGAGGACGATGAGTGGATTGCAGAAGCCCTCTGTGAGTTCTACGCCACTTTGTATAGTAAAGACCCTACGGTCGACGGCTCGGGAAAGGCCTATCTTAGCCAGTCTGAGGTTACCGCTCTAAATGCGACTGGTGCTACAGCGTTGGACGCTCCAATTAGAGTGGAGGAGGTTGTGGGCACGATATCCCGCCTCAAACCTCTGAAATCGCCGGGGCCGGATGGGTTCTCGGCAGGTTTTTACAAAGCCTCTTGCCAGCCCCTTGCCCCGATTTTAACCCGCCTGTTTAACTCCTTTGAGGGGCTGGGCTCTATCCCTGCGGATATGCTGGAGGCCAATATAGTGGTCATTCCCAAACCTGGGAAGGATCCTACTCAGTGCGCAGCATACCGTCCAATCTCCCTTCTTAATCTTGACCTAAAGCTCTTTACGGGTGTCCTGGCCACCAGACTGCGCCCCTGCTTGCCGGGGTTTAATCGAACCTGACCAATAGGGTTTCATACCCAACAGGCAAAGCAGTGACAATACCAAACGGTTAATGCACTTAATAGACAAGGCCCACTTCATGGATCTGGATACTGTCTTGCTTTCAGTCGACGCTGAGAAAGCGTTCGACAGGGTGGACTGGGGTTTTTTGGGTAAGACATTGGCCCATTTTGGCATAGGGACTCGTTTTAGGGCTTGGGTCGTGAGCTGCTATGATCAACCTACAGCGACGATCCGGGTCAATGGGGTCAGTTCCCGGCCATTCGTCATCCGGCATGGCACAAGACAGGGGTGTCCTCTTTCACCTCTGTTCTTTGCGCTATACATTGAAGCCCTAGCGCAACGGATACGGGACAACCCCAACATCTCGGGTATCCCCTTCGGGGGGAAACGCCACACTGTTAATTTATATGCGGACGATATCTTGGCAACTCTTGATTCTCCCAGCCGCTCGGTCCCAGCCTTCTTACAGGAGATGACTGACTTTGGTAAAATCTCTGGCTTTAAAGTTAACGTGGGGAAGTCCATGCTGTTGTCGCTGGGCCTCAATGAGAATACTCCAGAGAGCACGGTTGCAGGATTCGGGGAATTGCGTCCCAAATCTGAAATGCCCTATTTGGGGATAATTCTGACCCCATCCACCGACCAAACAATTGCCTGAAATTACTCCGTCCCCCCCACTCCAAAATCACCCGCGATCTTCGTAAATGGCAGACTCGCCCCCTATCGCTACTCGGCCGCGTGGCTGCGGTCAAAATGTCCATTTTGCCAAAAATACTATATATTTTTCAGACCATCCTGGTGGGACCACCCAT
The DNA here is from genome assembly GCF_964204655.1 of Triturus cristatus. Lineage (NCBI taxonomy): Eukaryota > Metazoa > Chordata > Amphibia > Caudata > Salamandridae > Triturus > Triturus cristatus. The sequence goes on along the minus strand of NC_140591.1, from coordinate 205,459,993 downwards.
GCGGTACATCCACTCATTGCAAGAAGAGCTACTCCAGTTTATCTGGGCAGCGAAGCGCCCGAGGGTCCGCAGAGACATTGCCTACCGCCCCCTGAACGAAGGGAGGTTGGTGATTCATCACCTACTGACCTACTATAGAGCGGTGCAACTTCGCTACCTCGTGGAATGGAGTAGACCTGAGTCAGAGAAGAGATGGCTGTTCCAGGAGAGAGAGATGGCAGGTCTCTCCTTGTGGAAGATATAATTCCTGAAACCTGCGGCTAGACCAAGGTATCTCAATAGATCTCCCATCACATGCTCTGTAGTAAGGGTGTGGGATGCGGTGGCGACCCAGCGGCATCTTGCATCCTTCCCCTCTCCCCATACGCCCTTATTTGACAACCCGGCCTTCCCTCCGGGACTGGACACGAGGGTGTTTCCGGAATGGCGAGTCTCGGCCTGTAAATCTGCAGGACACCTATTTGATACTGACTGGTTCCTCCCATACGCTGAGTTGACTGACTGGCACAGCATTAAACACCCCCAAAAAATTTCAATTTTTTCAACTTCGCCATTGGTTACTTCAACCTGACAAGCGCCCTTTAGTGAGTAGACACCTTACGACCTATGAGAAGTGGCTTTTATCGAAGCACTCTGACCGCCATTTGATTTCTGAACTATATCTTATGCTGCGACCCCCGGCCTCCCTGGAGCGTTCGGCTTTGCAGCGACGGTGGGAGACGAAGTTAGGTAGGAGCCTTTCATTAAAAGAGTGGCAACAGATCTACTACAGAGCGAACCATACTGCCAGGAACACAGCAAGCAGGGAAGCTGCAGTTAAGGTCGCCCTTTACTGGCACCTGACTCCAGCCCACCTTAATAAAATTAACCCAGATCGAAGCCCCACCTGTTGGAGGGGCTGTGATGAGGAGGGCACCTTGACGCATATCCTATGGGACTGCAGGGAAGTGACCGGTTACTGGGCGCAGTCCTTGCTGATATAGACACTTACTTCGACACCAAAATACCCCGCTTCCCTGTCTATACTCTACTATGGTTGCCCAATGCACTCACCTTCCCCATTGAAATCCATTTGGGGGAAACAAATGGGGCTAGCAATGGGCGCAGCAGTACAACATATCTTATCGCTATGGGGCACGCAAACATGGCCGACACACACTGGGTGGTTATACAAACTGTGGTATATTATCGGGATGGAACGCATACACGCTAACCTGACACACTCATCAGACTCCTTCTGTACTGAATAGTGGACACTTTATCTTCTGGTTCATGTGGAGGGGTAGCACACTGGTGGTGGGGGGGGGAGTTTGGGGGAGTTGGGCTAGGGAGGGAGGGAGGGGGTATGTAAGGGGCGGGTTTCGCCAGGGTGCAGACCTAGGTACTGCCCTTTCAAAGCATGTTGTAATTTTTTGGGCCTAATGCTGGACATTCCCCCTTTTTCGTATGGACAGTGATCACCACCTTTGGCTACGTACGCTAGGGATGAGTCGCTTACACCAAGTGGTGGTGTCTGTTGAGCTATGTATGGGTGAAGAGGGGTTTGTTCGAATGTCAATTTGCCTGCTTAAAACCAATAAATCAAGTTATTGTAAGGGCCAGATGCCAGTGTGACACAGCATGGCAGCTCGGGGAGTTGCAAGCCTGCTATGGAGATCTGTGTATAACTAGCAGGTTGTGCTTCAAATTGCTGTCTGGCCAACTCAGCCTTTCATCTTCCTGAGGCAGAGTGTTTTGAATTGTGGTGAGTGAGAGAGGAGGCAGAGGGGCCACAGAGAGGTACGTGGGGGAATAAGGGTGGGGGTCGTGCAGGTCACACATTTGAATCTAGATGTGATAGGTTTGCATCCAGTCCTACAGAGATCGATTATGTAGGTGCTGTTGTGCGTTTTTAAAATGTATTTTGTTTTGGAGGGGCCTGATTCCAGTATGACACAGCATGGCAGCTCCGGGCGTTGCAAGCCTGCTATGGAGATCTGTGTATAACTAGCAAGTTGCGCGTCGAATCGCTGTCTGGCCAACTCAGCCTTTCATCTTCCTGAGGCAGAGTAGTTTGAATTGTGGCGAGTGAGAGGGGAGGCAGAGGGGCCCACAGAGGCGCGTGGGGCTAGGGGGGTCGTGCAGGTCACACAGGTCACACATTTGAATCCAGATGTGATAGGTTTGTATCCAGTCCTACAGAGTTCGATCCTGTATGCTCTGTTGTGCGTTTTTTAAATTTGTTTTGTAAGGGCCAGATGCCAGTGTGACACAGCATGTTAGCTTGGGGAGTTGCAATCCTGCTATAGAGATCTGTGTAAAACTAGCAGGTTACACTTCGAATTGCTGTCTGGCCAACTAAGCCTTTCATCTTCCCGAGGCAGATAGAACAAGCATTGAAAATGCAATAGGTCTCATCTTTTATTAAGTTAAAGCCATTTGCTTTGCTGTAGAATACCATTGGCAAAGCAAATGGCTTTAACTTAATCAAAGGCGAGACCTATTGCATTTTCAATGCTTGTTATTTTTAGATCCCTGGTTGAAATTAGATGCAACTATGAATGTACAAACCTATTGCCTATAAGTTTTCCAACTGTTGTACTAGAAGCTGACCTTTCCTAATGTGCTAATTATGTATACAGATGTTGCCAAATATGCTCTCTTGTACTGCATATGTACTTTATTATGCAGTACCGTGTATCTTGTAACACCCAATTAAATTTGTATTAAAAAAGGGTATTTGTAGAGACCTATACACTTAAACACAAAGAACAAGAAAAAACAATCCAACTGTGCTGTCTCGGGGGACCATCCGCCCGCCCTTCTGGGTGTCATGTACGAAGGAGATAACGGGCCGTGTAGTAGCCGGTAGGCGAGGGAGGGGAACGGGAGGTAGGGAGAAAAGGGCTCCGCCAACGTGGTAGTATATGAGGAAATGCTGATGCTGGTGGAGGGATGGGGATAAGTGGCGAGGTGAAGTGCAGAAGGAGGTATGAAGATAAAGGGAGGAGGAGGGTACCACCTCAGTGTCCTGCAGTTAAGCATCCACGTGTTGAAGCGTGTGTCCCTACAGACACAGTGCCTCACAACTTTCGTTGGAGTCTGGCATCTTCTTCATCAGAGTTGCCAAGGGGGTCAACTCCAGATCTTAAAGTTGGCATGCACTGACCCTCCACCTCCTCCCCTGAAGCCTCTTCCGGGTGCTCCCAAGTCTCTAGCACTTCCAGCTACAACCCTCCAATTGAATGCCTATGTATACCACAGGCGTCTTCTCGAAGTAGGGCCATCTCTTCGGCTGGCCCTTAAACTGTGACAACCTTCATCCAAGTCTCAATGGCCATGTCTGTCCCAGATTTCCACATCATGGCTATACGTCTTTTTGCCAAGGCCAGAGCTAAAGCTAAGAATTTAGTGCCCACTTTCCATGCCCGTGGTCTGTGGAACAATCCCAGCTAGCAGTTCTCTAAGGTGCAGGCAAACATGTGACCCACTGTTATATTGAGTGTACATAACACCCCCTCTTGGATTGGCAGCAAGTGAGTGTAGTTGCAGGTCATATTGCCAAAGGCTACGTCCAATAAGGTGCACCTGGGGCAGGGCCATTGCCCCCACAGTAGATGATCTGTATTCTGTGAGGAGTCAAATATGTCATGTGGACATAGTTAAATTGGGTGTACTTGAGCCTCATGTTGTGGGAGAGTCTCCTTGGGACTGTCAACATCATGCCTCTCGGAGTCTGTGTCCTACCGCCCCAGCAGTGTCTCCTCTGCCCCCCCCCCCAACCCACCCCACCCCCGGCTCTCGGATCACCACTTAAAGCTTCCTGACCATGCCTGCCAATGGCCTATAGAACTATTTTATGAGGTGGTACACGGGACCCATGGTCACCAGTAGTTGTAGAACTGCATGCATCTCAGGTTCGTCCCGGCTGTCCGACCACTTTCCCAAAGGATCTCACCAGTGCTTCAGATGTTAAAAATTGACCTGAGGTAAGTCATACTGGCTCATTAAATTTTCCAGTGCTATCAGCGTTCCTATCCGATAGCAGTCACCCGCCGTTACTAGACTGATCTCTGTCCAGGCTGCCAGTTGGGCATCTGGGGAAAAAAGCAAGCGGATTGCCATGAGGGAATCCCACCAGGGGCAATGCTGGGGCATAAAGTGGAGTTCCTGACATCCTTTGTAAGTACCGTTTCCGGTATTTAAAGACCCCTGCCGATAATACACCCGGCTGGGGTCCTTCATCCGCTGGGTAGGGTAGTTTTGCCAGCAATGTGCCCTGATGGGTGGCCAATCCCACTGGGCCTAGTTCTTCCTTATTGGCTCCATCAAGCCCCTGCTTCTGGTTCCCCCAAGCCTCCCTTCTCAGGGGTGCACCTGAGACCACCAATGAAATCCTGTGATAGCCGTCGTCCCATATCTGTTCTCTCAGTAAGGTATCCAACTGCCTAAACCAAGAACCTGGTATCTTGACTGGGAGTTTAGTGAAGAAATATAATCTTGGAAAAAACTTGACCATTTTGCACAGTGAGACAGACCTGAGACTAAATGGGCAATTAAAAAATCTCCAAATGGGGGACGCAGGGTTTAAGGGATCTAAGAATATTTCCCAGCCTTCCCTCCAGGATAACCTCCATGGTACGGTAAACGCGAATACCCAGATATCAGATGGTCGATGGAGACCAGGTCAGGCCTTATGGCATATTTCCCTGCTTGGGTGCACCGGCTATCAGGGGGAATAATTATGTGTTGGGATTATTGAACTGGAGACCAGAGACCATCGCAAAATCACCCAGTATGTTCATCTCAGAAATAGCTCCTGTTGGACCATCCTCCAGATAAAGTAGTACATAGTCTGCGACAAGGAGATGTTCTCTACCCCCCACCATCATCCTGAAGCCCGCTCCCACCTGCCAGAAAAGTTCTGCCAACGGCACAATGGCCAGGACAAACAGGAGGGGAGATAACAGGCACTCCTGTCTAGTGCCCCGATATACATTGTATTGTATGCAAACAATGTGACGCATTTTGACCCGTGCAGTCGGGGCTGAGTGCAGTAGCATAACCCATTTAATCTAGGTCACTCCTAGTCCCATCCTGCGCATGACCTCGAAAAGGAAGACCCAACTCATCGCATCATAGGCCATCTCAAGGTCCACTGACATAACAGTAGCGTGGGGCGGAGCAATACATTTAGGTGATAGAGAATATGGCATCTTGGGGGGTTGATGGAGGTGCTCTACTCTGGGATAAACCAGTTTTGGTCGCTTTGTATTAGTGTTGGCATATGCAGGAGTAGTCTGAGGGCCAAGATCTTACATAGGATTTTAAAATCCATGTTTACCATGGATAAGGGGCTAAATGCAGACGCACAGTTGCTTGGGTCCTTGGATTTAGGAAGTGGAATCAGCATGGCGTCCCGGGTGGATGCAGGCAGGGAACCCATTCGCAACAACTCTGCACAGAAGGCCTACAGCCGGGGAGCCAGGGTCCCAGCAAACGCAGCGTAGAACTAGACCAGCACATCCGGACCCAGGGTTTTCCCAGATGCCATATGCTTAATTGCAGATTTGATCTGAACTGAGACCAGGCCCCCTAGGGCTTTGTGGGATTCATGGTCCAATACCTGCTGCGGTGTGCTGGCCAAGAGGACTTTTAGGGCCTCTGATGCGAGGATGGTCTGGACGTTTAGAGATATTCGTTGTATTCCCAAAATGACTTCTTAATCGCCTTGGGCGAGTAGAGCAGTGTGTTGTTGCTTTACAAGATCTGCATGATATGGGTCTGCCTTGTTTCTGGCCTAATGAGCCAGGCCAGTAATCTGCATGGTCTGCCCTCCTTGTCATGTGTCCTAGCAATGTAGTCTTTATAGTCATGGCAACGCAAATGTTCAAGTATAGCATTGCATTGTTCCCTAGCCTCCCGTAGACATGCCCTTGCGCCGTTGTCTGACCCCCAGTTTGTTATCTAGTTCATGTATCATACCATCCAATGTGCAGAGCTCTTCATTGAGCTCCCTCCTAACTCCTACTGATTGTCGCAGACAGTGGCCATGAACCAGTACTTTGAATGCCTTCCATTTAATGAGTCCAGATGATGTGGTACCTTGGTTGTGTGCAAAATAATCAGTAATAGCAGTACCTAGGGTTTCCCGAAAGCACGCGTCTTCCAGGGTCAGGGGGTTAAGCCGCCACTTGGGTACCTATGAGCGATCTTCTATGGGACAAAATTTCAGAAATGGAGGGCAATGGTCAGTTAGCATGTGACGTTGCATATTGGCTAAAATTGTTGGAGCATAAAAACATATCCAGCCTGGTATGCTGCTGATACACGTGGGAGAAGTATGAGTAGTTCCTCTTCTGCCCATGCTAGACTTTCTAAATATCCGATGTCTCCTAGTGTTCCATCCAGTCTCTAAAATGCATGTGCCAAAGCCCCGGGTGTGGGGAAGAGGAGCGGTCAAGTATAACGTCTGCCACATAATTACAATTCCCTCCAAGAAGGAGGTCGTTGGTTACAAAAGGGCCAGTGAAGTTAATAATGTTTGGAGCAAGGCCACCTGGCCTTGATTTGGGGCATACACGCTCCCCAATGTGATATCTTTGCCTAAGAGTTTACCCTTAATCAGGATGTACCTCAATTGTTGAGTGAGTGAGCTCAAAGGGTGTCCCGCCCTAATCCATATAAGAGCTCCTCCGCTGAGTAAGAGGAGGCAAACAGCTGCCCCTTCCAGCTACGGCACAATCTGTCAATCTCTCCCACCGTAAGATGAGTTCCTTGTAATATAGCCACCTATACAACCCGATCCTTCAGATATTGGTGGATGTTGTGGCGTTTAGAAGCAGACCCCCTCCCTCTGATGTTCCAGGATATAAAGGTTACCGTAGCTTTAGAGCCACGCCGAGAGCAAACGTAGGAACTGCGAGACAGATACAAAACCACAAACACCCTATCCCACGAGCAGCCCAGCAACTGCTGACCACCCAAACCTGAAAAGCAAAACCTTTGTTTTTAGACTGCCGCCTCTAGTACTCTGGCAGGGGCTAATTCGGGAGGGATGGGCCAAGCTACATGAGTGGTACCATACTGTGCCTGCCTAGTCCTCAAAATACCCCAGGGTGCATAGGCTGGCCAGCATCTCAGTGCCAAGGACTGCCTAGTCGGGGCCCGCGGCCTGGTCCACAGTCACAAGCAGGGGGTCATTGTCACAGAATGAAGACAATAGCAATAACAGTAACCCCCTCCTAGATCACCTTTAGATACATGGGCGGTCCGATCCAGGACCTAAGAATCAATACAAGAACAATGACAAACCCCACCCCCTCCAGTGCCCCCCCTCCGATCAGGTCGTCTGCAGATTGTGGAGCCACTTTAGACAGGTGCCTAAAAGTAAGTGTCTGAGTCTGAGACCGTCGATTTGTGCTTCTGGGGCCGGGAGTGCCAGTGTCAGATTACTGTGTCATGGTTATCTCAGGCTCCGTGAGCAGGGCCGCTGCCCGATCAAGCTCAGTTTGAGAGGGTAGCGGTTTCTTCAGGAATCTTCCACGAGGGCTCCCCATGTGTGTTTTTTTTATCTTTGCTTAGTTGGTCCCGAGCCTTGGAGAGTGTCGATACAGTTTTGTAGGCATCCAGACAGTTCCATGATGCTTCCGGATCTTCGTAAAAATGGGTTGTGCCATCCAGGATAATCCTAAATTTGGCTGGAAACATCAGGGAGTATTGCAATCCTTCATCTCGAAGGGCTGTCTTAAGCTCAGAATGCATGTAATATACAATGCAAGCAGATAATAATAAAATGAAACGCAAGCAAACAATAATATGGAATGAAACACAGCAGATTATGCTGGACGTCCTGCAAGAAATCAGATATGTACACTAAATATATCAGATGTTACAACCACTGAAGACTTGGATGTGCTTACAGACACTCACACATCACAATGAAAACACTTCAGATGATTATAGCCACTGGAGACCTGGAAGTGCACATGAACTCACTCGCACATCACAAGTCAATACTCAAAAACAAAACACTTCACCGATTGTTCATTCGACTTCCTTGCCAACTCAAGCTGGAGGAGCCCTTTTGACAGCCCAGGCAGGATTCTCGATCTGGACCCAAGTTCCCTTGTGACAAGTCTGCCCCCACAAGCGAGCGACTGTCTGGGTGCCAAGATCTCGCCCCTTTCTTCTGTTAATAAAAACCGAGCTGACCGTACTGGTCTGTGTCAAGTTCAAGACAGAAGCTGGCCAGGGCCCTGTATTTTGACTCCAAAACAGAACACACATTTCTCTGGCAACAACAATCTTTGCTCTGAAAGGTACCAAACACCCTTCCCACACATTATCCCAGCGAAGCCTACGAAAGCTTAAAACAACCTTGAACGTGAACAGCCCAAATAACGTGATCAATCTGGGGACCTGCCTGTGTGTGCAAAAAGCTCAAGCAAGACAGAATTCAAGATGACCTGCCAAATATGACATGAGGGCATGTCCAAGCCAATAGTAAGAACTTCATAATACTTCCCAATGTACAACATAATGCACATTTGAGCACCACTGCTTAGAACACTGCACTTCAAGACCAAGAAGTATATTCCACATCTCTCTCTCATGCTTTCAAATGCACATCCCACAGATTCTGTTCCTGGCAAGGCTGTTCTACTCTGTGAAAGCTCTCCCACTTTAAAATTGCAAGGCTACACAAAAGACCTCTTTATTATATTTTATTTATTGCCACAGGGAAAAAAATACCTGACAGTAAATATAAGGTAATATTTTCAAATACAAATACATCAGGAGCATTTATGGCGAAAAAAAAGAAAAAGGAAGCAGAAAATGAAGAACAAGTAAAGGAAAGGAGGGAAAGAAAAACACTGGGGGAAAAAAGTACGGAGAGAAAGAACGAGAGAAAGCAGGGAATGCATACAAACAATTATCCTACTGAAGATAGGATCACACCCTACGCAATTTTGACAAAGATCGAGGGCCTCCAGCTTTTGCCAATGCAGTTTCCATTTCAAAGATTTCCCTCATCGGAGACCAAAATTCGTTAATAATGGGAGGTTTAGCCTGTATCCAAGAACGGGCTATACAGAGACGAGCACAAGAGGCAATAATAGAGGCCAAGGGTTTAAACAAAAAAAACAGATTCAGTGAATAGTCCCAGCAGCAGCTCTTTCCCCGAGACCGGGCTATCATAGCCGACCCAAGTTGACAGAGCCAAAGCAATGCTAGACCAGAAAACCTTCAGCAGAGGGCAAGTAAAAAAACATATGGTTTAAATCGGCAGCGAATTCCTGACATTTAGTGTTGTTGGTCTTAGCAGCAGTTGAGTTATTAGCCCATTTAGAAATTCGCTCTGGAGTGTAATACAGCATAAAAATAATAATGGATGGTTTGCAGAGACTCTTGTATTTCCTCTCTAGAAGTATCAGAACCAAAAATCTGGCTAAGTTTAGCTGCAATTTGCAGACCATCATCACCGACTGCCCCAATGAGTTTTTAATAAATTTTACCGATAGCTCCTCGCCCTCTGGTGCCGACAAGTGTATACAAGATCTCACATGAGCTGGACACCTCAGATAGTCCCCGACCTCGAGTAAAATAGTCCCTGACTTGCAAATATTTGAAAAAGTGGGTGTATGAGAGATCAAATTCTTCTTTTAGTGATTAAAAAAGTTCGAAAAACCTGGTCATCGTACAGCTGACCCATCCGCGTTATGCCCTTAATTTGCCATTCTTTCCAGATGTAATCGTGGAATATATTAGGAAACAAAGTGTTCCCCCATAGCAGCGTATATTGGTTCAAGTCGGGTATTGCGTAGGTTTTGCAGATTTTACGCCACATTTTGGTAATGTCTCTGACTACCTTAAAGCGAACTCGTTTGAATTAGTTAGGGTCAGATTTTTGATGTAGTAAAAATCCAGTATTAGGCCCACACGCCATCTGATGTAGAAAACAATTGGGATTTGTTTCAGTTCCTCTGAGTAAACTCTGTATACATCCCATAAAGCGGCCCAAATTTATAGCTTAAAATCGGGGAGTTTAAATCCGCCCTGTATATGAGGGTTTTAGAAATCGAATAGCTCTTCTAGCCCGTCGACATCCCCAAATAAAACTGCCTAAAACACTATCTAGATGTTTGAAAAAAGATGGTATAGTTAGTGGGATGGTACGAAAAAGATATAGAAATTTTGGCAAAATATTCATTTTAACCACATTGCACCGCCCATAGATACTGAGAGGGAGACGATGCCAGCTCCGTAACTTCTCTGCTACTTTCTTTAATAATGTATCCTAGTTTAGTGGGACAATTTCATTGACTTGGCTACTAAGACATACCCCCAGATAGACAGCTGTCTTTGTAACACCAAGAGTTACTGGGGAGGAGATTAGTTGAAAATGTAAGATCGTCTGTGTTTTGTGTACATTAGCCGAATCGTTGTGCTTCATTCATGATTGCGGCCATAGCTTTGACAGGGTCAGCTGAAAAGATCGCAATGTCCGCGTAAGCGGTTAGTTTTAGAATGGTCCCTTTCAAAATAAGTGGATCAATATTGCATTGATCAGTAGATGTTGGATAAAAGGCTCGATATAGATAGCAAATAATAAAGGGGATAGAGGGCAACCCTGCCTGGTCCCCCTTTGAACTGAAAATGATGAAGAAGAAAGCCCTCTTCAAGGAAAAGTGCACATGCAGGGAAAAATGATGTCATACATTCAGGCTAGAGTAAAATAAATTCCGGTGGCCTGGTCTTTGGCTTTCCCATTGCAATGGTATCGTTTGCCCTAACGTGAGGTTACAGTCTACCCAGTACTAGGAGTTGTAAGTACTAATTGGGTAAAATTGGGGGCCAGCCGGAGCAAAGAGGAGGCGGCAATCTGGGGGTTCGGGAATGCTGCCGAAGAACTGAAAGGCGAACCGAGGAATAGGCAACTCAAGACATTACTGTGGCATGATGCCCGAGGGTGCACTAAACACCGTAGAGTAACTGTGGTGGGTGTGCAGCCGTTCTTGTACACATTTACCAAAGAGACTGGTTCTTACTTCTGGTTACCTGTGTTGTGCATCGGGAGACTAGTAAGTACAGTGAGCAGCAATGCAGAGTTCTTACAGGGCTGTGAGCTATCTTTTCCAACTGGGCGAGCAAAGGCGGTACTGTTCACCTGGCCATCCCCAGACGCAGCCTCCACCGCAAAGCCTCCACCTCAAGGTCCGGTGGGGGGCACTTTACTCTCTCTCAACCACCACAGGGGAGTAGCGCCGGGGGTCCCGGTCTCTATGGGCAGTAACAGCAATTTCTGGGTCAGCAATTGCAAGAGTACAAGAGGTCGCATGCGGGGCTAGCTAGGACTCGGCTACCACCTCTTCAGTTCTGGACAAATTGCACACCCGGGCCGCCTGTGTTTTGGCACCCCTAAGCCCCTCCGATTGCCCCAGGTCCCCTGGAAGTGAAGAGGGAGTAAGGGAAGCCAAGGACCTCAGCTGCCGCTCTGTCTTCTTAAGGGTGCCCCTCCTGTCCCCCAATCAGGGTCCCCGAAGTCCAGCCCGCACCAAGTACTTCAGCAGGCCGCCTCCTGTGTCGCACTCACCAGGCAATCGTTGAGCGCGGCTCCATGCTCTACCCCCCCCCCGTCCTGCATAGGGGCCCACTCCTCCACTGCACAGGCTGCGCCTCTTCCAGAGAGGTAATCTCCGGGGGAAGAGGGAGTGGATCTGGACTACTCTGTTTGCGCCCCTTTCCGTCTCCGGTGCCTCGCCATAGATCCAAGGGGTGCACCGCACTTCTAGGGCCAAGAAGGAAGGTGCCAGACACCCACCCAGCGGAGGGGGCGCACAGGGGCTGCAGTGTCCTTCACAAATCTATAGGACTGCTCCTCAAGATACCTCTTGGCAGATGTGTGCCAGCATCTTGGGAACCATCGTCGTGACCTCCGGAGCCACTGTTGTACGGACTGCTTGTCTCTGGGCCCCCAGACCACTGCTACAGGGGCTCTGGCTTCACCTCTGTAACTGTGGCTGACCAGTTGTCTTCCAGTTACGGATGGTGCAGGATAGTCGATGGGCTGGTGTGGAGCAGCAGGCTCACTTGTCCGACACCCCCCCCCCCCCCAACCCCCCCCATAAAATACATAATTAACAAACTAATAAAAATTCCTTCTCCCATATGTGACTGACTCACTGCTGGAAAATTGTTATTTCTTTGGAAGAGGTAATATTTTCAATATCCAATAAAACTCACAGTAGTGTAAATACACAGCTGTCGGAGTCTATAGTTGATGAATAGGTTCTTCAATGATGTTGGTGATTTAAAAAATATTGGAATCTATTGTGAAAATTTCAAGAACTATACTAATGAACTCGGATCATAATTCTGAATTGGCAGCAGAAATATGCAGCCACTATCAGATCAATAGCTGCTACATCATAAACACTGAAAAGAAGAAAGTGGTCTTGATGAAGCCCAGAACATAGCAATAAATGACACTGGGAAAACTCCCCAGATGCAATATGTTGTCACTTTTTGTTATATCTATTTATATACCTCGTATTTCACACAGGACGGTATTCTGGTACTGAAGCAGGAGCTGTATTGGCAGATCCAGGGTTTGTGGTAGTTGAAGAGGTAGGTCTTCAGTTTCTTGTGGAATTCAAGAGCTGAGTAGGAGGCTCTGATATGTAGGGGCAGGTCGGTCCACCACTGTATGCTGGGAGATGAGAGAAGGGATGAGATCAAGGATAAAAAGGCATTGGAAAAGTAAATGGATATGGTAACGTGTGAACATACTAAGGCTGAATAATTAAAAATAGGGTACAGATACTACGAAAGTATTTTCTCTTTTTAGTAAAACAAAACAAAAAAAATTGTTGTTTCATAGGAAAGAGGAGGAAAATAAACAAAACGGGCAGAAGAGTTGCATGTATTGGATACACCTCTTATGTTCACACCCAACGTAGAGACTATGGTAAAAGTTGCAACTTAATTCACGAGCATAAAGAATATTTAAGAAAACTCTATCAGAATCTCTTTGGAACTTCCTCCGGGAGATAAAACGAAAGGAGCAGACTTGGAGAGAGAGAAAATTTATGAATATTAGCACCTGAAATCTGTAAAGGTCGACAAGCTAGAACATACGTCGTGCAATAACAATTTGGTGAATATGTAATGACATTAGTAAGTGTTAAGTTATTACTGTTTGAATCTGATTTTATGTCCAACAACACTAGTGCTGAGGAAAAAAATCACTCGAAGGAATTCAGAAGATTAAAATTTATTTCAAACCCAATCAACAATGCAGCGATTGTTCTAAAAAAAAATGGAATACAACAAATTGAGGAGATATTAAGGAAATAATAGAGTTCACCAATGGTACTTCTGAGAATTAAAATGCAAAACTCCCCTACTACAGATGATGAATTTCAAAAGAGCTGAGGATGCTTTGGAATTCCCCTTCCTCCCCCAAAGCTTTAAAGAGTGTTTATCGGATGCAAGAGGAAAGTAGAGACCCAATTTGTAAAAGCTTTAATCTTGCCATAATAAACGAAAGAACAGGCAGTGATCAGAGGGCTAAAAGTACATAAAATGGAAAGATAGCATAATTGATGGTGAAGTAACTATATCTTGGAATTTCAAACTTATAGGAGATATGAATGTGGGCAAGCTATTGGATAGTGATCTTTTCTGCCTGACCTGTGACTAGCCTCCAAATAGCTTTATCTTGGGCATACCACAACAGGGGTCTGCTGGTTAGATATATAAAACCAGTCTCTTCCTCAAAGGTCCACCTCCAGACTCTACCTCAGGCTTTTACCTCTTCATATTTTTGCTGTCTGCCGTCATAGTGCCCTGAGGCTGCCTCAATTGGCTGCTTGTGCTTTGTAAAAACCCAAATGTTAAAATGTATTCAGCTGAAATAAAATCACACCTATGTGTGTACAGTTGCTTAATTTGTGTTTATTATAAGCCCCCTTTTTAAATAACGCTTATTTTCTGGGTTTCCCTGTTACTTCTCTGTTAGTTGTAAAGTTATAGTTCATTTGGTGACAATTTGGAATCTCATTTTGTCTGTGCACTTGGATATGTAGCCAATAATTATGTTCCGCTGGTGCGACCATTGACACACCCTGTGGGTATTTGGCCCTGTTACGTTTGTTAATGGAGAAAGGGGTCTGAACAATGAACCACGAGACCCTTGGGCATACATTGAAAGCGTTGTTATCAACCTTGAACAGATGATTTAGCTTTCTCTTGGTGCATGTGATAATTTTGTAAAAGCATTCTTGTATCTGTTGGGCTAGCCTGCATACTGAGGTTTCTGAAACTCAGCAGTTATCTTTTTCATAAACTCCCAGGGAGTTTTGTGCACTATAGGTGTTAATTTACCCAGTATATTTACATATTGCTACGCTTTCGTTCAAGAGAGTATGATGGTCGTTTTTCTCAACCAAATTTCTCTCCCGTTTTTTATTATATTGCATTTCATGTGTATGGCACTAGTAATAGACTGTCTGAGTTTTGGTCAATCTTTGGCTGTGGGTATTTAGAGGTATGTGGCTGGCTCCGTGAAACCGCCACACTATCCGAATAATATCCTACGTCTGCGGCGTTTGGCTGACTCGCATTTCTGCTGAACTGGGTTGAGTACGGCCCGGGCACGGAATGAGCTGCTTTTTGGCTCTCTACCCCTCTGCTGCGATCGTGAGACGGCCTTGAGTCGCTGTGTCCTGACCCCGAGATTGGTGCACCGGCCTGTGGTGAGACGGAGTGGGCGTGCAGCGGAGACGCACCCGCGCTCATACTGCTGTCCCCCTGCTGCCCGGTTGTTGCTGGCGCCTGGATTTGAGCTTGCTCTGGACTATCCCCACCCCACTGCAAACTATCGGAGGGGCATCGAACTCCCGGACATCCTTGAGGGTGCAGGAGAAGTTGTCATCCCCGCCATTACCTCAGAACTGGATGGCGTGGCGGCACTGTGAATCTGCGCTCTACCGAACGCCTGCATAGCGGAACACATTGGGGGAGTACAGATTACATGGCGGTGCCCTGTTGCAGCATTGGCCCTGCGCTGCCCCCAATCCTGAAGTGAGTGCCTGCTATACAGTGATGACTAGAGCTGCCTGAGGCTGGGAGTCGGTGATTTTTTTAATGCTCATCAATTGGGAGGACGGGAGCAGTCCGGTGAGCCAAGCGATCAGCTGCAAATCGCTATACTGTCCTGAACTGTCTGCCCCAAACGTGCTATCTGCCTGATTTGGGATGCTTTTACAGCTGAGTGGGGGATAGCACGGCGACTATTGCACGCTGTCTGGCACAATATAGTTGCAGAGAGACGTCCCATCCACAAGAGCACTGAGGGGCTGCCTGCTCTGTTGCGCTATAGTGGATTGACTGACTGCAAAGCAGCTGAGAGTGGTGCTGAAGGTCTGAAGGCATGTACATACTTACGGTGCATTCCAGTTCTATAAGGGCAGCACATCGCAAATGAAAGAGGACTACACCATGAAAACAAACGAGGGAACACGGTAGCAATTGGATCAAGGATCAACATGGCGGCGGTCATCTTGGAATAGTTTGTACACACACCATCTTTATTATAAACTGGTTTGGAGTTGCTTTAATTTCTCTTGTATATTTAGTTGTGCATATTCAGTACACTTATATTTAGTATACCACATACAACATAGCCAATTCTCTACACATACTCATTGAAGGTACCGTCCGGATGTTCATTGGCAGTAGTAACTCGAGGAAAATAAAGGCACCAGTAGAGATTTAAAAGATTTACAAAGTGGGCGTCACCACTCCAGGACCACACCAGAGGAGTGTATACCACCATTGGCAATTTTGATCAGCTTAGTTTTGGTGGCCATCTTGGATTGGGCAGCTGAGTTGAGCTAATAGCCATACATATTGACTTTGCATATTATGTGAAAAATTATTTCTGCAGCCCCTGCTGTTGAATTGCTTCCGTGAGTGGTCCTGCTGTCGTTGCCAATACACACTGCTTTTTGATTGGTGTCTTCCCTCTCTTGGGTGCCAGCTTTCCTCTCGCTATCACCATTCTCCCCCCACCATCAATTCATATCCATGGGTCAATAGTCACTTTTCTCATAATGGTTCTGATTCCGGATCCCTCTGGTTCCAACGCTTCCATCATCAACTACCCACCCAATCTATCAAAAAATGCGGCCAAGAAATATAAGCATCACTTTTTCAGGGCCTGGCCCGAAACTTTAATCTCTGATGTCTATTTTTCCACTAGCAATGGTACCAAAGTTAATGACCTTATTTTCTACACCAGGAAAAGAGCCTGCTGGCAAAGTCTTTTACTCTATGCTCAGAATAACAAGCTCTAAGAAATCACCTCATGGTATCAAGCTCACAACATCCCCTTCGCCCTCACTCAACGCTAATACCATCATCACCCTCTATAACACTGGTATCATCCTAATCCAAGCATCTAATGTCAATCTACTTAAGATAACCAACATCTTCCCGTCACTCAAAAACGCTGCATCCTCGAAACCCAACATCTTCCCGTCACTCAAAAACGCTGCATCCTCGAAACCCAATGTCTCACAGACTCACCCTAACATCTCTCTGGATCCGGCGAGTCCACTCCATGCTACGTTAGGAAGCCCATTTCCACTTCTACATCTAAATCACGCCTCACCACCTGTGCACCACAGGGAGGTTCTATCCCAGGTTGCTGCACCCCAACTATCGAGTCTCGATGCACATCTAGCCAGCCCGAGCCTATATGGCCCCCCAAATAGAGAGTACCTATGATAGGCATTGTCTCCAATTATTCAGTCATCGTCCCCTAGCCCTCCCCCGGTGTCTCTTAATAGGCTAGATTCCAAGCGAATGCCCTCCACCGAACTTGATCGGTCAAAGTTAAGCATTCTGTTGGGTCCTTGGACTAAACATCAGCCTAATGTTCACTCCCCCCTCACTAAGACACCTACATCTTTTTCAAAAGCTCCTGAATCTCAGTCAGACTCATATGAGCACCTTCCACCACAGGATCTCCCGCCCACCACCTCGGACCCTGTTGATAGTCACCGAGACCTCCCCTTAATGATAGACTCCCTTTCACACTCGCCTCCTCTCGCTCAACACACAGACTTGGTGGCGCACCTAGATGAGATTCATCTTCAGTTGCACCTTCTAACTTCTGAGCTACATGGCTTGAAAGCCCTCTCAAATGACCTTTTCCTCATGCTAAGATCTTTCCTCACCGCTGCCAACCGGTCTAATGATCCATCTTGCGATAGATACTCATTAGTCAGGCCTTTACCTTCCTCCATCATGAAATCTATTCCCCTACCAAACGACACCTCCCGCCCTAGAAGATATGTGACCTACCTTGCGTCCTCAGAGCTACAGGACCTGCTCAACTCTTACCCTACTTGGTCCAACCCTAACAGGAGCCCGCTGAGACAAATACAGTCCATCCTTTCTAACTCTAATAGAGGACCGCCTATCAATCCCAGAGGCAGCAATTTGAGCAACCTCACTCACGTAAATATCTCCCAGACTCCTCCCTCCTCAAACCCACTACGAATTAAATGTGTACTTCTAAATTGCAGATCAGCCAGTAAACACGCCACTGATATCTTCGATCTCATACAACACTTGGACATTATCATCCTCACTGAAACTTGGTTAAATCCCGCTTTCACTCCGATTCTTGACATCCTAGTACCTCCCACTCATGATATTATTAGGTTAGACAGAGCTGGGAAATTGGGCGGGGGCTTAGCCTGTATTCATAGAAACACACTTTCGATCTCTCCCGTTGAGTCCTCTGCGCCCTCCTCCTGTGAATATCTCTGTCTCAACATCTCAAGTAAGAACCTACCGGTCTGCAAACTTCATACTTTCTACCACCCCCCAGGAGACAATCTCCCCTTTATTGAGGAATTATTTGAAATCATTTCTAGCAACGTTGACTCAGCCGTGTCCCAAATCTTCCTTGGTGACTTTAATCTGCACTGGGCTGACTCCATAGACCCTGCAGTTTCAAGCCTTAAAGCCTTTCTAATTGATCATGATCTGACCCAGCATTGTGACCAACCAACCCATAATAAAGGAAAAATTCTTGACTTCATTATTTCTAACGGGCAGACCGTCTCCTTGGATTCTATTACTCCATGTGACTGGTCAGACCATCACTGCATCCTTTTTTACATCAACAAAGAGGTACAGTTGTGGAAGACCCAACCAATGAAATCAAAGCTATGGAAAAAGGACCTCAGACTAGTAAACCCTGTTGAGCTAGCCGCCCTCTATACATCGACCCTCTCCTCTCAAGCGGACCTGACGGAGGTGCAGCTACTCACTGACTCCTACAATGTGACCATCTCCAACATCTTGAATGACATTGCTCCACTCAAATATAAAAATGCCTCAACTAAAATTTCCAAACCGTGGTACAATGAAAACCTAAACACGGAACGTCGCAACCTTAGGGCAGTTGAACGTTCCTGGAGATCGAATCCCTCTTCGCACCAACTCAGACTCCTAAGAGACGCCAGGAGCCTTTACTACAAACAAATCAGGAACGCCAAGTCTAACTATTTCAGACTCCAATTAGATCAAGCGGCAAACCGCCCCAAGAAACTGTTCGAATTGGTCAAACAGCAATCAATTGTAGGTCCAAACCTATCTGAACCTGGAAGCAGTCCACCCTCATGTGACGATCTTGCTCCTTTCTTCAATGAGAAATCTAAACTCATTTCATCTGAGCTCGCTGCTAAGAATGCCGGACTCCTCTCCTCCAGGGCAGCCTCTTCACCTGTCTTCTTTGAAAAGCTCTACTCTACCCCCCTGATACCTAAGAACAATGCGGCCTGGGACACCTTTACCCCGCTCAGTGAACAAGATATCAAAAAGATTCTCCGGAATATCAATCCTTCTAACCACTTCAGTGACCCGTTACCCCCATCCATTTTCAAGGAAATCATGAATGCACTCATCCCTACCTGGACAAGGATTGTAAATGCTTCTCTGTCACAAGGCACAATCCCGGATTGCTTAAAAGCTGCCCAAGTATCCCCTATACTAAAAAAACCTAACGCTGATAGGTCAGACCTCAATAATTTCCGACCTATTTCCAACATACCCACCCTTGCGAAACTCCTTAAAATGCGTTCAGTCCCAACTCTGTGCTCACATTGAGAACTACCAGCTCTTGGACCAACATCAATCCGGCTTTCGGACAGGGCATAGCACTGAATCGGCCCTCATCATGTTATGGATGACATTCTAAAGATTCTCGATCAAAACGATTCCTGCCTCCTGATCCTCCTTGACCTTTCCTCTGCTTTTGATACGGTCAATCATGACAATCTCTTGGGCTATCCTACAAAACAGGATGGGCTTTGGTGATCAGGTGCTACAGTGGTTCTCGTCCTTCCTCCATAACAGATCGCAAAGAGTCAAGGCAAATCACTCTCTCTCCCAGCCCTCTCCTGTTCTCATGGGGGTCCCCCAAGGATCTGCCTTATCTCCTATCTTCTTCAACTTTTTCTTGGAACCATTAGCTAACGCACTCAACTCCATGGATATTCATATCCACATGTATGCAGACGACACGCAACTCTACTTGAAAATCTCATCCCCGGAAAACCTCATATCCCTCAACTCCATCCTAACGTATACTCAAAACTGGTTAACTGAGAACCATCTCCTGCTCAACACCTCAAAAACTGAATTCTTGCTCGTCTCCCCTCCGAATCACACCCCTAATCTCGACCTCTGGCTGAGCCACCTCACTGCTTTCAATTGCACTCCGCTCATCGTAAACTCAGCCAAATCGCTAGGAGTCACCATGGACAAGAACCTGAATATGAAAACTCATATCAGCAACACTTGTAAAGGAGCAAACCACTTGATAAGGACACTCAAACATCAAACCTTTCCTTCCACTTAAGGATTTCAAGCAGTTGGTTCAAGCGCTTGTCCTACCAAGGCTAGATTATGGCAGTGCAACCCTCTGTGGCCTGCCCAAATACACCCTGGCTACGCTAAGGGTCTCATTGAACGCTGCTGCTAGACTGGTTACAGGCACCAAACGCAATGAGCGCATATCGCCAGTACTAAAAACTCTAAATTGGCTCCCCTATGATGCACGAATCCAGCTAAAAATTGCCACGATGACGCACAAAGCTATCCACTTCAAGATGCCCAGGTATCTGGCGCAGAAACTTGAACTATCTTGTGGTGTAAGAGCCTCTAGGAGTGCTACTACCTTACTCTTGAAACCACCTATCCTGAACAAAAAGAGAACCTCTAACAGAGCCTTCTCCGGCGCGGCTCCAAAGATTTGGAACTCTCTTCCTCCAGAAATACGCAGAATCACCAGAACAACGGTGTTCAAACTGGAAGTCAAAAGATTCCTGATGAATAAACTCCTTCAGTAATTGGGCTAACCCCCTGGCCCGTTGACATTGTTATTACTTCCTTTGTTTCTACATTTACTACTATACTTTTTTTTTTTTTTTTGACATACTGTGTACACTGTCTTCTGTTTAACATAACTTATATGTGAACTTTTATGCACTTTCCGATTCATTTGTGTTTTCATCTTGTGGTTGTTACTTTATTAGCCTCCAGATCGAGTTTGACTGTAAAGCGCTCTGATATCTCTTGTGATCTTGTTCGCGCTATATAAAACTTTATAAATAATTTTATTTTTTTTAAAATGACTTTTTTTGCCCACACCTATGCTGATTAAGCTATTTATTTATTTGCATAAAGTGGTTTAAAGGAGGAATGATGAAATCAGCAGTGTACTAATTTTGTAAATCTGTCTCAAGAGGTTAAAATAGAAACTTGCATGGCAAAGGTCTGCCTTGGACAGTGTATGTTAGATTTCCTAAGACTTTCAGTGGATGGCACCTTTATCTGGCTGTACCATCATTAATGCAATGATTATTTTGGGCTTGCTTCCCTCCAGGCAGACCCTGCAATCTACAGACACAATACATTTTTGAAAATAAAACAATATATATATATCTACATAATCTACTGGCGGTCGCCAGTAGATAGTTATAGTTAGGACCTATTTTCCATAGAAAATCAGCAACATTCTATTCCCAATAAGTCTGGTGGCGATTGACGAATCTTTGCGAAATTTTCCAAACTTTTGGCCAGCTCCGTTCCGCTCCTACCCTAAAAGTTTTGTGGTGATTCGTCAAGCGAGGGGCGAGAAAAAAGGGGGGTCCCAAAACGCATTTTCCCCATAGGATCTGTTGACGGGATTACACCAAATTTGGCAAAGAGGTAGTCTTCAGTTCAGACTCGTGCCTTTTGCTTAAATGGTGTAAATCCGTTCAGTAGTTCCTGAGAGAATTAGGGTAAAAAAGTTAGTGATATCTATGGCCGGGGAGGATCCGCGCACCCTCCCCGCACTGTCCCCGAACCCGCACGAGCTGAATGCTAATTGGCTGCTAACACTCTGAATCAGGAAGTGTTTGCAGCCATCTTGTGCCTCGGTAGAACCGAGGCACTAGAAAACCGAAAAAAAAGATGCAAAACGCGACAAGGGGGCAGGGTAGAAACACCCTGTCCCCCTAGGCCTGCTTAGGGGGTCCCACAAGGACCCCCCAAGGGCAATTTTTTATTTATTTTTTTAAATCGTGGGATGCGCTTGGGGTCCACGCATCCCGATAACGAAAAAAAAACGAAGCGCGGTCTCCCACGCTTCGTTTTAGCCCCCGGTGGGCCAAGTCCCGGGGGCAATTTGGTATTATAATGGGGGGCCCAGAGGGCTTCAATTTCTTTGTTGGGGGGCTCTCGGGGCCCCCCCAGCCCCGGGGACCGCCACCCTCCGGGGCTTAAAAAATTAATGGGGGGCTCACGGCTGTGGCCCCGGGGACCGCCACCCCCGGGGCTTTTTACAAAAAAAAAATACCCTGTGTGGGGGGCTCAAGCCCCCACACACGCCCCGGGGACCGCCACCTCCCCGGGGCTCTAAATATGTAAAATGGGGGGTCCATGAGGGACCCCCCAGCCCCAGGGACCACCACTCCCCGGGGCTTTGTTAGAGGTGGGAGGGGGGCCGCGCGGCCCCCCTCCTGGAGCCCTCGAAGGCCCTGGGGACCGCCACCCCCCAGGGCCGGCTCCTGCAGTGTCCCGGGGTACCCACCCCCGGGACACTGCCATTTGCAATGACAGGGAGGAAGCCTCGCGGCTCCCACCCTGTCATTGCAAGCTGCTTTGCTATTTGGAAATCTGCTCTCTCTTCCAAATAGCAAAGCTGATTGCTTTTCCACATGGGGAGCAGCATGTTAGCTGCTCCCCATGTGGAAAAGCAATGCCGGATCCCGCAGGAAGCGGGGAGCAGGCTGGGACTGTGGGGGGATTGGGACCCCCCCACTGTCCCCAACGAGATGGCCAGGCCCCGGGGGATGGGGTCCCAGGGGTTGATTAAGGCCTCGGGAGGGGGGTCAGGCGGCCCCCCCCTCCACAGTATAAAAAATAAATAAAAACAAATTAGGGGGCAGGCCCTGGGGGATGGTGTCCCCAGGGCCAAAAAATAAGAAAAAGGGGGGCTGCACAGCCCCCCTTCTTAAAAAGAAAAAAAAAACGGGATCGGGGAGGAGGCCACGCCCCCTCCTTTCATCACTCTGCAAACGCACCCCCTGGCGCGTTTGCAGAGGGGGAACGAATTCCCCTTCAGTACTGGGGGTCCCTGGGGTCCAACTAGCCCACCAGGAACCTCCAGTATGCGCTAGGGGGCTGCGTTGCAGAGGTGTAATGAGGCCACGCCCCTTTTTACACCTCTCTGCAATGCAGCTCCCTGGCGCTTACTGGAGGTACCTGGTGGGCTAGTTGTCCCCTAGGCGACCTCTGGATTGAAGAGAAATGAATTCCCCAACTTAAAACGCGCCACGGGGCGCGTTTGCACAGTGGTGAAGGTAGGGGGCGGGGCCTGAGGTGATACTGTGCAAACACGCCCAGTGGCGAGTTTAAATTTGGGGAATTCATTTCTCTTCAATCCAGAGGTCCTCTAGGGGACAACTAACCCACCAGGTACCTCCAGTAAGCGCCACGGAGCTGTGTTGCAGAGTGTTGTAAAAAGGGGCTTGGCCTCTGAATACCACTCTGCAATGCAGCTCCCTGGCGCATACTGGAGGTACCTGGTGGGTTAGTTGGCCCCCAGGGGACCTCAGGATTAAAGATGAATTAATTCCCCAACTTAAAACGCGCCACAGGGCGTGTTTGCACACGTCACCTCAGGCCCCTCCCCCTTCCTTCACCATTGTACAAATATTCCTCTAAAATCAGCCGAACTACGAATTCCGATTTACTCACCTGTAATCAGGAGAGAACCCAGTGCTGCATCGTTTAACCCAGCACTGACCCTGAAAAGTAATTCTAAGCGTACTTACCAGTAACTTGTATTTCCTTCCATAGGAATCCATTGTGTGGTTTTCACCAGAAAAGTTTGTCTATTTTCACAAACTAAAAATATTCCTAAAACATCGTCTGTATGACTTAAACACATTCTTTCAATTGTTTACAGGAGGTTGGCCAGTGCTGGATCCAGGATCCACCACTGAGTAAGAAAAAGTAACAATAACACTACTTACCTGCTAAGTGAATTTTCTGCCATAGGATAACATTGGTGATTTTATGGGGAAAAGTTTGTGTCAACTTTTAAAATTCAATAATAATCCTTAAAAATTACTACTGTAACCAATGCGCTTTTACTCAACTGTTTACAGGAGATGTCCAAGGACAGAATCTAGGATCTAGTCCTGTGGTTAGAAAAGTAATCCATAAAGTAACTAATTGCATTTAACTAGAAATTCACATTGAGCTCAATGTTGCTTTGTGTTTGAAATTGTGTTGCCCATTGCAACAACTGTAAGTACTGTACTTAAAAGTCTGTTGCCTATTTGCCAAGTATTTAAACTAAAGTAATTCATTCTGAGAAAGTATATTTTGTATTGTAATGTATAATGTAATTATTATGTAATTTAAAAAAATATATCTAAAAATAAATAGTTTAAAAAATGTAGTAAATCAGTATTAAAAAAATCAGTATAACAATTAATACGTTCAAAATTGTCATATACAAAACCTTTGAAATTCACTGAAAAAACCATAGGTTTCAGGGGCGTTAGTTAGCTGGACATTTCCCTCGTACAAAACCCTAGAAATTCCCCCTTTCTAGTTAGTTCAGCTAACTATAACTTGCGCCCCCGCAATGCACTGCTGATGACGTCACATATTACATCACGGATGACATCACGGATGACATCACGGATGACATCACGGATGACATCACGGATGACGTCATCCATGTGATAAATTAGTGCATCTTCTCACACCCTTTGATATACTCAATCAAAATTTCAGACGTCCATTCTCAAAACCGTAGATACCCCAATACCAATAACTACATACCCACTCATTGACTCTTAGATCTACACACACATCCACTCACTCACCTGTACAGTCACTCATACTTAGTCACTCCGTACAAGACTACCATATGCATTTATACACCTACATAGACACTCACACACCACCAATCACCTAGTCAGTCCTGCAAATCATTAATCACACTCCCATTTACTCACCTATGCAGTTATACACACACAAGATCACTTACTCATAAAAATAGTACCACATTCTTACGCTCTTATAGAATCATTGATACAAGCACACACTCATCCATACAGCCACTCTCACAATCACACACTCTCACATATACCCACTTATATACTCTTACACACATATATACTGCCTTTCACATATGTAGTTAGTCACATGTACCACTGAGATATACATTCAATCCCTAACACACCCATACATACACTCACCCAACCATACAGTCCATCACAGATGCACTCTTAAAACCATGCACCCATAGAATCACCCACTCACACATGTATGCACAGTCACACACACCCCACCCACACAAACACTCAGGCACCCATACAGATACTCAGCCAACCAATCAATAACCCATAGAGACACTCATATAGCTATTCACAAAACCATGCAGCCGCTTATACACAACAGACAGACAGATACAGACATTCACACAGATTAGTCACTAATCTGCAGTAATATACGTTTAATGACTCCCTTATAGTCAGTCACGCACCTACTAAATCATCCATTCACACACTTATACACCCACTCATTCTTCCATAGGTTTTTCCCCTATATATATATTAAACATATTTAAAATTTACAAAAACACACACTCACTGGATGACGTCATCAGTGATGTCATTTCAGATGTCATCAGTGATGTCACTGACCATGTCATGAGTGATGTAATATGTCACGTCATCAGCAGTGCATTGCGGGGGCGCGAGTTATAGTTAGCTGAACTAACTATAACGGGGGAATTTCTAGAGTTTTGTAAGAGGGAAAGGTCCAGCTAACTATAACGCCCCTGAAACCTATGTTTTTTTTCAGTGAATTTCCAAGGTTTTTTTAAATGCCAATTCCTAACTATAACGCCCCTGAAACCTATGGTTTTTTCAATGGAAAAAGAAATATGTATATATGTATATATGTATATATGAATATATGTGTATATATACACATTATCTACTGGCGGTCGCCAGTAGATAGTTATAGTTAGGACCGTGTTTCCATAGGAAATCTGAAAATTCTATTTTGAATAACTTTGGCGCAGGTTGACGAATCCTCGCGAAAATTTCAAAACTAATGGGACGCTCGCTCCGCTCAGCTCCTACCCTGAAAGTCTCGGGGTGATTCGTCAAGCGGGGGCCGAGAAAAAAGGGGGGTCCCAAAACGCGTTTTCCCCATGCATTTTTCCATAGGACCTTTAGTCGAAGGTACAGCCCGAACGGCTGAACAGAATTACTTGAAATTTGGCAGAGAAGTAGTCTTCAGGTCAGGGAAGTGCCTTTTGCAGGTCTGGTGTCAATCTGTTCATTAGTTCCTCAGAAAATAGCATTTAAAAGCATATACATATCTATAAGCGCGCACCGTGCGAACACCCTAACATCAGCGAGTGTAATTCTGATTGGTGGTTACATGTTAGTCAACGTTCGAATCGGTCGAAATCAGGAAGTGTCGGCCGCCATTTTGTTTGTTTTCAGTGCGAGAGTGAAAAAGGGGGCAGAGTAGAGAGTTCCTGACCCCCTAGCCTTTGTCAGGGGGTCCCTGAAGGACCCCGAAGGCAGAATTTTTTTTAAAAATATATTTTTTTTTAAATTCGCGGGGGTGCGCGCACCGTACGCGCACGGTGAAAAACCCCTCAAAAAAATTAGCATTTAAAAAACCTTGCAAATTCACTTAAAAAACCATAGGCTTCACACATGTTATAGTTGGATATTTCACTCGTAAAAAACCAATGAAATTCCCCCGTTATAGTTAGTTCAGATAACTATAACTCGCGCGACCGCCACTCTATCACAAGGATGATGTCATCAGTGATGTCATGAGTGATGCCACTGACCATGTCATGAGTGATGAAATATGTGACGTCATGAGCACTGGATTGCGGGCGGGCGAGTTATAGTTATCTGAACTAACTATAACAGGGGAATTTCATTGGTTTTTTACGAGTGAAATATCCACATAACTATAACGTGTGTGAAACCTATGGTTTTTTCAGTGAATATATATATATATATCTATACACACATATACATTTGGGGGGGCTGGAGGGAGAATATCATTGGCATTGGTCTGTTTTGCAGCATTATTCTGTTTTACTTGACCACTGAAATGCAAGAGTTCGCAAAACCTAGCTGCAAACTTACTTCATACAAGCGCTTCAAAGTCTTTGGTAGAGCTGTAGCGCTTGAAATTGTTGCCACACCAACTTTACCTGTAGTCACCTTTCTAGTTCCTCTGATCTTTAGGGCCAGTGTGGGTATTTAGGGATGTGTTCTGCCTGTCACTTAGATTGCTTTTACCATTTTGTTGCATGTTTAAACTCCAAAGACTAGGAATGAACAAATGGGAAATTTTCATTTTGACTGTTGACATTGAGATAATAAAAATTAGACCTTAATATTTCAACAAAAGGCTAAATGTTCAGTGCCCATTTGTGAAGTAGAACTATAAACCAGAGTCCTTATCCATAATGGATAACAGCGCACTTGGCTATAATTTCCCAGAGCATCCTTGCACAAGGTGTGGCCGAAACAGGCAATGCAGTCTAGTGTTTCCGTGCTCTCCTGTGTTGACAACCCTCCTGGATCCTGGTCACGGTTGGATTCCTCACGTGCAGCAGCATAGCATCTGCTTTTGGAAGTCCCTCTTCACCTGAAGTTATCATGCGCAAGAACAAAACTTACCTGATTGTTTCCCTCACAGCTTCTTTTATGTTTTCCCCCGACTGTCGCTGCGGTGAATCATCGGCGTCCTCTTGTTTTCAGCCTTTGTGTTGCTGGTTGTGGTAGTGTTTCTGACCCTGGCTACCATCTCCCTTAGAACCTGCAAAGACAAAATTGTACAGAAGGATTTGCCAGAAACTGACTGCTCTTTTATGTTGGTAAGGTGCATGTTGCTACCTATTGTTGGACATGCGTGCTCACTGTTCAGTGCTGCGACTTGTGAACCTTACAGCTGGTGATTTATTTTCTCTGTTGAAGAAAGAAAATACTATTCTTGTTTTGGTAATATTTTCGCGAACCATGGGGCATTTCTACTCTTATGGATGTATATTTGATTATTTTTTTCAACGTATAGTTGGGAATGATTTAAATCCACTGCACTTTCTGGGTCAGTTTTGAACCCTTTTTATGAGGAGCACATTGCAAACGCAAGGTTCCAACTGACGGATATTAGTGGGTAAGTGAAATGTATTGGGTAAGAGTGTATATGTACTGTCCCAACCTATATATGTATTCCATCTGTACCTTAGTAGGACAAGTACTAAAACAAGTACTGAATGTTCATTAGATCCACCGCGGGCACTGAACATTGAAGGTATCAGCAATGAGGAGGTCTAATGCAGTTGTCTTGAGGGATCCCAAGGATGCCATCTTTTGTTTTCTCCACTTCCCCTTTCCTCGGGGTAATGATCTTACATGGAGTTAGTCTTGCTTTCCAGATGTTCACAGATGACAGACTGCTTCAGTTAATTTAAGAAACGCAGTATATTCCCAAATGAAGTCTGGATTTCAATTGGCATTAAGCCCTCACATCCCTAGATGGAGTCCAAAAGTTGGATTAGTTATGGTGTCAGACAATATAATTTTATTTAGTACTTTTCCTCAAAACTGTTGGATAACAGTACTTGAGTCTTGTTTATGCGGTTTTTGCTCTGTAAACTACAGTTTGTATTCTTCTATTCACAATTAAATATGGCATAGTATTTTATGGCATAAGGATCTGGTTTGTCAAAGTGCTTCTGATAGACTGTGCGAGACATGCATCAAAAATGTTATGTATGTAGCGGTATCCTTTGGTTCAGGTTTCTTTTTCAAACCTATTTAATTATCAGTTTTCAGTGGTCTTTTTCAAAATGTCAGGCATCTCCGAAAGAGCCATGAACATATAAAGTCTTTAATGTTGTGCAACTGCATCCTTAGTGTTTGTTTAAAAAAAAAAAAAAAAAAAACTTTTTCACAGTATGGGGAGAAAAGTAGCCCTATCAATCTAAGCTGTTTCTAGACACTTAAGTATCCACAAGGGTCAATTCCTACTGTTTAAAACACTGACTCACTCGGCATCTACTGTAATATTGTGTTGGATGGACTACAGAACTCGTTCTATTCTACAATATCTTCACATTCTGGAATACAGACGCTGACTTGTTAACCAGTTGGTCTAGACTCTTGGAGAACATCTCTGTAGCAGTCCTCCATGGTATGTGGGAAATGGAAATAGATATGGTGGTGCACATCAAGGAGTTTGGCCTACCCTTCCACAGTGTCTACAAAATGGCAGGTTTAAATTCATACAATTTATATCCTTTAAATGGCTTACCCCTTCCCATCTAAAATCAATTCGTGTTTTTTTTTCCAGGTGCTAGTATATGCTGCTTACGTTGTGGTTCCACAGAGGTGGACATGCTTAATACGCTATGGTCCTACCTGTCCCTCTAACACTACTGGGCAGTAATCTCATCTCGACTCACTGACCAAAGGATGTACTACCGTAAACACATGGGAGGCATGTGTGCTGGGGACATCTCAAGAAGAACAAGCTAACAACTAAGGGCCATATCTACAAAACTTTTTTGGTGGTTGCGATCGGGCTGAATTGCAGTATCGGGCTGTTTGCGACCGCAAAAGGCATTTTGTAATGTAAAAAAGTTGATTGGCAGTTGTGTAACTTGTTACCGAATCGCCATTTAGCCTTTCGTATCGGTATTTGGAAGGGGCGTGCTTAGGGCTACTCTTACAAATACCAGTTCGCAGAGGTATGTATTAATGTTTTGCAACTGAATTCCGGTTGCAAAACAATATTTTATGGACACCTCAAAGGAGTTGGTATCCCACTCGAGAACTGGAGGGACCCTTTACCCTTTAAGAATTTAAACAAAAATATTTTTAAAGAGCTGGCAGTGGGACCATTGACCACTGCCTACTCTTATAGGTCTCGCCTTTGGGACCTATAGGCTTTGCCAGTGGCTTTGGGGATGCTCTTCACCTTTGTCCAAATACTGTGTAGCATGGTCCAACCAGTGTTTTGGACAATTTTATCAAGCGGCAGTAGATTAGTGACATTTCATTCCAGTTTTGCAGCAGTTTCAAGGGCTTTTTTAATTAAAACTTCTTGTTGATCAAGAGTGTCATTTTTGATAATTCTCTGTATGCACTTTATTGATTTTTTTTTTTTTTTTTATTCACAAGAAAGTGTCCCTCTAACTGTCACACATTTGGTCCATGAATGTCACTTGTAATTAAACTGAAATCAGGGAAATGTCACACATATGCAATTTGAAAACTTGGCAGCAATTGGTAAGGCGTTAGCTCAGTTACAGTATATGTTGGAAAAAAATGGGCAGTAATGTGGTGCTGGTATCAAAGTGGGAAGCCTAAAATAAACTTAGAGATTGAGGAGTATCTGCTGCGACCACCCTTTGCGCAATGTTCAGCATCCACACAAAGTAAGTGTGATCAGACCCTCACAAAAAGATGCTGCAGATCTCCATTCCGGTAACAGACAGCAGCTAAAGAAGAGTCACTGGTTTGGGCTTGTGGGTAGATCCATAAGAAAAAGGGTACACCCAAATACTTCTAGGTCCAAGAGGAGGGGGAATATAACAATCAAGAAAGAACCTCTGAACTGACCTATATTGCTTTTCAATGCGACCTCGAAGGGTTCAAACTTTGCAACCAGCTCAAAAAGAAATCGCTTAGAATAATTCATGTACGAATAATGCATTTTTATCCATTTTTTGCCCTAAAACATAAGTTAAACAAAAAATTACATCTCGTGTGCAGTTGTCCTAATAATCAAATTGGACAATGATATATTCATACACTTCGATATCTAACATTGTTCAAATGTTACCATCTTATTCCAACAATCAATAAATGTTAGGAAAACAGCTATAAAGTGCAGTATATCACATTCTAATCAGATCTTCATCTGTGGCTGTGTGACAAGAAGGAGGACAACAAAACAAAATTCTAAAAAGCAACAATTATTTA
The DNA here is from genome assembly GCF_964204655.1 of Triturus cristatus. Classification (NCBI taxonomy): domain Eukaryota; kingdom Metazoa; phylum Chordata; class Amphibia; order Caudata; family Salamandridae; genus Triturus; species Triturus cristatus. The sequence goes on along the minus strand of NC_140591.1, from coordinate 205,429,394 downwards.
CAATCAAAAAATGTATACAGTGAAAACACCCCACGCTTCACCTCATTACTGCATTCACTCCTCAAATAGACCCAAGCAACCTGACACTCGTACACAAACGCGAAACACTCTCTCGTAGAGATCCTAGAAAGCTTGACCGGGACAGATGTGAGCGAATAATGGTCCACACTCAGAATAATAATTGTATCCGTCTCTGAAGGGACTCTCATTACATATAGTAATGGTTTTGTGGGTAGGCCAAATGGGTTGCATGGCCAGCCTCAGGGTCCATTGTAATCGAACACTTGTAATGTAATCGGACACCTGTAAAGCGCAACTGTCACTCCGGGGAGCATCCTGGCGCTAGATGGATCGCCGAGTTGGAAACATAAACTGGGTATCTGAGGGTGAAAAGAGGAGCTAGATAAGTGCTCTAGATAGCGTGTCGGAGGCTGGAAAAATCCAAGTTTTTAAGGCCTTCCTGAAGAGACTTTCGGATTGAATATGCCGGAGGTGGTTGGTGAGTTGGCTCCACGCTTTGGAACCTATCACTGCAAGCGATTTTCCTCCTTTTGAGACGTATCTAAATGCTGATGATTTTAATATCTTGGCGTTAAGTGATCTAAGGCTCCAAGGAGGTAGATAACGTGCAAATCTGGACCGGAGATATTGTGGTCCTGAGGAGTGAAATATTCTGAAGGTGATGATCAGAATCTTAAACAGAACTCTTTTATGGATAGGTAGCCAGTGTAGTGTTTCTATGGCCGCCGATGTAGATCTCCTGGGCCATTTTAGCCCTAAACGGGCTGCTGCGTGTTGAAACATTTGGAGTTTATGTAAGACCGACTGCATAGAGGCTGTAGCAGTAGTCCAATCTAGACATGATTATGGCCACAGCAACTGCCTGTCTAGCTGTAATGGGGAGCAAATCGAAAAACCTTTTGAGTGATTTTATAATATGAAAGCAGGTCCCAGCTACTGCTAATGATTGTTGGTTGAAGTATAGTGTAGCATCAAATTTAATTCCCAGGTTTCGAGCTACCTTTACTGATCGTGATCTTAGCCAAAAGCTACCTTTACTGTATTTGAGGGGGAGGGAGCACTGTCAGCTGGCCGCCATGTTTTGGGAGATAAAGCGTTCCCTGGTCCCAAAGGTAGAATTTCCGTCTTTTCTGAGTTGCACTTTAGGTGGTTGGTTTTCATCCATTGGAAAGTTGCAGTGAGACATAAGCGAAAATGTTCTTCCGCCTGTGTGGTATTTTTATCTAGGACCAGGATTAACTGCTTGTCGTCCGCATATGAGATGGTCTCTATGTTAAAGGATGATATCAAACTGATCAATGGGGCCAGGTAGGCATTAAACAGCACTGGGCTGAGAATGGACCGCTGAGGGACACCGGAGAGCAGGGGTTTTTCTGTTGACTTGTATTGGCCAAGGGTGATGACTTGCCTGCGGTTCTGCAAGAACCCTTTAAGCCAAGCCAGGGCTATGTGGGGAGATGCTGTAAGATTTGAGGCGGTCTAGGAGAATGACATGTGAGACCGTGTCGAATGCGGCCGATAGATCTAATAAAACCAGAACCACATTCTTTCCTTGATTAAGGGGGGCTTTGAGAGATTCAGCTGTGTACAGTAGTGCTGATTCTGTTGAATGCTGGGTTCTGAAACAAGATTGGTTAGGGTGTAGGATGTTTCCTTTTTCCAGGTAGATGGTGAGTTGGAGGTTAATAAGTTTTTCGGTGATCTTGCTAAGATATGGGAGTAAGGAGATAGGTCGGAGATTAGTAAGGATTGCGGGGTCAGCACATTGTTTCTTTTGTAGTGGCTTGACTGCTGCAATCTTCCATTCTGTAGGGAGTTTAGCTGATGACAGGGAGGCATTAATTATTTTGTTTGATTGGTCATTCAAGGTCAAGGAAGAAGATCGTGGTCAAGAGTGGGGGAAAATCACCAGATCAGTGACAGGTGGATAAGGTTATGGGAAGCTTAGGGCTAATGTCCTCAAACAGTGTGTTCATCAGTCCTAGATGGCCATCTATGCCACCATCATCAATGTTAAAGAGCATTTCTCCAAACTTATGCCAGCAGATCCTGTAAATTACAAATACAAGAACACCCACACGGCACAATTTGCAAACACATTTAGGCAGGCACTAGTGTGGGGCTGCTATCAAGATGAACAGGCTAAAGAAATAACCCCAGAAGTTGCACAATAATTGGAGGTTCACTACTTGTGGAATGTTACATTCATAATACGAGCCTCCGATCCTGACCTAGAATTTGTGTTTTGACCAGGGGTTAATTCGTATTAATCTGAATTTGGGGTTCCCATAACATCAGTCAATCTGTAACAGAGTTTTACGAAATGTGTTCTTTTGTGCAAACTGGCTTGCATTTGAGGCTAGAAATATGGAGATAATCACAAATGTCCTAATGTTTTGCATTCTCACTTGTAACAGTGGGCCTGCTGCCTGCTATAGGAAAAGTCCCAAAACGCAGCACGGAAATATCAGGATTTTTCTTTTGAATTTAAAACCTTCTGGGGATGTGAGTGGCTATGGTATTTAGGCCCAGGAGACCATCATCCGGGGAAATCTACCAGGGCATGTAGGGTGGTATGGCTTCCATTGATGCTACTATTTCTTGTTTTTATCCGAAATTACCTGTTGTCAAACAATCAGAAATTGATTTTTTTTTTTTCCCACATTTCGGAAAGGGGTATCTGCAGGGTTCGACAAAAGTCCTACCACTCAGTATTCCAGGAGTTCTCTCAATAAAAATGTTAACTATCATTTTCAAGGCCATCAGGAAAGCCGGGCCCAAATACCTACGGTCCAGAATCAGACCCTATGTCATCCAACAACTCTTGCAGTCATCCTCAAAAAACCTCTTAGCACCTCCCCACTTTCATCTCGTATCCAGAGGGGGAAAGTCAATGGCAGTCCTGGGAACTAAAGCCTGGAACAGCCCATCCAGCTGAGACTGGTGCAATCCAAACAAATGTTCAAAAAAACCTCTAAACCTGGATATTTGTTGGCCCAGAACATACTGTACTATCTCTCATCTGATCCCGTACCCGCAAATGTGCTCGCGTAGTCTCTCTCCACCTCACAGCTACTAGTCTTTCCGCTAGCACCAAGATGCTCCTTGGAGTGACCATAGCTCTTTATAAGTGTCCTCATTCATTCATTCAAAAATAGTATTCCATTTCTATTGTAGGCCTTTTCTAATGGACAGGAGCGGATGGAGTATGTGACTGTCACATTAATGTGATCTTCACATGGGCACAGTTTAGTTTCTTGACACAGGTCCTGACTGTGTTGCTGTGTGAGTGGCTGTATGGGAGTGTAACTGGTTGCATAAGTAGCTATGTGGTTGGGTGGGTGAATGGGTTGTGTGGATGGATGGGTGAGTGGGTGTGTGTGAGAGTGGGTGTGTGTGAGTGGCTCTATGGAGTACTATTACGGGTCTGTGAATGGGTATGTGTGTGGGTGTGTGAGCGAGCATGAGTGGTTGTGTGGGTGTATGAGAGGGCAAATGAGTGGTTCTATGGGTGTGTGACTGGGAGTGAGTGGCTCTGCGGATGATGTAATCAGTGATGTCACGGACCGTGTCATGTGTGGTGTAATATGTGAGGTCCTAAGCAGAGCATTGTGGGGGCCTAAGTTATAGTTAGCTGCGGTAACTATAATTGCTGAATTTCCTCGTTTCCCAGCCTCCCTCCTCAAGGGCCACTCTCGGCCTTCTCTATACGTCCCCCTCCCCAAAGAAACTAGTCACTAAAATCTACGCTCTCACACTGGCGGCGGCTTCCACCTCCACTGACCGGGCAAGCGTGGTGTGGGTCGAGGACCTAGGTGTTGAAATCTCCCAAGTCGACTGGCTGTGTTGTTGTAATCAGATTAAACATCTCTCACCTAATTACCGTCTGCGCCTCATCCACTTTAAGTATTTACATAGGCTCTATTGGACTCCTGTCCAGCTGCACAAGATGGGTCTCATTAACAAAGATGGATGCCTGCTACTGCTGACTTCTCCCACCTCGCCTGGCTGTGCCCCCAGGTCTCCGCATACTGGCGCGAGGTCTGCGCTGCTATTTCTGAGATCACCTCTTCGCTGGTCCAACCCGATCCAATACTTTGCCTCTTAGGCTTTGTTAAATTTTGTCCAAATGTCTCCCGCAGATTGATTGCCATGCTGCTGGTCCTCGCGTGGTGCAGGGTCTCCATGTGTTGGGGTCGCAGGCCTGCACCTAAGGTAGCCCTCTGGCTGGAGGATGCTTCACTTTGCCAGACTCTCCTGTCCGAATACTGGGACCTTATGCCGGCCAGATCCCGCCCGATTGATATATGGGGTCCGGTCGTGTCTTACATTTTGAGTCACAATTCCCAGCGCCAGCGCCCTCTCCCGCGCTCCCTACCGGCGCACCGCCTGCTGTGGCCGCCGGTGAAGGTCAAGGAGTAGCTTCCTTTCCGTTCTCACTCCCCTCTGCTCCTTCAGCCTTCCCTCTCTACTCATGGTGCCCCTCTCTGTGGTTCCCTTCACTGTTTCAGTGTTTCACGATATTTTTCCTCTGTTGATTTAAAGTGGTACGTGTACAAGGTAACCTTTGCTATATCTAGGCTTTCCTGTTTTCAGTTTCTATTTTTGGTAAATTCTGGTGGTGTTTTTTCAGTGTTTTCCAGTGATTTCAATGTCTCAAAAAACAGTGTTTTTCAGTGGTTACTCATTTTCGTGCCATACAAAACAACTGAAACAGTGTTTTACCGGTGTTTATGGAACGCTTCGCTTTTTTTATTGCTTCCTTTCTTCATTGATGCATGGTATATAGACTGTGTATGTACAGTGTATATGAGGTCCAAATACATTTTTACAAGTCAAATTTATTGTAGTACACCATACAATATTTCTTCAATGACTCTTTGGTCGTTTGCGCTCTCTCTTTCCTTCCCATGTACACTTTTATTTGTGAAAAGGCCCTCTCAACATTGGCACTTGAGACTGGCAACGCCAAAACAGCCAGTACACAATTTGCCAATTCTGGCCACTGACGTAGCTTTCTATGCCAATACCTCAAGCGCAGCATCACCCTGGTACCAGAAGCTAGCTGCCTGTGCCCCAGTATTGGCACCACAGCAAGTTCATCATCACCCCGATGCCAGCTACTGAGTGTGTCTAGGTACCTGCTCCCTGTCTGCCTGAGGTTACCAGGAGCAGGTGGGGGATTCCCGCCAGAGCTGGACCTGTGCCTGCTGGCAGCAAGAGGCCTGGCTGTATGTAATCACCAGCGCCTGGCCCCCTCGTGCATCCCATGTGTGCCCCTTTCCCTTCCAGACCCTCCAGGGTGGCACCAGAACCTGTGGTGACCGGCTGCCTGTCCTGCTGCGGGTACTGCAGTGAATGCAGTTTCTCTGTCTTGTGTGTGACACTACTTCTTCCTGCCCTGGACAGTCTGTAAAGGGCTCAGTTTTGCCTGTCCGACGTGAAGCGCCTCTTATTTCCCCCATCCTTCAGCCCTCCAATCCACGGTGTAAAGAAGTGATTCCTCCCACGTCACGTGCCTGCTAGGAGAAGATTCCAGATATTCAAGCTGTGTGAAACATGTTCCTGCTGTCTTGTCGCTGCAGTCAGTGGCCATATTTGGCATGATATCATAGTGAAGGTATAGTGCAACGACATCCACCCCGGTGAATTTGTATCTCTCAGGATTCTCTTGCCGAAGTTAACTAATGTACATTCCGGTCACCTGCCTCTGGTGATAGAATACAAATAGGCGCAAAACTGTATTGGTAGTGCTTGCGAGCTGAGTGCAAACTGTGTGTGCTACTGTGCTTACATATTGCACCTTTTAGCTCTTAGGTGGCAGTCGACATAAAATGCAAACTAAAAGGACGCCACAAATATCGTTTCCACATTGTTGTCTGTGTTATGCACCTATCTATGTAAAGAGAGTTGAATGTGCGTAGCGGACACAATTATGTGCGCTGGGTGATCTTGCACTGCCTGTATTACACCAGTATCGGAGTGAGCCAGCGTGTCTCACAGCACCCACTGTTCATTTTCTGCTGAATCCTGTATGGATGGGAGTTGTGCATACATGTTTACAAAGCCTTTCCGGATATCATCACACGCCTTTGTCTGCTTTAAAATAAATAGATCTAGCTGGGTGACAGCATGGCATGCCTGCAGTGACTGCCCCCCTCGTTTAGGCATGATGAATGTGTATTGTTCATCATGCTAGTGATGTTAGCAGGCCTTATTGTCACAGCCCTTGGCAATCACTGAATAGTTGTGTCCTGCTCTCTTATCTTTTCATCACCTGGCCTGCTTAATACAGCCCATCTGCGCCTCCTGATAAATTGCATCAGGGGGCAGGCTCCTTATTGAATGGAGCGACGTACGATGTGGAAGCAAATTGAGCACTGTTCAGCCCCCCCCCCCACACTCTCCCACCCCATCCCGTCGTGTGTGTCAGCGCGTGCTTCCTAGGCTGATGAACGTCTTATCGCAGCCACACCCGAGTACTTCACAGGTCTTTAAAAGACCACTCACTTCCTAACAAGGCTTTGTTGTTTTTCTTCTTAGAGCCCCTGCAGCTACACTCCGCATATTGATGGAAGAGTCAGCCACCCCCCACAAAATGTTTAGTAGCCCACCCCGAAATTTGGCTCTTGTTGGCCCTCTGATAGTACTCGCTGCCTTTCGGCTAGGTAACCGCTATACAAACACCACATTATACAATAAAATGCGCAGATTGTACCAGGATAACCCAAAGAATAAAACTTGACACAGAAAGCTGCACTGCCGTAAACTGGCATCTTAACGCCACTATTAAGCACTACTGCGAATACTTCGATGAGTACAGCACTCTGAAGTGACAAAGTCCACGTGTATTTACTGGCATTTAGTACTCGTGACAGACAACCGCAAATACCTTCATGAGTCAAGTACTACCAACTCAGCTGTTTTTTGTACACACTATTTCTTTGTTTATCCTAGTTTAAAGTGCACACAAGGTCACCCGTTTTAAAGTTCAACCAAGTTCATTACTTAGAACTGTAAACCTGCTCCGTAAATCACATAGGGTTAAAGGCTTCAGGTTTATGCCTAAAAATATACAAATGTGGCACATTTCCAAGTCCCTCTCCGCGTTTATGTGAATTTCCCCAAAAATTAAAACAATCTTACACTTTTGGTTGGGTAACTAGGCTTCCTCTATTTTTGTATTGCATAAGGTTATCAGCATTTGTATAGTGAGGTTGAAACCACATGACTAGCACTGGCGGAGCCACTAATGTTCCCAAAGATGAGACAGTCACATAGCCACTGCCCAACAGATATTCACACCGCTTAGACAAAGGCTCTTCAATTGCGTACGTTAAATACAACTCTACAGGACTGATGTAAACACGGTCAGGTCACCTGGTTTTGTATTTAAAACAACTTTGTCTGAGGTTTACCACTGTTGTAGTGAAACAGACGCAGTATCGTTTTGGAGAAGACAAAATTAACTCGTCACGTCTGTGAAAAAACAATGTACTTACACAACAGCCAGATGATGAGTGGACTCAGCCTGCAGTGCGCATGAGCAGGTGTCAGCACGTTAAAGTACAGGCCTGTACTAGTACACAAGAAATGTTGGGCATACGTCACCAAATTAAGGGTTGTGTAAATAGTGATTTAATGGTGGTGACTCGCGTTTCTTGCTGCTTGCTTCTCGGGCCTAAATTGCAGTTTGCTCTGCAATGCTTTGGCTCCATCAAGTGGACAAAAGGTGCAATAACAATGAAAATCAGTGACACTCTGTTTAAACGGTGTCAGCTGATTTTCATCCGGTAGGGTACTGTCGGGCAGAGTCGGTTTTAACCGAATCCCGGACAGCCTAGCTATATCTTATTGTATAACTGTGCATGTTTGACACAGTGCAATCTTGTAATTTTGTTGTGCTAAATTTTCATTAAAGGTTTTTCTCAAACTCAAAAAAAAAAAAACTATGCTGAATTTCACTGGTTTTGTACAAGTGAAATCTGAGCCCGACTAGAACGTCCCCGTAACCTTTGGGGTTTTTTCCAGTGAATTTCTAAAGTTTTTCAAATTCTGTTTCCTAACTATAACGTCCCAGTAACCTAAGTTTTTAAGTGAATTGACATTTTTTTTTACTAGTTGCCGCGTTAAGAGTAGAGGATAAAAGGGGCATGGCCTCTGAAGACCTCTCAGCAATCCTGCTGTGTGGGACATACTGGAGGTAACAAGAGGGCTATTTGGCCCCCAAGGACCCCTCTGGAGCCTAGGGAACGTCATACCCCAACCAGCAGTGCGCCGGGAGGTGAGTTTGCAGAGTGGTGGTGAAAAGGGGAGGGGCCTCTAGCATCTTTTTTAAATTTTTTTTATTTATTTATTAGGGGAGGCTGGCTGTGTGCCCCCCCCCCCCCCCTTCCTTTGGACAATTTTGGCCCTGGGGACCCTATCCCTGGGGCCAGGCCTATTTTGAATGGGGAGGGGGTGCTGTGTGGCCACCTTCCCAGACCGATTTTAGCCCCAGGGACCCCATCCCCCGGGTCTTGCCTTTTTATTTAATGAAATTTTTTAATTAAGGGAAGGGGGCCAATTTCGGCCCCAGGGACCCAATCTTGCTTCTGGGTGCCCTGGTCCAACCCAGGCACCCAGTTTTGTCTGGGCCCACGGAGTGAACTTCAAGGCCCCTGCGGTCCCAGCCTCCTGCGGGAGCTGGCATTGTTTTACACATGGGGAGCTGCTAAATATGCAGCTCCCCCTGTTTAAAAGCAGTTTTGCTCCGCTTCTAGCAAGAAAGAGGATTTTTTTTATGCTCTTGCTTGCTTGAATTGGAGCACAGTTTGCTATGGCTTGGCGGGAGTGGTAAAGCTCCTACCAAGCCATAGGAATCGGCTATGTTCTAGGGGTGGGCATCCGGGACATAGCAGGAGCCGGCCCTGGGGGATGGTGGTCTCCTGGGCCATCTAAGGAGAGTGGCCCCCCAACTTATTTGTAATTAATGCTTCAGGGAGGTAGTAGCCCATGGGGCTATTGGAGTGGTCTGCGCAGCCCCCTCCTGCATTATGTTAAGCCATGGGGAGGTGGCGGTCCCTGAGGCCGGGGGAAGGGGCCCAAAAGGCTTCTCCATTTATAACTGAATAAGCCTCTGGGAGGTGGTGGTCCCCGGGGCAGCGGGGGAGGCAGTACAGGCTTCCCCCTCATTTAATTATAAACAAGCCCCAAAGAGGTGTTGGTCGCCGGGGCATCAATAAGCCCCGGGAAGGTGGGGCCATGTGCCCCCCTTACTATTAAAATGCCCCCCCAGGACCCGGGAGCCGAATAGTAATGAAGCGCAGGATTTTCAGCGGGATCTGTGGATCCAACTGAAGAAAAAAAAAATACAAATGGCTCCTCCCCAGGGTATTTCTACTCTGCCCTCTTTTTTCTTTTAAAGAAATTTTTTCTGGGACTCTGATCAAGCCGAGTCCCAAGATGGCTGCCAGCACTTCCTCGTTTGAAGTGTCAGCAGACAATCACAGATTCTACGCGTCCCTGATAAATCTAAATGTTGATTTTCCTTAATATTTAATGAACTACTGAACGGAATTGCGCCAGTTAACAAAAAGGTCGCTTTCTGGACCAACAGCATCCTTTTTGCCAAATATAGTGTAATTCCTATCAGCAGTTCGCCTGTTGCCATGTATAAAGTTTCCTTTGGAGATTAAATTGAGGAAAACGTTTTGGGACCCCCCACTTTTTTCCTAGCTCCTGCATGACTGATCACTCCCAACCATTCAAGACCGCATCTGAATTGAGTGTCAAACTAGTTTTGAAAGTTTCCAGAGGATTCGTCAAACGACACCAAAGTTATTGGCAAATAAAAAAAAAAAAAGCTCTTCCTATGGAAACTAGGTCATAACTATAACTACCTACTGGCAACTGCCAGCAGGTAATATAAAAATATGTATGTAAAACACAGAGCTCTGAACGGAGGGCCCCTGACTCTGGCAGGGTGGCCTCAGCTGTACAGGTACAGAGCATCCTGCAATGACTTAGTCATAAAAAGAAAAGCCTGAATGAGAAAGAAACTGCTGCTTTAATAGTGACACACAGCAGCTCATTATTGATTCCAAACGCGTTTTGGCACCTAAGTTGGCCTTAATCATTGGTGAGCAAAATAAACAAACGACTTATAAGAACTGTTCTATTATTCCTTCATTTCCCACAAGCCATCATTCTAGTAAGGTAAGTTCGAATTTCATACAAAATGTAATTATTATTGGCAGTCTTTACACATTGCAGTCCAAATTATTTCTACAGTGGCTTTTGCTCCATGTGCTGACATAAAGAAAATACATTTGTTTTAAAAACAGCAGCTTACTCATTCCACCCGAGGAGGTAAATCCCTCTAGCATCCCTTACTCGTCTCCAGCCGATTGTCGTATCAGGCAAATCCTTTTTTCATCGTCTGAGGCGGGCGGGTCATGCCCCTTCTCAAAATCCACACAGAGCTCTGAATGGAGGGCCCCCGACCCTGGCAGTGTGACCTCAGCTGCACAGGCACAGAGCATCCTGCAATGACATAGTCCTAAAAAGAAAAGCAGAGGCCTGAATGAGAAAGAAACTGCTGCTTTAACCCCTTGAGTGCCCATGACGAGATGGTCTCGTCATGGGCCGCGGTTGCGCTGTGCCCATGACGAGACTATCTCGTCATGAACCCCGCCTGCTAATTCAACGCCCGGCACAGGGCGGGGAAAGGGCGGGGCACACAAGGGGTTAATAGTGACACAGCAGCACATTATTGTTTCCAGATACGTTTCGGCACCTAAATTGGCCTTAATCATTGGTGAGCAAAATAAACAAAGGACTGCTTCGAACTGTTCTATTATTCCTTCATGTGTGTGTGTGTGTATATGTGTGTGTGTGTGTATATATATATATATATATATGTGTGTGTGTGTGTGGATCTGCTTTGGTTTTTGTGCTTCTCTTGACTGTAGATCGACCTTCAATTGGTTGTTGCTTATGAATTACCCTTTTTCTTCCTTCTCTAAGATTCTATGTTACTAGTTTTGGAGTGTTGTCTTCTCTCTAGGCGGGTTTTCTCTGTCTGAGAGGGGTCTCTACCAGCCATTGCTGTTCTTCTTGCAATGCTTTTTGTTCAGCATTGTACGGTTCGTTCTCCCTCCTCCTCACTCCCTTCCTCACTCCCTTCCTCACTCCCTTCCTCACTCCCTTCCTCACTCCCTTCCTCACTCACTCCTCCACACACAACTGGTGCTCTATTCCAGTGGTATGGTTTGATTACATTCGGCAGGCCTACATACTATTTTTGTTTCTATGAAGTGTTTCCCCGTAACTTTCTTATCTCTCTGCTGTGTTATGTCGTCCATATGTTTCTCATACATGCTTTCCACAGTCCTTCTAATTAAGAATCTTATTTTATGATACTTTAGACAGCCTGGTTTCTATAACCGGTTAGTCTTATTCAGGGATCTTCATTTGACAGTTTAGTTTGCAGACCCGCCTTAAAGGATGGTGTTGGTTTTTAAGATTTACATGCATGCGAACAGAATATCACTTAATGTGGTAAGGCAAAACGGTACTTATTAGGTAAAGCAGAGAATCCTAGACCATAGAGTTGATAAGCAAAAAAACAAAAACTGACATTTCGAGAACAGACAAGCCATGATCCAATTAAGGCAGGAACTTGTTCATTAGAATTGTTTTTACTTCCTGTTTGAACACCGGAGTGTAGGGGATTATGCAAATTTCCGGTGGGAGAGAGTTCCAGGTCTTGGGTGCCGCGCTGAGACTAGTTTTATTTTTTTGCGAAAAGTCTGCGGTTTGAGTGGCAATGAGTACATCTGGAAGGTCTGCTACCACCTGATAATTGCAGTTTTTGAGCCAGGTATCCAGGTGTTTTGAAGTGGAGGGCTTTGTGCGTCAGACAAGCAATCTTGAGCTGTATTCTTGCTTCGTAGGGTAACCCCTTAAGATATGTTAAGGCTGGGGAAATGTGCTCATTTCGTTTAGTGTCAGTGATCAGTCTAGCAGCGGCATTCAGTGAAGCCCTAAGCGGGGCTAAGGTATATTTGGGGAGGCCACATAGTGTTGTACTTCCATAGTCTAGCCTAGGTAGGACAAGTGCTTGTACCACCTGCTTGGAGTCCTCTTGAGTGAGGAATGGTTTTAGGTTTCTAAGAATCCTTATTTGGTGATTCGCACCCTTGCACATCATACTAATATTTTTCTTCATGTTCAAGTGTGTGTCCAGGGTCATTCAAAGAGAGTATGCGTAGTCGATGATAACTGGGGAGCAGTTGAAGGTAGTGAGGTGTTTCATCCAGAGGTCTATCTTGAGGGTATGCTTAGGAGGGGAGATGAGAAGGAATTCTGTTTTGGTGGTGTTGAGCAGGCGATGGTTTTCAGTTAGCTAGTTTTGGATAATCGTCAAGAATGAATTGAGTGAGATGAAGTCTTCAGAAGAATTGATTTTCAGATAAAGTTGCATGTCATCCGCATACATATGAAAAAGGATGTTAATGAATGGTAGAACATTCGCTAGTGGTTCGAGGAAAAGATTAAAGAGTATAGAAGAAAGGGCAGAGCCTTACGGGACCCCCATGAAAACTGCAGACGGATGGGATAAGGTATTATTCACCTTAACTCTTTGGAACCTATTGTGAAGGAAGGAAGAGAACCATGCCCAGCATCAGTGGCTAAACTCGTCCCGAATACTATTGGGGCGGCCATTGCCCCAGTTTTTAATATCATATTCAAGTCGGGTCTGTTTCCCAAGGCCTGGAAAAAATCTTCAAACCTTCCACTCCTGAAGAAAGCTAATCTAGACCCTAAGGAGCCAAACAACTATAGACCCATCTCCCGCCTTCCGCTGCCGGCCAAGATGGTTGAAAAGGAAATGAACTCTCAACTAAGCTCCTTCCTTAAAACTAATGGCCTACTAGACCCAACACAATTTGGCTTCCGTGCTGAACACAGCACTGAGCTGGCTCTGATTAAATCAACTGAATAAATCGGAGAGGCATTAGATCAGGGAGGAGCTGCAATTTTGATTATGTTGGATCTCTCGGCGGCTTTTGACACGGTCCACCATGAAGTACTGCTGGACTGGTTAGTCGAAAGGGGGGGGTTCTAGGCAAGGCCCATGCCCTTCTAGCATCTTTTCTCACCGATAGAACCCAAACAGTGGACATGGGCAAAGGATCGTTCGAGGCAATATTCCTTGCCCTGTGAGGTCGGCGCTTAGCCCTACACTATTCAATGTATACGTGTCCCCGGTGGCGGTCCTTAAACGATCATTTGGGCTCCAGCTGACCTCCTATGCGGATAACACACAAATAGTGTTGCCAATACAGAAGGGCAAAGAGGCTGAGACAGGTCGCGACTGTCACGACTGCATGCAGGCCATCGCAAGCTGGATGTCCGCAAGCTGCCTCAAGTTAAATGCAGGGAAAACTGAGGTGATCATCATCGGTAATTCCTCGAACCTTTGGTCACCCGATTGGTGGCCTGAAATCTTGGGCCCGCCCCAAGTCCCTACCGTCAAGGCGAATAACTTGGGGGTGATAGTGGACTCTAAGCTATCCTTTGGGGATCAGATTAGCCGAGTTGTTTCTTCCTGTTTCCATCTTCTCAGGATCATGAGGAAAATAAAATTTCTTCTTCCTGAGGATAGCCTCAGGGACAGTAATCACTGCGCTCATTTTGTCTCGACTTGATTACTGCAACGGCCTTTATCTTAACATCCAAAAAAGACATCTTAATCTACAGGTCATGCAAAATGCAGCAGCCAGGGTCCTTTTGGGCACCCCAAGGTTTGTTCCGGTGAAGAAAGGACTTCAGAACCTCCACTGGCTCTCGGTGCAACAACGCGTAGAATTTAAGGCCCTTTGTACGGTCTTTAAGGCCCTTAAAGGATCCGGCCCTGCTTACATGAGAAAACACCTTCAATGGTATGTTCCCCAAGGGGGGGGGGGGGGTTAGGAGTTTCTTCCGTTGTGCTGCAAAGGCCTCGAACGGCCTTCCCCATCACCTCAGAAGTGCAACCGAGCTCCTTTTGTTTAGAAGGGGGCTGAAAACCTGGCTTTTTTCCTAAATCAGTCATTCCTTCCAGTAACCAAGTAGGCAGCTTCCAGCGCCAGGACACCTTGGGTTAGCAGTGCGCTTTATAAGCTTTATTAACATTGCAGTACGAATCCGGAGAGGCCCATCCTGTGTTCCAGAATAGCTAGAAGGTTGTCGTGATTAACCGTGTTGAATGCATTGAGGCGAGGACTATGCTTTTTTTCTTCACTTTTATTCAACATATAACACCTATGAAGAAACTCCAAATCCCATGAATTATAGGGAAACGGGATTCATCAGTTCATCCAATCAGCTTGTAAGAGCCCCTTCATAGCCCCTTGCTGACTCTCTTCCCCCTCTTTCTTCATGCAACTTCAGCCAAAATCCATCTAGTTTAATCTTGTTTTGTCTACTTGGCTCGTGTGTAACAAATTAGATCGTTAAGTGAAAGTCCTCCAGATCGAAGGTAAAACCTACTGAGTAAATATATACAATAAACGTTTACAACATCCAAATTGTCTTTACAGAAATTTGTAATTCATAACTACTTATCAACATGGGTTACGTACTCCGAACTCTGACAGTGTCCTCTCTCAATGGGCAGAGGCTCTCATACATGGTGGGAAAATTGGTCTTTGACCTGCGGGTGGGATAATCCTCGCCTCCGTGTACTTAATAGAATTTAAATGTTCCTTTATATAAGCTAGCAGATTTTACGTTTTATGTCCGAACCAGAGGTGAGGATTATGCTAGTTCAAAGGTTGCCTACCACCTGGGCTGCTACAGTTGGGTGGAGTGGCTTAATATAAAATAATTTGAGCATTGAGTCTGATGACCAGTCAGCTGCGTTTAAGATGTCATCTAAGTGTGCCCCCTAGGTGAATGCTTTGGATGCTATTGCTCCCCTGGTGGAATGTACTTCAAACATCTTTGTGTTGATGCTGGCTTCCTGCATGGCCCATCTGACCCATCTTGCAATTGTAGGGGAGAAAACCCCTTTGTGGAGCTTTTGAATGGCTATAAGGAGTTGACGTTCCCCTGCTGGGCGAAGTTCCTCTGTCATGGCCTCGTAATCCTTTATAGATCGAACTACACATAATTTGGGGAAATCTGCAAAAGCCTGGTACGAGACACCCCGCGAGTTATTCTTTGTTTGCCTGGAAATATGGAAGATAACCTCATCCAGGGTACAGATTCTGCTGATGATGTGCAGGGCCTAGATGGGCGATACACCTCTGCAAGAGGGCAAACATAGGGATGCTAATTTTGGCAGAGAGTTCCTTTTGGGATAGGTACATGTTCTGAGGCCAGGAAAGAAACCGGTTTTGCTCTGTTTTGACTTCCCAAAGTACCGATTACTGCAATTCTGGTGGGGGGGGGGGTGATACTTCTGAGTAATTTTCGAACCAGTATCAGTTTACCTACTGAATGCCTTCAATCGGGGCATGCCCTGCTGAGAGAACTGAGTGAAAGGTGTTGACTGATCTGTATGCCAGTTTCTCAGAGACTAGGGGTTCAAGGAAGTTCAAAATATGGACTATTTCTTTGTCCCCATAGGGATCCAGGTGTCTGACACCAACCCATTCATTTAGATCTGGTCCATCAATAGCACATTATGGTATAATCAGCCCAAGCCTTTGAGATTAAGTGTACAGCTTGGCTCAAAAGTCCTGAGACTTTCCATTGTCCTTGGTAATCCTCCCTGCCTTAAGCTGCAGAGAACCTTGCAGAATCAAATGGTAAGTATTACCTGAAGGATCCCTGGGGCAATCCAGAAACGGGGGTAGATGGATTGGAAAATCTCCAAAAAGTTCCATCAGAACTGGATACCAGGCTTGAGATATCCAGGTGGGGGTCACTACCACTAAGTCTGCTTGTTGTCCCCACACCTGTGCCGTGAGGCTCATCATGGGGAAAGGCATTTCCCGCCTCTGTTGTTTAGTCCTGTAAGAATGCATAGTTGTTGCTGCCTTAGGATCCGGCTGCCAGCTGAAGTACCTGTTCATTTGGGAATTTAGTCTGGATGCGAACAGATCCACCATGGACAGATGCCCTCTGGATTGAAGGGCTTGTAACATGATCCATCATCCACAGGCTGAGATCTTGGAGGTTTCCTGACTGCCAGTCCGCCACCAGGTTGTCCAAGACTGGGAGATGCTCCGCCGTGACTGAGATCTGATGTTTGAGGAAGTACTCCCAGAAACTCTGTGCGAGGTCCAAAAGGGGCTTGGACTTGGTACCCCCTAGATGGTTGATATAACAGACTGCCTCTACATTGACACTTTTGAAGCCTACTACTTGGTCCAACATTTCAATGCGAAGGAGCCCACCAGTAACTCCAGGCAGTTGATGTGTAAAGCTTGTTTTTGATCATACCATTTTCCACTAGGGGAGAATTCCCTGCACCTTGCCCCTTAGCCTGTGCTGCTGGCGTCTATCACTAAGTCTGGTTGGTTTTCCGAAGATAGCTCAGCTGTTCCAAGCCTCCATATGAGGCAACCACCAGAGAATTTCAGCTTTCGGCTCGTTGGGCATTTTAACCTTCTGAGAGTACATAAGGGCTTACCTAAGGGAGAAATCTTCAGGTGTTGAAGGGCCAGGGATCTGGGAAAATGGCCTGAATGGCTGAGGAGAGAGCCTCAATTTGATGCAGGGAAGTGGACAGAGTAGCCAGAGTGATTTGTGGCGTCTATCTTATATTGACTACCTTGCGAGAGTATAGGAATCAGGGTGGCTTGGACCGAGTCCACTACAAGGCCCAAGAAGGTGAAGGACTGTTTCGGGGATAGAATTTTTTTTGTGTGGTTTTTTTTTTTTTACATTTTTGTATTTTTGTTTTATCTTATTTATGATAAACCCTAGGGATTGGAACAAGTTGACCATGAACTGGAGATCGTCAAGGTATATTATCAGATGTATGCCCTTTAATTGGAGGAGTTCCAACACATGCTTTAGGACCTTGGTAAAGCACAGAGGAGCTGAGAGCAGCCTGAAGAGAAGCGCTCACAGTTATACATAGAACACTCCATATCAAATACATGTTGATCAATTATCAGAAGAAAATGCCTTTTCTTATATTAATTGCTTTTAAAATAAATAACGCAACATTAAAACATATCCTGGGTTCATTAAGGGCAGTGAGTAATTTCATAGCAGCTTTGTGCGTTCACATTGTATTTTAAGAAAAGTGGTTTCAAATAGTAACGCCTAAAATACAGATGATAATTACAAAAGAGCATAAAGTGCATTGTGCTTTGCTTAGATTGCCCGTCACAGGGGCATGGGGTAAAATCTAGGGGGCAAATTTTAATCACAGGAAAAGCGACTAGATTGTTTACTATTCCTAGTCCCAGTGTAATGAATACAAAACGATGTGTAGGTTTAGTCACCTGAGTCAGGTAATCTTGGACTCCCTTCCTAGATCAGATTGTTTGGTAAAATATAAAAGTTGATTGTTTACCTACCAGTCTTATACCGGACTCTGTTTTATAAATCAAAAATGCATCCTTAATTTCCTGTTTACTTAAGGTAATCACTTTCAATGTTTAACTTAAATAATTTTCTATATGTGTCACAAATATATTTTAGCCAAGAAATACACCATTTTTTTTTATCTAAGAGAAGGGAGTAGTTAATGATTGATTTTTGTAAAATTAGTTTCCTCTTTGGTCCAGGTAGATCTCCATAACAGCAGCAGCCGCATAGCAATCAGATTGGCTAAATATACTAATCCTTCGTCTTGATGTATTACTTCAGTGGATGCTGTTGGGGGTAAAGAGATGTATTAAAAAGGAGTTTTCTTCTTGCTGCAGTATCTGGCTACAGTTATGGCTCCACACCTCTGCACTATATAGGGCAATAGCAACAGATCTACCCTTATATATTGCTAACATTTCCTTGATCGGGAGATTGCTTAATTTTGATGCAAATCTAAAAACTCCATATGCGATCTTAATCATCTTAGATCGAGCATTAGTTATTTCATGTGTCCAGTTCCCACTGCCCGAGACGGTTACTCTCAGGTAGCAAAAAGTGTTAACAGTTTCTACAGGGTGCCATCAATATAAAAAGTTTAAAATTTCTTTGGTTTAGGACTGCATATCATAGTAAAAGTTTTTGTTTTGTTAATTAGCAGTTTCCTTACGGCAGTAAAATTCCTAAAATTAATTAATCATTGTAGGCGTACTAGGGTCCTAGAAAGCAACACCGCGTCGTCTGCATATAGCAGCACCGGTATATAACTACTAGCGATTTGTGGGGTGTCCGCCTGGACCAATTGCAAAACTTGGGCAACCTCATTTATAAATAACGAAAAAAAGGAGTGGGGCGAGGATGCAGCCCTGGAGAATACCTCGTTTTATTAAAATTTGGTGTGCACTCGCCCTGCTGCCCACATCTCACCTTGCACGATAGCATCTCATAAAGCCTTGTAAGGAAACATATGATCGGTTTAGGCTCGCAAAGTTGGCTTAAGGGTGGCGTAGTCAATAAACGCTTGTTTGAGCCTATCAACAACATCTAGTTCGACCCCCTGGATGGTGGGTGCGCTTCCCTTTTGATTTCTTGAGATTAAGGGACCGCAGACCGTTAGGGTTCTTTCCTCTGGTTAAGGGGGTTGACATTTCTGCCATCCTCTGGAGTTTCTTCTCAAAGGCTGCCACTGCTTCAGAGACCGATTTTATAAATAGAGGTGTCGATCACCTTGCAAAAATAGTCTTAAGTGGGTAGGTAGGCGCCGAATTCCTCCTCCATACAAGTCCTGTGACTCCTGCATATTAGGGTTAACTGTAACTGGGGAGTTCGCAGGTAATTATAGCCTAAAGGCTAGACATGGGTCAGAGCGTGGGGTCACAAGATGCCCTCTGAATGTCAGTAGGGCCACTGTCAAATATGTGGATGGTAATGGAGCTGGGGTTAGTGTCCCCAAAGAATATGTAACGAGGCCCCTGATACAGACCCTGTGCTGGGACATCAGAAAACCGCTGATTGGAACTCGCTAAATTGTGCCGGGCGAATGACTGCAGGCGAGTGGGGCTTTTTCTACCTGGCCAGTTGTGCTGCTCCAACGTCGGAAAATCGATCGGAGCAAGCACACTGGCCGTGCAGTAGAAGACGTGTTTCAGTGTGAGGAAGTGATGCAAGTCGTGCAGGTGCCCTTTAGCAGTTGGAAGACATCACCACACAGCCCTGATATTGCTCAAACGAGACAAAAGGCAATAATGAGTCCAGGGGGCTGCTTAAGGAGCGCAGTGGTGTTCCTGCGACTGTGCAGCACCTACAAAGAAAAAATACCAGTACTGCTGATTTAAATACAGTGGAATTTAGAAAAAAAATCAACCCAACGGCTTTGAGCTGTTAACTAAAGGTTGCTGTAGCAGTGAAGAAAGAGGGAGAAGGAGAGCCAACAAGGGGCTCTTACATGCTGATTGGATGGACTGATGGTTCCTGTTTGTATATAAGTGAAGAAAGTAAAGCATAATCCTCACCTCCAATCCAGACCTGGTATTAATAGGTGCTTTAGCATAATTGAATGGGAGGCATGTATCTTTTTGTATGTTCATAATGTGATATTGTGCTGCTCTAGCGGTGGTAAAAATGAACTCTTGGCTGCACATCGAAGAGTTGAAGTACGTCTGTGGAGGAAGCGAAGGTCATGTGGTCAGCAGGGAAGTGGCTAGAGGTTGAAGAGGTGTTATATCAAGGAGAATGGAAATGGAGATCTTTGTTTTGGTGTTTTGGAAGAATGCACCATAGGCATCAATTTTTGAATTGCAGTGATGTGCTTAATTGGAGTTAGTTTGTAAAGATGGGGAAAGAGAAGATCTACTGGTCATTGGTGTTGCGATAAGAGATGTCACCAAATGTGGTGGTGAAGAGAGCGAATAGGAGAGGACCTAGAACTGATCCTTGGGGGATATCAATGGGAACATGTGTTAAGTGAGCATCTTTTAAAGTCATATTCTATTGAGAATGAGTATTCATATAAGTAAGGCAATGAATATTGAGAAACTTTGTTGTTGACCTTGCTTTTGAGGGAGGAGAGTGATAATGAAATGATTTCCAGTGTAAAATAATGCAGATGACGGTGGTGAGAAGAGGAAATTAAATTGGAGACGGATGGTGCCGGCTCTGCAAATGAAGGGAATGGAAGCCAGATTGGATGAAGTTGAGAAGGTTGTATGAGAGATCTATAGTGACTTGGTTGGTCCCGTATTTAAGGGAAGAATGGAGTGAAAGTGGTGAAACCTGGATGGGGATGAAGGGACAGTATTGAGTTTTTGTAGCAGTAAAACCACAGCTGATTTAAAACAATATGGCTAAGTGCCATTTAGGAGGGAGTGATTTAAAAGTGGCGCTATTCCGAAAACTACTTTAGAGAAAAGAGCTAATGTTTTCATATAGTTTAGGACTGAAAGGGTCAGATGTGGCATAACATGTATTCAATCATCAATCAACTTCGATTTGTAGAGCACAGCTAATCACCTGCAAGAGTACCCAGGTGCTGGGTTCATGCTAAGATCAGTCTAAGAACCAGATCTTTCTGAATTCCAGGAACGAGGATGATTTACGGAGATGAAGGGGAAGGTTGTTTCAAAACTTGCCGGTGTGGTAGGAGAAGGAACGTTCTCCACTGTGGCTTCGGGGGATGCAAGGACTGTGGACAAGGGAGGAAGAGCACAGGTGTCTGGCGGGTTGGTTGAATTTCAGACGGTGACTGATGTATGCTGGGCCTTGTTTGTGGTGTGTGTCAGCATCTTGAATTAGCATCTTTTCTGGATAGGGAACCTGTGGGGGTTCCTGAGGTGGGGGTGGGTGATGTCAGTCTGTTACGGGAGGTAGAGGATGAGTCTGACAGCCAAGTTCTGTATCGTCTGCTGTCTTCAGGAAATGGGCGGCGATTCCTGTGTAGAGCGCGTTGCCGTAGTCCAGCCTGCTGGTGACTAGGGCTTGAGTGGCGGTTTTCTTGGTGTTGATGGGGAGGCATCTGAAGATCTTTCGAAGCATGCGGAGGGTGTAAAAGCAGGCAGAGGGAACTGCGTTGATTTGTTACTTAATGGAGAGTTTGCTGTCCAGGATGATGCAGAGGTGGTGTTCATTTGAGAATTTGCACAAGTGCTGTGGGGGAAGTAGGACAGATGTGTGAATGGGTGGTGGAGTTGTCAGTCATTCTTTATTCGATGATTAAAAAACATCATAAAAGCACATATATACAAACAGTTAAAAATGCAATTAAATCACTACCAGAATCCTGGCTGTTACTACATATATGGTAAAAGGAAGACTAGGTGAAACATTTCATTTGAGATAATGACGATCAGACCATCTCTCTAGTTACCCTTAATCGCACTGTGACTCTAATAAAATTCATAATACTACATAGTGTCAAGGGATTGACCGCTTTTTGCAAGAAGATTAGTGCATCTTTGGCGTGTGCAAATTTAGCTTGCTTTAAAATTCCTACCAGAAATCTACGCCTGGGCATTGAATAAAAAGGACACAAAAGTACAAAATGAAGGGTGTCCTGCGGAGACCTATTGTCGCAGCCGCAGGCACCCTTCTGCTCAATCGGAAATATGAAACCTGGTGGATCAGCCAGTAAATGGGGTAAAAGATTGAGCCTAAAACAGACATTAAAAATCTATCCTGGGCGTTGTGCATGAGATAAAGATACGGCTCCATTCCCTCCGCGTTTTTTACCCAGCTATAGGCACTCACGGTACACGGGTGGTGGAGTTAATGTAGTGGGGTATCCTTGGAATGTCTTGTGGAGGTGGAACAGCAGCAAGAAGAGTACAAATAATGTCTCTGATTTTGGTGATCTTGGAGGTCTGCTGCTGAGAATGTGGAGTTTGTTGCGGAAGGGTATGGTGAGTACATAGAGACTAATTGTACTTGAAACATGTTGGGGATGTGGGTGCAGTAATGGGGTGATATTTAGAAAGTATTCAGTTTTGGCATTGTGAAGAGTTAGTGTGTTTGTGCAGTGAAACTCTGTAGGTATTGAAGTTCCCCCACGCCTTCTTGAATTCCTGATTCTGCTTGAATTCCTATGTATCATTGCTTAAAAATGTTTCCAAATGACAAAATGACCCACTCAGCAGCTGCTTACCCACCCAAAATATGCCTTTACATTACATAATACCAAATCAATGTTCATTTGACAGTTAACTCACTCAGGGTACACACCACCTCAGAGATGCCAATCTCTGCAATTTTATTCTTACCTAGTCATTGTCACAAATCTTTCTCTGAGTTGCCTTCAGATACCATGCTTGCATACTCCACAACGTTAGTTTTATACCATGCTCACAGTTCCAGCATCATCAGCTTGCATAATAAGGGTAGGCTCAATAAGCATTCTCCCATTTTGTTCTTGACTACCACCCAGGGACTTTGATAAGCAAAACAAGGAGATGGTAGTGCTGCTGTTATACATAATGTTCTCTCGCAAAATGTGCCCCAAAGAGGTGGGTATCAATGCCTGCTTATTGCATTACCCATCTGACCCGACCGGCTATGGTTGGAGAGGAAACTGCCTTGCAAGGCCTTCTGAGTGAGATAAGGATTTGTCTCTTTGCGGTCTTAACTCCTTTGTCATCGCCTCATATGCTTTAATAAAGCTTGCGTCACAGTTTTGGAGTGTAAGGAAAAGATGCATCCGAAATTATCCTGGTGTGTCTTAGTGCGCTTTGATATGTTGAAAGTAACCCTCTCTGGGGTAAAGACACTACCTGTAATCTCCAGAGCCCAGACATCCGAAACTCGACGACAGAAAACCAAACAAAGTAGCATAGCCAGCTTGCCAGAAATCTCTTTTCTTGAGAGAGATTTATTACTCTGCCATGAAGATAAAGGTTAAGCACTTGATTAACAACCCATAAGTATGATTACCGTTGTTCTGGAGGAAGAGCTAATCGAATA
Source organism: Triturus cristatus (assembly GCF_964204655.1). Taxonomy (NCBI): domain Eukaryota; kingdom Metazoa; phylum Chordata; class Amphibia; order Caudata; family Salamandridae; genus Triturus; species Triturus cristatus. The sequence continues at coordinate 205,406,411 of NC_140591.1, read as the reverse complement.
TCCCTTAATAGCTTTCGCATTAATGGGTGTTCCCCAATAGGAAGACCTTCAGTAGGATTGAGGTCGAGAACAAGAAGAATTTACTGGCCTGTAAGCCATTCCTCCACTTGCCACACCCGATGGGAAATTCAACACTAGAACCACAACAGAGCCCACAGGATTCAAATCCCGTTGCATACACCATCTGGACTGTGCAAACTTGTATCGGTGTACTGTGGAGGATGCCCATGCCTTTGCAAGTAGAGCTTGAGCCTGCTATGAAAGGCTTGCCATAGTCTCTGATTATCCGCCGCAAGCCAGAGACTGATCCACCACCAGGTTGTGGCGATTCCCTGAGGAATCTTTCAGGAGAGCTGGATATAGGGGTAGAAGGATTGGAAAATCCCAAGAAAGTTGCATCAGAACTGGATACCATGCTTGAGATTTCCAAAGGGGCATCATTAAGACCATGTTCACCCGTTTTCTCCGTACTTGCTCCGGTTACCATTGAGAATGGGTGAAACGCGTACCCCTACTCCAGACTCCAATCTTGCAGAAATGCATTAGTCTCCACCACCAATGGGTCCTGCCTCCAACGGAAGAACCTGTCCAACTGGTGGTCCAGGCGAAATGCATATAGATCCCCCGTGAAAGGACCCCATAGACGATCTAGAGTTTGGATGATCTCGGGATCGAGTTTCCACATGTTCAAGTCTTGGAGGTGTCACTATGGAGAGTCACAGTTCCTGAGAAGGAAGTAAGAAAAGAGGGATGGAGTGCCGTTCTTTGAAAAAACGGTGTGTCGGTGAGCCCTTTACCTGGAGTCTTGGAGGTACTTTGAGTTCTAGTCTGCCACTGCACTGGAAGAACCTGGAAGATGTTCGGCCGCCACTGAGACCTTGTAGGCAAAAAGGCAAGGCAATATTCCCCAAAATCCCTGGTGAGATCCGACGGAGCTTTGGACTTCATTCATCCCAAACGTTTGATGTACCGGACCGCTGACACATTGTCCGTCTTCAGGAGGACACAGAATTGTATCTTGTGTTGGGTCCAACAGCGGACCGCAAATGAGCCTGCTGGAATCTCCAGACAATTTATATGAAGGGCTCTGTCTCGAATACAAACTTCCGGCTTTGGGTAACTCCCCTCAGTAGTCAACCCCATACCGTCATGCCGGCATCCACCTCAATAATAAGGTCCGGACTTGATCAGAGTATGGCACTGCAGTTCCACAAGTCCATCTGAGAGAGCCACCACTGCATCTCCTCCCTGGCCTCCAGATTGAGGTGCATCAACTCTGCATAAGTTTGAGGTGGAAGGTCTTCAGGCATTTCAAGGCACAGTGATGCAGGAGACCTAGGAAGATTGCATTAATAGAGGAAGATAAGAGGCCCTCTATTTGTGCTACCTGATACAGGAATATTTTGGGTTGTGCCAGTCTTGCACAATGTCTGCCTTATCTTTGCTAATTTCCTGGAAAATATTCCTGCACCAGGTAGCACAAATAGCGAGCGAGCACCTCTGGAGCCATGACTAACAAACACTCTTAGGCCAACGACCGTGCCTCCTAGGACACTATGGCACTCAGCTTGGGGTCCAGCTTATCAAAATCGGCGCTCTGTAGACGGTGCGCAGTTGGCATTGCCCAGCAGTATGATAGCATAACATAACATACAACATAGCATTTCACTGTCGGGTAGAGTAGAAACTTTGGTATTGCATACAGTTATTTCTATCACAAAATCATGAGCAATACCTGAATCAACGGTCTTAATGATTTTACTTAAAATACCAAACTAGTCTACTGTACTTCCAGACTGGAGATAATTTTTGATGGTGTGCTTCAATGAGCACTCTGCATCTGTGGTGATACTGTACCAGTAGTTCATTATCCTTTGATAATATTTGAATCCGACCCACATCAAGCCTTAGCTTGCAGTTACCTATAGCCTGGTCTTTTAAATAATCATGCCCACTGTATAGATAAGCCTCCTGTTTTTTAAAACATTTTTTTAGATAAGATCTCACTCCCATATAGCAGCAGGTTTAAAATGTATGTGCTATTAGCTTCCATCAGCACTGTCATGTGACCCAATTAATAATCTAGCTTTCTTTAAGGCTCCTGCCACCGTTTTATTTTTCTCCGGACTGTCAATATAACTTTTAAAATTAAGGTTATTTTTAAAGATCATGCCCAATTATGTATATTTGGACACACTCCGGCAGCCGATCATCGAGTCACCACTTCTGTTTTTTCCTGCAATGTTTTTGAAAAGATCCTTGTTTTAGTATTGTCCACGCTTTAGTATCAAATCATTTGTATCACAGTATTATCCAAGTTTATTTAATTGTCTTTGCCTTGTAAGATCTAACACAATTGTGTTTCCTGCATACAATATATAATACACGGGGCTCTCTCTAGCTATCTCTCTCTCGCTATCTTTCTAGCTATCTCTCGCTATCTCTCTCTCTCGCGTGCTCTGGATCGCGCTCTCGCACGATCTCTCGCTACATCGCGAGATCTCTCGCTACATCGCGAGATCTCTCGCTACATCGCGAGATCTCTCGCTACATCGCGAGATCTCTCGCTACATCGCGAGATCTCTCGCTACATCGCGATCTCTCTCGCGCGCGATCTCTGGATCGCGCTCTTGCGCGATCTGGATCGCGCTCTTGCGCGATCTCTTGCTACATCGCGATCTCGCTCTAGATACATCTCTCTCGCTCTAGATACATCTCTCTCGCTCTAGATACATCTCTCTCGCTCTAGATACATCTCTCTCGCTCTAGATACATCTCTCTCGCTCTAGATACATCTCTCTCGCTCTCTTGATACATCTCTCTCGCTCTCTTGATACATCTCTCTCGCTCTCTTGATACATCTCTCTCGCTCTCTTGATACATCTCTCTCGCTCTCTTGATACATCTCTCTCGCTCTCTTGATACATCTCTCTCGCTCTCTTGATACATCTCTCTCGCTCTCTTGATACATCTCTCTCTTGATACATCTCTCTCTTGATACATCTCTCTCTTGATACATCTCTCTTGATACATCTCTCTCTTGATACATCTCTCTCTTGATACATCTCTCTCTTGATACATCTCTCTCTTGATACATCTCTCTCTTGATACATCTCTCTCTTGATACATCTCTCTCTTGATACATCTCTCTCTCTTTCTCTCTCTCTCTCTCTCTCTCTCTCTCTCTCTCTCTCTCTCTCTCTCTCTCTCTCTCTCTCTCTCTCTCTCTCTCTCTTCTCTCTCTCTTTCTCTCTCTCTTCTCTCTCTTTTCTCTCTCTCTTTCTCTCTCTCTTTCTCTCTCTCTTTCTCTTTCTCTCTCTCTCTCTCTCTTTCTCTCTCTCTCTTTCGCTCTCTCTCTCGCTCTCTCTCTCGCTCTCTCTCTCGCTCTCTCTCTCTTTCTCTCGCTCTCTCTCTCTCTTTCTCTCTCTCTCTCTTCTCTCTCTCTCCCTTTCTCTCTCTCTCTCTCTCTCTCTCTCTCTCAATACAGCTCTCTTTTGATGAAAACAAGTAACCGAGGCTCGGGATACCTCAGAATCCGAAGTAACTAGCACGGAGCAATCCGAGGAAGAGGGGATCAACACGAGTCAACATCCGTCACAGCAACATTATTTTCCCGAGGAATTCAATCTCATTCAACAGACATGGCTGAGAGGGGGCAAACGGAGAACCCCGAGCAACAAAACGGCGAATCAAGAGACGGGGCGGCTGGAAACAGCACAACAAACTGAGCAAGGAATACCAGAACACGGAGGGGCTGCAATTTCAAACAGTAGAGGATAATTTAACCCTCGTGACCTAAACATCAAAAGTACTGACCTCGGATGAGGAGTCAGTTCTCAAATTTGGCTTAACTTTTTGTCCAACAAGCAACTAGGAGTACACACAGACTCGTATAGACTTATTTAAATTCTTGAAATTTTTCAAAATGAGGATTCCAGGCGAATTACGAAACATCAGAGAATCTACATCACAGGAGCTTGATCTAATTAATATACGAGAACTTGATACCCTGGCTATCCGTGAGGAACTAGGAGCAGAGGGCGGCTCGCAACAAAGGAGTGAGAGGGACCGCATTGAACGAGCCCAAGAACTCGGGGGGGGGGGGGGGGGGGGGGGTTTGCAAGTTGGAATAAAGATCCCTTTTGAATCATCCTCAAGATTCTGCCCCCAAATGCCAAAGGACGTAATTGATGTATTTTCTGACACAGTGAATAAAGACCTCCTTAGTCTGCGAACCAAGGAAGAAGCATGAGTAAAGAAAAAGGATTGGAATCTTACATTCAATCAGAGGCAAGTAATATTAAATTTGGAACATAACCCTCTGGTTGAGGTAAAACCCTTGGACAAGGGAGGTAACGTAGTGTTGCAAACCAGGGAGAACTATTACAGAGAAGCCCTGAGACAGTTTAATGACGGGGACAATTATGTTTTCACCACAGAAAATAACTATTTGTAGAGCATTCAGATGTATGCTTAACTCATCGATAGATGGCATGGGAAGGGAATCTTATCCAAAGAAGGTTCCTGTAATTGCAGAATAAACACCCAAGAATCCCTACTTTTTATCAGTTGCCCAAAATACATAAAGATGCTGCTAGACCACCAGGAAGGCCAATCGTGTCATCATCCCTCGGGGGGGGGGGGGGGGGGGATGTGGGGGGTTTGACGAAGAATGTCTAAATTTGTGGATCACTTCCTGTCTCCTTTTGTATTCCAATTGTCCTCCTACACTCGGGACACTAAAGATTTTGTGGGAAGAAGATTTCTCAATGATCACTTTAGATGTGTGTAATCTATATACTAGTATTAGACATACTGATGGATTGACAGCAGTAGAATACTTTTTGAAGAGTCGTTCCCTGAGACACCAGGAACATAATAACATGCTATTAGAATTAATTTATTTTTGCCTGAATAATAATTTTATTTTTCAGGGGCAGAGATATAGACCACTACAGGGGACGGCAATGGACACCTGCTTCACCCCCAGTTATGCGAACTTGTTCGTGGGCTGGTGGGGGAAGCAGGTGGCCTGGGCCGATGACGAGGAGGAATGGGTGTAAAGGGTATTATGCTGGTGAAGATATATTGACGACCTCTTCATTATCTGGAGAGGGTCACAGGAATCAGCAAAACTACATCTCCAGCCTTAACAAGAACCATCTAAACCTTAAATTCACTGGGGAGATGAGTACCACTGAGGTGAATTTTCTTGACCTACGTGTGTTTGAGCTCCAACACCATTCAGACAGCTCTTTATAGAAAGAGTACGGCTGGCAATTCGTTCCTGCATGGACAGAGCAGTCATCCAACTAACCTCATAAGTTGCATTTCTTATGGGGAGTTATTACAGATTAAAAGGAATAGCTCACAACAGTCAGACTATGAGGAAGCGGCAGAGGGAAGCCTTGGACACTTTAAAGCCAGGGGCTACTCGCAGCACACACTGATTTAAAGCAAGGATATAGGTCAATGAGAGAGTGTGACATTACTTCAGGAATCTGTGAAACCTATAGGAGACAAAGAAGCAGGGAACCTGCGATTAATTACAAGCTAGTCTAATGCAATAGACAAGATCCGAGCCATTTTTTGTAGAAATTGGAAAACGTTGCAATCAGACAATGTAATGGGGTAAAGATCTTCCACCTTATCCTAATATATCTTTCAGACGATTTTGATCCATAAGAGATCATTTAGTGGAGAGCCACTTACCCCTCGTGAAATCTGGCTCTAGCATACAAGACCTTTGTGGCTCCTTCCCATGTGGGAACTGTAAAGCCTGCGCTAACAGTAGGATGGTGACCTCGTACCGTTTTGAAGGTTCCCAGAAAGAGAGAAAAATATAAAAATTCATTACCTGTTCCATAACCTATGTAGTTTGCTGTCTGGTGTGTCCATGCAGCTTACGGTACATGGGCAGCACCATACATCCTGTCAAAACCCGTATCTTGGAACATCAAAGAGCAATTACAAATAAGGATGTTAATTACTCTGTTGCACGTCATATTGTAACTCAACATGGGAGCAACAGGGCACACCTTCAGTTTTTCAGTTTAGATTGCATACCCAATGATATCGGGAGGTGAAAGAGAGAATAAATTACGTCGTTTGGAATTGAGATATATTATCGATCTCCAGACTAAGTCATCTGGCGGTCTGAATGGGGGAGAGGCGCTCATGATACACTTGTAAAGGAAATAGTGGTAGTGACTACAAGTGGGATAACCTAGTGAAGAGTGTAAATAAGTTGGTCTGAAATGAATTGAAATAAGAGAAGGCCCATACAGGGCGTTACAACAGTAATGTGAATATGCCTAGATATAATAATTTTAAACTGCCCATTCAGGGCATGATAGTGGAATATATTATTGACCACATTAAAGGCGTACTATACATTGCAGTTTCTGACCCATCGATATGTGAAAATTAAGAAACTTCCAGTAATTATCTGTATTGCAGGAGTCAACTGTGGGGAAATAGGGACATGCTGAATTTAATGTCCTTATTTGATTAATCCATGCATATATATTTAATTATTTATCGTCAAGTTGAGAATATAAGACATGATGCAGGGATGTGTAATTCCTATAGCCCGACGCCCGGGACCTATTGTTTGGGGTCAAGGGCAACAAGTTTTCATGTGTTTTTTGTCATTGGGACAAGTAGACCCAACCCCCTACAGCACAAACCCATTGTCTGCCAGTTTACAGTACCACATTATGGATCAGGGAAAGGTATTGCCTGCAGTTAAGGTAATATATGTGTCCATGTGTTAATGCTGTTCAAACCTGTATTTATGGTTCATTAATGCAAAGCCTTTATTATTAGAGTGAGCTCTCTAAGTTAATGTTGTAAGCTCAGACTGCACTACTGACAGTGGTTAGAATATAAAAATGTGCCAAACGTTTGCAAAGTTTAACAATATGAGGATATGTATACTGCTCCCAGAATGCTCTGATTACATTCAAATATTAGCAGAAGCCTGAAAGCAAGTTTGATGATTCTTTGCTTTCAAAATAAAATGTTCACAAAAAAATGCAAAAACATTTTGCTAAACTACTGAAATAATGTAGGTACCATTTCTTTGCAGCATCATTTAGTAAAATGTGTTGTTGCATGCTAGTATTTCCCAAAAATATTAATAGTGGAAAATAAGTGTAACTCGTTTTAATAAGATTATGGGCAACACAAATAAACAAGCTTTGGTAAAGCCAGTAGATCGGAAATTGATAGTCAGCCTTTTGGTTATGTCAATGCATGATTTGTTTTGGCATGGTGGTTGTAAAACATTAGTGTGGGAGCTGCTGGGCCCTTGCCATGATAACAAACATTGGCAAAAGCAAAAATAGTTTTGGTCTCAAAAAGCACACATTGAATAGTAGTTCCTGGCACTGAACAAAACGACTGTATCGATGTGCTCCTTGTGAAAGAACAGAATGCTGTCACTCCCAGTGAAGCTAGCCGATAGACAGAAAGAGAGGCACATTTTTAATACACACAAAAGGTCATGGTTAACGCCAGACCTAATTAGTGTCCCAATTATTAAATAGAGTGCACCCATGTCCTTGGATTAAGTGCAGATGTACAACTTTTGTGAATTCACAAGACTTTACTGAAGTAGGCCAAGAAATAGTACTCCTTGAAATTATTTGTGAACTGCATTTAGCATGATCAAAAAACCAAGTGTAGATTTGCTCATGCAAACATCTGAGTGTTTGCAAGTTCACTTTCCCTCTAACCACTTATTTCCCAGCCCTTAAAGTTTTAGCTCTGCCATTGTCGGGAGTAAATATCCACCCTTTCTCAGTATGGAAAAGGATTAGAGAAGAGTTGGTGAAAACTCTTAAAACATGCTTGTTAGTAGATTTGCACAGACTCAGAAAGGCCTTCCAACCCTGGAACTACTCCTTACCATTACCTTCAGCCCCAGTATGTAGATCTGCGGAAACGTGGCAACATAAGGGAGTTGCTGGTATTCAAACCCTACTATGAAGGAGCCCTGGCATAAACAGAGAGGCTATTTCAGAGCTCTTGTATAATGAGATTGCTGTCATAATTTGTCGCCGCATTACATTGCACAAAAGGGACAACTGTATTTTGTTACAGGACAAGTAGATTTATGAAGCAACCTGCCCCATGGACAAGTAGATATTTTATTAAATTCCACACCCCTGCATGATGAATTGTATAAATGTCTTTCTCTAACAGTTGTCATCACGAATGAGCATATTCTAAGATGGTGCACTAATGACAGTCATGAATTTGTCCTCCGTTTGTTTTATTGAAGAGTAACAACTACATGTTTGTTTCACTGCACCTGTCAACACTGACTAAGGCTTATGCTGAAACGCGTCTGTTTTTTAATTTTGTGCACGCTAATAAAACCTAACTTGGATTAAATACCAACGCGAGTGCTGGTCTGTACTGAAACATATATATATCTAGTTGGGACTGCAGGAACGCTGTGCTGAAATCTTTAATTAAAGGCTCTCTGCTTCCCGAAATGGGCCTCTTGTATGTTTCTTCATGGTGCATGATTTGTCGGGCTTCTCCGTGCCCGTCTTGAAGAGGACGCCCTGCAGGGTCGGTGGCCCCCTACTCGGAGGTTTTCCTGTGGAGATATCTTATCTATACATCTATCTATCTATACATCTATCTATCTATACATCTATCTATCTATACATCTATCTATCTATACATCTATCTATCTATACATCTATCTATCTATACATCTATCTATCTATCTATCTATACATCTATCTATCTATACATCTATCTATCTTCACATCTATCTATCTTCACATCTATCTATCTTCACATCTATCTTCACCAAAGAACAGAAATATATTTCCACTACAACGTTTCAGCTTCCGCCTTCTTTAAGTAGTACAAGATGGTTTGCTCTGTGGCTGCACATGTGACACAGCACAATTTTCAAAAAGCATCATGAGTGAAGATTCCATTTGGAATGTGGAATGAATGCAATCCTGAGAGCTCTTGAGATGTGCAGTAATCAGGTTGTGTTGTCAGTAATGTTCAGTCCATCTGGATGCAGTGATTTTAAACATCCAGAAGATTTCCCTGGAGTCTAGTAGTTCTTCCTTTGAAACATGTTCCACGGGGAAAATCTTCAAATCTGATAGTGAATGTTTCACAAGGTTGAAATGATTGGATACAGGCTGGTCAATTTTCTTATTAATTATTGCAGATTTGTGGTTCCTGAATCGTGTACGGAGGTCATTCACTGTTTGGCCTACATATTGTTTTTTACAGCTTTGCCGTTGGCACTGAATCACATAAATAATGCATGTTGAGCGACATGTAAGATGCTGCCTTATTGCATAGGTCCTTCTCGCAATAGAACTAGTTACAGATGATGTTTGTAAAAGATATTCACACGCGATGCACCTTTTAGAGTCACAGCAATGAACTCCTGCATTTGTTACAGCTTGCTTGAGTTCAGCTCTCACAATAAGAGATAGTAAATTTGGAGCTCTGCGGTAAGCAATGACTGGTGGTTTTGGAAAAACCTTTTGCGATTTTTCACAAGTGGACAGTAAGGGAAATGTTTTTTGCATTATATTTCTGTAGTTAGGAGCTGATGGATGATAGTAAACTACAGATGCGTCTTAATCTGAGTGCTTGGCTGTAGATGATGCTCAAGTTTAGTGTGGTGTGGGTGACATGAAGTCCAGTTTAGATACAAATGAGCATCTGTAGGCTTGTGGTACAGTTCAGTTGTAATGTTGTGTTCATGAATGGTGAGTAGCACATCCAGAAAAAGGGAGATGAGGCTTCTGTTTAGTATTGCTGCTGGTAAATTTGATGGTAGGATGGATATTGTTGATATAAGCTGTAAATTGTTCCAATGTTCTACTTCCTGCATTCCATATTATAAATGTCATCAATGTATCGTAGTCATACCAGTGGTTTTGATGCTAGAAGTAGAAAGTATACAGTTCTCTTGGCTACAATACATTGATGACATATTTATAATATGGAATGCAGGAAGTAGAACATTGGAACAATGTACAGCTTCTATCAACAATATCCATCCTACCATCTCTCCAAGTCTCTATTATTTTCAGCTGCCTTGTTCAATATACATCTTCGATACACACTGAACTCTAACATCTTCTTCAACAGGACTGGCTTCCATCTTTTTTGTACATTCCAGAGCCTGCCTGATAAAGTCCAAATTAACTTTAGATCTGTTTTGACGTAGGGCAAAAAATATTTCTGTTAATTTCTCTTGTTTTTCAACGATATTGCACTTTTGAGCTCCTTTCGGTATTGTTTGCTATGTTTTATTATTTGGGTCTCTGAATGTTTGTTCTAAATTAAAGACCGATCTTCGATTCCTATTCAGGTTGGCTCTTTATTTTCCCCAGAGATATTTTTCAAAATTTTTGAGCAAGTATATGGCCTGGTATACCCAATCCATTCTCCTTATATAATTAAAGCTAGATATATTTGTGGTGAAATCACCCAGCAGTAGTATAAGTACTGAGGGAAATTTACATTCTATTTGACCAATGAGGAAGACAAGATTTTTTTTAGTAGTTTATCTTGGTCTTCGTTTGGTGTGAGGTAGACATTCACTACTATTAGATCTTGAAGCTTGTTTTTTCTGCAGTTAGTTTTACATTTCTTAAAACTGGAAATCATTACTGTGGTACAATCTGTAAATTCCTTTAAAAGTCGCCTACTCTTGAGCTCCATTTTAATTGTTAATAAAATCAATCCCGCTTAAGCGCAGAATTTACCTTTAACTGCTTTTCTGTTGTAAAACAAATAATCCTTTAATGCTGCGATTTCTTTTGCCGATTATTCTTGCGAGTCAGTGGTCATCAACTTGGCTTTTTTCAGCTGGGATTTTAGTGATTTCCAGTTCTTCTTGTTGTTCCTTCCAACATTTGCTGGCTTTGCAGACAGTCTTCTATTCTTCCTCTGATAGCTGTATAAGTGTGTTTCGCTCTAAATTCATGGTATGAGATTGTATAATTTCAGACTCTTAGCTGCTTATTTTCTATATATGAGGTCATCCTTTTTTTCCTTATGCTTCCATTGGAATACCTTCCAGAGAAGCTATTTCACTAAATTTCTTTTCATCGCTTGTACCTCCAGCTAAGGTGTAATTTTTTTTTCTTTTTTGTAGTTTTATATAGAATAGAACTCAACCCAAAGGGTTTGGAGCATTTTACATGAGCACCAGTTACTCAGGAAAAACTTTCATTTTTTTGTTGTTTTTAGGCATTGCCGCCGACTCTGCACTACTCCTAGTCGTCGAGGAAGCACCAGAGAAAGCAGCGTCATGCTACTGTGGAACCAGTCACCCTAGCAACAGAGCCAACTGTGTCAAGCCCAGACTGTGTGACTTGACGGGCCACAGGTTGCGTGTCCGATAAGACCTCTTCAAAATGTCCCTGAGCATCCTCTGGAAGCTTGGGAATTACTTCCTTTGCAGAATCAATCTGTGCATGTATGTAGCGACCTAGCAGACACGTTGCATTTTTTTATTTTAAGGCCATACTGGCTGAGGAAGGAAAACACCTTCTTGGCTCATTGTTCCATCCTACTAGATTGCCTATCTTCAGACGATAATGGAAAAGCGCCCGTAGATTGCTTTGTAGAGCATGACGTCTGAACAACTAAGCTCTTGGGGATGGATGCACAGCTAAGAAGGCCAGATCCCCAGGGCTACTTTGTATCTTCTCGCCACTGACCTGAAAAAAACAGGGGCAGTCACAGGTTTCTGTCATACTTCTAAGATGGGCTCCGTCAAAGCCTCATTAATGGGGAGCAGAGGCTCCGTCACAGGAGGAGTGAAGAACCGCCGTCAGAATGTTCGACTTGCACTTGTCTACTGCTGAGATCAAGTCCAGTAGATCAGCTGCCTTCCTTATGATTGAGTGGTAAGAAGAGACATTGTGTGAAGAGAGGCCTTTTGGAGAAGAACATTTTCCCCCCTGGAAACCTATCCAAACCAAGAGCCCCCTGCAGTCCCTTAAACTCTTGCATGGGATCAGTGATTTCCCCCTCTGCCCCCTCTTCAGCCTCTTCCTGTTTCTCCTGGAATTCTTCCTCCTCCAGTAGCGTCTGTGCCTCCCTTCTTGACCTCATCTTGGGCATCGGCGGTGCCAGACTTGGCACCGGTGACTTCGGAGCAGCCGTCGATGAAATTTCCACAGGAGTAACGGAATTCGCCGGGCAAGGCAGAGACTGCGCCGGACCAGAGCCAGATGGCATAGGAGAAAACTCCATTCTTCCCTCCAGTGGATGCACCGGCGTAGAGTACCTCGGCGCCGGGGGAGGCTAACTTCCCAGGGTCATTGGCATGAACTGCATAAAAGGTGCCTGGGCCTAATGAGATTGTAGGCCCGTGTTAAAAGACAGCGGTCCAATGGGGCCAACAGGCGCACCAGTAGTGTTAGCCACCTTGGCAAACATGCCAAAAATTGCATTTAAGAGAAGCAACAGATCCGCACCTGGAGCCAGGGAGGGAGGGTACGGATCCGGAACTGCCTGCTCAGGACCCGCTCCAGGAGGCTGTAAGACAGGCTGCGGCGCCGGTGACACTGGGGGCGGAGTGGTTGGAGGAGACGGCGATGCTACCCTGGGTGTCGGAGAATCTGTCTGAGCCGGTGAGTGTGCCGGAGGCACCTGAGAAGGAAAGGGTGATACTTAATCCTTTTGGATTACACCAAAGTACTGGAGACCCCTACTTCAGAAACATATCCTTTGACGAGTGCCGCCTAGACCCATGACGCTGCTTTTTCTTGTGCTTCCTCGATGACCTTGGGGTGGCAGAGTCGGCGACTTAGACTTCGATCTCGTCTTTAAAAAAAAAAAAGTGAGGAATTTACAGGCAGATTCTGTATGCACCAGAAAAAGCGTTACCAAAGGAAAAGTAACTTGTTTCACTGCAGCACTGTCTGTGCCCAGTCACAGTACTCTTCAGCTTTTTTTGTTGTTGTAATTTTCCACTTCTTTCTCTTTAACTTTTGAAGACCCTTCAGTTTGTTACGTTTAAAAATAGAAAAAACTTCCCTAGTTTCTGGAGACGTCTTTTAGTCATTGCCATCTTAGAATAATAGCTGTTATTAGGTTCCTTGTCATCATTTGTGTTTGTCTCATGATCTTTTTTTCCTGAATTGACTCGCCTTGTATGGTTTGGTATCAATGGCCTCTCTGAACTAGGAGTTCTAATTCAGCACTCTTTACACTTTCTTTGAGCCTCAAGCTGCAATAATGCCACCCGGGCCTGCTGACACATTACTACAACCACTACTGTGAGACCTGCCTCCCTTTTCAATGTCTCCCACATAACTCCCAACTCCTCAAATGAGCTGCTGAAGACTCCCAGGCCATTGTGGCACCCAGCAGCGGTAAAGCATGTGGAACCGCGTGTCCCAGGAAGGAGCACACCAGTCGCCTGTGTGACGAGTGCAGGGCTCAATGCTCAGATAGGAGCTGCCCTCTCCCAGGGGAGCTCTGGTGCTTCGTTGAGTTGCTGCTGGGCTAGACGCACTGCCCCCGAGTGATGCATGGTCCTGGAGCCCTGGACTGCAACCTTGTCCTAGCTTCTTGGCATGCCATTCCTTGCATGCAGCTCAGGGTTTCGGCTCCTCCTACTAACGCCTACTCACGTTGCTGACATTAAAGTAATAGAAAGTGCTCCTAAAGGAATCGCGTACTAAGTGATGAAGTATGTCCTTCATCAGCTGTCATTAGAGTTGGAGTGGTCTCCTTTCTCTGACACAAGTCTTTGGGCTACAAGTAGCACCTCTTCCTTTCTGCCAGCACTGCCACCCAGCACCTCCTAGTGTCCAGTAGTACATAACCAGACATTAGTTCAGCTTACTTGGAAACATTTTTATCCCTTTTTGGCCATTTCAAAATGGTGTAAAATGTTACTAAAATCAGGATAATTCGACCTTCTAATGCAGGAAATTGGTATTGGCTTTTAAATTCCAGCGTAGTTGCTTCATCTGCAGAGCCTTTGCTAGCCTCAAGAATCATGCCCATTTCACCGTGCAGTGGTAATTAAGATCTAAATAAACCAAAGGTCCCTTCCCCCTTCGAGACTGGTGTACTTGTTATCATCCTAAATTGAATCCCCAAACTTAGTACCACAATAAAAATCATTTAGGATTATATCAAGGAATTTTCTGCCAAAGAGGATAATCCCTACTGTGTTGGCAGTGCTTGAATTACTGGATTATTTAATTGGTCCGCTCTCCCCTCTAGAACTATTTCTAACATCTATTGCCGTATGCGGTTGGAATAATGTTTCAGATTTTATTTTTTGTCCATTTTGTCAAAAAATGTAATCTGTTGCTGCTGCTCGATTACTCTTTATAAGGTAGCACAAGAAGTTCCATGGTGACTCTTGCAATGTCTCTGCGCACTTTACTCACTTGCTACATCTGTTGCGTGTGTCTAAATAAATATGCACACACACTGCTTTGCCGTACACCAAGGAAAATGATTTGAGGTAACATTGGTTGGCAGTGTTTGTTTTCCGGTATTGCTGTGTGCTGTCCTATTTAGAAACCATAAATGTATGTAATGGATGTAGCGCTCTGGACATGGATTGAGGGATTTCAGATTTGGGGACAGCCTAAGGATATGAGTTTACAGGATTCCTTGTTGACTTGAAGAGAGAAACTAAGGCACCTTGGTGTGATGGCCAGGCTCCATGAGAACTGTACTTGTAGGTCTTGTTTAGGTATACTAAATGTGGTTCAGGTGTATTCTCAGTTCCTGAGAATATGAATTTGTGAAAAACTGATTTCAAGAGCGATTCTTTAAAAGAGAGTCACCTGCTTTTGGTTGATTGCTGGAAGTGGGTTGGATGAATACTTTAGTGGCAGATGCTCATATTTGAAGCAATTATGTAATTGTACATCCCTGAATGTCAAAACATAAAATGTTGGTTTTTTAAAAAATGATTTTCTTGATTTTATATTTTTTAGTTGTTGATGACGAATTGAACGGGATTTTACAGCTGTGACTTTTTTTCTTTGTTAGTGAGACGTGCGAACCCCAAATGAATGGTGGAGAAAGCCAAATGATGGTTACCGAGAGTCCTAAAGATGACGCAGTTGTATGTGTCCAAAGTGTACAGAATGAGCAGAATTTACAGAAAATAGAGGGCACGCTTTCTGAAATTGTGGATACAGAACCACAGCTTAGTTCAGGTAACGTTTAACAATTTGTTTTCTTTGAATCATTCCGTTGATGTGAAATGTAAATATCCTCGGGAAAGGAAAGTAGAGTAGAGCTAGCACGTGACTGACTTACAAAAAATGTAATGCTGAATGCTTTGTCAACATTGATGGAATATTAGCAAAGTAAAGTTTGCTTCATTAAATAGAACGATAGTAAATATATGAATAGTTCTCTGGTTGTTCTACTTCTGCACGGTCCTTCTCTTGAGCTGTTGAAGTTATGCTTCTTTAACTTTCAGTATACCTTCATATAATCTTCGTCAAATCTTAAACCTTAATCTCCAAACGTCGCAACAATGTTTATAATTTAGAATTGGTCGTTTATGCATGGCTTTCCATACTTTGGTTTATATTTCAGTTAATAATTGGTGTAGTGAGTTTACATTTGTTTTACCTGGTTGCATAGTTTAACAGGATGAGATTTACCAATGAGTTTATATTTAACTAGGATTATTCCATATCTGCCTTTACCACTTGCATTGCGTATTGAACTTCTCCAAGTGGGATCCGATTCAGTAGTTTACTTTATACCCTGCCTGTGAGGGTGCCTAAATGTGCTTCCCAGGAATTGTGATTCCATCAGGGCCTACCCGTTTTGGTGGTTTGCCTTTTAAATGAAGTAAATCATGTAAAATGTTTATGTATGCTTATGTATGTTTTGTCTTGGAATGTCTTAATATAAACCCTGCTATCACTAGTTTGTTTCAATGATTCTTCCTGGGCTACTACGACATGGTTTGGGGTCTGGTGTAATTCCCCCCGCCCCCTCCCCCTTACTTATTAGCGTGCAGTGTTCTTTTTCACCTGTAACATGATTATACTTAAATGTTTACAAGTTACTTAACTGAGCATATTTTGTTTTGGAAACCATGACCAATCTGAAAATGTGCTTGTATGCGAATACATGAAACTTTCTCAGATACTTTATCATTCTTTTGCCATTTTGCACCTGGGCAGATGACTGCACAGAAAATTCTGAGATGGCATGGTAATTTTGTAGTTTGTTTCTGGTGCTGGACTCTGGATTGGAAAACTGGAAAAACCAGAGAGTATGTCTGTATTGTGGAGCCAACATTCCAAGTTCTGCAGTGCATTAGAGGACTTGATTGTACTGTCATTCCAAATTGTGTAATGCATTGTTACCATTGTTACTTGCCTCCATGAAGGCTTCGCAACATGTGGGATCGCATACGTAAAATCGTATGTGAATAGTATTTTTTATATTAGTATCCATGCAAGTGTAATTTGTATGTTCTGCCTTAAGCTCGTGTTACTTTTATTTACTAATAAAAAAAAATACCAACATCCCTACCCTGGTCTAACTACTAGAAAAATGTGTTCACACGCAGCTTAGCAACCACATATACCACTTAAACCTGCATGATCAATTCCAATCAGGTTTTCGTTCTGGGCACAATACCGAATCAGCCATGACCCACATAATAGATGACCCATTACAAATACTGGATCAAAACAAAACCTGTTTGCTAATCCTGCTTGACTTATCCTCAGCCTTCGACACAGTCAAACACGACAATTTACTAGACCTCTTGAAACATAGAATGGGACTTTATCCAAGCCCAGCCCAGTCACTTTGGGAGTACCCCAAGGATCTTCCCTCTCCCCGACACTCTTCAATTTGTTTATGGAACCACTCGCCGAGCTTCTCAACTCCTCAAATATCCATTATCACATTTACGCAGACGACACACAACTCTACATTAAGGTCCACTCACTTGAAGACATCAAGGCCCTGAAGTCAACGCTCCAAAAAACACAGACCTGGCTGGCAAAAAAACACTTAAAACTAAACACCCTCAAAACAGAATTCTTCTCAATTGCTCCCCCCCAGCCAAACAACCATCCTCTGTGAGTGGATGAAGCACCTAACAGCACTCGACGGTTGTTCTTTCATTATTGATTCAGCAAAATCGCTAGGAATAACCCTGGATAATAAGCTAAATATGCAGAATCACACCAGCGCTGCAACTAAAGGAGCACATTTTCAGATTAACACCCTGAGAAGACTGAAACCCTTCATACCCTCAAATGACTTTAAACAGACAGTTCAGACTCTAGTAATCCCTAGAGTGGACTATGGGAGTGTCCCTCTCTGCGGCCTTCCCAGATCAACGACCGTCCGTTTAAGAGCCTCGATCAATGCAGCCGCTAGGCTCATCGCAGGCTCCAAAATAAACTGTCACATCTCCCCCGACCTTCGTGCCCTCAACTGGCACCTTTTGAGGCCAGAATCCATTTGAAAATCACCTGTATGAAACACAAGGCATTGCATCACAAAACCCCGAGATACCTAGAGGAGAAATTGGTACTATCGGCTGGTAACAGAACTACTAGGAGTTCCGATTATCTTCTAGTGAAACAACGATTTTCCAAGAAGAAAACTTACAACCGTACCTACTCAGGAATGGCTCTCAGGATTTGGAACGCCTTGCCCCCAGAAACGAGATTGAACCAGTCTGCGGCATTTTTAAAAAAAGAAGTGAAATCAAATTCACCTGAACTATTTTATACAATCGTGTAGATATTTGTCAGTCTAATAGTTACCACCACTTTATTCACATAAGTCATTGTATTTTTAGGTATATGTCTGTCACCTATATTTGCCCTGTAAAGCGCTCTGCTACCTGCAAGGGTCTTGTTCGCGCTTTACAAAACCTTCAAAATAAATAAATTCTCTTTGTGGGGTTTAATGTCTTTTCGCTATGACATTTTCTCTAAAACTGATTAAGGGTGCCTACCTACTAGCATTCAGGATCAAGACATAATGCCAGTGTACTTCTAGTTTGGAGCACCTGACGATTAGTGCCTCTCCTTTAAGTACATCAACTGCAGTGGCTTAACGAATGTTGGTCTCCTATTCCACTAGCAGGAAATAAAATATAAAATGCTTTATAAAAAAAATCTAAAAAAGCCTAACTCCACCTAGGGCCGGATAATTTTTATAGTAGTTAGACAAAAAGGTGCTGTTATGCAATCTGTGAATGATATTATCCTGGGACATGGGCTCCAGAAGACTTTGGAAAAGGCTAGGTGATCTGAGATTTGTAACGCTAACCGAAGTCGTATAGTGGAAGGCCAGAAGGGACTGTATCAGTATGTCACTAACTTTACACCTGTTTTCAACCCCTCCAGTGGGATTAGCACGGGACATTGCAACACAAACCTCCACAAAAGGTGAACACTGTGTTGCGAGTTGATAACAACATCCAACTAAAATTTTCTGTTGGGTATTGTGTTGGTGTAGGATGGCGTTTTTGCTTGATGATAGCCTTTTATGGCATATATGATCATCTGTGTTATGTGAATGTGTTGTGTTTTATGTGTACTATTGGGATAATCTGCAAGTCTGTTAAAATAGTGATGAATATAATCCATGCCAGGTTTACCTATCTGTCCCTGGCATTTTACCATATAGTGACACTGACTCTAAGCCCCTGACTGTTTTTTCCACATGGGTGTTGTCCTGTGGAGACATAGGTGAATGCTTGACCTGTATATGTTTGCCTCCCAGGCATGAGATCATACAGAAATAGCCAGCTCAGGACCCAGACAGCATGTCATTCGTGGGCTTTACGTTCTCAGCATTTGTAAAGTGCTTTCAGCTGTTAGTATGGCACCGAAGCCCACACAAGCAGTTTATTTAAAACAAATTGTCATTTTTTTTTTAGCAGTGAGCATCCTCTTAATGCTCATTTCGGAATTAGGGTTTGGACTATACAAGTATTCCACAAAATACAGTGCTTTTCTTTGAACTGACCATTTGTTGTCTAAAATGACATTTTGTTACAGCCAAAATATAATGTGCAGATAATCATTTCACTGTATACTGATCTTTTTTCATAGTGTCAGATCATTTTTCTTCAGTACATCTTCCTATTTCTTTTGATCAAATTCTTAATGAATAAAATAGTCCGTGCGTACGCACATGTTTAACTGAACCAACAAAAATGTTACCGGAAAAAAAATAAAGAAGTGAAATGGCCTTTCAAATGTACATTGCCTTTTACAAGCACATTAAGGCTTAATACTTAAGTTACCCATGTTTTAAAACATTACTGTTCAAAGTGAGTGCCTAAAGAATTTTTTTTTGTTTTAGATCTCAAACTGAGGAACATTACAGAAATTGCCACAGTTAATGAAGAAGTCACAAATGAAAGTCCAAGGAAGAAAAGTAAAAAGCACAAGAAACATAAAAGCAAGAAAAAGAAAAAGAGGAAAAAAGAAAGAAAGGAACGACGAAAATCTTCAGCTTCAGAAGGTCGGGGAAGTTCAGAGTCTGAACCTAAGCCCCATACAAAGTCTCCTTCAGAGCAGCCTGCAGAAATACAGGAACAGCGAGAAACATGTGGAATTTTGTTGGACCCACGAACAGTTGTTTCAGAGACAAGCAAATTGGTTACTCATGGGGAAATTGTTTCAGCATCTACATTAAAAACATTTAATCTTGACATCCCACCTGAGACTGCATTAGAATTTGGTCCTTCTAATGTTACCTCAAAAGAATTCAATGTAGGTTTATGTGAACCATGTGAGACTAATTTAAGAGTAGGGGAACTATTGCCTGCCATGGAGCATGAGCCGGAGGTGGTACTTACGGCGACAAGCTTTGCGCATCAGAATGCTGCCTCTGAACTGATGATGGATAAAAATATAGAGTCTGCTCTAACCAAAGCTACAAATATAGACTCTTTACCAACTATTGCTAAAAGTGCAGACCCTAATCTAACTGCCAATACAGATCAACAATATGATGGAACTAAAGTTAAAAATGCAAGCTCTGATCTAGCTGCATTTAAAAGTGTAGACTCTGAGATACCGGTAACAGAAAGTACAGACTTCGATTTGCCTATGATAGCTAATACTCATTCTGATTTAACTGTAGTTGAAAATACAGAGTATACATTACCTATAGCTAAAAATGCAGATTATGTTGTAACTGATGTCAAAAGTGTTGACTCTGAGGTAGTTGTTGTAGAAAGTGCAGCCTCTCATTTGACTCTGTTTAAACCTACAGATAGTAATCTAACTGGAATTAAAATTACAGATTCTGAGCTACCTCTAGCTCAACCCACAGATGCAGATCTAACTGTAGTATTAAAAATGGGCTCTGAAGTAGCTATGGGCAGAAATGTAGACTCTGAATTACTCCCAGTTAGCAGTGCCGACTCTGGTCTAATTGCTATTACAAATAGAGATCCTGATGCCAGTGTAACTAAAAACATCTATTCTGATTCAGCTGTAGATGAAAATATAGAAAATGAGCAATTTATAGTGAAAAATAAGAACTCTGTACTGTCAGTAGTTACAAATATGGACTCTGATGTAGCTAAAGATACTGAAACCGATGTTACTGATATTAAAAATGCAGACACTGCATTGATGATTGTCAAAAGCGCAGACCCACGTTTAGCAGTCATTGATCCTGTTGAACCCATTCTTACAGTGGTTGAGCATATAGTCCATAATCTAGCCGTTGAAAGTGTAGACAGTGATTTTACAGTAGTTAGGGCTGACTCTAATTTAACTGAAATTAAAAATACTTCCTCTGAGCTTATTGAAGATAAAATTGTAGACTGCAGTGTAAATATTATTAAAACCACAGACTCTGATCTCAGTGTATTTAATCCTGCAGAGCCAGATGTAACTGTAGTTCAAAGCAAAGACTCTGGTCCAGTTGAAGTCGCAAGTATAGACACTGATCTAGCAGCAGTGAAAAGCTCAAGCTCTGAACCAAATGAGGAGCTTGCATCAAAATGTCAGGATTTGCTTGATGACAAACGTGCTGTAGAAGATAGTAAAAAAGAAAATGAAAAGAGTAAAAAAGGGAGCGAAAAGAGCGACAAAAAAGAAAAGGAAGATAAGAAATCTAAAAGGAGTCGATCAAGGTCTGTATCTCGATCTAAAAAGCAAAAGCAGTCTTCAGGTTCTCATTCAACCTCTAGGCATTCTCCTTCCAAAAGAAATTCATCTAAGAATAAAAAGCACTCTGACTCCAGGAGAAAACATTCTCGTTCACGTTCCCGACATAGATCAAGATCCAGATCTGCAGAAAAGAGAAAAGATGCACAATCCCCACCAAAATCTAAAAGTAGACGGTCTAGGTCTCGTTCACCAAAGCGTACCACAAAACTTTACTCTAGATTACGCCGGTCCAGATCTAAATCGCCACTACGCAAGAGGAGATCTAGATCAAAGTCTTCTCCAAGGTCTCGAAGTCGCTCCCGTTCAAGACATAGGAGAAGAAGCAGGTCCAGGTCAAAGTCTGCTCAACGTTCTCGTAGTCCTTCATATTCTAGACACAGAAGGAAAACCAGGTCGCGATCAAGGTCTCGAAGGCGGCGTTCTCCATCCAGGGATAGAACAAAAAGGTCTCCAGTTAACCAATCGAGATCAATTGATCGACGAAGGAAAAGGTCTAACTCAAGAGATGGGCACAGTACAACACTAAAGTCACGACCTAGGAGCCGATCGCCTGCTCGCCGTAGAAGGTCAAGCTCCATAGGACGTGGCAGTTGCAAGTCTCCAGTCAGGCGTAGGAGATCGAGGTCGCCTGCAAGGAGATCGAGGTCGCCTGCAAGGAGATCGAGGTCACCTGCAAGGAGATCGAGGTCACCAGTGCGAAAGAAGAGCTTTAGCAGATCACCTGATAGACGAAATCGATCAAGATCGTTGGAAACAATTGTGGGACCAAGTAGATCACCACAAAAGCGTCTAACCGAAATTGGTAAGTTGGTTTAAATCTATTTAATTGCCAAGTAGTATACCATGATCCCCTGCCCACGCTCATTGTATAGTCAAATGACAGTAATGGAAGTCAACAATCGTCGTCTTTGTTTCACTTTTTTGTTGTTGTTTTCTTTCTTCAGTAGATGGTGTCACTTTATAGCCCTAGAGTCTTTAGCAGCCTTAGCAAACACATGTTTAGTCGCTTTTAAGGGAAGTAATCCCTTGACTTCTTCAGGGCTAATGTAACTCCTTCTGGAGTCCTTTCTTTTGGTGATAATTCCGACCTGAAAGTCATCCACATATAGTCTCCATATTTAAGAATTTATATTAAATCGGGTTGTTGTCTTAAATGCAACCTCCGTAAACGGAGATGGCTTAGTCCTTGTGCCTGATCCGGCACACATAATGTTCCATCAAAATGCACAGTCTGCGAGTTATTTGTTTATATCAATATTTTCTCTGGATATCTTCGGATACACCATTCCTCTATAACATTCCGCGCATAGCTTAGTAGACAAGAAGTATGCCATCTTTCATAAATATTTAAGGGCTGGTTGATTTCAGTAGGATGGTGTTGCATAAACCAAGCTTTGTCTTAGTTCTACATGGTTTGACTTTACCACCCATTGGATGCCTGAGCTTAGTTCAGTCCACCAACGCTTGAGTATGAAAGTATAGGTTGTTGTATCCCATACTACCCTGCTCAATACATAGTTGATGTGGTGTTTATGCGGTATCTGGTTTTACCAGTCCCTTAAAAAAGGGGTCTGGACATAGTGGTAATTCAAACTACATTTCCTTCTTTAGAATATCATACACAAGTTCTGCACTAAGAGAAAAGACACTCTATATTTAAATGTTTTTTATTTCAACAGTCCCATCGTGTTGCTTAGCTCATATAAAAACACACAGAATATTATTAAAACTGCACTGATGCATGTGACTAACAAAGAGAATAAAATTAACATTACTAAAATAGTTTAAATCATTTGGCAACCTAACACCCTAAAAACGACTTCACTGCGCTATACTGTGAGCGCATGGATTAGTTTATTTTCCATCTATAGTTTCTTAGGATTTAGCGCTTTGTATACCTGTACCTGTTTACAGCAAGAAGCTGTAATTGTCAGTAGTTTTAAGAGTGGAAAGGGAAACAGACATCAGCTGGGCTCAGCTCCTTCCAGACTGGGCTCGGTATCAGCTCCCTATGTAGGGCTGGATGATGCAAAAGTAGGGCAATCTAAGGGTCCCTGGCAGGATCTCTGGCAGTGTCTTGTGCGATAACCTGGGTGATGGACCTCTCTCCCTAAGTGGCCACTTGATGAGCCTTTTATACTGTTGATTACTGCTTTTGTATGGGAATTTTGGGAATTTCAGAGATAAACTGTAGGCACCAATATGCTAGTCTTAGTATGTACTAGTATACACAAGTATGGTAAAAATACGTCAATTAACCTCTTCTATGCCCATGACGAGATAGTCTCGTCATGGAGCGCGGTTGCGCTGTGCCCATGACGAGACTATCTCGTCCTGGACCCCGCCCGCTAATGAAAGGCCCAGCACTGGAGGGGGAAAGGGCGGGGCACTCAAGGGGTTAAGACTACATTGTTTATTTAGATTTTCTGAATTGGGAACCTAGATAACAAGGCATATGTCCCAGACTGTCGCATTAGGTGTCTTATTTATGTCCTTGTCTGAACGATTTGACACTTTTACAGGTTTTTTGTAAGATTAAGACAGATGGCATCTCTGTCATAGGTAGACATGCAAATGATCCGGCAAAAAATTGAGTTTTGGCCTGTCCATATAATGGAGTTTGGCTTTAGGGTCTTTCCTGGAAGATTGGGAATCATTCTCATTGAGAAGGATAAGTATGGGTGTGGATTAGCTGTACCCACTTAGGCAAGTGAAAAAAGTACAGACTTGCTCATTTCTCTGTCCTTTACACAGGATTTTCTAATACCCCGTGGGATGGAGATATATGTCAATTCGCTGTTACCTGTTTTAGGAAGAGCCCTTTCACCCTCTTCCTATGGAGATTATTTTAAAAACTCTCAGTAGAACTCAGTTGAACCTGAACTTTGAATGCAGAAATTGCAGTAACCCTTGGCTGTTGAGGTCATTATGAACTTATTTCGTGGACACGCTCAAATGTTTGAGTGTGTCAGACAGGGGGCTGAGCCTAGTGACTCCTAAGTCACAACCTCACAGTATTTTAAAGTAACACCAAGTTTTTATAAAAGCCTTATAACAAGTGATCTTTTTTCAAATATTGTGTAACAGATTTTATCCTGCATCTTCTCTCATGTAGTCAGGCTTTTCTCTAGGTATTGCAGCAGGTTAAGAGGGCTAGGTAGTATCTGTGTTTGCAAACCACAATATTCAGGACCATGAGAAGAACGCACTATTGCAAAGGTGAACCTGAACTTCCTACACTCTAGTGTTGACTGTGGTTGAGCAGTTTGGGATAGAAGCACAGCTATTACTTTTAGGTCATGTGACTATGTTTTTGTGTTAGACCTCCCCACCCCCTCCCCCTAACGCCCCCTCGACCTTCATAACTTCAATTTTCTCTAAAGGGATTTCAAATCTAGTCGAGCGCTGAATAGTCCCGCTCACGTGTGGGGACCCCGGAGCAGTTGTTCAATATAACTTTGACTCTTTACATCACTGCAGGAATTTTTCAAGACACACCCTGAGAGACCGCGAGAAGATTCCCCTTAATGGGACCAAGGAGCAAAGAAGGCTACAATCGCAGTCTGCAGGTGGGACCTCGGGACAAGGAGATGGGTCAGACCTTTATCAGGGCTCTGTCATCTGTCTCTGAAGGGCGTACCAGGAAGAGAACTGCACACAAACGCCATCGGTCCTGGAGAACGTTGATGGCATCGATGTTGAGGAGAGGTACGGCACTGGCTGGTTTGTCTATCCACTGTTTGGCGTTGAGCAAACGCCATAGATCAGTGTAGAGGCCAGAACTGTAGATGTTGAGAACTTCTCCATTGCCCTACAGGCCTCATTCGACATCTGAGTCCATAGAGGTCACCGTTGAGACCCACGTCAAGGCATACTCAAACGTCGGGGTGCTATCAGCACTCACCCTCGACAAGCAGATGAACATCGAGGTTTGTCGACGTAAAGAACTCTTTTGACATCGTCCAGGCTACAGGAGGCTAGAAAAAAGAAGCCTCATCTACACTTCCCCAGATTCAGAGTACTCTGGGGCATATTCCCCATCTTCAGGGGACCAACCATCTTCTACTCCTCTTCTTCGGCCTGCACCACGGCCACCAACTCCACCTCCTCCACCACCGCCTCCAGCTCCACTGGCACCGGTCACTCCAAGACCCAAATTTCCTTGCAGGTTGAGCCATCATTCCAGACGACCTAGTCACAGCTCAAGCCATACTTCTACATCTTCTAGGCACCACCACCAGATATTATCACCACCACCAGATTTCATTATCACCACCACCAGATTTCACCACCACCACCAGATTTCACCACCACCACCAGATTTTGTTTCCAAAAACTTTATTAGACAATTAGGTCATAAAAGTAGTATATAAAAACCATTTTCATGAATACAGATTAAAATACAAAAATCATTACAGATTTATATAAATACCCAAGACAAGATTAAACTCCATTCATATTGAGTAGGCCAATATCTTTATAATCAAATATAAAACAAGCAATTTTCCGATTTGTTAAGCAATATACCATCCTCCCTTAGTTTAAATAGCAACACAGCAATGCATCCAAACCTGTTAATTGTGTTTGAATGCCTATTCAATGGACATTTTGGGGGCATATCAATTTTGTCCGGATTACCCAAGCCCACTTTATAAATTTTCACCAGATTTCACCACCAGATATCTCCACCACCACCAGATTTCTCCACCATATATCACTGCCACCGCCAGATATTGCCACCGCCACTACCAGATATTGCCACCGCCAGATATCATCACCACCATCATCATCACCATCATCCTCACCACCACCACCCGATATCTTCATCACCACCAGATATCACGCCTCACCTCCTCCTGCATCGCCCCTCACCGCCTCCTGCATCGCCCCATACCTCCTCCTGCATCGCCCCATACCTCCTCCTGCATCGCCCCTCACCTCCTCCTGCATCGCCCCTCACCTCCTCCTGCATCGCCCCTCACCTCCTCCTGCATCGCCCCTCACCTCCTCCTGCATCGTCCCTCACCTCCTCCTGCATCGCCCCTCACCTCCTCCTGCATCGCCCCTCACCTCCTCCTGCATCGCCCCTCACCTCCTCCTGCATCGCCCCTCACCTCCTCCTGCATCGCCCCTCACCTCCTCCTGCATCGCCCCTCACCTCCTCCTGCATCGCCCCTCACCTCCTCCTGCATCGCCCCTCACCTCCTCCTGCATCGCCCCTCACCTCCTCCTGCATCGCCCCTCACCTCCTCCTGCATCGCCCCTCACCTCCTCCTGCATCGCCCCTCACCTCCTCCTGCATCGCCCCTCACCTCCTCCTGCATCGCCCCTCACCTCCTCCTGCATCGCCCCTCACCTCCTCCTGCATCGCCCCTCACCTCCTCCTGCATCGCCCCTCACCTCCTCCTGCATCGCCCCTCACCTCCTCCTGCATCGCCCCTCACCTCCTCCTGCATCGCCCCTCACCTCCTCCTGCATCGCCCCTCACCTCCTCCTGCATCGCCCCTCACCTCCTCCTGCATCGCCCCTCACCTCCTCCTGCATCGCCCCTCACCTCCTCCTGCATCGCCCCTCACCTCCTCCTGCATCGCCCCTCACCTCCTCCTGCATCGCCCCTCACCTCCTCCTGCATCGCCCCTCACCACCTCCTGCATCGCCCCTCACCACCTCCTGCATCGCCCCTCACCTCCTCCTGCATCGCCCCTCACCTCCTCCTGCATCGCCCCTCACCTCCTCCTGCATCGCCCCTCACCTCCTCCTGCATCGCCCCTCACCTCCTCCTGCATCGCCCCTCACCTCCTCCTGCATCGCCCCTCACCTCCTCCTGCATCGCCCCTCACCTCCTCCTGCATCGCCCCTCACCTCCTCCTGCCTCGCCCCTCACCTCCTCCTGCCTCGCCCCTCACCTCCTCCTGCCTCGCCCCTCACCTCCTCCTGCCTCGCCCCTCACCTCCTCCTGCCTCGCCCCTCACCTCCTCCTGCCTCGCCCCTCACCTCCTCCTGCCTCGCCCCTCACCTCCTCCTGCCTCGCCCCTCACCTCCTCCTGCCTCGCCCCTCACCTCCTCCTGCCTCGCCCCTCACCTCCTCCTGCCTCGCCCCTCACCTCCTCCTGCCTCGCCCCTCATTAATCCTGCCTCGCCCCTCATTAATCCTGCCTCGCCCCTCATTAATCCTGCCTCGCCCCTCATTAATCCTGCCTCGCCCCTCATTAATCCTGCCTCGCCCCTCATTAATCCTCCCTCCCCCCTCATTAATCCTCCCTCCCCCTCATTAATCCTCCCTCCCCCCTCATTAATCCTCCCTCCCCCCTCATTAATCCTCCCTCCCCCCTCATTAATCCTCCCTCCCCCCCTCACCTAATCCTCCCTCCCCCCTCATTAATCCTCCCTCCCCCCTCACCTAATCCTCCCTCCCCCCTCACCTAATCCTCCCTCCCCCCTCATTAATCCTCCCTCCCCCCTCACCTAATCCTCCCTCCCCCCTCACCTAATCCTCCATCACCCCTCACCTAATCCTCCATCAGTAATTTTCAAGACTTTACAACACAGAGTAGCATCAAGACCGTTGCTGCCTCTAGTGTCTGGTGCCCTTGAATCTGCTAGGGATCTCTTCCTCTCATCAGCCTCGGTTAGGACGCCACCATCTAGGCTTCAAAAGAAATACCACCCTCTGTTGCCGGATCCAGCTTTCCTCCACACGCATCCTACACCAGACTCTGTGGTAGCGGCAAAGAAACAGCATGCCACTACCCCACTTCTACAGTCCCTCCCGATAAGGAGAGTCGGAAGTTGAACTGTGTGAGCTGTTAAGTCTACAGCACAGCAGCAACCGCCATTAAAGCAGGCAGTGCCACTACCCTACTAGGCAGAAACGACAGGGCACTGTGGAAATACATGAACCAGTTTGCTGAACTTCTCCCTAGAGATAAAAGGTAAGACTTAATGGAAATCCTGAATGAGGGATTAATGGTCCCAAATCAGGTTATTGGTGCTGCAGCAGACTCTTGTTCCTTAGCAGGTCACGAGTACTGCTAGTGCGTCGCTTTTCGAAGGTACTCCTATGTTCGTCTAACATCGCTCAAGCCAGAGTCGCAGCAAAGAATATTGAAACTGCCATTCTCTGACACAACTATTTGGAAGCCATACCGACTATGTAATGGCACGGATAAAGACTGAAATAGACACACTCAAGGCATTCAGCTTCTAGGGACCTAGGGAACAGAGAAAATCCTACCGACCATACCAATGCCGCTTCTGTTCCCAGAGTGTTCAAACCCCTCATTCGTATCTGGACCGCCAGCAATGTGGTGCTTAACAGCACCACCAACGTCCCTACCAATGAGGGCAGCCTGCTAAAGGGGGCAAGCAAGTACTACCCTCTTAATCCCCCCTCTTCTGTTACCCATTCCGGTGGGGGGAAGATTCCAACATTATCTGGCAGAGTGGCAAAGCATAACACAAGACGCCTGGCTACTAAACATTGTTCCCCCCAAACCATCCAGTTTCCAACTCCTACACTTATTTATTTATTTTTTTATTTAAACTGTTTATAATTTTTCGAAAAATCCGCCAAAACAGCAGGTGCATCTCATACGTTACAAAAGTGGGATTATAATCAGTAACCATTCTTTGTGGAAATGGAGACAAAAACATAAAATCATTTTGTTTGACAATTCCCCCTCCCCTCCTCTCCCTCCCCAACAATCCCATCCTCCACAATAGTCCAGTTCTATTGACTGCGCCCCCTTGGTAATGCAAGAGTGCGTTACGCCACTTGTTTAGGCCCATATGCACTAAATTGTGTCTCAGTCGGGCCGTCATCCATCAACTCTAAGCCATAGCAGCTTAGCCATGGCTGCCATATCTTCCTGAACTTCCTGGGGCACCCCCTCGCTGTGTATACTGTTTTTTCCGCTCCCATATATAGATCCGTGTTTGCCCGCCATTCAGTCACGGCGGGTAAAACTGCACTGCCCCCGTATTTGGCAATATCTCTGTTAGCAACTATGAGTCCTAGGTTACCCAGCAGTAGTTTGTGTCTGGGAAGATCCAAATCTGTGTGTATTCCTAAAAGGATGTATTTGGGATCCATTGAGATCTGTGTTTCGAGTACATTGTTAAGCTCTTTAACTATCCGTGTCCAATACCTGTGGATTAATTGGCACTCCCACAGAGTGTGGATAAAGGAACTCGTGACCGTACTAAAACGTAAACACTCTGGGGTCTCTGCTTTACCCATGGTGTGAAGTCTAGCTCGGTCGTAGTATATCCTATGTAGGACTTGGAACTGTACTAGGCGTAGCCTAAGCTTAATCACTTCCTCTCTGGGGTGCATTAACGCCATTTCCCAGTTGATGTCTTCCAGTGCTCCAGTTGTTCCCTACCATTTGCTTCTAAGTGGAGATAGTGTATCGGGAATGTTGTTAATTATTGTTTTGTATGTCCAGGACACTATCTTTTCCGGTATTTCTTCCTGCAACAGGCGGCCTTCTAACGGTGCATATTCAGGGATATCTGTTATGTCAGGTTTTTGCGCACTCCAGGCATGCTGGAGTTGCATGTATCTGTATTGCTGCTTATTAGACAAACTGTACTCCTTTTGGAGCTCTGGAAAGGTTCTAAGTTCTCCTTTCCGTATTATGTCCCCTATCGTTGTGATCCCAATTGCGTCCCAGTCCTTGAAGCCCTGCAGTTTCGCTAACTTAGGCGGTCGCTTACCCTCCCATAGCAGTGAATATTTTGTTAATCTCTTTTTCCCATTTCGTCTGTTTTTCCACCCCTTTCTAGGCTTCAATCACCCTCTGCGTTGCAGGTAATAGACTTTGTGTTCTATATATGTAATGTAAGTAGGAGTGTTTCTGGAATCGTGTCCTCTCGTGTATTTAGGGTGGTCCCCAGCTGCATTTCCCCATTCACTAATAACGATTAGGTGGGCTGCCCTATAGTAGGCCAGAATATCTTGGAGGGCGATACCCCTGCTATATTGATTGCGCTGCAGGGTTTGAAGTGCTATTCGCGGGTGGCCACCGTCCCATAGAGACGTACGCACCTAGTCCGTGAAGACCGTATCTGGGATTTTGTGGTAAGTGTTTTGGAGGATATAAAGCAGTTTGGGGAGCTTAATCATTTTGTACATAGCAGCCCTCCCTAGCAATGTCAGGGGGAGACGTCTCCATCTGGCAACATCTTCTCGGAATTCCTGTAGGGCCCGCTTGATGTTGTGTGAGGCAGTCGGCTTAATTCGTGGAGATATATATACACCTAAGTATTTGAAGCCCTCTGTGGCAATATGTAGATGTTCCGGTATGGAGTACCTAGCCGTGGTGTTTACAATGGGGTAGGGGCTGGACTTCCCCCAATTGATGTTATATCCTGCGTATATGTCGAACTCCTTAACCAAGTGAAATATGAGAGGTCCAACTCCTGCACTTATGAGCGGAAGTCAACATCCTCTTACCAAAGCTGGAGGTGAAACCTGTTCCTCACCAACAACGAGGGACAGGCATTTATTCTAGGTACTTTCTCAAAAAGAAAGACCAGAATGATTTCAGACCCATTCTCAACCTCAAAACAGACAACTAGTGGATCAGGCGAGAAGTTCCGGATGGTGGCATTACAGCAACATTTTCCCCAATTACACCAGGGTGAGTGGCTCTTCTCCATTGACCTTCAAGAGGCAAAATAATATATACCAGTTGGCAAAAAGTATCAAATGTTCTTGAGGTTCATAGTGGGGCAGCACCATTTTCAATACCAATTTCTTCCACTTGGCCTGAAGTCTGCACCCAAGACATTCTAGAAGTGCCTGGCAGTAGTGTCTGCCCATCTCAAGATACACAAGATATTACTCTACCCATACCTAGACGATTGACTAGCAAGGCATCCACGTCTCAGGAAGCTCCGCTTCATTACAACTGGGCTTGTGAAGTGCTACAGCGGCTAGGCCTTCAGGTCAACAACAGTAAGTCGACCTCTGTTCCGGTTCAAACCTTACACTATCTAGGAGCCTCCATAGACACTATATGGGCAAAACTGTGAACTTGGAAAGCGAGATGCTTATCAATACTTCGGAAGTGGCAGGCTCTCATAAAAGCTTCTCATCCAATGGTGAGAACAGTATCGTCCCTTCTCAGCTCAATGGCTTCCTGCACCTGTCTCACACCGAATACCCATCTCCACATGCGACCTCTACATGGTCTTGAGGACCAGTGGGACCAACTGACAGGCAATTGGGAAGACAGGTTCCAACTATCCCTTTATGCAAAGCAGTCCCTGAAATGGTGATGGTCTCCAACCAATCTCCTTCGAGGTACCCCATTTTATCTGGAGATTCCTCCTCAAACTATAGTAACAGATGCCTCCCTACTGATATGGGGAGCCCACATGGATCACCTGCGAATCCAGGGCAAATGGTCTCAGAGAGAATCAACATACCATATCAATCTCCTCGAGTTGCGCGCAGTCCATCTGGCACTTTAGGCGTTTCATCGGTCATTCAGATCTCACTCCCTGCTTGTTCAGACGGACAGCACCACAATCATGTACTACCTCCTCAAGCAAGTAGGGTCAAGGTCCAGGCCCTTGTCATGCGTGGCCCAGACAATCTGGAAGTGGCTTCTAGCCATTGACCTTACGATCATGGCAACTGAGCTTCCAGGTGTCCAAAATGCCTGAGCATTCTTCCTCAGCAGTCTCCTGCAAGAAATCCACAAATGGGTCTTAAATGACATCCAAAACATCTTTGAACATTAAGGAACTCCAGCCATTGACTTGTTCGCCACCGCAGAAAATAGCAAATGCCAAACCTTTGCATCACGGTTCTTCCAGCCAAGGACTCTTGGAAATGCCCTATATATCAGCTGGTCAGGCAAATTTCTCTGCGCTTTTCCGCTGATTCCAACAGTCCTTATTAAGTTGTCCCAATCCACAGCCAAGATGAACCTCATAGCACTGGAGTGGCCACATCAGTGGTGGGTCACGGACGTCCTTCGAGCTAATGGCCCTGATTTTCCTGGGCATTCATCAGAACTGCCTCAGAGTGAGTCTTTTAATGAGGCAGTGCTACAGTTGTATAGAGTGGGTGTGGTTCACACTGGTGCATCTTTGGCCACCACAGATTTGTTAAGGGGTCACAAACAGGCTGTACCAACAGGTCCCAGTGGAGTCGGACCCCGTTTGGCTAAGATTTGACCTCAGGCCTGAACCAACATATGTTTCTACTCTGTTGCTGTGGGCCCAGTCTGTAATTTTGTATAATTCTAGTGTCGAGGCTGGAGCAGACTTTAGCGTGCCCTCAACCTGTGTGCCAGAATGAGATTATGAAGGCTCAGCCCTGTGGAACTTGGACTGTCCTGGCATTGATGTTATGGGAGGGTGAAGGAAAGTTTAGGCTCTGACTCTAACACTAGGAAGAGCCTTGAGCAGGCCTACAAAGAGGATGACAGCAGTGGGGAGGTGGTAGAGCCCACCCCTCCCTAATTATACAGAGGAAGGCCTCGGTTTGGATTTACAGAACGCTAGTGGCTTAGACACCCACCTAAATCGAAAAAGAACTTAATTCTTCCTTTGGTTCCTCCACAGAGGACAGTGCCTCTTTTGCAATGTTGGTTTGCATGGTTGCAGAGGTCCTGAAGTATTTGACTCTCACACATGATGTGGTCTAGTCTCTTTCTTGGTTGCATAGATCAGAAAATCTCCTGGAAGTTTTACAGTTTCACCATGATGTTTCAGATCAGACTATAGATAAGGATGCCTGCCTTGTGGGATGGAGAGTATACTGGGATCACCCTCAGTTGCAGGTGACCTGATCGGAGAAAGAGAGCACCAACCATGTCAATCTCCTGAAGTTGAGAATAGTTAACCTGGCTCTCAAGTCGTTCTTTCCAGCTGACCAAAAAAACCTTCCTATCAATTCATATGGAGAACTCCTCCACAGTGCAGTACCGAAACTGGGAGTGACTCTCTCCAAAGTTCTGTCCCTTGAAGCACAGGCAATTTGGAATTGGGTAATTGCTAGAAATCTCCATCTTAACTCGTCCATTTCCCTGCAGTTCTAAACGCAAAAGCAGATTATTTCAACAGACTTTTTCCATAGGCTCGTGGATATTAAATTACCTAGTACTCCTTTGAACCCTGTTTCACCTAAATTTTTTGTGCAAGGGGTGGATATTATCCTTCCCCCATCTCCAACCGCTGATTGCATTGTCATCCAGTTGGATGTAATTCTGCAAAAGTGGAAGCATGCATGGTGCTCCCTATACGAAAAAAACCTTCAGCCGATGCGATGTAACTAGATACTTTGCGCCCTATCTTACTACTGCCTTTTTCTGCAAAAATAACAAACTGAATAGTCAACTCACAGGTTTTATCGACTCAGAAAATCTGCTTCACCCTACACAATCTGGTTTTAGGGCCTCCTACTCCACTAAGTCTGCCTTCCTTCCTGCCACCGAAAATTTGAAACGATGTGTGGATGAAGGGCATACAGCGGCTCTGGTGTTTAGATCAAAGTGCAGCTTTTGACACCATATTGCACAGCCTACTCCTTCAGAGGCTTAGGCTGTGCGGTGTCGGTGGTACAGAGCTGCATTGAATGACTTCATTCCTCCAATCTGTAGCTTCCAAGTTGCCCTAAGCCTGCACATGTCTGATAGCATTTCGCTATCGCAAGGGGTACCACAGGGCTCAATTTTGAGCCCACTTAATTCAACTTATACACCTTCCCCTTAACGGAAATTGTGGAAAGGTGCAAAGTGAAAATTGAATTATATGCGAATGATACGCAGTTGCTAGTCACCTTATCGAAAGATGTGGATGTCGCTGCGACCCAATTCTCTCTGTCTAGAAGAACTAGCCTCCTGGATGACCAACAATTGCCTTAAATTAAACAGCAACAAAATGGAGGTAATGATAGTGGGAAAAGTACCTTCTATCTGGTCATCAGTCTGGTGGCCTGAGGTCTTGGGCCAAACCCCCATCCCTAAATCCAAAACTAAAAATCTGGGTGTATGGTTTGACTCCAAACTTTTGTTTGAGAGTCAAATAATTAGCATAGCTGGGAAATGCTTTGAGACAAAAAATCTTGAGAAAAACCCTGGACCTATTGCCATTAATGGCGAGGAAAACCATTGTACATGCTTTAGCAACTTCACAAATAGACTAATATAACATCCTTTACCTTAGTAGTACCAAGGGCCGTCTAAAGAGATTACAACTGATTCAAAATGTAGCATTCCACTTGGTTTTAAATCTTCCCAGAAGGACATCCATCTCGAATGCCTTGATGACTCTACACTGGCTTCCAGTAGAGAAAAGTATTATGTACAAGGCGATGTGCCATTGTCACAAAATTCTGACGGACAAAGGCCCGAGTTACCTGCGCTCTTTGGTAATATTTTAAACACCCTCACAGAATGTAAGATCTGCTGGGGCTAATCTAGTAAAAATGCCTCAAATAAAGAGGGCCAGGCTTGGGGCTCAATCCTTCAGTTATCTGGCAGCCAACATATGGAACTCTTTACTGCTGAACTTGAGAGCAGAACCAATGGAAAGGACCTTTCGTAAAGGACTTAAAACCTGGCTATTCAAGTCTCCAGCATGCAGTGTGTAAGGACTTCTCAACCCTGGTCATTTCTGGGTCGGTTACGGAAACCGAACCCCCTTTTCTGTCTCCCTTTTGCTCTGCGATTAGATCTACAGCGCAGGGGGGGACCGTTGGGTGTAACCATGCGCTTTATAAATAGAAAAGAAAAAAAAAGTACTCCACAACCTCTTTTTGTGAATGTGATGTTCACCAGGTATACTTAAACAAATGCTGAAAAAATGAAATAACTATACAATGCCTTCAAATATTAACAACAATGAACAATCTTGAATGTTCATTTCATAGATGGGTCGAGGAAGGTTTTATACAGTTTTTCTCCCCTTATTCTTTTGATCATTATTAGAATATGTGCTGAGGACCTAATGTGACACTAATTGTGTCTGGGATGGCTAAGTCAGTGTGGTTTAACTAACTTCTTCCCTGAAAATAGTTGTTTTCTGAATAAACTATTTTAAATCAATCTAACGACCAAAGTAATAAGCCCCACCAAATATTCCTATACGTCCTTAAGAGCTGCTGAGAATGTAGAGTGGCTAAGTGTGATCTAAAACAAGCATTGGCATAGCCAATAGGTTTCGCTTTTGGGACCTTCTAAGTGTTTAGCCATGCAACAGTTGCATAACTAAATACTTATAAGGTCCCAAAAGGGAGACCTATTGGCTTTGCCAATGCTTGTTTCTGTTTTACTGCTCTGTAGTAATGGCGGCACCCGTGCTTAGGTTAAACATCTAAAGCGAAAGTCGAGTGCCGAGATAGCTTCAAAAGTAAAGAATTGTCTATTTCTTTACTTTTGAAGCAATCTCGGCACCCGACTTTAGCCTAAGATGTTTAAGCTACAGCATGGGTGCCACCATTACTACAGAGAAGTAATAAATAGGGGGAAAAAAAACGGGCTCACGGTTAACATCAAAGCGGCCGTGCGGCGGTGAAAGTGATAGCGATCAAACATCAAAGCGGCTGTGCGGCCACGAAAGTGAGGCACCCGCGCACATACACTGTTTCATGCACTGTAGCGCTAGGCTACAGTGGTAGCACTTTTTGAGCCCTCACAAAAAGTCTCGCCAGACCAGTGCATGCACTGGGTCAGGCGAGACCTAAAAAAGTACCCACAGTGGAAACAAGCATTGGCAAATCCAGTAGTTGGCAGCAGTGTGAGATCTATTATGTTAATGTGTTTGTGCATGGCATGGCCAGGTGGTAAGTGTTCCCCAGGCAGATGCAGCACCCAAACGCCCGCAGCTGATGTGCAGTTACTTCTTTGTGTAATCATGGCCATAAACACCAGCACTGGCACCACCCTATGAGATACTATCCCTGTGAGTAGAGGAGTGGGAGACAATCCTCGTCTTGAATGGAGGTGGACAGTGGGTGGTGCTGCATCGAAGAGTCTCTATAGAAGAGTCTCGGTGCAAACTGCCATAGAGAAAAAATGACACAGGAAGAGAGCTGACATAGAGAAGAGTTGAAGGAACAGCAGCGAGTATGCCATAGAGTGCATCAACTAGGTGAGAACTGCCATAGAGATGAGCGTGCGAGGCAAGAGCGACACTGCAATAGAGGGTTGGTTTGCGTGCAGAGCCATCTGAGCCAATATCAATGTGATAGTGTGGCAATGCACCATGGGGCCTGGAGGAGCAATGAAAGCTGTCCAGTTTCGAAGAGAGGCATATCCATCTCTCACTGCTGTCTAATAACGGGGCGTGCAAAAGTGAGGGTGCTCCTCCTTGCGGCGGGTGTGAGGGAAGTGTGCCTGGTGCACTCCGAATTGGCAAAAAGTGACAGAAAAAGAAGCATGGTTGCCAGCCTTTAAAGAAGCAGCGCCACTGGAAGCCCTACTTTAGGCTCTCATGGGAGGAGAAGCAATAGTTGGAGGACGTTTTGAGCCAGTGAGCTGCCCGCCTCTGTGCTGAGATGTTGGCTAATTTTATAACAAGCAGATAAGTGGGAGGGGGTTGGTGGTACGAAACAGACGCCCTGTGAAAACAACATCTGACATTTGATCTCAGTCTTTGAATGCTCAGCAATGTGATGAGGTAGCAAAATAATGTACAGCCCTATTTACAACGGTGTTTGGAGCAAGTGAAAACGCAAGCGCTCCTGAGAAAGGCTGTTAAAAAGAGAAAAAAGAAGTTCGAAATGGTTGTTAAATGGGAGTTGTGGAAGGATTGTAGTAATTGGTCCCTGCTCTCTGGGAGGGCTAAACACAGGAAGAGGCATGACACATGCATGCTATGGACAAATAGGGAGAAAGTACAGAAGAGCGGCAATGGAGTCAGTAGATGGGAAGCCTGTGGGTGGGCTGAAGCACACAAAGTAGATACAACATGTCTCTTTCGAGACAGCCAAGACCTAAAAAGCATTAGGATGATCAATAGTATGATGGCTTCAGAAAGTTTCAAGGACTTAAAGTTGGAAACCTATACCACTGTTATGTTTCGTAGGGTACCCCAATATAGGCTTGAGTAGTCTCCTGACCCCTCCCCTACATTTACCGTACCATTGTAGTACATAACCGGTTTTGGTATTTACCTTTTACCTAGTAAAGCACTGCATAAATGTTGTGTGGTTTTCCCCCCA
The DNA here is from genome assembly GCF_964204655.1 of Triturus cristatus. Lineage (NCBI taxonomy): Eukaryota > Metazoa > Chordata > Amphibia > Caudata > Salamandridae > Triturus > Triturus cristatus. The sequence continues at coordinate 205,369,055 of NC_140591.1, read as the reverse complement.
AATAACCCTAATTAATTATGGATGAGGATTCTCAGAATCACAGCAGGATTACCATCTTCGGCATAAAAACTATGTATAAGGCTCATCCCTTCCGTCATCCTCTGACGACATGACACCACAAGGTAGAATGCCCTGAGAGTACCTTGTGTATGTGTGTGTATATATGTATATGTATGTGTATATATATATATATATATATATATATATATATATATAGAGAGAGAAAACGCCTTCAGGTAACCAAAATCCTTGGCAAAAGACGAAGCGTACCCAATGTACTTTTTGTGCCAGCGTTTATTTAGTGCCCAACACCAATGCCGCCATTACGCGTTTCAGCCCCCGTGGGGCCTTGATCACATGACAACGTTTGAGGGCGTGACAGAAGTATTTAAAGTGAACAACCTCATTATCAAATGCATCAGGTGTGTGATTTGAGCAATAGACATAGAGAACATCCTCCGATCGCATCTCAACATATCGGTAAATGCATGTTAGATCTGAGCATGACATTAATGTAAAATACATGATTAGGAATCACCGTATAATACGGGAAATGGGGTAAAGGACAAGAATCTACCCAGATCATACACAGTATATAAATATATATATATATATATATATATATATATATATATACATAAAAGAATAAAACACAAATGCATTACATATTTAACCGCATGTTCTTAAAAAAACCTTGTTGTTTTTATACATATTAAAACCATGTGTGAGTTGTAAAATAGATACGAATTGTGATACATGCCCACATAAATATAGATATAGATAAATAAATAAATATCATATATAAAAAAAAATTAGGGTATCTTGTTTACAAAGAATAGCTAATGAACATTTAATCAGTTCAAAAATAATGCATGTGTTCATGTTCTGTATTTGGTACCTTAGATCCTATTAGACACTTTGTCAATAATGTGAGACAAATGCTAGTCATACCCATCATTGAATGTCATATTGCTGTACGTACAAAAGATGCAGAGATAAAATCATCATAAATATGTGCAAACCAAGTGTGTGTGTAAAAAAATGTTATATAAAAATCGAAAAAAGAGACCAAATTGGTCTCGGGAGAAGGCAGTCTTATATGTTGAAATGCTGAAACAGTTATTTTTAAAACATAATTTTTTCAAAAATATTTAGAGACAGGTAAAATAGTCTTCACTAGCATTGAGTCCATTTGGTGTTTTGCAATCCATGAGAATAATGTGCCTGGTTTCTAATTTGCGCAACAATGCCTCTCGATTACCACCTCTTCTTAGGGGCAGGACTGTATCTATGGCAAAGTATTTCAGGCCTACTGGGTTACTATTGTGAGACTCATTGAAATGCCTGGCCACTGGGTACGTGGTGTCCCCATTGGTGATGGCTCGTAGGTGCTGGAGTATCCGCTTGTGGACCTGCAGCTTGGTACTACCCACATAGCGCAGGCCACACGGACACTCCAGCACATACACCACGTACTCAGTCTTACAGGTAAGTTTGTGCTGAATGGGGACAGGACTCGCACTAAGGGGAGTAGTATATTCTGTTTTGTTGACCCCATTTTTACAGGCCTTACATACTGCACATTTGAAAAAACCTGTGCTGCTATTGAGCCAAGAATTGTTAGTTCTGATTTCAGGGCTACTGGACACTAGGCAATTATTAAGGGACCTGGCCCTCCTGTATGTGATACTGGGAGATCGTGGTAATTGACTCCCCAATACAGGATTATTCACAATCAGTGCCCAGTTTTTCTTTATGATCTTACGTATGGTCTGATGTTGGTTGTTATATGTCAGAATCAATCTTGACTCCGTGTGCTCACCAGAAACCGGTTTCTTTCTGCCTAGTAGTGCTAGTGCCCTACCTGGTTCATTGGCTTTGCAGATGGCTTTATCAATGAGTTCCATTGGGTAACCTCTACTCAAAAACCTAGTTTTACAGTCTTTTTGTGCTATACTACAGTCAGTGTCCTTGCTACATATTCTTCTAATACGAAGCATTTCCCCGTATGGGATACTCCTAATTACATGTGCCGGGTGATGACTAGTAGCATGAAGTATAGCGTTACCCGCCGTTGGTTTTCTGAACAAACTGGTCTGCAATACATTAGAACAAACCCGAATTTCAACCTCCAAAAAACAAATAGAGGTGTCACTAATATGCCCAGAGAAGCCGAGATTTAATTCATTGTTGTTGAGATTGTCTATGAATAGCTTAGCTTCACTTTCTGATCCATTCCAAATTATTAAAAGGTCATCAATATACCTGTACCACTTGACAATGTTTTCAGACATAATTTTAGAGTACGTGCGTACGAGGACATGTTCCTCCCAGTATCCCAAATGAAGGCAAGCATAGCTTGGGGAAAAACATGCCCCCATAGCCACGCCCCTCACCTGCTGGAATACTTGGTTGGAAAACAAGAAAAAATTGTTCTCAAGGCACATGTTGATCATTGACAGTAACATTCTGTTATGCTGATGAAAATGAATGGGTCTCAAATTTAAGTAATATTCTATGGCTTTTAAACCGTCCCTATGATGGATGCTTGTATATAAGGAGGATACATCTAAAGATATAAGAAGGTACCCTGGTTGCCATATTAAACCCTCCATTTTCTTCAATAAATCACCAGTATCAAGAATGTATGATGGAAGTCTTTTTACAAAATCCTGCAAAAAGAAATCAACATATTTGCTAGTGTGTTCCATAATGTTGTTGCAGGCGGAAATGATGGGACGGCCTGGTGGTTTCACACTGTTCTTATGAATTTTAGGAATGAAGTAAATTTTCGGCATCACTGGATGGTCATTCTTGAGAAATTTGAACTCGTCCATTGTTAGTAAACCCATGCTTCTCCAACCCATTAAGTTCATATGGAATAAGTTCCATGCCTGTTTCACCTCCGTCATTGTGGATCTTTTATAACATTCTGTCATTTAGTTGGCCCAATGCTTCCTCCATGTACATGTCTCTTGGCCATAGTACCATGTTGCCGCCCTTGTCCGACTGGCGGACCACAATATTGACATTGTTCTGTAACTTCTTTACAAGTTGGTGATAAGCAAAGTCACGATATCGATGTTTCTTATTGATATTGGAATGTTTAAGATGCAAACTCTTTAGTTCTTGTGATACTTTGTCTTGGAACATATCAATGTTATCTTTTAACATGAGGGGACAGAAAGTAGATTTAGGTTTGAGTGGGGTAGGTGCTATAGCTCCTCCCTGCCCCAGACCAAGGTTAGCTGGATGTGTGATGGTCTCATCCTGCATTTGAATAAGGTCCTGTAGGAGCCCAGCATCCCCTGCTGTTAATAAGGTGGGACTTAGAACAGGCTGTGTAGGTATCATTGTTCTGGTTGACTTGTGTGTTGAAAAGAATTTTCGCAGTTTAAATTTACGAACAAATCTGAATACATCGATTTTAGTATTTGCATAGTCAAAATTACTGTTGGCACTATACGTTAGTCCTAATGCCAAAATGTTATTTTCTTGTTCACTTAGTATAGTATCAGTGAGATTTATGACAGTCAGAGGATCATTCTGATTACATAATGAATTTACCTGCGTTGCCACTGATTGCGGGTTTTCTTGTAGGGTTTCTTTGCGTTCCCGTTTGCGCAACTTGTTGCATCTCCTCCTTGCGCTCCGTTTTCTGTTGGCATTTTGTTTGTATCTGCACTTCGGACACTCGAGCGCAGTGTTTGTTTGCGATCTGGCGCATGCACTCCAGTTCCTGGGTCAATGTAAATTTGCGAAACCCCAATCTCTGCGCCCTTTGTTGATCATTGTCAGATTCACTATCCACATTGGAACTTAGCGCAGAGGCAGAGGTATCAGGTATGGCAGAGTTGGCAGGTTGTTTTGTTGCATCAGTTGTTTTAGAGATAAACTTCTTATTCGCTTTCACGCTGTCGTATTTTTTGGCGAATGTGAAGATTTGACCATGCTCATAATCTAGGCGGTCGCGCTGAAATTTATACGTCTTCCTCTTCTTTATCACATCCTCCTCTCGGCGCAGTCGATTTGTTTCTGCAGGGTAACCCTATCACTCTCCGCGTACTTAACTAGTATTATTACCAGACGGCGGGAGGACTCCAGGTTACTCTCTGCCCACTCCAACAGCATCCGGGGGTCTGGGTTATCATATGAGGGAGCCAGCATGATCCGCAAACCTCGGGGTATCCTTCCCACCTCCAAGTATTGGGTGAGCGAGCGGTGCTCCCACCATTTAGCCTGTTCAGCCTTGCTTGCTTTCTCTAGGTTTTTGAACAGCTCCTTTATTTTTGGCGGTGACTCCGGCTGACTGTTAGACACCAAATTGGTTACTCTTTCTCCTATCGGGAGATCAATAAACATATCAGTTGCCGCCTCCTCCCTACTCCTCAACGTGTCTGCGGACATGGTGTCACTTTGTGGGCTTGAAAAATGTTTGGAAAAAACAGGTTTGGTGCGTCGATAATATCACGCTGCAAACCTGGCACACTCCTTCACGGAACTCTCAACGGGACTCCTACCGTATATATCTCTATCTCTCTATCTATCTCTCTCTATATATCTCTCTCTCTATATATCTCTCTCTCTATATATCTCTCTCTCTATATATCTCTCTCTCTATATATCTCTCTCTCTATATATCTCTCTCTCTATATATCTCTCTCTCTATATATCTCTCTCTCTATATCTCTCTCTCTCTATATCTCTCTCTCTCTATATCTCTCTCTCTCTATATCTCTCTATATCTCTCTCTCTCTATATATCTCTCTCTCTATATCTCTATATCTCTCTCTATATCTCTCTCTCTCTATATATCTCTCTCTCTATATCTCTCTCTCTATATCTCTCTCTCTATATCTCTCTCTCTATATCTCTCTCTATATCTCTATCTCTCTCTATCTCTCTATATCTCTCTATATCTCTCTATATCTATCTCTCTATATCTCTCTATATCTCTCTATATCTATCTCTCTATATCTCTCTCTCTATATCTCTATATCTCTCTCTATCTCTATCTCTATATCTCTATCTCTATCTATCTCTCTCTCTCTATCTCTCTATATCTATCTCTCTATATCTCTCTCTCTCTATCTCTCTCTCTATATCTCTCTCTCTATATCTCTCTCTCTATATTGTGGTAAATAATTTAATTACCGGGACTTAATTTGATGCGGAAAATCTATAATAATAGCTCAGTAAAATAAGAGGCAGAATCCGTGGTATTAGAGGTTCGGAACGGGCTTTATTCCAAAATCAATTCGAATTGAGGACTCCATATTCCATCACCA